>NW_028318575.1:4870000-5605000 GCF_062004578.1 Staurois parvus | reverse complement strand
AAGGCAAGGAAAACAAAGGGAAAGAAAAACAGGAGGAAGGAAGGAATGAAGGAAGGAAGGAAGGAAGGAAGGAAGGAAGGAAGGGGGAGAGAGGAAGGAAGGAATGAAGGGGGAGATTGGTAGGGAGGAAGAAAGGAAAAAGGAGCGAAGGCAGAGAGAAGTAAGAACAAAGGAATGAAAAATAAAGGACAGAAAAAGGAAAAAGGCAGGAAAGCAAGGAAAACAAAGGAAAAGAAAAACAGGAGGAAGAGGAAGGAAGGAAGGAAGGAAGGAAGGAAGGAAGGAAGAGGATGGAAGGAAGAGGGAGAGAGGAAGGAAGATAGAGAGAGATTGGTCGGAAGGAAGAAAGGATAAAGGAGTGAAGGCAGAGAGAAGTAGCAGTGAAGGAATGAAAAAGGAAAAAGGCAGGAAGGCAAGGAAAACAAAGGAAAAGAAAAATGGTAATTATCTATGAGGATCAGTTTGTCATCTGCCACACTACAGCAATCATTGTAGCCTATGTCCTCTAATAGACACTGTGGGGACTTCAGGGATGATTTACTTGCATTCTTCCACAATCACTACAGAATTCATAATACATTATTTTCATTTTATTTTAATTTACAAATATAAAGGAAGGAAGGAGGAGAGAGAGAAGTAGGAGTGAAGGAATGGAAAATAAAAAAAAGTAAAAAAGGCAGTAAGGCAAAGAAAACAAAGGAAAAGAAAAATGAAATTATCGCTCAAGCACTCAATGCGCCTAGTATTAACGCACATTTAATCGCATTTACACGTGTTCCAGCACATTTACACGTGCCAAGCATTTTTTTCTGACAAATTCTGCTGCCATGGATGCACAGGCAGTGGGTTTTCTCTGACTTTAAATGCCCCTGCTAAAACTCCTCTAAAAGCCTGTGTAGGGACATAGGCTAACATGCGGGGGGGATTACAGGCAGAAAGAAATGCTAGATGCCCCTAAGAACAGCTGAAAAAATGCCCAGTGTGACTGAGACCCAATTCTGAGGTCCTCAGTTTCCTGTCTCTGCCTAAGCTATCAATGTTTTTCTCATGTTTGTATGGTTTTCTACAGCCAGTCACCTCCCACGATCATAAATAACATATAAGTGGGTTTTGTCTGACTTGTCCTTAGAGTGCATTTGTGTAAACGTGGTATGGACATCATAATATATGTTCTGTTGCTGGAGGAACTGATGTCAGTTGCTCAGTGTTCTCCCAGAAGGGCCATGAAATTTGTCAGCAATAGTTAAAGAGAACCTGTCTTGTGCCTCACTCACAAGGATGGTTTGAGGCAGAAAATAGCAATCCCATTGTTCTTCTACATCCAGGGAGCTGCAGGTGTAGTATGTAAGTCAGCCATAGAAGCAAAAGGCTATACGTACGTGTTCTTGGATGTACAAGGGCATTGGTACAACGTGCGTGCGCCTATGATATATTCCCCGAATGTGGAAATGAAAGTGTAGCCTAGTGAGCCAGTATAACCACTAAAACACAGTTTGTTTTCTAATAAATGTCTTCCTGAGCTCTATCCAAGCTTAGTGTTCAAGTATTGACTTCCTGAGCCCTCCATGATGGGGCAAGCAGGAGGACACTGCATCACATGTCAAACCCACCAACTGATGTCAATGGGACCGCTTTGCAACCATGAGCCAGCTGATTGGCACAGTATTTCAATATAAACCCCCCCTTTGGATTAAAAAAAATAAAAAGCAAAAAAAAGAGCAGCACCATCAAGCACTTTTCAGAGGACAGTGGAGGCTGACACTCATGTTAAGGAGCCTATAATGTATACTCACCAGCCAATTTATTAGGTACACCTGTTCAATCGTTTGGTAACACAAACTGCTAATCAGCCAATCACAGGGCAGCAACTCTGTGCATTTAGGCATCTAGATGTGGTAAAGACGACTTGCTGAAGTTCAAATTAAGCATCAGAATGGAAAAGAAAGGGGATTTAAAGGGACTTTGAACATGGCATGGCTGTTTATGCCAGGCAGGCCGGTCTGAGTATTTCAATAATTGCTGATCTACTGGGATTTTCACACACAACCATCTCTAGGGCTTACAGAAAATGGTCCGACGTAGTGAAGACGACTTGCTAAAGTTCAAACCGAGGATCAAAATGGGGAAGAAAGGGGATTTAAGTGACTTTGAACGTGGCCTGGTCATTCACAAACGTGATCCCCTGGGCTCCCCCTGGCATTGGCTCCCTTGAGGCACTGGAGAGTTAACACTTCTCTACACTGAGCTCCGTACCCCCTGCTTTCTGAATTCTCAGACAAGGTTTATAAATTCTTGAAAATGATTCTGCCTGTGTTATCAGAATCACCCAAAATACGCAAAACACTCACGTTGCCATTATTGCTTAAAAGAACCTACAAATGTGATGAGATTTTGACATGTTTGCTGCCCAACAAAAACACATGAAAATCATGTCAAAATGCACGTCACAAACATGCACCTGGCTCATTGCAGAAATTTGGTACATGAGCTTCTTTGGCATATTTTTCAGGCATATTCTAGCGAATGGGTTGCCGTAGGTGCAACGCACAGAAATGCACAGAAAATGTGCAAAAAACAGCAAGCGGGCAGACGTGTTCCCCCTACTGGAAGTGTGAATGCGACCTTACCAAAAGACATACATAGTTACATAGTAAATAGTTACATAGTCAGGTTAAAAAATAGTCCATCTTGTCAAACCAGCAGAAAAAGCAATGCTGTGACATCCCTTTGTATGTGTGTTATAATGGTAAGGCGATAGTTCTTCCAATATCACACAATGACATCTGTTTTATTTTTACTGGTGCCCATAGTGCAGGTGAGTCAGCCGAGCACCAACACCCCTCACAGCATGCTGGAGCTCCACAGTCACCAATTATCTATGAGGATCAGTTTGTCATCTGCCACACTACAGCAACCATTGTAGCCTATGTCCTCTAATAGACACAGCGGGGACTTCAGGGATGATTTACTTACATTCTTCCACAATTCAGTCCTTTCATTTGATTTATTTTTACTTAAAAATAGGAAGGAAGGAAGGAAGGAAGGAAGGAAGGAAGGAAGGAAGGAAGGAAGGAAGGAAGGAAGGAAGGAAGGAAGGAAGGAAGGAAGGAAGGAAGGAAGGAGAGGGAGAGAGGTGGGGGAAAGGAAGGAAAATAAAGAAAAAGGATGAGGGAAAAAAGGAAAAAGATGAGGGAAAAAAAGAAAAAGAAAGAAAGTAAGTAAGAAACAAGAGATGGAATTCAAGGAAAGAAAAGAAGAAAAAAAGGAAGGATGGAAGGAGAGGAAAAGAATAGAAAGAAAAAGGAAATTAAATCATTCCTTTCATTTGATTTGTTTTTACTTAAAAATAGGAAGGAAGGAAGGAAGGAAGGAAGGAAGGAAGGAATTGAGGAAGGGAGGAAGGAAGGAAGGAAGGAAGGAAGGAAGGAAGGAAGGAATTGAGGAAGGAAGGGAGGAAGGAAGGAAGGAAGGAAGGAAGGAAGGAAGGAAGGAAGGAAGGAAGGAAGGAAGGAAGGAAGGAAGGAAGGAAGGAAGGAAGGAATTGAGAAGTATGAGGAAAGGACGGAAAAATAAAGGAAAGGAAAGAAGAAGAAA
This sequence comes from Staurois parvus, assembly GCF_062004578.1. NCBI lineage: Eukaryota > Metazoa > Chordata > Amphibia > Anura > Ranidae > Staurois > Staurois parvus. The sequence goes on along the minus strand of NW_028318575.1, from coordinate 5,601,406 downwards.
AAAGGATAGAAGTCAAGGAAAGGAAAAGAAAAACAACAGAAAGAAAAAGGAGAGGATTACAAAAAGGAAGGAGCTCCCCAAATCCAAGGAAGGAAGGAGAGGTGGGAGGGAAGAAAGGCAAAATAAAGGAATGGAAAGAAAAAAGGAAGGCAAGGAAAATAAAAAGAAAAAAGTAGAAAGAGAAAGAAATAGAACGAGAAAGGAAAGGAGGGAAGGAAGGAAGGAAGGAAGGAAGGAAGGAAGGAAGGAAGGAAGGAAGGAAGAAAGAAAGAAAGAAAGAAAGAAAGAAAGAAAGAAAGAAAGAAAGAAAGAAAGAAAGGGAAGAATAACAGAGAAAGAAAAAGAAAGAAAGAAAGAAAGAAAGAAAGAAAGAAAGAAAGAAAGAAAGAAAGAAAGAAAGAGAGAGAGAGAGAGAGAGAAAGAAAGAAAGAAAGAAAGAAAGAAAGAAAGAAAGAAAGAAGGAAAGAAAGAAAGAAAGAAAAAGAAAAAGGAAGAAAGAAAGAAAGAAAGAAAGAAAGAAAGAAAGAAAGAAAGAAAGAAAGAAAGAAAGAAAGACAAGGTCGTGTTGCAGTAGAGGGGACAGCACAAAGATCCCCCCCCCCCACTATAGTCTGTTCTTGTAGGGAAGGTCGTTGATTATTCGTACACACAGCCATTTGGCAGCAGCTTATGGTGGGACAGGCAGCCAGCCATCCACTGAGTTGATTTGCACTGTAGAGTTGCAGGCTCTTCATTGCCCCTCTCAGTGAAGTATTCATCCATTAACTCTGCAGAGTTGGCACCAGCTCCTCCACCGCTCTTCATTGCATGTAGCAGCATGGATAGATCCGACAAATGCCATTTGCAGTCTGCTCCTCGGGAACTGCCAGTCCTCTCTACTTACCTTCATAAAGGAAAATTGCCTTATAGTTGTCATAAGCACGTCACCCTCTGAAATATACAGAAAGGGAGCCCCTAGTGGCAGGGTCAGGTATTGCAGCAAAAACATTTTTTTTTCTTTTTACAGTGACCCAAACCCATGTGCAAACTCTATTTCATGTGATCCCTGTGGTTCTAGCTTTGACCTTTCCATTGTCTCTGCTTCAAAAATCTCTAATGCAAGACACTTTTTGTGGACAGTAAAGATGGATTGGTGCCAAAGCTAGTAAAATAAAAGGGGCCCCCAGATCCATCTTAGGGGGCAAATGGAGATGTGCTTTCCATATAGTGTGCCACCAGCAAACGGATTATCTGCTACATCCCTCAAGGCAAAAGCTGCTCAGTGGTCGAAATCCAGCAACAAAACACACTATTGGGACCAGCGCACATCCACACAGCCTATGTGCTGTTAGGTGATGCAGGTGCACAGTGCACACGCTGAGGACCTCTGCACTACAGATGCTCGCACAGGCAAGTGACTACAACATGCTATGTGTTGTGGATAAAACTGCATGCATGGCAAAGGGGTGGGTATAGGGGTTGGTGGTTTCTGCTGTTTTTTTTTTTTTTTCATTGCATGGGACCGTCTGCCAATTTTATAGAGCTAACTTTCCCTGCTCTCCTGATAGCCAAGCACCCCTTAACCTGTCTTCTTTGATGCTTGCCTGGCACCCCCTGATGTTGCAGCCCTGGATGAAACTGGTCTCCCCCTGCAAGCTATAGCAGAATGCATCAGCTCAGGCAATCAGTAAAGAGCTGAGTCCCAGCAAGCAAGGGGCTGCCTATTCCCCATTCAGCAACCTATTGCAATCTGACTGCCACCCCCCACCCTCCAAAAAAAAAAAAAAAAAAAAAAAAAAAAGAAAACAACACTCACACTAGCACTGATCACAAGTGATTTCTGCAGCAAATTCCAACCCCTGTGCGATCTCATCGCTTCTTCTTCTTTTTTTTTTCTTTTGCTGGATTAACTTCATTTCAGCAGATCGTGCTCTGTTTGCTGGTCTCCTGTATCCAGAGCCCCCCTTGTCCACTCTTGCAGCCCCTCTCCTGTTGTCTACAGCAGTCTCTAACCTTGCCTGTGTGGTCATGGGTTGTACAATGTCCTTCTTATCCAGGCTGCCCAGAGCTGTGAAGGTTTTGTGAAGTGGATGTCAGCTGGTGGATTTATGTTCCTGGAGGAATATTAGACACCCAAGGCAGGAGAATCGGGGAGGAAGTCCCATCCAGGAGGATGCATGCTCTATACTGTGTGTCAGCGCTACTGCTCCAGTCCACCCTGCAGCTGGTGAGTGCCATACCTGCCCATTGCCTACCTTCCCTTCTGGTGTTAGGTAGACACATGCATTTGACTTTCGCAGATGTTGCTCAACTCGGATAATGCACAGGACCGGTTCTTTAATTCATTAACTCCAGGGGTAATTTGAGTAAGAGCTAGACTATGTCAAAGGCTAATATAGCCAGTGGAACTACAAGTCCCAGCTAGGTTTGGTATGCAGAACTAGAGACAAGGCAAAGGATGATCTGGTCTTTCCAAGTGGTTGAGGAACTCAAAGTCCCAGCTGAGTTTGGTATACAGAGCAGACCTGGGGTGGTCTGGATTTATCAGTATCTGGGAAACTAAAAGACCTAGCTGAGTTTGGTATACAGACCAGACCTGGGGTGGTCTGGGTTTATCAGTGGCTAGGGAACTAAAAGACTCAGCTGAGTTTGGTATACAGACCAGACCTGGGGTGGTCTGGGTTTATCAGTGGCTGAGGAACTAAAAGACTCAGCTGAATTTTGTATACAGACCAGACCAGACCTGGGGTGGTCTGGGTTTATCAGTGGCTGAGGAACTAAAAGACTCAGCTGAATTTGGTGTACAGACCAGACCAGACCTGGGGTGGTCTGGGTTTATCAGTGGCTGGGAAACTAAAAGACCTAGCTGAGTTTGGTATACAGACCAGACCTTGGGTGGTCTGGGTTTATCAGTGGCTGGGGAACTAAAAATCCCAGCTAGGTTTCATATACAGAACTACAGACCAGGTCCGACCAGGGATGATCTGGGCTTCTCAGTGGCTGGGGAGCAAACAGTCTCAGTTGGGGTTTGCTATACAGAGCCACGGACCAGACCAGGGATGATCTGGACTTCCGAGTGGTTGGGGACTCAAAGTCCCAGCTGAGTTTGGCATACAGACCAGACCTGGAGCGATCTAGGCTTCTCAATGGTTGGGGAACTAAAAAACCCAGCTGAGTTTCATATAGAGAGCTATAGACCAGCTCTGACCAGGGATGATCGAGGCTGCTCAGTGGCTGGGGAGTTAAAAGTCTACACAGTGGTTGGAGAACTCAAAGTCCCAGCTGAATTTGGAATACAAAGCAGACCTGGTACTTATCAATGGTTGGGGAACTAAAAGTCCCAGCTGGGTTTGATATACAGAACTATAGAGCAGACCAGGCATGATATGGACTTCACAATGGTTGGGGAACTCAAAGTCCTAGCTGAGTTTGGTCTTCAGACCAGACCAGACCAAACCAAACCGCAGATGATCTGGGCTTCCCAGTGGTTGGGTAACCTAAACGTCAATGCAGAACTCCAGACCAGACCAGGGATGATCTGGTCTCCCCAGTAGTAGGGAAACTAAAAATACCAGCTGGGGTTGAAATAAGGACCTAGAGACCATACCAAGGATGAACTGCCCCATGGCCGGGAAACTAAAAGTCCAACCTGGATTTGGCATACAGAACTGCGGATCAGACCAGACCCTGAATGATCTGGTCTCCTCAGTGTAAGGGGGACTAAATATACCAGCTGGGCTTGGTATACAGCACTACAGACCAGACCACGGACGATCTGGTCTCCCCAGAAGCTGGGCAACTGAAAGTCCCAGTTGGATCTGGTATACAGTACTACCAACTAGACCAGGGTTGATCTTCGTACTCCAGTGGTTGGAGGACTAAACACCACATTAAGATTTGGTCTACAGAGCTATAGATCAACAAGTGCCAGCTGGTTTTGGTATGCTGACCAAGCTAGGAGTTTATCTTGTGGCCTCAATGTATGGGGAACAAAAAGCTTAAGCAAGCATAGCCGGGTGGTGATTATTCTGGCATCCCACAGTTCTGTAGGTCTTGGGGAACTAAGAGCACCAGCAAATCCAGACAGCTATGTCTGGTCTATGATGCAGGGATCTCGGTGTATATTGTATGTACCAGCCTTAGCACATACAGGTCATTGAGGCTCCTCTATGGTCCGGTAGCTCCGAATGTGAAATTCCTGATTCTCCAGCACCTGAACGGCTTCAAGTCTCAGCAAGTTCAGGTAAAAAGGGTATAAAAGGGATGTATGCGAGTCTCCACCAAGGAAGTAACTAAAAGTACCAGCATTCTAGCTAATGTTTTCTCTACAGCAAATAATATCAGATGGAACCTTATTATGATACCCAACTTGCTGGGTCAGATGCATAGCGCTAAAGATTTGGGGAACTACAAGACCCAGAATGCAGAGTCACTCAGTAGACGTGCAGTTCATTAGTCCCAATAGAACCACAGACATCCATCCTTCCTAAAGATAATTAAAACTGCAAAATTGCAAATTTAAAAAAAATCTTGAAATATTAGCTTTGCCTTAGCGAGTCTGAATTCAACCTAGCTTTAATGTTAAAAAAAAATGAAATCTATAAAATGCTTGTAATCCCTATAGAAGCCTATACCCCATCCTACCTATCGATCCCAAAAACCAATACATTTTATTTGAAGATGATTTGTTGCATAAGGTCCACCTTGAGGGCAGCTCAAGCCTCAAACTTTTGCTAAAAGATTCAAAAAGCAGTGCAGTTACCTAAATTACAATTTCTGAAAAATACCTAATTTTGCTTTTTTTTTTTTTTTAATTATTTTCTTTTTTTATTGAAGGGGTTAGTGAATGCAAGAGACCATATAGATGGCAATGGAGGGGGGGGGGGGTATGTACTTGTAACTAAGCTTGTATGATTGTAATAACACAGAGCCTCTTATCACAGACACCCTTGTCTATGTGATTGACAACAAGCAGACGCTGTACTGTTACTGCCACTAGCACTGTACTGGAAATGAACTGGGAATGGAGAAGTTCTCCTTGGCATCTGAAGCAGCCCGACTAGTCTGTCCTCACTTGCGCTCAGGGACCTTGCCTCCATTGCACCAGCAGAGGGCGCGCCGCGTCACACTGACTTGGCACTCTGGCTTGGCAGGTGAACACTGAAGCTTCAGACACAGCTGTTTGCCCCCATCCCCTCCCCCCCCCTCTACTTTTTTCTTTTTTGATTAAGATTCATGAACGACACTTTAGAAGCCAAAGCCATGAACATTCTGAATTGATAGGAAATCCGGACCTTTCACAAGCAGGATGAGAAAAATACTTAAAAAAAAAAAAAAAAACTTTTCATGGGACTGTAGTGCAAGCTTTCGCGGGAGTTTCTCCCACCTTAAATAGTTATTTTTAACAACATGGGCAAACAAAATAGAAATCAATATGCTGCGTTAAATTTTAAATGTGTTTGTTGGCACTTAAACTGTTTTTTCCCCTCCACTCATTATAACAACCGCCTTGGATTTATCCTAATGCAGCTTGCAACACCAAGCCGCATTAATTCTGCTTTAATTGTAAACTGGGAGCATTTGAAAACCATTCAGTGTGCAAATTATGCTGATTCAATTACCGTTTAGTTACAGACTTCATTACCTGAATGCATTTTCACAGGGGGTTGGCAATTGTGGGATAGGAGACAATTTTCCAATTCTGCTGGAGTCATTGCGGCATTTTCTGAGCCATAAAAAACTGAGTTCACGAAGAAGAAGAAGAAGAGGGAGGAGGAAAAAAAATGACAGTAAACTTTGGAACTGCGATAAACCCCCATGGCCTTACCTGTCCTCTCTCAGGTAGTCACCTAAGCCCATGCAATGCCACCGACAATAGTATTGCCTTCTAGTTTGTCCTAAATTTCCTTTCATACTGACATAAGTCCCACACTACAAAGTATAGGATATGTAATGTTGGGTTAACTAAAACTCCTTTTTGTTGAAGTTTTTTTTACTTTTCTCTTCTTCTATCTTTCTTTCTCTCTTTATCACTTTCTCTTTCTTTTCAAAAACAAATTCCTAGTTTTACAATATTGACTGTTTTTTTTTCTTTCTTTCTTTCTTTCTTTCTTTCTTTCTTTCTTTCTCTCTCTCTTTCTTTCTCTCTCTCTTTCTTTCTTTCTCTCTCTCTTTCCTTCTTTCTTTCTTTCTTTCTTTTTCGTTCCCACTATGCCACTTCAGTAGTTATTTTTCTGTTCCTTAGAAAATATGTATATTATATAGGTATAGATATACATCTGTTTGGTATGTGTCTTAGGAACATTTATATATTCTTCTTTAATATTCATTTTATATATATATATATATATATATATATATATATTAAACAATATAATAAGATGCAGTTCCTAAATTCTAAAGTGTCCTAATAATTGTCACACACAAACACAATAAGCCTAGGCACACGCATGTACACTGATTTACAATATCCCTGGCTTGCCTGTAATTATGGCCTTTTAGATCATATAGCTCACTTTAAAAATAAACAATATAAATGATTTGTTTGTCGTTTATAAGATCATATCTTTACATATACTAAGTAAAAGTTTAGTTGGTGCAGCAGCTGTGAATTCTACAGTGTTTAGTGGAGTTGGTCAGGGCAGGCAATATAGGGATACAGGGCACTGAGCTGTCCAAGGTGCTTAACTAGGTGTGAGCTATAGAAAGTGCTGGTCTAAGTGTAAGCTATCCAAGGTTCTGGTCTAAGTGTAAGCTATGCAAGGTGCTGGTCTGGGTGTAAATCAGCCAAGTTGCTGGTCTGGGTGTAAGCTATGGAAGGTGCTGGACTGGGTGTAAATCAGCCAAGGTGCTGGTCTGGGTGTAAGCTATGGAAGGTGATGGACTGGGTGTAAATCGGCCAAGGTGCTGGTCTGGGTGTAAGCTATGTAAGGTGCTAGTCTGGGTGTAAATCAGCCAAGGTGCTGGTCTGGGTGTAAGCTATGTAAAGTGCTGGTCTGGGTGTAAGCTATGTAAGGTGCTGGACTGGGTGTAAGCTATGTAAGGTGCTGGACTGGGTGTAAGCTATGTAAGGTGCTGGTCTGGGTGTAAGGTGCTGGACTGGGTGTAAGCTATGTGAGGTGCTGGACTGGGTGTAAGCTATGTAAGGTGCTGGACTGGGTGTAAGCTATGTGAGGTGCTGGACTGGGTGTAAGCTATGTAAGGTGCTGGACTGGGTGTAAGCTATGTGAGGTGCTGGACTGGGTGTAAGCTATGTAAGGTGCTGGACTGGGTGTAAGGTGCTGGACTGGGTGTAAGCTATGTGAGGTGCTGGACTGGGTGTAAGCTATGGAAGGTGCTGGACTGGGTGTAAGCTATGGAAGGTGCTGGACTGGGTGTAAGCTATGGAAGGTGCTGGACTGGGTGTAAGCTATGGAAGGTGCTGGACTGGGTGTGAGCTATCGAAGGTGCTGGTCTAGGTGTGAACATTCCAAGGTGCTGACTATATATGAGCTATCCAAAGAGCTGAACTGGATGTGAGCTGTTCAAGGTTCTGAATTATGGTTTGAGGTATCTAGTGTGAGTTGTCCAGGGAGCTGCAATGGGGTTTCAACTATTTAAGGTGCTTAACTAATTTGAACCGTCCATGGAACTTGAACTGGGATTTAAGCCATGGAAGATGCTGAGCTAGGTTGAGCTGTCCAAGGAGCTAACCAAGGTTGAACTGTCCAAGGTTCTGAATATCTCTGAGCAGTCCAAGGTGCTGACCTGGGTGTGAGCTGTCCAAGGTGCTGACCTGGGTGTGAGCTGTCCAAGGTGTGAGCTGTCCAGGGTGCTGACCTGGGTGTGAGCTGTCCAAGGTGTGAGCTGTCCAGGGTGCTGACCTGGGTGTGAGCTGTCCAAGGTGTGAGCTGTCCAGGGTGCTGACCTGTGTGTGAGCTGTCCAGGGTGCTGACCTGTGTGTGAGCTGTCCAATGTGCTGAACTAGGTTGTACTGCCCAGGGTTCCTAAATGCTGTGAGGAGCTGGACTAGATTTTGCAGGCTTCCTCTTTCAATCCATGGTCTGAAGTCACATTGTATCGTGTGAAAGGCAGCCGTGAAAGTCTCTAGCGTTGTTTGCTGTGGATAAACATTTCATTGACCTCAACTCAGCCTCAGCCCTGTGGATAAATGGAGCTTTTCATTGTGTGAACAATACCGGCCAGGCCCAGGGACAAAAGCAGGCGATATTATTGCATTGCCGGGTGTAATATGCCAACTGCACCCTGTCACTGCAATGAAGAATAATCAGGGCCAATATAATTAGAGGCCTCCAATCCTATCAATGGGGTTTACAAATATCAGCTATTTCACCTTGGGACCCACACAGACATCCACCTGCATTCATGGCTGCTACACAAGCCAATGCAAGTAGCAAAATGCGTCTATTGTAATTCCAATGCTTTTTTTTTAAACTTAAATTTTCTAAACGCCATCCAATAAACAGTTCACGTTGATTTTGCAAAAAGGAAAAAAGTCAATGCAAAGGCTATAAAAGCAGGGTAAATAAGCGCTATACTAACGCTAGCCTGCACGTCATTTGTGCAAATCTTTAGAGAGACAGATGACATTTCCGGCTATTTCCACCATCTCCTAAGACAGCCGGGCACCCAGCAAATCTATGTTTATGGAAATGTTAATTAGACAGGCAATAAAAGCACAATAAATATTGCATCTCTAAGTCGGCTGTCTAGTTAAGCAAGATGTTCAATGTTTGTCGGGTGACTGGATTTAAAGGTTTTATTTTATTCAATTTTTTCTTATTGACAATAAAACAATTTTGTGTTACTATGAAATATCACAATGTGGAGATATTCTTTTATTATTTTTATTATTATTATTATTATTATTTAGTATTTCAGCAAGTAGGTAGTAATTAAGTGTCGGCTGTGTGGTCAGGACATCGGCTGCAGCTCTGGAAATCCTCCTGTCAATGAACTTTGCACCGAGCTGGAGATTAGTACATGGATGTAATAATGAGCGGCTGCAAATTACAGGGAGTGTGGGCTCCTTCCATGGACCACATTTATGCTTTTTCTTTATTCATTCCTGGAAAGGTCACAGCGACAATAAAGGAACCATATTTAGTCTTTAGCTCGGAGGTAAATCACCTTTTGGGTACAGTAAGTGTCTCGGTTTTTTTTTTGCTCAGGGTAGAATTTTGTAAAAAATCCATGGAAGATTAAATGACCTTTATTAGGTGGTAAAGGAAGGTTGTAGTTAACTCATTACTACCTGACTATTATTTGAATTAGCAAAAGGAAGAGGTTCAGCTTAGGGTCTTCTAGGAAACACAGAGCATTGCAGTACTGGGACAACCAACCTCTGGGAAGAGACATGAAAAAGGGTTATTGAAACAGGCTCAAGTATTTGTATCCTGAGTGTCTATATGTATTTGAGCATGATATATATCAGGTGTGACTATGATATCATCCCAAAAAAATGATATATATATATATATATATATATATATATATATATATATATAAACCCTCCTATATGTATTTGAGCATGATATATATCAGGTGTGATTATGATATCATCCAAAAAAAATTATATATATGTATATATATATATATATATATATATATATATATATATATATATATATATATATATATATAAACCCTCCTATATGTATTTGAGCATGATATATATCAGGTGTGATTATGATATCATCCAAAAAAAATTATATATATGTATATATATATATATATATATATATATATAAACCCTCCTATATGTATTGAACTGCATTGTAATTATACTGCCCCTCCCTATATTGTAAAGCTTTGTGCAAACTGTTGCCACTATATAAATCCTGATTTATGATAATGATAATAAGCAGTACATGTTGCAGATATAGATGTTTGGAGTGCATGCAGTCATTGTAGAAGCTGGATATCTAAGCTCTGGAAAGGGATATTATTATTATTATAATACAGAATTTATATAGCGCCAACAGTTTGCGCAGCGCTTTACAATATAAGGGAGACAGTACAATTACAATACATTTCAGTACAGAAGGAACATGAGGGCCTTGCTTGTGGAGCTTACAATCTAAAGGATATGAAGAGGATTATGAAAACAGGGCCACATATTTTTAGCTCATATGTCTATATGTACTTGAGCATATTTATATATAAGGTGTCTATCTATCTATCTATCTATCTATCTATCTATCTATCTATCTATCTATCTATTTATCTATCTTTCTTTCTATCTATCTATCTATCTATCTATCTATCTATCTATCTATCTATCTATCTATCTATCTATCTATCTATCTATCTTTCTTTCTTTCTTTCTTTCTTTCTTTCTTTCTTTCTTTCTTTTCTATCTATCTATCTATCTATCTATCTATCTATCTATCTATCTATCTATCTATCTATCTATCTATCTGTCTATCTGTCTGTCTGTCTGTCTGTCTGTCTGTCTGTCTGACTGTCTGTCTGTCTTTCTTTCTTTCTTTCTTTCTTTCTTTCTTTCTTTCTTTCTTTCTTTCTATCTATCCATCTATCTATGTGTTTGAGCATGTCAGATGCGTCTAAAAGACAAAATACATTTGTTAAAAGAAAATACATTATATATATATATATATATATATATATATATATATATATATATATATATATATAAAGCAGCACATGTTGCAGACATTGAAATGTGTTGTGCATACAGCCATTACAGGCTCCAGAATTAGACCTTTCTTTATATACACCATATGAATTTTCAACAATCATTGTTTTCCAATATCCATTACAAAATTTGAAAACAAAAATTTTTTTTCAACTGTCCACAATAAAATTAAAATGTATTTATATATATATATATATATATATATATATATATAAAAACAAAGACACATACAGACACACGTGGCTTAATATATTCCTGGCTTATCTGTAAATGTCTGTATTTCTTAGGTTTATTCCATTGATATTGCTCACTATAGTTAACAGATTCATATTTGAAAATTTGCTGCCTTAGGTATGCACACACTATAAAGCAAATTTCTTAGATGTATATTGTTTTGGCTATTGCATTCATAGGAAACAATTCCTGTAAGGTCAGTAATAAATTCTGCTAAGATTGTAACAGTAAATTGTACAGATAGTGATCTGTGGTAAACGGGGGGGCTTGTGATTGCGACTACGGTAGTTAACAGTTTCCAGAAAAAATGTGAAGTCAGTAGACATTCTTCTACCTCTATCTGTAATCGGATTGTGGACTGGGTGGCTGCTTGTGTTATCACACAACTGCATTTTCTTTCGTCTCTCTCTTATGCTCTCTTCTCTTTGCAAAGTTGTGGATTTGATTTATCAGCTAGTTTAGCTCCCAACCAGCTCTGCTTGTAAGTCAGCCTTCTAAACCACTTTGCTGGGTGCTTGGTAAATAAGGGGCTTAAGCCATTTTAAGCAGCAGATTGACATGTTGACGACTGTGCTTTAAGGAATGTGACAATAAAGAGGAGGGGAGGAAGACAGAAAAAAAAAAATTCCCAAGGCCCAGCAAGGCACTCCATCAAGGATAAAAAGCCAGTGCTTTACGGATGTCACTCAATTTATTGCAAAAGTCGAATGAATTACGTTTAATGAAAGCAGTCCCTAGATGAATATTACTTGCAATTTCCTGTATTGGCTCTGTTGGATGGATAGCAAGAAATGCCACCTCCTAGCATACACAATCCCCAAATCTCCATTACTATGCAAGCTCTTTTATTGGTGTGATATATGCAGTCTTTTTCTCAGCTGTAGAAAGTGGGCTTAGAGTTATCTATAGAGGGATATGGTCACCTTGCCCTCAAAATGGTACTTCCTCTGTGTTAATGGCCAGTTTGATCTGCTATTTTTGCACTTGTGCAGTTAAAAAATTAAAACATTTCTCTGTAAAAAAAAAAAAGAGAAAAAAGAAAAAAAAAACACTCTTCATCCCTACATTGCCAAACATTGATCTATTCCGGCCTACCATTAGGCTGTGTACATCATGCACTAAGCACACTTTGATGATATTGTCAACTGTACAGCAAATCAGTCTTGTGTGAAGCAAGATGTCAGTGTTGTAGGCCTATCTGTTCAGTGTAGAAAATCCTTTTACTTTATACAGCCATTGCAGAGTAATTAACAGTGGAAATACAATGGCTTTAGAGCCTGTTTTTTTAAATATCTAAGCAGAAAGATGCATGGCGCTCTGGACACTGCTATGTGATTGACACTGTAGATACATATTCCAAGGGACATAGACTTCCACAAACTTGCTGCTGCTTTTATTTAATTAAGAGTTGTGTATCCAAGGTAATTTTGCTCTAAATTTTATAGGAAAGTCCACTTTAATTTTTAGCCGTGGCTCACCACTTCTCATACCATTCAAGATTTGTGATTTTGACTCAGCTAATTGTTTTCTTGTTCTTGTTTTACACACTATTATTTGTCTAACTGGATTTCACGGCCTACTGCATTTCTTCAACCAGTGCTACCTATTGTGACTTTTTTGAGCTTCTTGTGCTTATTATTGCTTGGAAGTTGTTAATTAAGTCTATGATAATTTGTAGCCATATTAGAAAAGCAAAAAGAAGAAAAAAACAAAAAAAAAAAAGCTTTTTAAGGTCCTTTCTAGTAAACCAACAAAAAAATATCAGCTACATCTCTCTGCCTGCCAATGAGCAACTGCAGCCAAGAAAAAAAGGAACAGGTGCAGTCCAATGCAATCAGGTAGATGTTTCTTATTTTAAATTTGTAACCAGGAACATTTGAATGTTACGGTAGGGAAACAACCTTTCTTTCTTTCTTTCTTTCTTTCTTTCTTTCTTTCTTTCTTTCTTTCTTTCTTTCTTTCTTTCTTTCTTTCTTTCTTTCATTCTTTCTTTCTTTCTCTCTTTCTCTCTCTCTCTCTCTTTCTTTCTTTCTTTCTTTCTTTCTCTCTTTCTCTCTTTTTCCTAGTTTTACAATATTGACAGTTTTCCTTTGGATCTTTTTTAAAGTTCTGTGGACAGTAGGGAAAAAAAAAAATCAAGATAACACGGGAAGAATTGACCATGTTATGGGTTGTCTTGGTCTATTTATTTTACTCACAATAACATAAATTGCTGCTTTGGAGAAAGAAAAAAAATGGTGTTTCCTTAGAAACCATCTGTGCTCCGGGTCCTGAGTCTTTCTAATTCCCTGTGCCACTGAGGCATAGAAAGGCTACCGGTGATGGAGAGCAGATAAATGGTGTGAAACCCGGTGAACGAGAACAAAAAAATGACTACATGGATTAGGGTCACCAAATCTACATAAGTGAAATGAATTTCCTGACAGTTGAAAGCTGTCCTATCCTTGTCCCGGCAATCAAGGTGGCCTGTGTCCATGGTGGCTGTCCCCCCCCCCCCAAAAAAAAATATACTTTACACACACACTAATCTAAACAATATAAAGGTTCAGTCTGTATTTTTTTTTTACATTTTCTTTTATTTTGTAATTATTATTATGAATATCTGTATTTTTATTAAATATTTACCTGTCTATCTGTTATCTAGTTTTTATCATTCTGTCTATTCCTACCTTGCTAATTCAATTGTCATTATTTCTTTAAATTTTATCTTGCCCTATAGTTCATCCCTTTTTTTTGATTGGTCATAGAGAACATTTTTCTGACAAAAAAAAAAATATACAGTATATATATATATATATATATATATATATATATACATTCACTATAAATTGAGGTTGAAGCAATATAGTTCAAGCAGAATAATATAATTTTCTCTGGTTCTTTTTCTCACCTGTACCCTTGATCTCCCTTTGTCTCTCTTTTTTGCAGTCAATTTTCTGTCTTCTGCTCTTAATTTCCTAATTGCCTTTCTTGTACTTTCTCTTGGACGACTGTGGCTTGTGCCTCTCTGTATCTTAAAGCTGCAAAAGCCATATAGGTATTGGCTTTTGACTTAGCTGTGGGCGTGATTCTGTGTCAAAAAACATACGTGATACATATATATATATATATAGTTATAGTTATGTAGTCAGTGCCTCTCCAGCTATTATTGTGTTAAGGTAATTCAATGTGTAAGTATCTCTGTTGGAACTCTCATTGTATCTTGTAACAAAGCCCTGAAATCCCCTCCCCTCCTCCTCGCCGGTCTAGGCTGTCCCTGTGTGCTCCTGTAGGCTCTTTTAATTTATTGCAGACTATGTATAGGTGCTGAGGAGCTCAGCTGGGGGAGATTTGCTTTTCAGCACCTCAGAGAGCTCCCTCTTGCCGAATTGTATTGGTATTTTGAGGACTTCAGAGCAATGGCAGACTAGCAGCAATCTTTATCCGCATCCATTATCGATTCATAACTTTTATCATGTTGAATAGGCCTGATAAAATAGATTAGATGGGAAAAGGAGACATCATCCCCAGGGACAAATGAACTTCTTTCTCTGTGATTACAGCAATGAGATACAAAGAGATAATACATGTACCTTTTATATGGACACAATAGAAGAAACCTGTAGAGGAAGATGATGTGGGTGTGTGTGAGCCCTTGTCAGGTGGGTTGCAAATTCCATTGTGCTACCTAAATCGACTTTTTGTTTGCACAGTAACAGCATGCCATACACAAACTCAGGCCAAAAAAGTGAAATATGTCTATGTGACTATTTGTGCTACATCTTTGGTGGCCTTCTCGTCTTTGTCAATTCCCTAGACTAAACGTCTTCCTTGGATGCAAACACCTTGTAATTTTAATTGACAGTTTAGTCCAGATCAATCAAGTTCACTTAAATTTGCTTGCACTTTGATCTCTACGAATGGATACCCAACCATTGCGTAATGGTTTATACCAGATTTTCCCAACAATTTTAACTCAGAGGAACCCTTGAAACAATTTTCAGGTCTTGGGGTACCCTTGCTAAAATCAATTTTTTGGTGGTCAGTGAAAAAAATGTACCTTACATTGGTGTGGTCAGCAGGAAGAATGCAACCTTTACAGTGGAGGTCAGAATGCAACCCCTAAAGACAGCTAAAAAGATAACTGACTATATGCAATTGGCTCTAGCAAGTGGCACTGACCCCAGGACTATACAGCCACTGTCAAATGGAAGGCCAATCAGCCCCAGTTCAAGGAACCGCTAGTAACCTCTAAAGGAACCCTGGTTGAGAATGGATGTTATGAATGAATGGATGAATAATTATGTATACTATAAAGAATTAGAATCTGCTTTATTGGTCAAGTTATAAAGTGACTTAAGCAGAACTCTGGTTGAGAATGGATGTTATGAATGAATGGATGGATAATTCTGTATACTATACAGAATTAGAATCAGCTTTATTGGTCAAGTTATCAGGTGGCTTATACTGTCATAATGCACCACAACCCTTAATTAATATTGAACTATAGAAAATAGAAACAATTGGGAATTGGGACTTTTCAGGTGCTATATAAAGTCAAAAACCCCCTTTGTTTAAAAGAAACATTTCACTGATGCCTCTTTGGTCATACAACCAAACAGAGTAATATCAGGTGTACATGTAAAGTCAATTATATAATAAGAATTATATAGTAAAATACAAATAAAAACAATAGATCTAAATAGCTTTCACCTAAAAAGTACCCCTTATATACAACTACACTGTGTTTCTTTGCAGGGTTTGGAATTACTCCCTTTTTTTTTTTTAAGTACATTTGGAGAGTTGTGATTACTGTTCTTCAATGCGTTTCTCATGCTCGGCAGCCCTCTTCATCAGGAAGAGGTGGAGTACAATTCTATGAAATTCAAATATATGCATTAAATATATGCCCACATAACATATGCAATAAAATTGTCTACTTTACAAAAAGACACACACACACACGCACGCACGCACGCACGCACGCACACACACACACACATATATATATAAATGTAGGTGGTATTCACTTCCCTGATAGTACACCTAAACTCGAAACTGTGCAACTAGGTTAAAGGAACTAGGCATATATAAACTGTCAGCTCGCAGTCCCTGAATCGATATAGGGCATCTAGGAAAGACTGTAGACTGGAGGACCTGCTGGGAAAACTCATAGATCTAAAGGATAAAAAAGAAAAACACTTACTATCTATTTCTTCTTGAACCTAAGATGTATATCTTAAAACTGTCACATACACCCTAAATACCTTCTCAAAAATGCAAATCTAATTGGGCTTGTGGCAGGGGCGGACTGACCATTTGGAAAGTCAGGCCCTGCCCGAGGGCCCGGGGTCAGTAGGGGGCCCCATGAGATGCCCCTGGTACCTTTTTCATAGGCTTTTTTGAGTTTGGGCAAGGACACAGGGGCCCCATGATCCCTTATTGCCCAGGGGCCCCATGAGTTGTCAGTCCGCCCCTGGTTTGTGCGTTATAACTAAGGGCATATAGCATATCCAGATGGAGATGTATAGAAATGAAAAGAAACCCATATTCTTAGCTGTCTTTTGGCCAAATATGTACAGCATAAAAAGAATTTATCTTCGGATTAAAATGTAAAAGTTTAAAATGGCTCTCAGTATACTTTGCCAACAGATCAACATTTATGCATACATGTGCATCCACCCATCCTCATACACATGTGTGTAAATAGCCACACCCATTGAGATAACAATACAATGTGCAATGTCAAATATTTTACATGCTGTTCCAGGTCAGATCAGCCTCCAGACTCTACAATCTAAGGTGCTGGCTCAGCTTGTCTCCTCCGAACCAGTCACTTGTATCAGCAACAGGAATGCTGAACACCAAGATGCCAAATAATCTTTCTTAATTAAAATAGCCAGAAGGAACAACTTCTGTTCTGACATGTTTTGGGCTAGGTGAAGTGCTTTCCCAAAGAAAATGAGAAAGCGCTGTGCCTAGTGCAAAATATGGCAGAATAGAATTTGTTCCTGCTGGCCATTTTAATTAAGGAAGATTACAAGTGAATATGTTGATACAAGTGAATACAATATACAAGTCTACACTCAGATACTATATACATATTCTAATACTATGCAAACAATGTCTCACTGTGAGATCTGTAGACATCTAAAAGGTGAAGTAGCACAGGCAGTGCAATTTGGTAATGTTACAAGTGAGTATTCAGGTTTTCTTGACTCAGCTTAAGGGAAGACTCATAAATACGTAATCTAGAAAGCTGCTTCCTCCAATGCTCGTCCAGCTTCCTGCTGGCCAACAAACTAGTAAGAACAGCCAACAAGCCATCCTTGAAGTGCCTTCTTTAAGGCCTCCATGCAACTTTCATAAATACAGTAAGAAATGTAATCTCCAAACATGGAAAGGTTTCTTCACAGTGTGAGCTGTGAAAATGTGGAATAGACTCCCTCAAGAGTTGGTTCTGGCCAGCTCAGTGGATTGCTACAAAAAAGTCCTGGATTCTTTCTTGGATACACAGAATATAACTGGATACTAACATTTATAGGTAAAGTTGATCCAGGGAATATCCGATTGCCTCTCTGGGGAACAGGAAGGAATTATTTTCCAAGCAGGAGCAAATTGGATCATGCTTTGCTGGTTTTTTGCCTTCCTCTGGATCAACTGTGGGTCTAGGATTATAACTTTTTTTTTTCTATGGTTGAACTGGATGAACTTTTGTCTTTTTTCAGCCAGACTAACTATGTAACTATCTGCAAGCTTTCAAACAAAAGTCCAAAGATATTGTCCTCTTAACTTGCCACAAAGGCACCAGCCTGTCCTTGATAGACACCAAGCTTTCTGCTCTTCAGAAGGCCCAGAAGAGATAAATGGAATATATACCAAACCCAACTGCCAACTGATTTTTGCAACTTTGTAAACGACTTCGGGGTTAAACAACAAAAGGTTACATTGTTATTTAATTGACAAGCATACGTTGACGCAGATCTATCTTTGCTGTAGATAAGAGGATTTAATTTGTCTTACTGGACTTGCAGTTCACTGCGTTTATCTGCTGCCTTTGAAGCTCGCCGGTGTAGGCTTGTCACAAACCCCAAAGAGGGGACCTCAACTTTAGATCCATGAACAACGTTGATGTTTGCATCAAATGCTCAGGAATCCTTATCGATTTCCCTCGTCGACCTTGTTGGAGCCTCAGTGTTTAACTCTTTTGCAATACTTAAGTCATAGGAATTGAATGAAGTCCATTTAATTTTGATAAATGTGAACACAGAGGAGCTGGTATTGATTGGCTGTTGAGATGATGCTTGCAGGAAAGTGGGCTATGCGTGGTTTCCTAGTCATTAATACTGACACTTCACCCTCCTGCGAATGACTTGTAACAACCTTCTGTTACTTAGCGAAAGCCTTTCTTTTTTTTTTATGGACATAGGAAATTTGATTTAACAAGCAGACAAAGTCATTTACTATCACGCAGGAAGATATAAAGTTCTGTGGAAGCTTAGGAGACATTAAATGGAGCAGATTTTTATTCAATAAAAAGGTTGTTAGACAACTAATTCTGCAGTACTCTGTATAAGAGACAATCGTTTTCCATAACCAGCTATTACATAAATCCCCACCTTCTAATGATGGAGAAAAGAAAAGGGAGAGCTTCACTCTTATAGTAGTTGTTAACCCCAATTGAATAGTATTTATTGTGCTAAGCACTGTGTTTGCAAGCAGTTTGTCATTTTTTAACTAAAACCAGTAATAAACCCAAAAAGAAAACATTTATTATATTGCCAATCCTTAGATGTGATGGCTGCTTTAGTTTTCTTTTTTTAAGCTTTTTTTCCCTTTATTTAAACTCTGTGATCTGGCCAGTAAGTCTGCTGTTTTTTTAACCTCCTTGGCGGTATGATTCTTTCCGATTTTTTGTGCTGAAAGCGATACCATTTTTTTGCATGGAAATATGTAGTTTTTTATTGTAGGCTGTAATTTTTAGGAATAACTCACTGAAATCTGTCCGAACAAGAGTCTATTAAACATCCCGGGTAGGATAAAATGTGAAACACGAAATCATAAATTATAATTTAATAAATAATCATAAAAAATAATAATATAATAATAATAAATTTAATTCAATAATATAATCAAACCAAAAACACTGAAATTTGAATTACAGAGGCAAATTCGCACATCGCTGAGCAAAGTCGCAAAATCGTTTTCAGTGTCTGATGATGAATTTCCCCCACAAATCATTATCACTCAATTCTGCAAGTGGTTCTGATTTACTATCGCTGTTTTCTAGCCGGTCTAAAACCGCTTTTGACCTAAAGGGACGCTTTTTGGACGCCATGGACTTTTCTAAGTTTCTAGGCAGAAAGAACAGTAAAAATGCAGGCAGGGCGCCGGACAAAGCACTCGGGACAAAATGTATGTGAAATGCATTGAAACAGCAATGATAGCAAAAATGAAATTTTTTAAAAATTTCAAATTTCCCGCCGGTTCCGGTGCCCGTACGTCCCGACGTCACACAAGCCAGATGCCGGCCGGAGGAGATGGCCCGGGACGCTGCAGGGGACACATCGCGGGAGCGAAGGACAAGGTAAGTGCTGCAGGGACTCCCTGAGCAACGCCGCATGGTAAGCCCAAGTGTAGCTCGGGGTTAGCGCTTTTGGTATAGAAATTTTACCCCGAGCTACACTCAGGATTACCGCTAAGGAGGTTAACAGACCAAGCAGTCCTGCAGATGTAGCAGTTAGAGGGAGGGAAGTACTTATATAGCGCTGTCAATTTATGCAGCGCTTTACATATATATTGTACATTCACATCAGTCCCTAACCCTCAAGGGGCGTACAATCTAAGGTCCCTAACTCACATTCATACATACACATACTAGGGACAATTTAGACAGGAGCCAAATAACCTACCAGCATGTCTTTGGAGTGTGGGAGGAAACCCACACAGACACAGGGAGAACATGCAAACTCCAGGCAGGTGGTGCCATGGTTGGGAATCAAACCAATGACCCTAGTACTGTCAGGTGGAAGTGCTAACCATTTAACCACTGTGCATTTATCACTGACAGGCGTGCTTACAATAATCAACTTTTATTTATTCATGTAAAGCCTTTATGTCAAAAGGAAAAAAAAACTGTTTTCTGTAACTGCTTATAAAATGTGAGCTGCAATTTGGCTTCAATGTGTTAGTTTAGCCAAATTTGCTAGTATCTCTAACACTCCCTTCTGACCAGAATAACGGTGCTGCTGTCCAAATGTGTCGCTGTTGCTCCTTCATCCAGCATGGGGGCCCTCTAAGGAGGTGTGTTACTGGACAGATCACTGGGTGAAAAGCCTTAAAATAGAAAACAAATGCAGCCACCAGATTTAATTATTGGTAAGCTGCAATATATTACATTTTTGGTTTTGGGTTTAATACCACTTTTTTATGGGCTTTTACAGGCTTTTTTTATGACAGAAGAGACTGTGGGATTGATTTAGGAAAGGCCAATAGACCATGCACTTTGCAAAGTGCAGTTGTACTCTGCAAGTGCAGTTGCTCCAGAGCTTAGTAAATGACATGAAGCTCTGCTGCTTTCATCATCCAATCAGGTGCAAGAAAAAATGCTGCTTTTTTTAAATTTCCTTGCATGTGATTGGGTATTCTTTGCAAAGTGAAGCCTTACCTCATTTACTAAGCTCTGAAGCAACTGCACTTACAAAGTACACAGTTTATTTGCCTTTAGTAAATCAACCCCTTGTATATGTACATTGGGGCAAAAAAGTATTTAGTCAGCCACCAATTGTGCAAGTTCTCCCACTTAAAAAGATTAGAGAGGCCTGTAATTGGCATCATAGGTAGACCTCAACTATGAGAGACAAAATGAAAAAAAAAAATCCAGACAATCACATTGGCTGATTTGGAAAGAATTTATTTGCAAATTATGGTGGAAAATAAGTATTTGGTGAATATGAAAAGTTCATCTCAATACTTTGTTATATATCCTTTGTTGGCAATGACAGAGGTCAGACGTTTCCTGTAAGTCTTCACAAGGTTGGCACACACTGTTGCTGGTATGTTGGCCCATCCTCCATGCAGATCTCCTCTAGAGCAGTGATGTTTTGGGGCTGTCGCTGGGCAACACGGACTTTCAACTCCCTCCAAAGATTTTCTATGGGGTTGAGATCTGGAGACTGGCTAGGCTACTCCAGGACCTTGAAATGCTTCTTACGAAGCCACTCCTTTGTTGCCTGGGTGGTATGTTTGGGATCATTGTCATGTTGGAAGACCCAGCCACGTTTCATCTTTAATGCCCTTGCTGATGGAAGGAGGTTTGCACTCAAAATCTCACGATACATGGCCCCATTCATTCTGTCCTGTACATGGATCAGTCGTCCTGGTCCCTTTGCGGAGAAACAGCCCCAAAGCATGATGTTGCCACCCCCATGCTTCACAGTAGGTATGGTGTTTTTTGGATGCAACTCAGCATTCTCTCTCCTCCAAACACAAGGAGTTGTGTTTCTACCAAACAGTTCTATTTTGGTTTCATCTGACCATATGGCATTCTCCCAATCCTCTTCTGGATCATCCAAATGCTCTCTAGCAAACTTCAGACGGGCCCGGACATGTACTGGCTTAAGAAGGGGGACACGTCTGGCACTGCAGGATCTGAGTCCCTGGCGGCGTAGTGTGTTACTGATGGTAGCCTTTGTTACGTTTGTCCCAGCTCTCTGCAGGTCATTCACTAGGTCCCCACGTGTGGTCCTGGGATTTTTGCTCACCGTTCTTGTGATCATTTTGACCCCACGGGGTGAGATCTTGCGTGGAGCCCCAGATCGAGGGAGATTATCAGTGGTCTTGGTCTTCCATTTTCTAATTATTGCTCCCACAGTTGATTTGTTCACACCAAGCTGCTTGCCTATTGCAGATTCAGTCTTCCCAGCCTGGTGCAGGTCTACAATTTTGTTTCTGGTGTCCTTCGACAGCTCTTTGGTCTTCACCATAGTGGAGTTAGGAGTGTGACTGTTTGAGGTTGTGGACAGGTTTCTTTTATACTGATAAGTTCAAACAGGTGCCATTGATACAGGTAATGAGTGCAGGACAGAGGAGCCTCTTAAAGAAGAAGGTACAGGTCTGTGAGAGCCAGAAATCTTGCTTGCTTGTAGGTGACCAAATACTTATTTTCCACCATAATTTGCAAATAAATTCTTTCCAAATCAGCCAATGTGATTGTCTGGATTTGTTTTCTCATTTTGTCTCTCATAGTTGAGGTCTACCTATGATGCCAATTACAGGCCTCTCTCATCTTTTTAAGTGGGAGAACTTGTACAATTGGTGGCTGACTAAATACTTTTTTGCCCCACTGTATGTGCTGTCATAGATTCGTCTACCTGCCTGTCATGACTTTCTTCTGTAAGCGTATGCGCATGCGCAACCAAGCTCAGTGTACAGCTCTGGCACAAGTAACTCAGGCCAAAGTACCTCCTTTGCAGATGTGTGGGAGTTACATCATCCTAGCCAATTCAATGGCTTAAGACTTCAAACTCAGAAGAGGACCTGGTGCAGAAGAAAGCACCAGCCATAAAGGGGAGCACGGATATCGCTGAGCTGGAAGGGATCTAATTGCTAGCTACGTGTGCCTTAGGGGGTTGATTTACTAAAGGCAAATAGATTGTGCACTGCAACAGAAGTGAAGTTGCTCCAGAGCTTAGTAAATGAAGGGAAGCTCTGCTGACCTCCATCACCCAATCATGTGCTGTTTTTTTTTTTTAATTTTTCATGAACATGATTGGGTATTCTTTGCTAAGTAAAAGCTTCCCCTCATTTACTAAGCTCTGGAGCAGTTGCACTTGCAAAGTGCACAGTCTATTTTGCCTTTAGTAAATCCACCCCTTAGTGTCCAAAGACACATAAAAGTTGCACTAGTGTGAATGGAGCCTATGTTTCAGAACCTTAAATACATGTTTTGTAACTATGCAAATGAGGGGAGTCTTACTACATATACTATACATGTTGTGCTTCCTGCTTAGCTATACAGCACAGGGAATGTGGATGCTGATTGGTTTGTCTGACATACAGATGGCCACTAGGGGCAGCATCTTTACATCGCTGTATAAAATGCAGTCATGGAAATTTGACTCAGCAAAGATATATAAACAAAAGTCTTATTAAAAAAATATATATATTTCTAGTAAACTTAATAGTAATATTGTGCAATGTAAAACATTTCAGTGCTTGCAAGTCAGGTCCCCTTTAATCACACCAACCTTTGTAGCTTGTGCCTTCTATACTATGAATTATATCCTAATTTATTGCTGTGAACACCAATCGTCTTATTTTCCCTATTATTGATAGCGGTTTATGCGAGGTACACAGTGCAACTCTCACCATTGGAAAAAAAAAAAAAAAAAAATATATATATATATATATATATATATATATATATATATATATAATATTTTCCTTCTTTATCCCATTTTGTATTTTCCATTTGCTTGGCTGGGGCTTGTGCAGTGTTGGCTACGTCTCTATTTCTGTTTAACATTTGACCGGGTGAACAAAGCGTGCAGTATGTTGCGCTGCAGTTAATTAAAATGCAGGGTTGTTGGATAACAGTACAAGGGTCAGGAGACAGAAGAGGGAAAGTGGGAGCACTGAACAATATTCTCATAAACAACTGCAGGAGAGATAAGAAAGAGATAGGAGGTAGGGTGATGGAATTTACTGAGATATATGGGCCAGATGCAGGGGGGCAATACATATCCCATTCCGCTTCTTGTATCTTTGAGGACTTATATAAATTGAAGTCATGCGCCTATACATATATACCGTATGTATACTGTATATATATAAATATAAAAATGCACACACATCTATAAAGTACATATATATATATAAATGCACACACATCTATAAAGTACATATATATATAAATGCACACACATCTATAAAGTATATATATATATATATATATATAAATGCACACACATCAATAAAGTATATATATATATATATATATATATATATATATATAAATGCACACACATCTATAAAGTACATATATATATAAATGCACACACATCTATAAAGTATATATATATATAAATGCACACACATCTATAAAGTATATATATATATAAATGCACACACATCTATAAAGTATATATATATATATATATATATATATATATATATATATATATAAATGCACACAGATCTATAAAGTATATATATATATAAATGCACACACATCTATAAAGTATATATATATATAAATGCACACACATCTATAAAGTATATATATATATAAATGCACACACATCTATAAGGTATATATATATATATAAATGCACACACATCTATAAAGTATATATATATAAATGCACACACATCTATAAAGTACATATATATATATATATATATATATGCATTGCACTAGCAAAAACAGCTCAAAATGTAAATATGAGCCACTTGCAAATCTTCTGTAATCAGAGTGGCTGTAACCCTCAGAAATGAAATATGAGCAAAGCGTATCCCTCTATAGTGTGTACTTGTCTCAGCCCAGAGTACTAAATGTCATTTTTGTCCACTGCCTAGTTCTTCTATTATCAGCATGAGTCACTTCTGACAAGTTTTCCTGACACCAAGAACAAGGGGACAGGGGTGACAGGGGAGGGCACATCTTGTGATTGACAGTCTCAGCTCTGTTCTTGTGTGCTGTGTGAAGGGGGGGGGGGAGGGGGTGGGTTGTCCCTTCTCTCCAATCAGCTCCCAGGGCTCTCTTTACTGAGTGTAATGTACCTGCCCCAGTTCCTGCTCATAACAGCTGAGAGATCCTGTGTAAATCCTGAACTTTGAATGGATGTAGGGGACAGATGGCTGCAGAAAAACAGGTACAACCTATATAGGAGGATTTGTTTCATCTCTGTGCCTCACCTAAGGCTAGTTGCTTCACTGGGTATATGTAAGGGTTTACAACCTTTAAAGTGTATTTAATCCCAATTACTGAAGTTGAATAACGAGCTCAGCTTATTGCCTTGTAATTATAGTTATGGAAGTTTTTCTTTATTAACGTTCATGCTTACAAATACTTGTTAATCCTGCCAGTTTCTGCTATCTTCAGGGCCTTTTTTTATTGGCAGCACAGTAGCTAAATGGTTAGCACTTCCGCCTGGCAGTACTAGGGTCATTGGTTCAAATGCTGAAGTGCACAGTGCACAGAAGTTACCAACTGTCAGCTCCTGCACACTGCTTTGTATGGCTCTGCATAGCAGACCAATACAAAGCAGTGTACTTACAGTGAAGTACAAACACAGCCCACACAATAAAACACACACAGCACACAGTTAACCCTTTGATTGCCCCAGATGTTAACCCCTTCCTGCCCAGTGTTATTAGTACAGTGTCAGTGCTTTTTATTAGCACCGATCACTGTATTGGTGCTACTGGGGATGTCAGTGACACCAAGTCAGTTCCCCCCAGTGTCAGAATGCCCGCTGCAGTCCTGCTATAAGTTGCTGATCACCGCCATTACTAGTTAAAAAAAAAATTCCGGTATCTATACCGCCATTTGTAAACGCTATAATTTTCATGTAACCCAATTAAAGCGCTGAGCAAACTGTTACCGCTATATAAATCCTGTATAATAATAATAATTTACATGTATTGGGATTTTTGTTTAGCAAAGACACGCAGCAGAATACATTTTGTCCTAAATTTATGACGAAATTTGATTTTTAAAATTTTTTTACTGGAGATGTTTAATAGCAAAAAGTCAAAAATGTTGTTTTTTTTTCCTTAAAATTGTCAGTCTTTTTTGTTTATAGTACAAAAAATAAAAAACGCACAGGTGATCAAATACCACCAAAAGAAAGCTCAATTTGAGGGAAAAAAAGGGCATGAATTTTATTTGGGTGCAGCGCGGTGCAATTGTCAGTTAAAATAATGCAGCGCCGTATCGCAAAAAATGGCCTGGTCAGGAAGGGTACCCTTCCTGACCAGGCCATTTTTTGCGCCACCTATCACGGGACCACGCTTGGAGTCACTGAGCTCCTGAGAGCGACCCATTCTTTCACAAATGTTTGTAGAAGCAGTCTGCATGCCTAGGGGCTTGATTTTTTACACCTGTGTCCATGGAGGGGATTGGAACACCTGAATCCAATGATTTGGAGGGCTGGCCCAATACTTTTGGCAATATAGTGTATATAAATATATATATATATATATATATATATATATATATATATATATATATATTTACTGAATGTGTGTGTGTGTATATATATATATATATATATTTTTTTTTTAAATTTTTATATATATATATATATATATATATATATATATATATATAATAAAAATGAGAGATGAAGTGAAAAACAACAATATTTAATATTGTTATTATAATTATTATTATTAGATTTACTACTACTACCAATGTTTAAATTGTTATTATTACTACTACTCCTACTATTTTATTTATCTAAAATATATTTTAGCACATTTATTGTATATATATATATATATATATATATATACAATTTTTAACATGGATTTACTTAATTTGATGTATAAATGATATTTATTTATTTAACTGTATTTATAAACTATGTTATATACACCAGATTTTATTCTCTATAGACTATATGACAATATGACATAAACTATATCTTTTTTATAGCACAGATACAAATAGAAACTATTTATGCAGTGCATTTAATTTTATATTGTACACAATCATAGAAATTGACATTTTCTGTTCTTTAACACATCATTTGTATTGCAAATGAACAATAACAACAACAAAAAAAATTAAAAGGATACCAACATAAAGTACCCCAAACTGTCCGTCTGCTTTTTCGAATGCTCAAAAGATTTTTACTTTGTCCCAGAAAAGCCACAGTAAGATTTCTGTGTGACAATGTGGGAGGAGGAAGGTGAAATCATCTTGAGAAGTAATTCAGGTTTTTGCACTGAGGGTAGGGATGTAATTGAAAGTCATAATAGGTGAACAGTGGAAAGAAAGCAGGCTGTAGTATTGCAGTGAGTGCGTGGGATTGTGGAGGGTGAATTATGGGAACGCTGTTAAAGGAAATTGCACTCAAGGCTTAAAATGCAGCCAGAGTCAAACTTCTGATATTAGTCACCCTATGAGCTGAATTTGTCCTTACAGGGGAATTTAACAAACCTGGCCACATTTTGTCACACAAAGAGAATTTTCAGACTCGTTTTCCATCTTTGTCATCGGCTTTCATTGATGGAATCTCCATAAAATGTCTTGTATTTCCTACATGGGTATTTTTGTTAGATCCTTTAACAATCCTAATTGCACCTTTTTTCCATTGGAATAATGGTTATAGTTGAAAAAAAATCAGCTTAAAACTGGCATTCCTCTAGATCAATCAAACTCAAACCATTCCACTGTCACTGAAATGGTGAAAAGACTCCATAGACTCTGGACCTAGCCTTTAAGCTCCTCCTACTTTAAACCACAATTTAGCCACATCCTCTATTCAGCATTCTTAGGAATTAGGATTATCAAAAATTCATAGTTATGGGCTTCAAATTATTCTCAGTGAAAATAATATTTCAGAAAACTGCCAGGGACTGTAGACCTATTATATGAGATCATCAAAGACTGCTAGCAAGCTCCCAGGGATGGTTAGAGACTGCAGTGATGCTGCAGATGGTCAACAACTGTAAGTACGCTAAAGGAGTTTTTGGGTGCTGTGGACATACTTCATGAGACATTCATACAATGAAGACACATTACATGAGACTGCTAGGGATCACTGCTGGCATCTATGTAAAAAAAGCAGCAAATGTTGTCTGCTGGGGCTCAGAAGGCCTCACAGGGATTTTTTTCAGTGAGAATGCAGGGGAAAACAGTTCCAGCACCTCCAGCACTGAATGTATATTGACAAATATATTGACAATATATTGACATATATTTGAAATACTACAATTTTGGCCATATTCAATATATTTCAAAATATATTTCCATTTAATATATATATATATATATATATATATATATATTTTCATATATTCTGTAATAAAAACACATTTCAACATGCAGTGTGTGTGTAGATATTTATATATATATATATATATATATATACAGTATATATATATATATATATATATATATATATATATATATATATATAAATATATACACACACACTGCATGTTGAAATGTGTTTTTATTACAAAATATATGAAACATATGTTATAAAAGACATTAAAAAAATATACTGTATATCTTTAAAAATACAAATCTACATTTTTGGAATGCATTTACAAATATATGTAAAAATATATGTTAAGATCATTTTTTTATATGTTAAAAAAAATCTGAAGAATATATTTAAAAAATATATACTTTAAAAATATATATTTTTAAATATATTCTTCAGATTGTTTTCACCATGGAAAAAGTCACTTTAACATATATTTTTACATATATTTATAAATGCATTCCAAAAATGTAGATATGTATTTTTAAAGACATACATTATTTTAGAAATTTATTTGAAAAAATATTTTTCATATATTTTGTAATAAAAACACATTTCAAAATGCAGTGTATATATACATATATATATATATATATATATATATATATATATATATATATATACACACACACATATATATATATATATAAACATACAGTCAGGTCCATAAATATTGGGACATCGACACAATTCTAAAATGTTTGGCTCTATACACCACCACAATGGATTTGAAATGAAACAAACAAGATGTGCTTTAACTGCAGACTGTCAGCTTTAATTTGAGGGTATTTACATCCAAATCAGGTGAACGGTGTAGGAATTACAACAGTTTGCATATGTGCCTCCCACTTGATAAGGGACCAAAAGTAATGGGACAATTGGCTTCTCAGCTGTTCCATGGCCAGGTGTGTGTTATTCCTTCATTATCCCAATTACAATGAGCAGATAAAAGGTCCAGAGTTCATTTCAAGTGTACTATTTGCATTTGGAATCTGTTGCTGTCAACTCTCAAGATGAGATCCAAAGAACTGTCACTATCAGTGAAGCAAGCCATCATTAGGCTGAAAAAACAAAACAAACCCATCAGAGAGATAGCAAAAACATTAGGCGTGGCCAAAACAACTGTTTGGAACATTCTTATAAAGAAGGAACGCACCGGTGGGCTCAGCAACACCAAAAGACCCGGAAGACCACGGAAAACAACTGTGGTGGATGACCGAAGAATTCTTTCCCTGGTGAAGAAAACACCCTTCACAACAGTTGGCCAGATCAAGAACACTCTCCAGGAGGTAGGTGTATGTGTGTCAAAGTCAACAATCAAGAGAAGACTTCACCAGAGTGAATACAGAGGGTTCACCACAAGATGGAAACCATTGGTGAGCCTCAAAAACAGGAAGGCCAGATTAGAGTTTGCCAAACGACATCTAAAAAAGCCTTCACAGTTCTGGAACAACATCCTATGGACAGATGAGACCGAGATCAACTTGTACCCGAGTGATGGGAAGAGAAGAGTATGGAGAAGGAAGGAACTGCTCATGATCCTAAGCATACCACCTCATCAGTGAAGCATGGTGGTGGTAGTGTCATGGCGTGGGCATGTATGGCTGCCAATGGAACTGGTTCTCTTGTATTTATCGATGATGTGACTGCTGACAAAAGCAGCAGGATGAATTCTGAAGTGTTTTGGGCAATATTATCTGCTCATATTCAGCCAAATGCTTCAGTACTCATTGGATGCCGCTTCACAGTGCAGATGGACAATGACCCAAAGCATACTGCAAAAGCAACCAGAGTTTTTTAAGGGAAAGAAGTGGAATGTTATACAATGGCCAAGTCAATCACCTGACCTGAATCCGATTGAGCATGCATTTCACTTGCTGAAGACAAAACTGAAGGGAAAATGCCCCAAGAACAAGCAGGAACTGAAGACAGTTGCAGGAGAGGCCTGGCAGAGCATCACCAGGGATGAACCCCAGCGTCTGGTGATGTCTATGCGTTCCAGACTTCAGGGTGTAATTGACTGCAAAGGATTTGCAACCAAGTATTAAAAAGTGAAAGTTTGATTTATGATTATTATTCTGTCCCATTACTTTTGGTCCCTTAACAAGTGGGAGGCACATATGCAAAATGTTGTAATTCCTACACCGTTCACCTGGTTCGGATGTAAATACCCTCAAATTAAAGCTGACAGTCTGCAGTTAAAGCATATCTTGTTTGTTTCATTTTAAATCCATTGTGGTGGTGTATAGAGCCAAAAATGTTAGAATTGTGTCAATGTCCCAATAATTATGGACCTGACTGTATATATGTATGTGTATATATATATGTATATATTTAAATATATTTTGAAATATATTGAATATTGCCATAATTGTAGTATTTGAAATATATTTTTCTTCCATGTGGGAAGGGGTGCTGGATAGTGCATTAATGTCGGTTGCTGGAGGATCTATTGTCACTGCGTGTGTAGTGTTGCTTGGGGGAGTCTGCTGTTGTAGATGAAGAGGGTCTATTTTGCTGGGGGGATCTATTATTGTTAGTGGAGGACCTATTGTTGCTGGGGGAATCTTATGTTGCTGAAGGGATCTACTGTTGAGTGTGGGGGTCTATCATTGCTGGGTACTTGAGGGTCTGTTGATGCTGGCTGCTGGAGGACCTATTTTTTGGGGGGGCAATCTTGTTACTGGGGAGTTTATTTTTTTCTAAGGTAAAAATATTGTTGCTGGGGAAGATCTATTGTTGTTGGGGGATCTATCATTGCTGGCCACAGCGTATGAACCATTTTACTGCCTTTCTTGTTATCAATAACATATTCCATACAGATTATTTAGTACCGCAAAATGATACTTGGTTCTGTATTCTCTTAGTGGGCGGCACTGGGAAGTAGGTGAAGGTGGAGACAGTGCTCAGAGGTGGGCAGAGGGATCTACTATTAAAGGTGGAGATCTAGATTCTTGATTAGGTACCTTCCCTGGTTGCCATCTTGGGGGTGCTCATCTTGGGAGGTTCCCCCCTGTATGTGTGGGTGGGTGGGGAGTGACATGGTCGGGATTGGTTCCTGTATCTCCGATGCAATGTGTTATTACTATTTAGGTGTGGAGCCTATTTTCTTTTTCTTGTTTTTTCTTGAAGGTGGAGATCTACCATTGCTGGCTGCTTAAGCGTCTGTTGATGCTGGCTGCTGAGGGATCTATTGTTGCTGGCAGGGGAAGTTTTGTTCTTTTGGGGGGGTTTATTGTTTCTGGGGGAAAATATTGTTGTGGGGAGGAACTATTGTTGCTGGGGGTGGGGAACTGTTGCTAGGGGGGTCTATCATTGCTGGCCACAGGGGATCCATTTTACTGCCTTTCTTGTTATCATTAACATATTGCAAATGAAACAACAAATTACTTAGTACTTTGTTCTGTATTCCCTGAAATGGGCGGTACTGGAAGGTGGGTGGGGGCGGAGACAAGGGACAGTGCTCGGAGGTGGGTAGGGGTGGATACAAGATTTGACTTGGGGGGGGGGGAACCTGCACCTATTCTCTGGAAAAAAAACCCTGCCCACAAAAAATACTAAAGGGCCACACGTGGCTCCTGGGCTACAAGGTGTCAGAATTGCAAAAAGGGGACGTTTGCTTTTATTTGTATTATTAAACTAGAAGAAAAACAGATACAACTTAGTCACCACATTGGCAGAGCGTTTGCTACCTTGGTGACATGGGAACCGCTATTTTTGTAACCACGCAGCAAGGCTGACACTTGGTAAATTGTGATTTTGTTCTCAGACAAAAAAGCCAAAGGCGTTCTTTAAAAGAGTATACCACTGATACCAGGCACACTGCCAGCCTAGATGCCAAAGTGCTAGCAGAGGGGACTATACCAGTCGCTTTGCTGTTCTGTTATCTGGGAGCATAACTACAGATCATGGGGCCCCATAGCAGAATTGTGATGGGGCCCCTGGTAGCCTCTCTACTGTCATTGATCGTAGAATATTCAGGTCAGGCAGCAGGAGAGCTGTCAATATACTGCATACATTGCAAGAGATCAGGAGCTGTGAATGGAATTTGACAGAGTAGATGGACAAATGTGCAGGGAATGAACTTTAAACCCATGTCCTGATGACCCTTTAAAGCACAGGTGTCAAACACATGGCCTGGAGGGCCGAATCTAGCCCTCCAGGCCATTTCATGTGGCCCTTAAACCTCCCCTGCAGATATTGCACCTCCCTCGTCTCCAGTGTATCTAAACTCTAGAACACACGTGTCAAACACAAGGATCCAGCCTGCAAGGCCATTTCGTGTGGCCCTTGCCTCTTTCCTGCAGCTACTGCACCCCCTTGTCTCTTCCCCACCTTGTCTCAGCAGTCAGCAGCAGAAAGGAGGACAGAACTCCTCCTCCAGATCCTGCACTTCCTCATGCAGCCACAGAGAGGCTTGTCTCTGTCCCTTCCCTGTCTCAGCAGTCAGCAGCAGAGAGGAGGACAGAACTCCTCCTACAGATCCTGCACTTCCCCATGCAGCCGCAGAGAGGCTCGTCTCTGTCCCCTCCCTGTCTCAGCAGTCGGCAGCAGAGAAGAGGACAGAACTCCTCCTACAGATCCTGCACTTCCCCATGCAGCCGCAGAGAGGTTAGTCTCTGCCCTCTCCCTGTCTCAGCAGTCGGCAGCAGAGAGGAGGACGGAACTCCTCCTCCAAATCCTGCACTTCCCCATGCAGCTGCAGAGAGGCTCATCTCTGTCCCTTTCCTGTCTGAGTCGGCAGAAAGGAGGAGGACAGAACTCCTCCGCCAAATCCAGCACTTCTCCATGCACCCGTGAGAGGCTTCATT
Source organism: Staurois parvus (assembly GCF_062004578.1). Taxonomy (NCBI): domain Eukaryota; kingdom Metazoa; phylum Chordata; class Amphibia; order Anura; family Ranidae; genus Staurois; species Staurois parvus. The sequence goes on along the minus strand of NW_028318575.1, from coordinate 5,568,746 downwards.
TTGCAACCCCCCACCCCTGGTCTTAGCAGTTGGCAGCAGGGAGGAGGACAGAACTCCTCCTACAGATCCTGCACTTCTATGTGCAGCCACAGCACCCCCTCGTCTCTAACTCCCCTGGTCTAGGCATTCTGCAGACTCCAGCCCTCTGGTCCTCCTCATGACCCTGCACCTTCTGCTTCCCAGCTCCTCCTCCAATTTCTGCCTAGCAACAGCAGGGAAAGGGGGGGGGGTTGTACTGGGATGTAGGGGAGGGTGGGAAGTTCGGGACATTTAGTCTTACAGGTACAACTAGCCCTTTGAGGGTAACCGTAATGCTGATGCTGCCTGCCATGAAATTGAAATTGACACCCCTGCTTTAAAGGATGTCTCCACTTCTGCAGTCAGATTTGAGAAAACTCCACTGTATATTTCTTTACAATTATACACCTTTTACCTTTTTTGGATGTTTCCAAGGAGAAGGTGTCATGGCCGATTCTAGGAATTTCCAGACCTTCTCACAGTGTCTTTGTCCCCACACAGACAGAGCTTTCCCTTATTAGCATACAACGCAGGGGGCGGGTTCAACATCTTTAACCTTTTTTTTTTTTTTTAAACAGACAGCATTCAAATCAGGAGATAATGAAGAACTGTTCCCTGCAGGGGCGGGCTGACAACTTATGGGGCCCCCGGGCAATAGGGGAACATGGGCCCCAGTGTCCTTGCCCAAACTCAAAAAAGCCTATGAAAAAGGTACCAGGGGCATCTCATAGGGCCCCCTACTGATCCTGGGCCCTCAGGTGGTGCCCGAGTTTCCAAATGGTCAGTCCGCCCCTGCCTGCTCCCCAATCCTCTCTGCAGTAAATGGAGCCAGAAGCGCTCAGCTCTGATATTTTCCAGATTCAGAGTTGTCCTTCCCTGGCTGTTACAGCCAGGGAAGCAGCTAATCAAGCACAATCTATGCTTGATTAGCTGCTATGGAGGGCAGGGGAGACACTGGGGTATCTGTCACATGTCCAATGCTATCACAAAGCCCCCTTGTGATAGCAATAAAGTTAAATGAAAAAATAAATAAATAAATAATGTAAATTTATAAATTGTGTAATAATAGTAATAAATAATAATAGTAATAATATTAGTAATTTATATAATTTATAATAATACGTAGTAATAATAATAATAATAATATTAGTAACTTATATTATTTATAATAATATGTAGTAATAATAATAATAACAACAATAAGAATATTAATAATGTATATAATTTATAATAATAATAATAATTTATATAATTTATAATAATACATAATAATAATAATTTATATAATTTATAATAATACATAGTAGTAACAATAATAATTGCAGCAACCATTTACTTTTATTTTACAGGGCCTCTTCCTTTCAGGGGTATTTATAGCCAAAACTACAGGTTTAAAATATATGCAAAAATGAAATAATAAAGGGGAAGTGAATACACATTAATCTACAACCCCTTCCTAAACATTACAAAGCAGGGAGGACATGTAAGGACCTTTAAATAAGTAAAAAGCACCTAAAAAGGTAATCAGCAATTTTTTTTGTTATGCCATGGTAATGGGAACATGCAGTATAACGAATATAACGTAGCTGTTATTCAATTTGGCTGTAAAAGTGGAAATATTCTTGAGTCGTCATGCACACTGGATATTTTTACAGCGGCTGTTTTTGGCATTTGACGTTTTTTTTTTCTACAGCCAGTAAACCCCCCAGCATGTTATCCTACAGTTGCAAGAAAAAGTATGTGAACCCCTTGGGATTACGTGGAGTTTTGCATGAATTGGGCATAAAATGTGCTCTGAACGTCATCTAAGTCACAACAATAGAAGAACACAGTCTGCTGAACATAATACTACACAAACATTAGATGTTGCCATGGTTTAATTGCACATAATATGTAAACATTCACAGTGCTGGGAGGAAAAAGTATGTGAGGCCCTAGCTTAATGACTTCTCCCAGAGCTAATTGGAGCCAGGAGTGAGCCAACCTTGACTCCAATCAGTGTGATGATATTGGATGTGTTGCTGACAGCTGTCCTGCCCTTAAAAAACACACACCTGTTTTGGGTTTACTGGTTTCAAGAAGCACTGTCTGATGTGAACCATGCCTCGCAGAAAAGAGCTCTCAGAAGACCTACGATCAAGAATTGTTGACTTGCATGAAGCTGGAAAGGCTTACAAAAGTATCTCCAAAAGCCTTGATGTTCATGTGTCCACGGTAAGACAGATTGTCTACAAATGGAGAAAGTTTAGCACTGTTGCTACTCTCCCTAGGCGCGGTCGTCCTGTAAAAATGACTGCAAGAGCACAGCGCAGAATGCTGCATGAGGTAAAGAAGAATCCCAGAGTGTCAGATAAAGAGCTACAGAAATCTCTGGCACATGCTAACATTTTTGTTGACACATCTACAATAAGGAAAACATTAAACAAGAATGGAGTACATGGGAGGACACCACGGAGGAAGCCATTGCTGTCCAAAAAGAATATTGCAGCACGTTTGAAGTTTGCAAAAGAGCACCTGGATATTCCACAGCACTACTGGCAAAATATACTGTGGACAGATGAAACCAAGATTGAGTTGTTTGGGAAGAACACACAACACTATGTGTGGAGAAAAAAAGGCACAGCACACCAACATCAAAACCTCATCCCCACTGTAAAACATGGCGGAGGGAGCATCATGGTTTGGGGCTGCTTTGCTGCCTCAGGGCCTGGACGGATTGTTGTCATTGATGGGAAAATGAATTCCAGAGTTTATCAAGACATTTTGCAGGAAAACGTACGACCATCTGTCTGCCAACTGAAGCTCCGCAGAGGATGGGTGATGCAACAGGACAATGACCCAAAGCATACAAGTAATTCAACAAAACAATGGCTGCAACAGCAGAGTATACGCCTTCTGGAGTGGCCCAGTCAGAGTCCTGACCTCAACCCGATTGAAATGCTGTGGCATGACCTTAAGAGAGCGATTCACACCAGACATCCCAAGAATATTGCTACACTGAAACAGTTTTGTGAAGAGGAGTGGTCCAAAATGACTCCAGATCGTTGTGCAGGTCTGATCTGCAACTACAGGAAACGTTTGGTTGAGGTTATTGCTGCCAAAGGAGGGTCAACCAGTTAATAAGTCCAAAGGTTCACATACCTTTTCCTCCCTGCACTGTGAATGTTTACATGTTATGTGCAATTAAACCATGGCAACATCTAATGTTTGTGTAGTATTATGTTCAGCAGACTGTGTTCTTCTATTGTTGTGACTTAGATGACGTTCAGAGCACATTTTATGCCCAATTCATGCAAAACTCCAAATAATCCCAAGGGGTTCACATACTTTTTCTTGCAACTGTATGTGTCCATACACACATAGACTGGAATCAACGTTTTTTGGCTGGGATGTTTTTTGGCTGTAAAAAAACCTCAGAACTAGTGGGTTTCTAGAGGAGTTTGTAGCTGTACAAAAAGCTCTAGTGCGTCAAAATGTGGTAAATCGCAGCAAACTGGCATTTTTGGATTTTTTGTTAACCAAAAATAAAAAAAAATATTTTGGTAAAAATAATTTTTTTTGGTAAAAAAAAAAAAACGCTAAAAAACACAAATACAGAAAAACGAGGGAAACCGCTAATACAAAAACACACAAGAAAATGAAAAACGTACGTCTTTAACATGACTTTACACAGCTAATCAATTAAATGGGCGTGGACTCCTGCACTGCCAGATATCCTCAGAAGGGAGGAAGTAGCTGCTAACACCTGAAAGAAATTAGCTGAAAAAATTATTTTGAACACAAAAATTATTTTTACACAGCTAATGTTACCAGCGTTATCAACATGCCCTGTGTGCATGGAGCCTTAGAGTTTCTGACTGTTGGGAGTCAAAGATGAAATTCCTGATCATGTGATTGGCTATCACAGTGGTCTCGTGATTGGGAGCCCCTCCCACTGTCAGTGACAGCTCCTTCAGAGGGGTGGCAGTGTCTACCCCATCTGAAAAGTGATCATGCTGTCTCCTGAATGTCTGCTTTTAATTCCAAGGTGTGTGTCTGTGGGCGGGGGTTGAATTAAAATACTGCACCACCACAATGAGCCAAGTGTTTGGATCATGGCTGTGGTCAGGCTGTGGTCAGGGGTGGACTGACCATTTGAGCACTGCCCAAGGTCAGTAGGGGGCCCCATGAGATGCCCCTGGTACCTTTCATTGGCTTTTTCATAGGCTTTTTTTGGGTGTGTTCACAGTGGCCCCATTTATTTATTCCAGGTACTTATATAGTGCTGTCAATTTACATATATATTGTACTTTCACATCAGTCCCTAACCCTCAAGGAGTGTACAATCTAAGGTCCCTAACTCACATTCATATATATACATACTAGGGACAATTAAGACAGGATCCAATTAACCTACCAGCATGTCTTTGGAATGTGGGAGGAAACCCACACAGGCACAGGGAGAACATGCAAACTCCAGGCAGGAGGTGCTGTGGTTGGGATTTGAACCAATGATCCTAGTACTGCCAGGTGGAAGTGCTAACCATTTAGCCACTGTGGTGCCCCATGATCCCCTATTACCTGGGGGCCCCATGAGTTGTCAGTCTGCCCCTGGCTGTGGTGTGATCTCATTGGCCGTCATTGGTGTGTTTGACAGGTGGTGCCACCTGTCAAATGCTGAGTTAAAATTTCCATTGATCAAACATTGTGGATGTGGCATGTGTAAAGCCGTATCCAGCTGCAATAGTAGCATTTAGCTGGGGCATTAAAACACTGGGTAAGCTGCTTGTTTTTACCACCCTCTGGCTACCTGTGTGAGCCTTTAGTGTGCTAGGAATGTGCCATGAGTGCACTCTCAACACAGAACAGTGGTGCAATGTAGATTCATATGCAGGGGCTGACTGACCATATGGAAACTCGGGCACTGCCCGAGGGCCCGGGGTCAGTAGGGGGCCCCATGGTACCCCTGGTACCTTTTTCATAGGTTTTTTTGAATTTGGGCAAGGACACAGGGGCCCCATGATCCCCTATTACCCATGAGTTGTCAGTCCGCCCCTGTTCATATGTGTGGCATGCGGCCACTAAGACCCAGCAACACTGAGAATTTCTGGCTCAGCAAACACTTCCAGTGGAATCATTTTGCAGTGAATCCAATGTAGTGAAAAATCACTTCTCTCATCTCTAGTGATAAAACCATTTGCTTTCAGTACTTCCTGAGTCACTGACCCAGAACAAGTGTGTGGATGAGGAAGGCTTGAGAGAAATCAGACGTCCTCCCTTGTATCATTCTTCCAATATTCAAGTATGAAGGCCACTCTAGCAGCCAGGCAGCCAGCGTTTTCAGAAACAGACCTCACACTGGCTATCTCCCCCCATGACAGTTTCCTTTAATCAAGTCAGATCAGATGTGGAAGAATAAGAATGAATAAGTATTTGTACTTCTGGCTGCTAGGTGTAAATCCATTATCCCGGAACACAACAGAAGTAATCAAAGTTGATCATTTCCTTTTATGTTCTTTTGTTCTTTACTTACCGCCCCGCTTTGATTTCTGTCCCAGTTTCATTTTACCTGAAGACACATTTTCTAAATATAGAAACCTGAAGGCTTCCCGGCCCAACCAGGGTGATTTGAGAATAAATGGGAATGTTATCACTTGTCTATTTGAGTATTTATTTATATGAAAGTTTATATGTATATATTATACATATATATATATATATATATATATATATATATATGTATATACAGTTGTGTTGAAAATAATAGCAATCAGACATCACTAACCTGATCAATCACTGTTTTTGGTAGAAATTATATTTCTACATGGCAAATAATTTACTAGCAGGTGTAGTAGAGTAACAGAAATCCAACAGACCCAACAGTCATGACATGCATGCTGCTGATTCTGTGTAATTGAATCACTAATTGAAAGGGGCATGTTCAAAATAATAGCAGTGTGGAGTTCTATTAGTGAGGTCATTTATTCTTTGAAAAACAGGTGGCAATTATTGCCCTTATTTAAGGAAGGAAGGCAGCAAATGTTGTACATGCTGGTTACAGTGCATTTCTCTCTGAAATTCTGAGGAAAATGGATCGTTCCAGACATTGTTCAGAAGAACAGCGTACCTTGATTAAAAAGTTGATTGGAGAGGGGAAAACATATAAAGAAGTGCAGAAAATGATAGGCTGCTCAGCTAAAATGATCGCAAATGCTTTAAAATGGCAACCAAAACCTGAAAGACGTGGAAGAAAGCGAAAAAACTACCATTCGAATGGATAGAATAGCCAAAATGGCAAGGACTCAGCCAACAATCAGCTCCAGGAAGATGAAAGAAGGTGTAAAGTTCCCTGTGAGGACTGTTACAATTAGAAGACGCCTATGTGAAGCCAAGCTATCTGCAAGAAGCCCCCGCAAAGTCCCACTGTTGGAAGATGTGCTGAAGAGGTTACAATTTGTCAAAGAGCACATTGACTGGCCTAAAGAGAAATGGCGCAACATTTTGTGGACTGATGAAAGTAAGATTGTTCTTTTTGGGTCTAGTGGCCGGAGACAGTTTGTCAGACGACCCCCAAACACTGAATTCAAGCCACAGTACACTGTGAAGACAGTGAAGCATGGTGGTGCAAGCATCATGATATGGGGATGTTTCTCATACTACGGTGTTGGGCCTATTTATCGCATACCAGGGATCATGGATCAGTTTGAATACATCAGAATACTTGAAGAGGTCATGCTGCCGTATGCTGAAGAGGAAATGCCCTTGAAATGGGTGTTCCAACAAGACAACGACCCCAAACACACCAGTAAACGTGCAACATCTTGGTTCCAGACCAACAAGATGGACGTTATGGAGTGGCCAGCCCAATCCCCGGATCTTAATCCAATAGAAAACTTGTGGGGGGACATCAAAAATGCAGTTTCTGAGGCAAAACCAAGAAATAGAGAAGAACTGTGGAATGTAGTCCAATCATCCTGGGCTGGAATACCTGATCACAGGGGCCAGAAGTTGGGGGACTCCATGCAACACAGATGTACAGCAGGTCTCAGAAACAGTGCGACTACAACCAAATATTCATGAAGTCATTCAGAGGAAAGCAAAATCTTCAAACATTTTTCAGTTTATATAGTGAATGTTTGAGTTTGTAAAGAACAATACAAACACTGCTATTGTTTTGAACGGTCTAATATTCACTTTTCTTCAATTTTTTTAGAGGAACAACACACATTTGATCTATTTTTCTTCATGTTTCGATTTGGAATAGAATGTGTCGTGTTCCCAATGGTATTGGAAGGATTTTGAGCTTTATTCACTTTTTTCAACACACTGCTATTATTTTGAACACAACTGTGTGTATATATATATACAGGGTGATTGAAAAGTAACTCCCTATTTTAAACTATTTATAAATTTTCTATATGAAGTTAATTTTTTTCTCAATTCTTTAATGTATGTTCCTAAATCTATGAAAATTAAATCTGCGATACCGTGAATGCCGAAAGGTATCTCACTATGCTGCAGGATGAAATCTGGCCAGTTGTCAATACCTGGTAGAATATTGAAGACTTGATTTTTATGCAAGATGGTGCTCCTCCACATTTTGCTATTATTGTTCGTGAATGGCTGAATGAACATTTTCCTGGGAGATGGTTGGGGCGACATGGTCCGCATGACTGGCTGACCAGAAGCCCGGATTTGGCACCCTGCAGCTTTTTTCTTTGGGGTTGGTTGAAGGAACAATTTTACTCTACGAAACCAAAGACTTTAAAAGAACTTGAAGGGCGACCAGGGGCGGACTGACCATTTGGAAACTCAGGCACAGCCTGAGGGCCCGGGGTCAGTAGGGGACCCCATGAGATGCCTGGCTTTTTTGAGTTTGGGCAAGGACACAGGGGCCCCATGATCCCCTATTGCCCGGGGGCCCCATGAGTTGTCAGTCCGCCCCTGATCCAGTTATATTCTGTGTATCCAAGAAAGAATCCAAGACTTTTTTGAAGCAATCCACTGAGCTGGCCAGAACCAACTCTTGATGGAGTCTATTCCACATTTTCACAGCTTTCACTGTGAAGAAACCTTTCCCTGTTTGGAGATTAAATTTCTTACTGTATTTATGAAAGTTGCATGGAGGCTATAAAGAAGGCACTTCAAGGATGGCTTGTTGGCTGGTGTGGCTGTTCTTACTAGTTTGTTGGCCAGCAAGAAGCTGGACGAGCATTGGAGGAAGCAGCTGTCTAGATTACATACAGTATTCATGAGTCTTCCCCTAAGCTGAGTCAAGAAAACCTGAATACTCACTTGCAACATTACCAAATTGCACTGCCTGTGCTACTTCACCTTTTAGATGTCTACAGATCTCACAGTGAGACATTGTTTGCATAGTATTAGAATATGTATATAGAAACTGAGTGTAAAATTCATATATCAAAATCCGTGGTGTCGTGCTCCACTCTCAGTGTATTTAAATATACATATATATATAATATATATATAAATTATATGAGATAAATTAATTAACTAAATTGCAACAAATTATATCAAGTAACTGAGTCCTGATAAATGTCCACGGCGTGATATTGCAATCTTGCTAGTGCTGCATGCATATCTTTGAAAAGTCAGTGATCCTATGGTGTCTTCTAATGGTGTATTACAAAACAAATATATTCCACCAATTCATATATGATGTGCTCCTTCACCAGTTGTGCTCCCATCTGACGTATATGACCAACCGTTTAGTGAGGAGTCCCTTTAATTGGGCTCAGAGGTGGACAAATGGATAAATCCCTGTATCCCAGAAGGATGGATGGATGAATGGAGTTTTTCCTTTTTTCCCAGCAGGGGGTCTCGCCATTTCCTAGGGATCTTTTTCCTGGAGGCGGATGGATGGATGGAGTTATCCCTCTTCCCACTAGGGGGTCTCTTGACTCCTTTCTAACTTTTTCCTCCATGTGTATGTATACCATGTAATTAAAGAGAGAATATAGTGCCTTATCTTCTTTTTTAAAAAAATTTATTAAATAAATGTAGTGCACTCACATAGTATAAATGTGATGAAGCCATGTGACCCGGTGGTGTAACGCATAGGGGAGGGGCTCTGATGTTATGACGCCTAAAGGCAACCACACAGCAAGTATATGGGAGTGTGGCAAACATCAGGAGCAGAGCTGAGGCTGTCAATCACAGGCTGTGTGCTGGAGCTCCCTCCCATGTCACCGTTTTATCTCCTGGTGACCAGAAGCAACTCATGGTGATAACAAAACAAGCAGCAGACAGAAATGACACTTTGTGTTCTTACACACCATAGAGGGATATGGTTTGTTCATGTTTCATGTATGAGGTTTACAATAACCGTCAAGAAGTTCAGGGATGTTTAAATACATCTATAGATTAAAAAGAAAGCTCCTTTAATACGAAGGAACAAATATGAAAAAAAGAAAACGACAACAAATGACACCTGTGTTTGTAGTAACAAAACCATCTTCCCTTTTTGATTTTTTTTTGTGTGTGATTGTACAGTGGAATAATACATGAGGGCTTTTCATCCCATTTCATACTGAGGCCTTTGATGGATGAAAGGACCAGAGAGAAGGAATAGATTTGTAACGATTATTTGCAGTGCATTACACATTTACAGGTGGTCCCTGTACATTGCAACCGTGTTTCCCCTCATTTTTACATCGTATTACTGCAAAAAACACAGAATGACATATCTATAGCTTCTGGACCTGCTTTCATCGCAGTGTTTTGTATACTGTGTTTCTGTTCTGGAGCATGCATGAACATTTTGTAAGATGCATATGTCCCTCTGTGTTACCAGGCACCCCAGCTATCTGATTTAGGGAACAACTGATCAGCCAGGTAGGATATCTACTGAGCAGCTGATCAATATTCTTTGCCCCAAGATTAGCCAGCATGGGAAGTGTTTGTGTCGACCTCACTCTTCCACAGACATAAGTGTATCCCTTCAGGTGGACTCAGGTCTTTTCCTCTCTCCCACTTCCTTCCTTCATTTTTCATTTCTTCCTTTAGTCAGTCTATAGTCAGGAGGGGTTTAATCTTTGTGTTGTCACCACTACTGCAACATGACTTTCCTTTCCTTTTCCTTCCTTCTCCCCTGCTTCTCTCTCTTTCTCTCCTTCCTTCCTGTTCTTTTCTTTGCCTTCCTTTTTTCGTTTTCTTTCCTTCCCTCCTACCTCTTTCTTTCTTTCTTTCTTTCTTTCTTTCTTTCTTTCTTTCTTTCTTTCTTTCTTTCTTTCTTTCTTTCTCTCTCTCTCTCTCTTTCTTTCTTTCTTTCTCTTTTTCTCTTTCTCTCTTTCTCTTTCTCTCTCTCTTTTTCTCTTTCTTTCTTTCTCTCCCTCTCTCTCTCTCTCTCTCTCTCTCTCTCTCTCTCTCCCTTCCTTCCTTCCTTTCTTTCTTTCTTTCTTTCTTTCTTTCTTTCTTTCTTTCTTTCTTTCTTTCTTTCTTTCTTTCTTTCGCATTACTTGAGGGTGTGAGAGGTTTTGACAGCTGCAAGCTAGGAATTGTAGTCATCATAGCAGCTCACCAAAAAATTTTTATACTATTTTTTACAGCTATAGAGTAGGACTTGAAGGGAGAGACTGTGTGAGGGAAGAAAGCTGCTGAAATATACTTTCACATGTGACCACTGCAGACCATCCACTAAATGTGATTGGCAATATCTCTCAAGTGATACTGGAAGGTATGTCGATGTGATGTGCCATTCCCTAAATTCCATCAGCAAAGTACAGTAAATCTTCCCATTTGTGTGGAAATTCCTTCCTGGGGATATAAAGGTCAATGACCAGGAATGTTATGTTGAGGCCTCTAGTTTGAAGTAGACACAACATGGTGGACGGTTTGGCCTCAGCAGGTACGGATGTGTTTTACCAAAAGGACAGGAGTGGGGAAGGGACTTTTGCTTTTGTGCCAACATTTAGCTACAGTCTCTTACACAGGGCTTGGGAAATTCATTGTTTTCTTACACTACAAAAGACTGAAAAATATCCTCTATACTGCAATTTTCTGGTGTAAAATTGTGTTGGATTCAACTTCTGTGTCTAGCTGAAGAGTTAAGCTGCCTGTGGATGGTGCCAAGTCAGCAGGTGACAGACTGGGTCTAAGGAGGTATGCCAATGCATATAGTAGCATTTGAAACAGAACACAAAGCCTGATAGTGCCTAGCAGTGCAGGTGCCTTGATGTGTTTGCCATTGCACTCATTTGTGCATAGTACAACACCAGGGGCGGACTGACCATTTGGAAACTCGGGCACTGCCCGTGGGCTCGGGGTAAGTAGGGGGCTCCATGAGATGCCCCTGGTACCTTTTTCATAGGCTTTTTTGAGTTTGGGCAAGGATGCAGGGGCCCCATGATCCCCTATTGCCCGGGGGCCCCATGAGTTGTCAGTCTGCCCCTGTACAACACCTATTATTACAGTTCTCTGCCCATTATCACGATGCAATAACGTGATCCTGGCCTGATGTGTACTTAAATGATCGAAGCTTAAAGGCAAGCAGGCATTTCTACAGGAATCCAGCCTTTTCGCAGAGCACCAGAGAAGCCTGGTTTCCCTTCAAATAATTTTCATGGTTGCGGCTCTGTCCCACCTCTTCACACCTCCTGCACCGTACTATTGGACGGTAAGATCACCTATTGCATGACTGCCCAATGGGAAGCTAGGAATTTGGCCATAGTTTTATGGAAGACCAGGGGAAGGAACCTGGAGGTACCATCTCTAAACCGTCCTACAGGCTTGCTTTTAGCTGTACAGGGTATGTGGATAGATCCATCCAGTTAGCGCCTTACCTGCATTTATTAAACCCCAGTACCTGTGTAATATAAATGTATCTGGAATGATGGCGAAGGTTTGGCAATCCTCGTATAGGATGGTGAGCTGACGGCATGAAACATTTCACCTTTCCCCTGATGGATGTTTCATTGTGTTCTTCTCAGTGACGGAGGCAGCCATGGTTCACCGGCAACATCTGTCGCTCAGCCATCCAGCACAGCCGGCCAACAGTGACAGGAGACTGTTCTCCATGCCAGACATCAGTGCTGCTGATAAATGCTGCACTGCACAGACCAGGAGCATTTATGTGCTCTATGGGTATCCAAGTGAATCGCCCTGTTCTGTATTATAGAAGGGGGGCTGTTAGCTTCTGCACTGGATGTGGATATTTCAGGGAAAATAACATTATAGAAATTTTTTTTTTCATGGAACAAGGTTCAAAAACTACCTATCAAACACTGTCTGTCTATTGTAAAGATTTAGTGGCCAGGTTAGAACTTGCAGGACTCGCCAACTTATGGTTTCAGGGTTTCTATGACCATATATAATATATATATATATATATAATTATTATACAGGATTTCTATAGCGTCAACAGTTTGCTCAGCGCTTTATAATGTAACGGGAGACAATACAGCAACGATACCATTCAATACAAGAGGGATAGGAGGGCCCTGATCCTTGAAGCTTACAATCTAGGAGGGAGTGGCTAGTGGTACAAAAGGTAGTAACTGTGGGGGATGGACTGGTTCCATTATTAGCTGAGGGCAGGATAGGCTTCCCTGAAGAGATAGGTTTTCAGAGATCGGCTAAAAGTGAGCAGAGTAGGCGATCGTCCGATAAATTGGGGTAGAGAGTTCAAGAGGATAGGGGAGGCTCTGGAGAAGTACTGGAGAGGAGCATGGGAGGATGAGACAAGGGAGCTAGAGAGCAGGAGGTCGTGCGAGGAGCGAAGAGTACGGTTTGGGTGATATTTGAAAATATATACACACACATAAGAGGCATTTTGAGTCAAACCGGGACTTTTGAGTTTAGATCATAAAAGAACAAATTTCAAGGAGTGGAAACTGCATTTAATGTACAACATAATCCTCTTCTACATTTATACACTTATCCCAGAGTTTAACTAATGCCTGCAATTCTTTTCCTGGAACGCAGCGCAGTATCTTTGTTGCGATGTGCTGGATGTCTAGAATGTCATCAAATCTGTGTCCTTTTAGGGCATTATTTAATTTTAAAAAAAAAGCCAAAAGTGGCATGGTACTAAGTCAGGGGAATAAGGTGGTTGGTCAAGTTTCAGAATTGATTTCTGGGCCAATAACTCGAACGCCTAATGCATCATATGCAGGAGCATTGTCGTGGTGGAGAATCCACTTGTCAGGTCAGAGTCCTGGTCTTTTCCTCTGAACAAATTCCCGTAATCTTTCCATTTTACACATTTGCATCCATCCTTTGTGTTTTTGGCTGCCCAGTTCTTGTCCCTCCTTAACCCCTTGACTCCGACGTAACACAAATATGCGGCCTCGCAGAACTGGGCTTTTTTTCCGTGGGGCTGCATATTTGTGTACCTGTCTTTGTGCTGGGATTACTCCGCATGGCGCTCTCCCAGCACAAAGACCGCGGTGTCACTGAGAGCCCCAGTCCTGTTCTAATGATCAGGACCCGGGACTCCTGATTCCGGGTAACATGATCGCTATGATAGCCTCTGATTGGCTATCACAGTGATCAGTCACTGTACAGCCCGGCCCCTTTGTTTTTTTCTCTCTCTATGAAAGGAGGAGATAGATACATTGTATCTCTCTAACTCTTGGCATAGAGAGAAAAAAAATGTTTGTAAAAAAAAAAAAAAAAAGAAAAATAAATATTAAACAATAAAATTAAAAATAAAGACAAAATACCTAGATCAAGGTTTGATCTAGTTCAGTGCCAGGATTAGTGTTTGGGTCAAGATCAAAAGGTCAGGGTCAAAGGTCAGGATTTAAAAAAAAAAGTGTTATCAGTGTCAGTTAGTGTTAGTGTCAGTATGCTTTAGGTGAAAAAAAGACAAAAACAAAATGTGCAAACAAACAGATACGGGTACAAACAACAAATAACATACACATATATGGTATCTCTATGATCGTCAAGAGCTGGAGAATTTATTTTGGGTTGTTCTTTGGTGGTAGGTTATGGTAGTAACAAGAAACACGCAGCTAAATAAAAAAAAACATTTTTTTTATTATTTTGGCCCATTTTTCCTTTAATAATAAAAAAAATCAGAAGATATCCATTACAATTTACCACCAAATGAAAGCCCAATTTGTACTGAAAAAAAAGGCATAATTCACCTGGATGTACAAAGTAGTTGTGATGATATGTACGCTTTTACTAACACATGTCAACGTTGCAAAATTGTGCTTAGGCATTTAGGTTTGTTTTACCCTTAGGCGTGAAGGGGTTAAACTGCCTATGCCATTCAAAAACGTTTGATTTCTTCATAGAATGACCATCATAAGCCTGTTGTAACAGAGCTAAAGTTTCACTCGCACTTTTGAAAATTTTCTCCAGAATCCTGTCACTCATTTTCTGCCAACAGCACAATGCACACACGTGTTATTTCCACTACTCCGCAAATACTGGAAAGTTTCGGCATAGAAAGATTTGTCAGTACACCTCAACCATCCTAGGACAGCTGGCTTCACTCCCCTATCATTGTGTTCACCGTTCCCACAGAAAGATTTTTCTTGTGTGCAATTTCACAACAGGTGATGCGTCAATTATCTGAAATCAGGCGTTTCACGCACTGAATGTTCACAGGAATGACTGCTGTGGGCTGGGAACCACCATGGCTGGGATGGTCACTGATGGACGTACGGCCATCTTTGAAACGTTTACACCATTCAGATGTATAACTGCGGCTGAGCGTCTCATCACCATACTGTGCTTGACATCTTCTGTAGATATCCGTGGGTTTTACGCCTTCATTCACAAGAAATTTCATCACCACACCAGTGGCGGACTGACAACTCATGGGGCCCCCGGGCAATAGGGGATCATGGGGCCCCTGTGTCCTTGCCCAAACTCAAAAAAGCCTATGAAAAAGGTACCAGGTTCATCTCATGGGGCACCCTACTGACCCCAGGCCCTCAGGCAGTGCCCGTATTTCCAAATGGTCAGTCCGCCCCTGGTCACCCTTCAAGTTCTTCTAAAGTCTTTGGTTTCGTAGAGTAAAATTGTTCCTTCAACCAACCCCAAAGAAAAAAGCCGCAGGGTGTTAAATCAGGGTTTCTGGCCGGCCACTCATGCGGACCACGTTGACCCAACCATCTCCCAGGAAAATGTTCATTCAGCCATTCACGAAAAATAATAGCAAAATGTGGAGGAGCACCATCTTGCATAAAAATCAACTTCAATATTCTACCAGGTATTGACAACTGGCCAGATTTCATCTTGCAGCATAGTGAGATACCTTTCGGCATTCATGGTATCGCAGATTTAATTGTCATAGATTAACCCCTTCACGCCGGCCACACGCAAATGTGCGGCCTCCCGGCGTCTGGGCCTAGACACCAAGCGGCCGCACATTTGCATTCATGTAAGAAAAAACATATGTGCTGAGAGCGCGTCCCCTGCGCGCTCCCAGCACACATGTGAGGTACTCACAGAAAGGTCCCGGTCTGCTCTTTCAATCGGGACCTTTCCCGATCATGTGACCGGCCGTGACGTGTCATCACGGCGGTCACATGACACTAAGCCACTCCCCCTAAAAACGCCCACCTCCCGGCGCAGGAACTCCTCTTCACTCCGGGACGATCCGGCGTGAAGCGGTTAAGGAACATACATTAAAGAATTGAGAAAAAAATAACTTCTCGTAGTCGCCCTAGGGCAGACTGACAACTCATGGGGCCCCCGGGCAATAGGGGATCATGGGGCCCCTGTATCCTTGCCCAAACTCAAAAAAGCCTATGAAAAAGGTACCAGGAGCATCTCCCCTACTGACCCTGGGCCCTCGGGCAGTGCCCGAGTTTACAAATGGTCAGTCCGCCCCTGCACCACACACTGTTCCATGCACGCACTGACACTGTTGTCTGCCATCTTGATTAATGGTCTCCAGCGACAGGTGCACCACCCATCAGTAATAGGACACACTTGCCTTGCACTACTGGGTGTAGTACCGCCACGCTATCATCCCTTTTCAAGTCCTGCTTTCACTTGAACTTTTTTTTGTTCCATGATGTACTGGGCACCCATTGCTTAAAGTGGTAGTAAACCGCAGGTAACGAAAAAAAAATTAAAAATCCCCATGCAAGGTAATGTCATAATGCGCTAGTATGCATCGCGTGCTGTCACCGCTGCAGAGACTTCTATCTTCTCCCAGTTGGTGTGCTCTGGCCATGACTGGCATGTGCGTGGGAGTCCTGGGCCATGGCACAATACTCTGTAGGAAAGGCACGGGTATGCCATTCCTTCAGAGCTCATGCGCCGGCTCTAAAAAAGATAAAATATCTCCTAAACAGTGCATATTTAATAGATATTCATTTCATCTGCTTTAATATAAGCCTACTCGTAGGTAAAGGTTAAAAAAAAAGTTTACTGTCACTTTCATCACTTACACTCCGGAAGGTTTTACCCTCTTCATGACCAGGGCATTTTTTGCTATTCACTGTGCTACTGTAACGGGCAGTTGTGCAGTCATGCAAAACTGTATGAAAATAAAATTTGTGTAATTTTTTTCTTACAAATAGAGCTTTCTTTTGGTGGTATTTTATCACCACTGGGTTTTATTTATTTATTTATTTTTTAGATTTTTTTATTATATAAATGAAAAAAAATACTGAAAATTTCGGGGAAAAAAATATTTTCTAAATTCTGTTAAAAAACGTATCCAGTTAAAAAAATCTCTTCATAAATTTAGGTCAAACTGTATTCTGCTACATGTCTTTGGTTAAAGTGATACTAAACACACACATTGTTTAACCATTTCAATACCGGGCACTTTTACCCCCTTCCTGCCCAGGCCAGTTTTCAGCGCTCTCACACTTTGAATGACAATTGCGCGGTCATACAACATTGTACCCAAACTAAAATTTTATCATTTTCTTCACACAACTAGAGCTTTCTTTTAGTGGTATTTAATCACTGCCAGGATTTTTATTTTTTGCTAAATTAACAAAAAAAACCAAACATTTTGATAAAAAACACGTTTTCTTTGTTTCTGTTATAAAAGTTTGCAATTAAATAATTGTTCTTCATAAATTTAGGCCGAGATGTATTCTGCTACATGTCTTTGGTGAAAATAACCTAAATTAGGATGTATTTTTTAGTTTGTAGTAAAGTTATATAGTTCACAAACTATGGGATAGATCTGAAAATTGATCAATCCTGAAGTACTGACAGCCAATCTAATTTCTTGAGGTCCAAGAATGTCAGAACAGTGCAGATATCCCCCAAATGACCCCTTTTTGCAAAGTAGACCGTCCGACGTACTTCAGAAGAGGAATGGCGAGTTTTTTGAAGTTGTATTTTTTTGTCATAATTTTTCGGAAAATTAAAAAATTAATACAATTATTTTCACAATTTTTTTTTACATACTGTCACCATTGCAGTACAGCGTCATCATATAACTGGCATGGCGGTGATCAGGTACACTGACAGTATGAAAAAATATATATATAATTTTTTTTTTCTTTTTTTTTTTTTAATTTTAAATTATTATATATTTTTTATTTTTTTAAAGATTTTTTTTCATATTTCACTATGACCAAAGTAGTACAATGTTACCTTAGTAACATTGTACTACTTTTGGGAAGTGATCAGTATTTTTTTTTTTTTTTACACAGTTTGCTTATAGCAAAGAATTACTTTGCTATAAGCAAGCATTTACCTGAATGACATCGATTCATTCAGGGGTTTTTTTTGGGTTTTTTTTGTGCTTAGCTGTGATTTGCCCACAGCTAATCACATGACATGTGCATGTGATCCCTGTGACCATTCACAGCTAGACACTAGTATACAATGGATGGCATGAATGAAGCCATCCATTGTATACAACTGTGATGTAACAAAAGGTAGTAACTGTGGGAGATGGACTGTCACATGGTACCGTCAACGGGGGATGGTACTCAGATCTGTCATCGGCCGTGTCCGAGGTACACGGCCGGTGACAGATAGCGCCACTGCGCGGCTCTGCAAGTGCGAAAACTGTGCATGCCCGGGAGGACGCCATTTGGCTCCACCCCGGAAATCTACAGCATTTTGCCGGCCGATAAACGGCTATTGGCCGGGCGTCTTTTGGTTAATTGACATTGTCCCTTCTATTTCTGTATGTGGATGATGGCACTGTAACTATTTTATTAAAAAAACCTTCTATGTACCCTTTTTTCTAATTGATATACAGCTGTGGCATGATCCAACTCTTTCCCAGTCTGTCTTGCAGGGAAACAGTGGCAGGAGGGGCTTTGAGTCCTCAGCCGCTGGCCACATGTTCAGAAATAATAAAAAAAAAAACAGCCTTTGGAATGCAGAAAAATAAATAAATAAATAATACAAATAAACTTTTAAATATTTGATTATATTATATTTGATATCTTTATCCATCTATCTATCTATTATATATTTATCTATCTATCTATAAATCTATTATATATCTATCTATAAATCTATTATCAATCTATCTAGAAATCTGTTATCTATCTATCTATCTATCTATCTATCTATCTATCTATCTATCTATCTATTATCAATCTATCTATAAATGTATCATCTATATATCTATAAATCTATTATCTATCTATAAATCTATTATCTATCTAGCTATCTATCTATAAATCTATATTTCTATTTATCTATATATCTATTTATTTATCTATAAATATATTATCTGTCTATCTATAAATCTAGTATGTATGTATCTATCTATCTATCTATCTATCTATCTATCTATCTATCTTTCTTTCTTTCTTTCTTTCTTTCTTTCTTTCTTTCTTTCTTTCTATCTATCTTCTGTCTTTTTCTAGGACATTACATTTCTATAAAGAATATATTTAAATAAAAATACAATTGTGAACACGTTGGGAATCGCCATGATGTACCTCTCACAATTCGTACAGCATTCTGAATACATGATATTGACTTTCTCTCTTGCAAAGCTTTGCTGTAAATTATTGAATAGAGGTTTAAGCAGGAAAAAATTATATATATATATATATATATATATATATATATAAAAGCTGGCCGATCTATTTGATAAAGTCTCATTTCGAGTTATTACTCTTTAGTGCAATTAAGCTACATGCTGTTATATGCTTCCAGCACAAAAGTCTAATAATAGGAGACCACCTCATATTAGAGAGGGACAATGTGCGGCTGGTATTGGCTGGTTTTCAATGGGGTTTAATAACTATTGTTTTCAGCATGTTCTTTTACAGGCTGGTCCATATCACAGAGTATAAGACAAACTGACACACTGTTAAAGGAACACCAAATTTTGCATTTGAACTGACTAATGGAACACAGTTTACTTTCTTATGATTCTACTACGTATTTTGTGCACTTGGCCGCTAAATCTCTATAATGTCCAAGACCAGAGCTGTCTAATTAGCTTAAGAAATATATAAGACTTGGAAATTGCAGGGCCATGTGTTCCCTGGTTCTTGCTCTGCCTTCTCTTTCTATTTATAATACATTTTTTTGTATTATAAGAAACATTACAGAATAAAAGCAATGGCTTACAGGTATAAATTGTCTCGATATAGAGACCATTACCATTACGAGAATGTTACTAAACCATGCTTGCATGTTCTCCCTGTACCCGTGTGGGTTTCCTCTCGGTACTCCGGTTTCCTCCCACACTCCAAAGACATGCTGGTAGGATAATTGACTCCTGTCTAAATTAGCCCTAGTATGTGTATGATGTATGAATGTGAGTTAGGGACCTTAGATTGTATGCTCCTTGAGGGTTAGGGATTGATGTGAATGCACAATATATATATATATATGTGTGTGTGTGTGTGTAAAGCGCTGTGTAAATTCCCAGAGCTATATAAGCACCTGTATTAAATAAATAAATAGCCATAAATTGTGTAATATTTAGGAATCAAATATAAGAAATATTGAATATGTGAACTCTTAGAGAGTCCTATCAGCCAGGTCATATGGCATCACTTATTCACCAAGTAAACCATTTCAAGAGTGCATTGGGGCTGAGTATAGGCCTACAAACTAGGGGACCTACTCTGAAAAAAGAAACAGAAAGGTAGACCCCTAAAAGAGAGAGGGAAAAAAGGGGGAGTAGTGGAAATAGTTCATGAGCACAGGAAGAAGGCAGTCATTTATGGTCCTGACTAGAGATGAGCGAATCGAACTTGGCGAAGTGGAATTCGTTTCGAATATTAGGAAAAATTTTTCCAAAAATGGCGGTGACATGTGTGGCGACGGAGCGGGGATCTCTGGGAAGGCGCGCAGATAAGGCGCGCTGACCCATAATGCATTCATTCATGACATGTGATCGCATTAGCCAATCAGCAGCCAGCCAGCCAGCACTGTGTAATGGTGGAGCTATAAATTGCGGCCATCTTACAATTCTCCATTTGCCTCCGGTCATTCAAGAGAGACAGACCTTTCTGTATTAGGGACAGAGTTAGGGCCACAGATACTTTAGGGACACAGAATCGTTACTTAGGGACACAGAATTGTTACTCAGGGACACAGAATTGTTACTCAGGGACACAGAACTGTTACTCAGGGACACAGAATTGTTACTCAGGGACAGACACAGAATTGTTACTGAGGGACACAGAATTGTTACTGAGGGAAACAGAATTGTTACTGAGGGACACAGAATTGTTACTCAGGGACACAGAACTGTTACTCAGGGACACAGAACTGTTACTCAGGGACAGACACAGAATTGTTACTGAGGGACACAGAATTGTTACTGAGGGATACAGAATTGTTACTGAGGGACACAGAATTGTTACTGAGGGACACAGAATTGTTACTGAGGGACACAGAATTGTTACTCAGGGACAGACACAGAATTGTTACTGAGGGACACAGAACTGTTACTCAGTGACACAGAATTGTTACTCAGGGACACAGAACTGTTACTCAGGGACACAGAACTGTTACTCAGGGACAGACACAGAATTGTTACTGAGGGACACAGAATTGTTTCTGAGGGACACAGAATTGTTACTGAGGGACACAGAATTGTTACTCAGGGACAGACACAGAATTGTTACTGAGGGACACAGAATTGTTACTGAGGGACACAAAATTTTTACTCAGGGACACAGAATTGTTACTCAGGGACACAGAACTGTTACTCAGGGACACAGAATTGTTACTCAGGGACACAGAACTGTTACTCAGGGACACAGAATTGTTACTCAGGGACAGACACAGAATTGTTACTGAGGGACACAGAATTGTTACTGAGGGACACAGAATTGTTACTGAGGGACAGACACAGAATTGTTACTGAGGGACACAGAATTGTTACTGAGGGACACAGAATTGTTACTGAGGGACACAGAATTGTTACTCAGGGACACAGAACTGTTACTCAGGGACACAGAATTGTTACTCAGGGACACAGAACTGTTACTCAGGGACACAAAATTGTTACTCAGGGACAGACACAGAATTGTTACTGAGGGACACAGAATTGTTACTGAGGGACACAGAATTGTTACTCAGGGACAGACACAGAATTGTTACTGAGGGACACAGAATTGTTACTGAGGGACACAGAATTGTTACTGAGGGACACAGAATTGTTACTCAGGGACACAGAATTGTTACTCAGGGACACAGAACTGTTACTCAGGGACACAGAATTGTTACTCAGGGACACAGAACTGTTACTCAGGGACACAGAATTGTTACTCAGGGACAGACACAGAATTGTTACTGAGGGACACAGAATTGTTACTGAGGGACACAGAATTGTTACTGAGGGACACAGAATTGTTACTCAGGGACACAGAACTGTTACTCAGGGACACAGAATTGTTACTCAGGGACAGACACAGAATTGTTACTGAGGGACACAGAATTGTTACTGAGGGACACAGAATTGTTACTGAGGGACACAGAATTGTTACT
Organism: Staurois parvus; assembly: GCF_062004578.1. Lineage (NCBI taxonomy): Eukaryota > Metazoa > Chordata > Amphibia > Anura > Ranidae > Staurois > Staurois parvus. The sequence continues at coordinate 5,546,879 of NW_028318575.1, read as the reverse complement.
CAGGGACACAGAACTGTTACTCAGGGACACAGAATTGTTACTCAGGGACACAGAACTGTTACTCAGGGACACAGAATTGTTACTCAGGGACAGACACAGAATTGTTACTGAGGGACACAGAATTGTTACTGAGGGACACAGAATTGTTACTGAGGGACACAGAATTGTTACTCAGGGACAGACACAGAATTGTTACTGAGGGACACAGAATTGTTACTGAGGGACAGATACAGAATTGTTACTCAGGGACACAGAACTGTTACTCAGGGACACAGAATTGTTACTCAGGGACACAGAACTGTTACTCAGGGACACAGAATTGTTACTCAGGGACAGACACAGAATTGTTACTGAGGGACACAGAATTGTTACTGAGGGACACAGAATTGTTACTGAGGGACACAGAATTGTTACTCAGGGACACAGAATTGTTACTCAGGGACACAGAACTGTTACTCAGGGACACAGAATTGTTACTCAGGGACACAGAACTGTTACTCAGGGACACAGAATTGTTACTCAGGGACAGACACAGAATTGTTACTGAGGGACACAGAATTGTTACTGAGGGACACAGAATTGTTACTCAGGGACAGACACAGAATTGTTACTGAGGGACACAGAATTGTTACTGAGGGACACAGAATTGTTACTGAGGGACACAGAATTGTTACTCAGGGACACAGAACTGTTACTCAGGGACACAGAATTGTTACTCAGGGACAGACACAGAATTGTTACTGAGGGACACAGAATTGTTACTGAGGGACACAGAATTGTTACTGAGGGACACAGAATTGTTACTCAGGGACAGACACAGAATTGTTACTGAGGGACACAGAATTGTTACTGAGGGACACAGAATTGTTACTCAGGGACAGACACAGAATTGTTACTCAGGGACACAGAATCTTTACTCAGGGACACAGAATCGTTGAATTAAAGAGTATGTCAGACAACACGCAGAGGAGTGGCAGAGGTGGCAATGTTTCAGGAGCGAGCAGACGTGGCAGCAGAGGAAGGGGTCGAGGCAGCACTAGTCGCAGCCAGAGGCCAGTGCTCCCGGTGTCATCCAGTGGTCGTGTCTCCACCAACAACCCTGCCGTCATCGATTGGTTGGCTCGGTCGTCTTCCTCTTCCCAGGTCACCTCTGACACCTACAGCCAACGGTCGGTGGGTACGTCAGACACAACCGTTAGTTGGCATGGCCCGGGAGCAAGCCCACTGAAATCACGTGTCCTCTACCTGCCCCTGTCCTTTGGTGTTCCCTCACCAAGCGAAGTATCGCATGCTGTGGGCTCAGCCCCACTGTACAGTGAGGAAGAGCTAACAGAGGGCGGTCAGGAACGGGGGGAGACATCCGCCTCTTCAGCAGCCAGGCGAAGAAGTACTGGCGAGGAGAGTGGCTCGGTAGCCGGTCTAGAGACAGGTCTGTCTCCTGACCCACACGCAGCCGAGGGGGCTAGTAGTGAGGCGGAGACCCTAATTGATGATGATGAGGCTGATCGCACTTGGCAGCCTCGTCGTCATCAGGCTATTGCTTCCGCATCATCAGGAGAAGAGGGTGCCAGCTTGCCAGCTTGCCAGCGAGCAAAACAGTCGGTGGGTTGCCCAGGAGGCAGCAGGGTCGCAGCAGTGTCAGTGGAGCCAAACGGCCACGGAGTAGAGCACCAGCTCCACTGCAGCCTACCACCACGGCCAGTAGTGGTGCCGGTGTGCACGGAGGAAGTAGCAGTCAGCCAGTGAGGAGTAGCGGGGGCAAAGTTTCCTACTCGGCGGTGTGGCAATTTTTCGTCAAGCCGCCCGAGGAAGTAAACGTAGCCGTATGTCGACTATGTGGCCAGAAAGTCAAGCGTGGCCAGGGGGCCCATGTCTCCATCGCCACACTCTGCCATGTGCCACTTTCAGGTCTCCTCACACTGCTGGTGGGTTCCATTTTGTCATAGGGTTCTGGCAGATTAAGGGCCTCACATTGCTGCTGCCAGGCCCGTAATCTGTCATGGGCCCCTGTACCGCCTCCTCATGCTGCTGCCAGGCCCGTAATCTGTCATGGGTCCCTGTACGGCCTCCCATTGCTGCTGTCTCCATCGCCACACTCTGCCATGTGCCACTTTCAGGTCTCCTCACACTGCTGGTGGGTTCCATTTTGTCATAGGGTGCTGGCAGATTACGGGCCTCCCATTGCTGCTGCCAGGCCCGTAATCTTCCATGGGCCCCCGTACCGACTCCTCATGTTGCTGCCAGGCCCGTAATCTGTCATGGGCCCCTGTACCGCCTCCTCATGCTGCTGCCAGGTCCAGAGTGTCTCATGGGTCCCTGTACGGCCTCCCATTGCTGCTGTCTCCATCGCCACACTCTGCCATGTGCCACTTTCAGGTCTCTTCACACTGCTGGTGGGTTCCATTTTGTCATAGGGTGCTGTATGGCCTCCCATTGCTGCTGCCTCCACCGCCACACTGTGGCTCCACACTCTGGTTTTGGCCCCGTGACTGCCCAAATGAGTGAAGTGTGCGGTGATTCTAAGATCGACGGCACTCATCTGCATGTCATACTGACTGACAGTATTATTTCTCTTCCCCAGCAGACTCCAAGGGCATTTAAATTAAGGGTACAGTGTTCTGCACTAATATAAAGGCTCTCTGAAGCCTAGAAACACCCTTTTTATAAGTTAATTTCGCAGCGAATATATTCGCCTCGAATCGAATTTATTCCTCGAATTCGCCGAATCAGCTGAATCGAATTTTTGAATACTTCGCTCATCTCTAGTCCTGACGTCAGGGCTCAAAATTCTGAAGAACAAGATCTCAGTAACAGGTCCACATCTTGCAAAATTGTTCCTCTCTGTGGTTAGAGGAGGCCAGGGCATCTTACATAGTTTTAATTGTGTTGACTTGAGACAAACTTTAATAGGTGGAAGGGTTTTCTGTTTCCAATAAAGGGGAGTACAGTATTTAGCTGCATTCAAAAGATGTATCAAAAGTGAATATTTGTACCTTTTTTGCTGTCTCCACCATCTCTTTTGAACTACTGCAGGATCACTCACGTATATAGGAAGTGCAGGTGGCAAACTGCTTGCAGTCCCACCCTGAAAGTACAAGTGTTCTTCAAAAGAGTTTCTGCACTTTTTTAAACTTTATTATATATATAACAGGGGGGAAACTTTTTGAAGACCACTTGTATATGTAAGGATGATAGCTGCGGTGGATTCTATGGATTTGAGTAAAGAAAGTTCTTCAAAAGACTGGAAGACTTGCCTGTAGTAACCAATGAAGTTTTATCTTTGGGGAAAACTTGATTTCTGGACATTTTATAAGTAGACTTTCAAGATTAAAATTTCAGACATGTCTTCCATCACACAGAATTAATAAAAAAATGTCCAAAGCTGTTTTCTTCTGTTATAATTGATATCAGGATCCTATACAAAAAATTTAGCATGGATGGCCATGAAAGGGAGGGCAGTGAGCGTGCTGCCCCCTCACCCTTTTTATACCATAACAGGGCACATGCCTTTCAACATTGGGGGGGTTACCTTGGAAGAGGTAAGTAGCGAATGCAAGGAACTTTGTCCCAATGTTGAGTGACAACGTCATATTCCTTTAAGCCCCAAGAAAGATGTGGGGGTTTATTGACGGTGCCGTATAGCAGAATCTAGAAGCTTCCTTTATAATAAGTGGCCACCAGATATCAGCTCCCTCCCAGGAGAGTGAGCATAGGGGTAAATTAGTGTCCCTTACCCATTCTAAAGAGTTAAATATAAATAGACACACACACAAATGTACATATATACACACATCTCGGAAAACGTCCTTTAACATAGCTCCCAACTGTCCTCCATTTGGAAGGACAGTCTCTCTGTCCCTCTTTCCACCTCATTTTTGGCCTGATGTATAGACCTCCAAAGTCCTGCAGAACTGCTATTATTAAAGCCATGTATAAAAGAAAAGTAATTTTTTGCATATTAATTTTTCATGGCTCACATCATTGGAGGCATGATAGGGGTGTGAAATTTGCCTACATACTACATTTTACATTGTGTCCCTTCATTGTGTTCCATTTTCAGAAAGTCGGAGGGCATGCCTTTAACCACTTGCCTACCAGGCCAATTTTCAGCTTTCAGCACTGTCGCACTTAGAATGACAATTGCGTGGTCATGCAACATTATACCCATATGAAATTTTTATCATTTTTATCTCACAAATAGAGCTTTCTTTTGGTGAGATTTACTTGCCACTGGGGGTTTTATTTTTTGTGCTATAAACAAAAAAATAGCAAATAATTTGAAAAAAAAAAAGGTTTCTTTGTTTCTATTATAAAATTTTGCAAACAGGTAATTTTTCTCCTTTACTGATGTGCGTTGATGAGGCTACACTGATAGGCAGCACTGATGGGCACTGATAGGCAGCACTGAAGGGCACTGATAGGTGGCACTTATAGGCAGTACTAATGAGGTGGCACGGATAGGTGGCACTGATAGGTGGAATTGATAGGTGGTACTGATGATGGGTACTGATAGTCAGCACTGATAGGCGGCACTGACTGGCAGCACTGCTGGGCACTGACTGGCAGCACTGCTGGGCTGCACTGATGGGTGGCACTGATGGGCACAGGTGGGAGGCACTGATGGGCAGAGGTGGGTGGCACTGATGGGCACAAGTGGGTGGCACTGATGGGCTGAGTTGGGTGACACAGGTGGGTGACACTGATGGGCAAAGGTGGGTGACACAGGTGGGTGGCACTGGTGGGCAGCACTGCTGGGCACAGGTGGATGGAACTGGTGGGTGGCACTGCTGGGCACCGATCATCAGGGCACTGATCATCAGTGCGCTGATGATTGGTGCCGATCCCTGCTCTAACAACTGCCGGTTTTCGGCAGTACTTTCCCCACGTTCTGACAGCGTGAGGAAAGTGCAGCTGAGAACCGTCAATTGCATTTCCCTGTGATCAGCGTGTCATTGGACACGGCTGATCACGTGGTAAAAAGCCGCTGTGATTGGCCTTTTACCACATCACGTGATCAGCTCTGTCCGTAGGACACAGCACTCACCGAGATCGCTGGGTTCTGGGAGGACGTCATATGACCCTCTCCCAGAACTGGCCATCCACGGTGTAGCCGTCATTCGGCTATCTGCGGTCGGCAACTGGTTAATGACATTTCAATCATCTCAAACCCAGGTCCAACCCAAGCCCGAATCTCACCCCTGTTTGGATATACAGTATGTTGCCTTAGCATTATGTATTATGTCATTGTTATGTAACAAGTCATTATAAATAAAAACTCCTCACATGTAAAAAGGGACAAAACTCTTATAAACTGTTTGCCAAAAAATCCCTCATGATTCCCAAATGCAGCTGAACATTCCCTGCATTCAAATATGTTGTCACTTATACATCCTTAATTCCCCGGGCTGTAAAGTATAGCAGAATACACTGACGCTGTACAATATATATGAAATATAATAATAAAATGATAATAAACACGCAGTCCTTTATAGCGCCTTTTCTGAGCAGATGAAAGTATCTTGTTAAATATAGCCCTCTGTACACACTGTAATTATAGCTATATTGATTAACCTGTTGACTTTTAGCATTGGACCAATGTAGCTAATTACTTCTTTATGTCCAATTAAAATAAGAGGCCGATAATGCCTGAGTTATCATGGTGGGATCCATTTTCGTCTTACATGTGATAGAAGCAGCTCCAACATTTCCCTGCTATTTTTGAAACATGAAACGGTCATCTGGTCAGAGCAACTTGCATGAATCCTGTCTGATGATGAAAAAGGTTATTGTTTTACAATAATGAGCTGTTCAAGTCACTAATTGCAAACATTTACACTGCAAAAATAAAAATCAATTAACAAAGTGCCTCCTATAAAGAAGAGTTTATACTTGTACTTTCTAAGACAACCTTTTTCTACCTAGAACAGGGGTGTCAAACTCAATTTTATCGCCGGCCGCATCAGCATTATGGTAGCCCTCAAAGGGCCGGTTGCATCTGTAAGACTAGATGTCCAGAACCCCCCCCCCACCACTCCCCTTACATCAGGTGTCAAGAGCTTCCCTACCCTCCTTTACATCACAGTGTGCTGCTGCCGGGAAGAAGCTGGGGTTGGATCTGGGAAGCAGAAAGTGCAGGGCATGGAGGAGGACCAGAGGAGGGCTGGAGTCTACTGAATGCTGAGACCAGGGGAGGTGGAGATGAAGTGGTGCTGTGGCTGCACAGAGAGGTGCAGGATCTGTAGGAGAAGTTCTGTCCTCTCTGTTGCTGACTGCTGAGTCCGGGGGGGGGGGAGCAGAGACAAACCTCCCCGCATCTACATGGAGAAGTGCAGGATCTGCCAGAGGAGTCCTGTCCTCCTTTCTGCTGCCCACTGCTGAGATACGGGGGGGGGGGGTACTGCAGGTGCAGAAGAGGGGCGAGGGCCACATGAAATGGCCTGGAGAGCCAGATTTGACCCATGGGCCTTGTGTTTGGCACGTGCCCAAGAGGAAGCCCTGAAAAACTTTTCAGGTCTCTGAGGACCACCTTTTGAAACCAATTTATCATTTGTCAGTGGAATAAATGCCCTTTACATTGGTGGTCAGTGGGAAGAATGACCCCTAAGGCCCCTTTCAGAGTTCAGGTAGTGGAAACAAGCATTCCCACTTGTGGTTTTTAAACCGTGATTTACATGTGGAAACTTGTGTTTCACATAGGGCAGCCCATTCATTTCAATAGGCTGCCTTATGTGCATTTGTCACCCAAAAGAAGCTTCTTTCTTCTTATTTTGAGTGAAAGGCTTAACGCGATTTTTAACCTTTTTTTTTTTCATTCGATTTTGTCGCACAACTATGGTGGAAAAATGACACTGCATTTTGGGATGCCATTAAGAATAATGATACTCAAATACACATTGTGCGAACTGACGCATTTTGGAATCATGGGCAGAATTGTGATGATTCTGCCCGCGATTTCAAATCAAGGGACCTTACAGTGGTGATCAAAATGCTACCATTGTGGGCTGTCATTTACCACTATGTATACACCCACATGTGTTACTCAGTAGTCACATGGGCTGCTGAGATGTGATGGGAGGAAATGCTCCGCATAGAAACTCACTGAAAACTGAGCATGTGCACTAGCTGCCAACACTGATCTGCAAAATCCCCAATTGCAGTGGGAACATGGACAGAATGGGGAGACAAAGAACAGCAGGATCAACCAGGTTTTTTTCAGAATACAGAAAACAAATCCCATAGTGGTTAAGTGAGTATGAACAGCATGTAATACAGAATGTATTGATAGTTCTTAATTATGCAGGTTTATTGACACTTTAACCTCCTTAGCGGTCTGAATATTTCCATATTTCTGTGCTCAAAGCGGTACATTTTTTTGCATGGAAATATGTATTTTTTTATTGTAGGCCTGAAATTTTTAGGAATAACTCACTGAAATCTGTCCAAACAAGAGTCTAGTAAACATCCCGGGTATGTAAAAATTTGAAACACGAAATCAGAAATTATAATTTAATAAATAATCATAAAAAATAATAATATAATAATAATAAATTTAACTCAATAATATAATCAAACCAAAAACACTGAAATTTGAAATAGAGCGCCAAGTTTGCACATCACTGAGCAAACTCGCAAAATCGCTTTCAGTGTCTGATGACGTATTTCCCCCACGAATCATTATCACTCAATTCTGCAAGTGGTTCTGATTTACTATCGCTGTTCTCTAGCCGGTCTAAAACCGATTTTGACCTAAAGGGACGCTTTTTGGACGCCATGGACGTTTCTCAGTTTCCAGGCAGAAAGAACAGTAAAAATGCAGGCAGGGCACAGGACAAAGCACTCGGGACAAAATGTATGTGAAATGGTTTGATACAGGAATGTTTTACTATGTGATTTTAGTGATTTTAGTGAATGTCACTTTTTGTCATTTTCAAATTTCCCGCCGTTCCGTCCCCCGTATGTCCCGACGTCGCAGGGGATGGAACCCAGAAGATGGATGCCTGCATCCGCTGGAGGACATTACAGGGGACACTGCAGGAGGGACATCGCGGGAGCGCAGAACAAGGTAAGTGAAGAACGGATCCCGGAGCAGCGCCGCATGTGTAGTGTAGCTCGGGGTTACCGCCAGGGAGGTTAAACATAGGTGTACGATATGCTGGAAAGGGGAATAATACCTTCTATACATGTTTATATCCACTATAGCAATCTATCTCTGGTGTTGTGTATTTCCCTTTAGTAACTCAGTGTGTATCTAATTTGCTAGGCCTTGTTACCCATTGTCTCCAGTGGATTGCATAAACATGACAAAACCTGAAATAAAAACCAAATAGTTGTAGTGGGATGGACATATGTGGACATCTGTAAGCTCAGAGGTATGAAATGGGCAGGGGGAAATTAGGGAAGGTGGTGAGGGGATATTTCCTCCTTCGGCTGGTATGGTTACCTTGTATGGAAATCCTTCACCATTCATAGATCAGAGTGGGACCCACAATCAGTCCTACAGTAAGGCCATCATAATGCTATCTGATCCCTGTTCAAACCTTCAGTCCCAGTGACTGGGAAGACTTCCAGCACCAAATTCCTTTACAGTTTTGAGATGCCATGTGCCCAAAGGCTGAGATCTGCAAGGGAGGCTGAGATGTGAGAAGGTGGGCCACAATAAACCATGTTCTTTAGGAACCTCCATCCTTCACCATGCCCACCAATCTCTATGGCACAATGGCACACTTTATATTATTATTATACAGTATTTATAAAGCGCCAATGGTTCGCTCAGCGCTGTACATTACAAAGGGGGACAGAACATGTGACAGAACAATACCAATACAATGCAAAACATGAGGGGATCAAGGGCCCTGCTCTTTCGAGCTTACAATCTAGGAGGGAGGAGATGGTGGCACAGGAGGAAATAGCTGTGGGGGATGGAGTGGTAGGAAGAGTGGAGGAGGTCGGCAAGTTAGCAGGGGGTGGGGTAGGCTTCCCTGAAGAGATGGGTTTTCAGGGTGCGCCTAAAGGAGAGGAGAGTAGGTGATAATCTGATGGGTTGGGGCAGGGAGTTCCAGAGGATGGGTGACACCCTGGAGAAGTCCTGGAGGCGGGCATGGGAGGAGGAGACCAGGGAACTAGAGAGAAGGAGGTCTTGTGAGGAGCGGAGTGTTCGTGTTGGGCGGTACTTGGATATTAGGTTAGTGATGTAGTTCGGGGCAGTATGGTGGACAGCTTTGTACGTCAGTGTTAGGATTTTGAATTTGATCCGTTGCGCAATCGGAAACCAGTGGAGGGATTGGCAGAGGGGGGTGGCGGAGATGGAGCGGTTGGAAGGGTGAATGAGTCTGGCAGCCGTATTCAGGACCGACTGAAGCGGGGATAGCCAGCGGCGAGGCAGGCCAGTGAGGAGGGAGTTGCAGTAGTCGAGTCGTGATATGATGAGGGAGTGGATGAGCTGTTTAGTGGTTTCTTTATAAGGCCTTTTCTTTATTTCTGAGATATCTGTTCCCACCATGGCTATCTTTGCCCCAAGGCCAGAGGTTCCAAGTCCTTCCCGGGAAGTAGGGGGTCACAATTTTTATGAATTCTGCTCAATCCCCTTAACTTTGCCAAAACCACTGATCTACACTAACAAGCTTTGATATGGTTCGAGAATCGCCTCTCTTGTGTTGAGCGTGATTAGTTAACGAGCAGAGAATATCTCCTCTTTCCCGAGCAAATGTATTTCTGTCTCATCGTTTATTCATTGAGTTATTTCATTAGACATCACAACAAATGACAGATCTGGATTGTTTAGCAAACGTCAAGTTATTATTGGAGGAAAGTGGATTATAAGAGATACACAAAACCAGCAGGGGAATATTCGGAGAGCTCGGCGTGTGGTATTATCTGTGAAAACAGCTAACGTAGTAATAGGCAATCAGCAGCCTTTAGGCTTTTAAAGAACTATGGGGGGGGGGGGGGGGATTCATTAAAACAAGAGGAGCCAAAATCTGGAGTAGATGTGCACTGCAGCCAATCAGCTTCTAGGTTTCACCCATTGTTTAACTGAAAAAGCTGAAAATGGTGGAAATGGAAACTACAGCTTTCTGCCCAGAGAACCATAGTGCCACCAGCAGGTGAACTAGGTTCTGACAACAGCTCCAGACTCCTATTGGTTGCTGTGTTTAGCTGCTCTAGATTCTGTCTTTTGACAAGTTCCCCCTATATGTCTTAGCATGCCTGGTTCAGGATTGGCTGATTTCATAACCTTAGAGTTCTGGAGCAACTACAAGTCCCAACAAGCCTTTGCTAGTTTATCAAGAAAAAAAGTGGAAAGGATTTGGAGTGTTTTTGGATAAGAAGGAAAACATGCACCAAGCATGGGGTATGCCTCAGGTAGGGGCAGGGGCGGACTGACCATTTGGAAACTCAGGCACTGCCCGAGGGCCTGGGGTCAGTAGGGGGCCCCATGAGATGCCCCTGGTACCTTTTTCAAAGGCTTTTTTGAGTTTGGGCAAGGACACAGGGGTCCCATGATCCCCTTTTGCCCAGGGGCCCCAATGAGTTGTCAGTCCGCCCCTGGGTAGGAGTGCTAGAATTTTGGATCCCAACCCCAAAGGATCATTCATATGTGAGGTTGGGTGGGGGCAGTAAAACCCTGCAGTTGAACTATGCCCCCAACAACTACCTCCTTTAGCTTCAAAGGCAGCGCACAGGGAGTACAAATGCAGTGGTGGCAATGCCTTTCCTGGAGGCCATGGAAGGAATTATATCACATGCTGCTTTTGATAAGCATAGCATTTACTGAATGCAACCCATTCAGGTGAATGGGGCTGCTCTGTAAGTACCTACAACTGCATGCAAAGCAGGCAACAAGGAATTAAAGCAGGCGGTAAGGAGGTGATAGAACGCCTCCTCACTGCCTATCAAATGCTCTTTGAAGAGAGATCTGAATGCAGATCGCTGTTCAGCGAGCACTGCTAGTGTGTATGTGCCCTTAATACATTACCCTGCACCCTGTTTTCCAAGATGGTTTTAATGACTGGCTCTTTGGTAAAGATTTTACATCTGTAGTACAATGTACAGAAAACAAAGCATACAATGCATTGTATAGATCTGTATCACAGTGATGCCATGATACTGTGTATGTAATACAACCAAATTTTGTAATGAGAATACCTGTTTATGATAAGACAAGGCTACTTGTACTTCTTTCATGTCTACCTAAATAAAACAGTTTAAAAAAACAGAAAATAATTGCCAGCATGCTGGAAGATGACTTCACACCAGGGACGGACTGACCATTTGGAAACTCGGGCACTGCCTGAGGGCCCGGGGTCAGTAGGGGGCCCCATGAGATGCCCCTGGTACCTTTTTCATAGGCTTTTTTGAGTTTGGTCAAGGACACAGGGGCCCCATGATCCCCTATTGCCCGGGGGCCCCATGAGTTATCAGTCCACCCCTGCTTCACACATTATTTTATCGTACAATAACAGCAAAATACAATACAAGCCAGATTCCTGCCTCCTTAGCCTACAGTGAATCCAAATCCAAAAACAAAAATTAATACAGTTGTGCTCAAACGTTTGCACCCCCCTGGCAGAAACCGTGAAGTGTTGGCATAGAGATTGAAAATATGACTGATCATGCCAAAATAAACCTGTCTTGTATTTAAGGATAGTGATCATATGAAGCCATTTATTATCACATAGTTGTTTGGTTCTTTTTTAAATCTTAATGATAACAGAAATCACCCAAATGACCCGGATCAAAAGTTTCCCTCCCCTGGAATGTTTGGCCTTGGTACACACACACAAGGTGACACACACGGGCAATTAAAGGTTAATTTCCCACATCTGTGGCTTTTTAAATTGCAATTAGTGTCTGTGTATAAATAGTCAATGTGTTTGTTAGCTCTCACATAGATGCACTGAGCAGGCTAGATACTGAGTCATGGGGAGCAAAAAAGAACTGTCAAAAGACCTGCATAACGAGGTAATGGAACTTTACAAAGATGGAAAAGAATATAAAATTATATCCAAAGCCTTGAATATGCCAGTCAATGCTGTTCAGTCACTTATTAACCCCCCTGGCGGTATTCCCAAGTGTAGCTTGGGGTTAACTTTCAGTACCAAAAGCAGTAACCCCGAGCTACACTCATGATTACCCTGCAGCGTTGCTTAGGGATTCCCTCCAGCACTTACCTTGTCCTTAGCTCCCGCGATGTCCGCCCTGCAGCTACTCCGGCCATCTCCTCTGACCGATGCCGGCATCCGTCTTCTGTTCCCTGCGAGCGTCGGTACATACGGGATGTACGGGGGACGGAACCGGCAGGAAATTCAAAAATTTGAAAAGTGACATTAACTAAATACATTAAAATCTGATAGTATTCCATTGCTGTTTCAAACCATTTCACATACATTTTGTCCCGAGTGCTTTGTCCGGCGCCCTGCCTGCATTTTTACTGTTCTTTCTGCCTGGAAACTGAGAAATGTCCATGGCGTCCAAAAAGCGTCCCTTTAGGTCAAAAGCGGTTTTAGACCGGCTAGAGAACAGCGATAGTAAATCAGAACCACTTGCAGAATTGAGTGATAATGATTCGTGGGGGAAATTCGTCATCAGACACTGAAAACGATTTTGCGACTTTGCTCAGTGATGTGTGAACTTGGCGCTATATTTCAAATTTCAGTGTTTTTGGTTTGATTATATTATTGAATTAAATTTATTATTATTATATTATTATTTTTATGATTATTTATTAAATTATAATTTATTATTTCGTGTTTCAAATTTTAACATATCCGGGATGTTTACTAGACTCTTGTCCGGACAGATTTCACTGAGTTATTCCTAAGAATTACAGGCCTACAATAAAAAAACAACATATAATCAGACCGCTAGGGAGGTTAAGAAGTGGAAAATTGGGGAATCTCTTCATACCAAGCCAAGGTCAAGTAGACCAAGAAAGATTGCAGCCATAACTGGCAAAGGAATTGTTCGGGATACAAAGAAGAACCCCCAGGTAACCTCATGAGACATATAGGATACTCTGGTAAAAGACTGTGTGGTTGTTTCAAGGAGCAGAATACGATGATACTTGAACAAAAATGAGCTGCATGGTTGAGTTGTCAGAAAGAAGTCTTCACTGCACCAATGCCAGAAAATAAGCCCGGTGAGGCATGTAATGGTGTTGTCTGGCATATTGTAACCTGGCTCTATCAGGCTTTTAAACTTTATTTTCACCTGGTGATCCTGCCAATAACACACTTCCTGTCCTAGGGTGACAATGTGCATTCGCTGTACTGTAATATTTTTCTTTGTTGTCTGTAGTGCTTCTGTCAAAGTAGAGGAATTATATTTTTTAATTGGCTATAATATCTTGTGAAGCCCCCCTCTCTTATCATATAGAAATGTCTCTGGGATTCTAACCTTGTTGGGAATGAAACACACAGCGCTTTCCAGTGTGGACTGACAGTGTCAGCGCAAACCTCTTTAATTACATAGTAGTTGTCGAAATAAATTATCATTTGCATAAAATGCATTAGCAGGAACAATTCCTGTCGTCTGTTGTTGCAGCAGTAATTTATGAATAAAACAGTCAAGAGTTAATCTTTGAACTTTAATCAGATATTGACATGGGGGCTTATGGTACCGCTGGCAGCGCCATCACTAATTAAGGTCATCGGATTTTAATTATCATTACATTTTTTATGATATCCATCAAACGGCTCAGTCAGAAAAGTAAAATATATTTTCAATCAGTTACTTATACAGTACTGGCAATTGGTTGTGAAATATTATTTTGTGGAACTATTATTACATTGTAGTTTGCTGCATACTTTATAAACATGTGAATGCAACTCCCATTGTCTGAGCTTGAATCTACCTCTCTGTGTATCCTAAGCATCCCTCCTAACATATACAGTGCCTTCAAAAAGTAATCATACCCCTTTGTCATGTTAGAACCAAAAATGTACATTTTTTTTTTTTTGGGGGGGGGGGGGGGGGATTTTATGTGATAGACCAACACAAAGTGGCACATAATTGTGAAGTGGAAGGAAAATGATAAACGGTTTAAACATTTTTTACAAATAAATATCTGAAAAGTGTGGTGTGCATTTGTATTCAGCTCCCTTTACTCTGATACCCCTAACTAAAATCTAGTGGAACCAATTGCCTTCAGAGGTCACCTAATTAGTAAATAGAGTTCACCTGTGTGTCATGTAATCTCAGTATAAATACAACTGTTCTGTGAAGCCCTCAGAGGTTTGTTAGAGAATATTAGTGAACAAACAGCATCATGAAGGCCAATGAACACACCAGACAGGTCAGGGATAAAGTTGTGGAGAATGTTAAAGCAGGCTTAGGTTATAAAAAAATATCGCAAGCTTTGAACATCTCATGGAGCACTGTTCAATCCATCATCCAAAAATGGAAAGAGTATGGCATAACTGCAAACCTACCAAGACTTGGCTGTCCACCTAAACTGACAGGCCGGGCAAGGAGAGCATTCATCAGAGAAGCAGCCATGAGGCCCATGGGAACTCTGGAGGAGCTGCAGAGATCCACAGCTCAGGTGGGAGAATCTGTCCACAGGACAACTATTAGTCGTGCAAATCTGGTCTTTATGGAAGAGTGGCAAGAAGAAAGTCATTGTTGAAAGAAAGCCATAAGAAGTCCCGTTTGCAGTTTGTGTGGGGGACACATCAAACATGTGGAAGAAGGGGCTCTGGTCAGATGAGACCAAAATTACTTTTTCAAGGCACTGTACCGATCAGCCATAGCATTATGACTACTGACAGGTAAAGTGAATAATATTGGCACAATGAAATCTGAAAGTGCGGTGGTTATATTAGGCAGCAAGGGATTATGTTGCCCCTGAAGTTCATGTGTTGAAAGCATGTAGGTGAGTGCAGACTGTTTTCTCCACTCAACCTAAGGAAGTCATGGGAAACATGGCTTCTCTATGGTTTGCTAGGTCCTGGAACCTTAGTTCCGGATGGCTATGCTACATCCAAGTGACCTCTGGTGGCCATCTTGGGTCAGCAAAGCCTTTATAAGTCCCGGCTCACAGGTTTTGGCAAACATTTGCAAAGTAGCTAGTGTAGCTAGAGAGCCTTTATAAGTCCCTGTTTCCAGGTTTTGGCATGCATTTTGGCGCTCAACCTGTGGAAGTCATGGGAAACATGGTTTCTCTATGGTTTTCTGGGTCCTGGAAGCATTGTTCTGGTTGGCTATGCTACATCCAAGTGACCTCTGGTGGCCATCTTGGGTCAGCAAAGCCTTCATAAGTCCCGGCTCACAGGTTTTGGCAAACGTTTGCAAAGTAGCTAGTGTAGCTAGAGAGCCTTTATAAGTCCCTGTTTCCAGGTTTTGGCATGCATTTTGGCGCTCAATCTGTGGAAGTCATGGGAAACATGGTTTCTCTATGGTTTCCTGGGTCCTGGAAGCATTGTTCTGGTTGGCTATGCTACATCCAAGTGACCTCTGGTGGCCATCTTGGGTCAGCAAAGCCTTTGTAAGTTTATAAGTCCTGGCTCACAGGTTTTGCAAAAATTTGCGAAGTAGCTAGTGTAGCTAGAAAGACTCTGCCTGTCATGGAAAATGAATAGTGGCAGGGAAAGGTTCCAGATGAGTAGAGCCAATAGGGACATGTAGTCCTAACAGGAAGCCTCCCCTTTGGCACCAGACCAGCCAGGCCGCATTCCGTTCTCTGAAACAGATGCTGTCGGTGCATTTCCTCCCTTTGCATCTCTGCATTTGAAATGAACTGTGAGTCTTTGCATAAACAGAGCTCTTCCGCTGGGGTGTTTGTAGTTTGCCATTCTCATCAATACAAGTGACAAGTTTTATTGCAACCTTACTCTGTGTCTTTACTGCTGCTGTACCATGCTGCATCTCTCCACAGGCAAAACAAAAAGGGCAAGCGTAAGGATTTGGGCAACTTTGGCAAGGGCCAAATTGTAATGGCTATACGACTGGGTCAGAGCAACTCCAAAACTGCAAAAAAGCGTCAATATATAAAATTTTTGTTCTCGGGTTTACAGATATTTACCATATACTCCTCCTTATCCCTTCCCTCATCAAAACCTGATTTTACTGTTGTGGGTTTAGTAACACTTTAAGCATTGCACCATCCTATGCCACACAAACCAGATAAATTACACTGTTCAACAGGTAAAAAGTTTTGGGCATAAAATTAGCTAATCTTACATAATTTTGGGGTGCTGAAAACGAAAATGACCCTAAAAAATGTTGATTGGCTCTAGTTTCCATGATATATTCACCCATCTAATGACGTAAGCCATTCAAAATTATGATGCAACTTCAGCTGCATATTGCGCAATTGATACTGGTGACCAATAGAAAATTGCATGTATACTGAGATGATGCAATATTAGCCTTTAATTGCATCACTTCACTGCATAAAAGCTGCAGTATCTGTAGCTGATTGTAGTTCGACAGCGTCTTTACATTTCGTTTTCTGCTTATATAGGCTACTCAGTAATGCCTCGAACTTGTGTGAATAAAGCAGATAATTTCTGCTATATCTGCGTTGAAATAACTTTTATCTCACAAAAAAGGAGGATAACAGGAATGATTAAGAAAGCCTACAGCTTGTATTTTGGCTGCAAGATAGGAGACCAGGACAAAAGCTGGGCACCACATATATGCTGCAATTCTTGTGGGACGGCACTGGAGCAATGGTTGAATGGAAAAAAGGCATCTATGCCTTTCGCTGTGCCAATGATTTGGAGAGAGCCAACAGATCATCTTAGTAATTGTTACTTTCGTATGGTGCCTCCAATTGTAAAAGGTCTAAATAAGAAGAAAAAGTTATCTGTGCACTATCCAAATATTCCATCGGCAATACGTCCAGTTCCTCATGGAGAGGGGCTACCAATTCCTAAAGCACCAGAATCCTTTGTGGTTGAGTCAAGTGAGGAAGAACCTGAAGCGTGTAGTCACGTGCAGTTGTAAGAGATAGCCCTTTCCTCGAATACAAGAGAAAAGCCAAGAGAAGCAAAACCGACACAAACTGAAGACAAAACTAGTGAGAATCCTAAGTATTAAAATGATTCAACTTAGCTTATGGCTATAATTTTTCTTGGTAATCCTATGCAATATATTATGCCATTTAGGCTTTGTTATGTAGTCAATATCACTTGCTTTATATTTGTGGAAAGACATCTCTCTATATAATTATTGTGCATTATGTAGTCATTACGCCTATATAGAAAACTTTCCGTTTACAGAAAAACTAGAGCCAATTGACAAATTTCATTGTTATATTTGAACTCAGAATGTGAAATTCATTAAGAAATGGATCCTTTTGTTTCCAAAACTGGCAAAAAATAAAAATTTGTTGAACAGTGTTATAGATCATTTTGCCTTTTTTTGTTTCATAATTCTCTAAAAGCTTCGAGGAAACATAAGAATTTAGCAGATAACTCTACATTTTGCCAAACATGTTCATTTTGAGGTGGTAATGGTGGCTCACTGTCTAATTACAGAGGGCTTATCTCTAGTGAATGCACAGAACCTTACTAAGACATGTTGCCAATGTGAGCAGTGTAGCTAAATTTTTTTAAATATATTCTTCAGATTTTTTTTAACATATAAAACAGTCATTTTAACATATATTTTACATATATTTGTAAATGCATTCCAAAAATGTAGATTTGTATTTTTAAAGACATACAGTATATTTGAAATGTATTTTTAAAAATATTTTTCATATATTTTGGAATATAAACGCATTTCAACATGCAGTGCATGTATATATATATATGTGTGTGTGTATATTCTCTATAAATTGAGGTTGAAGCACTATAGTTCAAACAGAATAATATAATTTTCTCTGGTTCTTTTTCTCACCTGTACTCTTGATCTCCCTTTGTCTCTCTTTTTTGCACTCAATATATATACTATATATATTTATATATATATATGTGTGTGTGTATATATATATATGCCCGAATCACACACCTACTGAGCGACATATCAGACTGGATGTCGCTCCACTTCCTTAAACTGAACCTCTCCAAGACCGAGTTTCTTCTCTTCCCCCCAGCCCGGACCCCACCCCCCACTGACTTCTCCATCACGTCCAACAATGGCACCATCAAACCCGCCCCGCAGGCCAGAGTACTTGGTGTCATTCTGGACTCCAACCTATCCTTCCAGCCCCAAGTCCAATCTTTAACAAACTCATGCAGACTCCACCTCCGCAACATCGCCAAAATCCGCACGTTCCTAACCCCAGAAACCACTAAACAGCTCATCCACTCCCTCATCATATCACGACTCGACTACTGCAACTCCCTCCTCACTGGCCTGCCTCGCCGCTGGCTATCCCCGCTTCAGTCGATCCTGAATACAGCTGCCAGACTCATTCACCTTTCCAACCGCTCCGTCTCCGCCACCCCCCTCTGCCAATCCCTCCACTGGCTTCCGATTGCGCAATGGATCAAATTCAAAATCCTAACACTGACGTACAAAGCCGTCCACCATACTGCCCCGAACTACATCACTGACCTAATATCCAAGTACCACCCAACACGCACACTCCGCTCCTCACAAGACCTCCTCCTCTCTAGTTCCCTGGTCTCCTCCTCCCATGCCCGCCTCCAGGACTTCTCCAGGGTGTCACCCATCCTCTGGAACTCCCTGCCCCAACCCATCAGATTATCACCTACTCTCCTCTCCTTTAGGCGCACCCTGAAAACCCATCTCTTCAGGGAAGCCTACCCCACCCCCTGCTAACCTGCCGACCTCCTCCACTCTTCCTACCACTCCATCCCCCACAGCTATCTCCTCCTGTGCCACCATCCCCTCCCTCCTAGATTGTAAGCTCGAAAGAGCAGGGCCCTCGATCCCCTCATGTTTTGCATTGTATTGGTATTGTTCTGTCACATGTTCTGTCCCCCTTTGTAATGTACAGCGCTGTGCGAACTATTGGCGCTTTATAAATACTGTATAATAATAATAATATATATATATCTATATTCATTCAATATGGACAAATTTGTAGTATTTCAAGTATATGTCAACATATTTGGGAAGAATATTTTCAAAATATATTTCAAATATATTTTTTTTCTATGTGGGTGGAAACTAAACAGCCACACAAAGGCTTGTCACTGCAGTACAACATGAGACTAAATAAAATAGGACAAGGACTATAATTACTGGAGACAACACATGGGGGGCAGAGGGGCATATGAAATACAATAAACAATACAAAAGATAGACTGGCCCTAAGTTTGCCTACCCTACCTAATCAGTACCCCTTGGGGAACATATTATGATAGGTGAAAACTTGAGATCCCGAATTCAGAGAATTCATTAGCTGACCTTGCAATACCCGTGGATACAAGGCTGAAAAGGGTTATAGTTATGGAAGCAATTCCACAAAGAAAAATAAATCCATAATTACCATTTTTAGATGAAGCATACATTTAAATGTTTGTAAATGAGGTAGTTTGAATGGAGAATACAGTAGGAAAAGGACAGTTAAAATTTGATGGGCCTGTTCAACCACCCAGTGCTTTGTAGATGGTGGAGAGAGAAACCCCCTGAGATGATCTTTTATCTTGCAGGGACCCTATTGGTGAGATCTCTGTGCTGAGTTCCCAAGTGTGTACACCTGCGTGTATGTGTGTACACTATTATGGGGGGCTCCCATTTTTTCTGCTGAATCTTTATTTTTGTAATTTTTGGAAAATGTAATAGGAGAAGCTGTAGCATACAAAGGTGGGCAGCAGTACCCAAAACTCAGAAAAGGACAGGAGGAGGGTCATGAATCATGGCAAGGTGGTCTCGCAGTTGGTGAATCTAAGGCCTCATACACACAAGAGCTCCCCTAGACTTCTAGCTCTCCTCGCAGCAGAAAAACACTAAAAGCAGCAAAAACATGTGCAAACGCGGTACCGTGTTTAGCTGCGTTTAGCGCTTAGACATTTACTCATTCGGGCAGCACAGTGGCTAAATAGTTAGCACTTCCGCCTGGCAGTAGTAGGGTGGTTGGTTCAAATCCCAGCCATGGCACCACCTGCCTGGTGCTTGTATGTTCTCCCTGTGCCTGTGTGGGTTTCCTCCAGGTACTCTGGTTTCCTCCCACACTCCAAAGACATGCTGGTAGGTTAATTGGCTCCTGTCTAAATTGTCCCTAGTATGTGTATGTATGAATGTGAGTTAGGGACCTTAGATTGTACGCCCCTTGAGGGCTAGGGACTGATGTGAATGTTCAATATATATGTAAAGCGCTGTGTAAATTGACAACGCTATATACTGTAAGTACCTGAAATAAATTTGATTGGCCAGAGCATTTTACATTGACATGAATAAACGCCCAAGTGCTAAATGCGGCTAGCATTTAGATGTGTTTAGAAGCATTTACATGCATTTACACGCGTTTTAGCTACGTTTAACTGCTCCTAAACTCTGCTGCTCCTAAACTCTGGTAAAAGCCTATGTGTATATGGACATGTAGGCTTTTATTGAGATGATAAAACAAAGAAGAACTGTGCGCTGCCAATGTGCTGAATAAATGCTAAATCATGAGCTGCTGCAGACACGTGTTATGTGTGTTAACTTAAAAAAATAAAAAATAAATAAAAGTGTTGCGTTGCTAAGAACAAACAATAAACAAAATTCAAACGTGACTAAAAGTCCAGAAAAAAATTATGAAATATAAATTCTTCAAAATGTAAAAAAAAGTGGAACATCTTACTGCTGGAGACTGAAGATATATATTGAAGATTTGCAGCACTGGGACTTTGGGTGCAGTCACCAGCAGGAAGATGTCCCACTTTTTTTTTGACATTTTGAAGAATTTATTTTTCATCATTTTGTTGGACTTTTAGTCACGTTTGAGTTTTGTTTATTGTTTGTTGTTAGCAACGCGACACTTTTATTTATTTGTTTGTTTTTTTAAGTTAACACATATAACACGTGTCTGCAGCAGCTCATTATTTAGCATTTATTCAGCACATTTTATTGAGATGAGTTTAGGGGCTTTGGCAAAAAAATGCCAAAAGCGCCTAAACTCACGTTTAAGAGCTGCAGTATACATGAGGCCTTAGGGCGCGTTCACACTTGACTTTATTTCAAAGTCTTGCCAAATGCCCCTATAGCGTTTCACAGGCGTTAGACAGGCGTTTCGGAAGCGTTTTTAATGCTCCCCAAACGCTCCCAAAATGCCCTATGTGTGGTTTTGAGGCGGTTAATAGAGGTTTGCCAAACGTTAAAACCGCCCCACAAACTGCTATAATGAAGGTATTAATGCTTTGCGACCGCCTTGCAGCTGCCTCGCAACCGCACCGCAAATGCCTGCCAGGCATTTGCGGAGCGGCACCATAGACTTGAATGGGAGGCTTCAACTCTTCCTGACTCAACATGAGGTGTAAGTTTTGCCAGGACGCAACGTGACGCGACGCTAACGCCTCAGTGTGAACAGCACTGTGTGCTGCCATGTGCAGAATTTTCATAGGCGTTTGAGAAGTGTTAAAAATGCTTCCCAAATGCCTGTCTAACACCTGCTGACAAAGCTAGTGTGAACGTAGCCTTAAAGCGGAGTTCCACACACCTGTCAAAAAATAAAAGTCAGCAGCTACAAAAACTGTAGCTGCTGACTTTTAAAAAACAGCCACTTACCTGTCCCTCAGTCCCGTGGTGTGTCCCCCGCAGCCCGTTTCACCAGCCGTCCTGGATTCCAGGAGGCCGGCATCTTCAGTGTGGACACCCGGCTGTCATATCTTGCGGCTTCACAGCCGGGTGCCCACTGCACATGTGTGAGCAGCACTGCGCTTCATGAATGGTCCTGTAGTCTTCTGGGACCTGTCACATGTCCGAAAAGACTAGAGGGACAACACAGGAGCCAACTTAATCACTTGAAGACCAGGCCTTTTTCCGGCACTTCATGTTTCCAAGTAAAAATCATTATTTTTTGCTAGAAAATTACTTAGAACCCACAAAAATTATCTATTTTTTAGTAGAGGCCCTGGATAATAAAATGGTGGGTTTTGCAATTTTTTTATGTCACACAATTTTTTTTAATTTAATTTAATTAAAAAAAAATACACTTTATTGAATTTTAATGCGCACAAACACAATATAGTACCCACCTTTTGGTAACATATAAAAAATGGTGGTACGCCGAGCAAATAGATACCTAACATGTCACACATTAAAATTGTGCACGCTCATGGAATGGCAACAAACTACGTCGCCATAGGCATCACTTTAAAAACCTTTACAGGTAACCAGTTTAGAGTTAGAGTTTAGAGTTTAGAGGTCTGGTGTTAGAATTATTGCTCTTGCTCTGGTGCTTGCGGCGATACCTCACATGTGTGGTGCGATCGCCTAAATGCATGTGAGAACGTTCATCTTTGCTCGCAACACCTTCCGTTTCCGATCGCCTAGGCGATCAGACCAGAAATGGGAGTGGGTACCTGTCAAATTCGGGTACCTGCTCCCCCCCCGCACCCCGAAGGTGCCAATCCTTAATGGGGAGCGGGGGAGCAGTCCTTAAAGTGGAACTTCCCCTTTTGGGTAGAGCTCCACTTTAACCATTAGCCGCCCAGCCAATGGCCGTTTGGCAGCTTCAAAAGTGTTTCGGCATTCCGGGTGCACGCCATTTGGCGTGCTCCCGCACATGCGCAGTTTGCGATAATGCAGAGCCGCGCAGCGGCGCGATCTGTCACCGGCCGTGTACCTCGGACACGGCCGATGACAGATCTGAGTACCGGCCCCCGTTGCTGGTACCATGTGACCTGCTGTGACCAATCACAGCAGGTCACATGACAGTTGTATACAATGGATGGCTTCATTCATCCCATCCATTGTATACTAGTGTCTAGCTGTGAATGGTCACAGCTAATCACATGCACATGTCATGTGATTAGCTGTGACCAAATCACAGCTAAGCACAAAAAAAAAAAAAACAGAATGAATCGATTTCATTCAGGTAAATGCATGCTTATAGCAAAGTAATTCTTTGCTATAAGCAAATTGTGTAAAAAAAAAAAAAATACTGATCACTTCCCCAAAGTAGTACAATGTTACTATGGTAACATTGTACTACTTTGGTCATAGTAAAATATGAAAACAAATCTTAAAAAAAAATTTAAAAAATGTTATAAATAATAAAAAATTAAAAATAATAAAAAAATTAAAAAAAATTTTTTTTTTTTTCATACTGTCACCAGTCAGTGTCCCTGTTCACTGCCATGCCAGTTATATGATGACGCTGTACTGCACTGGTGACAATATTTAAAAAAAAAAATAGTGAAAATAATTTTTTTAATTTTTTAATTTTCTGAAAAATTATGACAAAAAAAATACAACTTCAAAAAACTCGCCATGCCTCTTATGAAGTACGTCGGACTGTCTACTCTGCAAAAAGGGGTCATTTGGGGGATATCTGTACTGTTCTGACATTCTTGGACCTCAAGAAATTAGATTGGCTGTCAGTACTTCAGGATTGATCAATTTTCAGATCTATACCATAGTTTGTGAACTCTATAACTTTCCTACAAACTAAATAATACATCCTAATTTGGGTTATTTTCACCAAAGACATGTAGCAGAATACATCTCGGCCTAAATTTATGAAGAACAATTATTTATTTGTAAACTTTTATAACAGAAACAAAGAAAAATGTGTTTTTTTTCCAAAATGTTTGGTCTTTTTTTGTTAATTTAGCAAAAAATAAAAACCCCAGAGGTGATTAAATACCACCAAAAGAAATCTCTAGTTGTGTGAAGAAAATGATAAAATTTTAGTTTGGGTACAATGTTGTATGACCGCGCAATTGTCATTCAAATTGTGAGAGCGCTGAAACATGAAAAATGGCCTGGGCAGGAAGGTGTAAAATTGCATGGTATTGAAATGGTTAAGCTGGCCATACATTACTCAGGTTTTTGTGTTCATCCACTCATTTGAGGTGGGTGGGGAAACCTTCATCCACTCATTTGAGGTGGATGGGGAAACCCTCCCCACTGTGTCCTTATATTCGAATGGCAGTCCATTGGCTGCATGTGCTGATCAAGGAGAGATTTTCTAACAAGCCCATTCATGAAAAGTCATTCAATAGATGGACTTCTTATGAATGGGAACCAACCTTACAGGGATTGGAATTCTTCCAGTTCTTAATGAAACAGCCCAGTTTTGATCCATGCATGGCCAGTCTAAGACTTACAAGAAGCCGGGGGCTAACTCCACCTTCCAGGCTGCACTTATAATTAAATATCACTTTTGGGTTAACTGACCCTTTAATTCATACATTATCTGTAAAGAAAGTTGATATTACATTGTATCTATATATGATCATTTATAAAATATACATAATTCACATTGTAATGTATTTATGTGTACTAGGGACCATCTGCTATCATTTTGATGTGATGCATCTTTAAATGTTGATGTTTCTTAATACCTGATAAGTCAGTATACTCATAATGTCCTTTTGTGACATCACAAAACTCAGAAGAGAGTGAGACGTTGGTGTATAATGTAACATTACTGCAGTCTGCTCAGTGGAGTGTTCTCAGGTTGGGACTCCTCTCCATGGCAGATGGTTTTGCAGTAAATTGTAATGTATAATGAATATCGTTATCAGCCTTTGGAAAGGCTGGAAACAAATGATTGTTCTTGGCAGAAGAGAAAATGAGGGAAATTAGTGTTTGAATCTCCATTCTTACAATCCATCAGCCTCTGAAGCATTTTTCAGTTTTGTCTTTCTTTTTTTTTTAAGGGGAAGCAAATATTGAATTTATGATTCTCTATATATATTTCAATGACTGCTTCATTATTTTTGTCTGCAGCACTATAAATGTAAACCTTTCAGAAATGGTTGCAATGTAAATGTAAATATAGCAATGGAAAAGCCCCCTGGCCATCAGTATGACTAGCCAAATGACCAATCTGAAGTGTCTTGGCTAATCAGACAGAGATGGCCAAGACACTTCAGTGGAGATTGCATGAGAAGCAATGGCACCATCTGGCTTAGTCAGTTATTATTTATTTATTTCAGGTACTTATATAGCGCCATCAATTTACACAGCGCTTTACATATATATTGTACATTCACATCAGTCCCTAACCCTCAAGGGGCGTACAATCTAAGGTCCCTAACTCACATTCATACATACACATACTAGGGACAATTTAGACAGGAGACAATTCACCTACCAGCATGTGTTTTGAGTGTAGGAGAAAACCAGAGTACCCAGAGAAAACCCATGCAGGCATAGGTGGTGCCATGGTTGGGATTTGAACCAACATAGTGTGAACGTAGCCTTAAAGCGGAGTTCCACTCACCTGTCAAAAAATAAAAGTCAGCAGCTACAAAAACTGTAGCTGCTGACCTTTTAAATACAGACACTTACTGTACCTGTTCCTTTGTTCGGCGATGTCCTCACCACCGCTGGTTTCAACGGCCGTCTTCTCTCCCTGGCTACGGCATCTTCAGTATGAGCAACGCAGCTGTGACAGCTTGCGGCTTCACAGTCGGGTGCCCACTGTGCATGTGCGGGAAGCGCTGCACTTTGTGAATGGCCCTGTAGTCTTCACGTGTCCCAGAAGACTACAGGGAGGGGGGGAGGACAATTTCCGCTTCCAATTGCCTAGGTGATAGCAGCGGATGTGGAAGTAGGTACCTGTCAAAGTCGGGTACCCGCTCCCCCCCGCTCCCCAAAGCTGTCAATCCATAATGGGGAGCGGGGAACAAAAGCTTAAAGCGGAACTTCACCTTTTGGGTGGAGCTCCGCTTTAAGAATGCTAGACCCTGGGGGGTGCTGGGAATATCCAAGGATTAGGTAAGTATATCTCCTTTCTCCTGCCCCCTAGACAAAAACAAACAACTGACCCTTGCAGTGTGGGCTTAGCCTCACTGCATGCGAAAACCTTTTTTTGCCCGGAGATGGGCGTTAAGCCTAATAGCTATATACCTGCAATGTGAAATCATCTCAAGACACTCCTGCCTCTGACTACTAGTCTCTGGAGATTTGAAGTGAGAGATGGTAATTTCTGCTTACTGTTCTTTTATCCTGGAGAGTAAGCTGTACTGGAGGACCTGCAGTGGAAGGATATCCCTACTTCTATTTAATTCATTCTGTGGATCTGTGCTATCTCCACCTCTTCTGCTGCTTCCTGAATATTCCCCTACCGGTAAATAGATTATAAACTATTGGGGGGCAATTTAAAAATGAGCAAGCAAAACCCTGCCTTTGCCAAGATGGTCACCTGAAATTTCTAGTAAATTAAAACTCTGAATTTCACTCATCCCAAGACCAGACACAATACTCTCATCCCCCACAAGCACAATATGCTGACTTTCTTTAATCGGGAGCAAGTTGGTTCGCTTTTCCTGTGTACTGTACTTGACCTTGTCACAGTCTTGTTTATTACTCGTATCTCTGTTATAAATACAAGTTTCCATTTTGTCGCAGATATATTTCACCCTTATGAGGGCCTAAAATGTAAATAAAATTGCTTTCTGAAAATGTTTTACACGAAGGTCAGAGTTTCCTCCGCTATTCCAAATGTCAATCGCGCCATGGTTCCTTCAGAAGATAATGCATTCCTCGAGATGGCGCGGGGCTCTCTCTCAAGCATTTTATGGGCTGCCATTTTTATACTGTAGTTTGTTGATATGTGATATTAATCTTCAAAAGCCCTGTTGTGTTATTAATGACAGGCTGAACCATGGCGCGTTTCGGTCTGTGATCTGGGATTGGTGTGATCAGAGGGTGTAGTAGAGATTAGAAACATATCCAAAGAGCAAAAGAAACACTTTTGAACAGTTTGCTGTTGAGGGAACATGAAGCTCTGAAAGTACTGAAAACTGCAAGAAAGGCTTAGAGAGAATCCAGAGCTTGTCAATAATTGTGCAGTGTATAGGTCAGGAGATGACCTCATGGATATGAAGTGACTGTAGGGTCAGATTAGTTGACTTCATTGCTGGCATTTTGGCTCTGGTCGTTTTTTCGAACAGGACTATGAAGATTTGGGACCACTCTTTTCCCAGTACAGGATAAAGAAAGTATACTGGGAAATGGATAGCTCAAAGAGATTAATTTATGAGTTGGTTATGATAGCGTCAGGGTATATTAAGAGTTAAACACTCATTTTGGGGAATGTAGAGGTTTATATTTTGTTGGAGAGAAGGAATATGGTCCTACTGAATATATACTGCTGTGCAAACAGTCAATGGATTATATTTACTGCTGGGTTTATGATGATGAGGAACATGTACTACTGGGGGACTATGCTGCCAGGGTGGATATGCTCCTGGGGAATGTGTACTGTTGCAATGTGTACTGCTTGGGGGAGAGTTATGCTGCTAAGGAATGTTTACTGCTGATAGGTATGCTGCCAGGGAATATGTGCTGTTGGCAAAAGCATCCAGGGGGATATACAGGGTTATGGTGATGAAGAACATGTAGCATGGAGAGAGTAAGCTGAAGGGGAAGATGCACTGCTTAGTGTATGCTAGTCGGGAAGACACACTGCTGGGAGTATGCTATAGGGGAAGGTGAACCATATGGGTTTGGCTGTTGGAGAAGATGTATTGCTGGTGGATATGCTAGTGTTAGTAGGAACAATGTAACGTGGAATTAGCTGTTAGGGAAGATGTACTGCTGGGTGGTATGCTATTGGAGAACTTGTAGTGCTGGGTTGTGTGATGTGGTGGAAGATATACTAGGGGGAGGGCAGCATGATGGTTGGGAAGATGTTCTGCCAGAGGGGTATGCTAGTTCAGAAGATGTTCTGCCAAAGGGATATGCTGGTTGGAAAGATGTTATCTCAGAGGAGTATGTTGGTGGGGAAGATGTTATCTCAGAGGAATATGCAGGTTAGGAAGATGTTCTGCCAGAGGGGGTATGCTGGTTGGGAGGATGTTATCCCAGAACAGTATGCTGGTTGGAAAGTTGTTCTGCCAAGGAGTATGCTGGTTGGGAAGATGTTCTGCCAGAGGGGCATACTGGTTGGGAAGATGTCTGCCAGAGAGGCATACTGGTTGGGAAGATGTCTGCCAGAGGGATATGCTGGTTGGGAAGATGTCTGCCAGAGAGGCATACTGGTTGGGAAGATGTCTGCCAGAGGGATATGCTGGTTGGGAAGATGTTATCTCAGAGGAGTATGCTGGTTAGGAAGATGTTGTGTCAGAGGGATATGCTGGTTGGGAAGATGTTCTGCCAGAGGGATATGCTGGTTGGGAAGATGTTATCCCAGAGGAGTATGCTGGTTGGGAAGATGTTCTGCCAGAGGGGCATGCTGGTTGGGAGAATGTTCTGCCAGAGGGATATGCTGGTTGGAAAGTTGTTCTGCCAGAGGAGTGTGCTGGTTTGGAAGATGTTATGCCAGAGGGATATGCTGGTTGGGAAGATGTTCTACCAGAGGGGCATACTAGTTGGGAAGATGTTCTGCTAGAGGGATATGCTGGTTGGGAAGATATTCTGCCAGAGGGGCATGCTGGTTTGGAAAATGTTCTGTCAGAGGGATATGCTGGTTGGGAAGATGTTATGTCAGAGGAGTATGCTGGATGGGAATATTTTATTCCAGAGGTGTATGCTGGTTGGAAAGATGTTCTGCCAAGGAGTATGCCGGTTGGGAAGATGTTATACCAGAGGAGTATGCTAGTTGGAAATATGTTTTGCCAAGGAGTATGCTGGTTGGGAAGATGTTCTGCCAGCGAGGTATGCTGGCTGGGAAAAAGTTCTGCCAGAGGAGTATGCTGGTTCAGAAGATGTTCTGCCAGAGGGATATGCTGGTTGGGAAGATGTTCTGCCAGAAGGATATGCTGTTTTGGAAGATGTTATCCCAGAGGAGTATGCTGGTTGGGAAGATGTTATCCCAGAAAAGTATGCTGGTTGGGAAGATGTTCTGCCAGAGGGATATGCTAGTTGGGAAGATGTTCTGCCAGAGGGGCATGCTGGTTGGGAAGATGTTCTGCCAGAGGTATATGCTGGTTGGGAAGATATTATCCCAGAGGAGTATGCTTATTGGAAAGATGTTCTGCCAGAGGAGTATGCTGGTTGGGAAGGTGTTCTGCCAGAGGTGCATACTGGTTGGGAAAATGTTCTGCCAGAGGGATATGCTGGTTGGGAAGATGTTCTGCCAAAGGGATTTGCTGGTTGGGAAGATGCTCTGCCAGAGGGATATGCTGGTTGGGTAGATGTTATCCCAGAGGAGTATACTGGTTGAGAAGATGTTATCCAAGAGGAGTATGCTGGTTGGAAAGATGTTCTGCCAAGGATTCGGCTGATTGGGAAGATGTTATCCCAGTGGAGTATGCTGGTTGGAATGTTGTTCTGCCAGAGGAGTATGCAGGCTGGGAAGATGTTCTGCCAGAGGGATATGCTGGTTGAGTAGATGTTCTGCCAGAGGGATATGCTGGTTTGGAAGACGTTCTGCCAGAGGGACATGCTGGTTAAGAAGCTGTTCTGCCGGAGGAGTATGCTGGTTGGGAAGATGTTATCCCAGAGGAGTATGCTTATTGGAAAGATGTTCTGCCAAGGAGTATGCTGGTTGGGAAGATGTTCTGCCAGAGGAGTATGCTGGTTGGGAAGATGTTCTGCCAGAGGAGTTACTGGTTGGGAAGACGTTTTGCCAGAGGAGTATGCTGGTTGAGAAGACGTTATCCCAGAGAAGTATGCTGGTTGGAAAAATGTTCTGCCAAGGAGTATGCTGGACGGGAAGACATTCTGCCAGAGGAGCATGCTGGTTGAGAAGATGTTCTGCCACGTAGTATGCTGGTTGGGAAGACGTTCTGCCAGAGGAGTATGCTGGTTGGGAAGATGTTCTGCCAGAGGAGTATGCTGGTTGGGAAGACATTCTGCCAGAGAAGTATGCTGGTTGAGAAGACGTTACCCCAGAGAAGTATGCTGGTTGGAAAGATGTTCTGCCAAGGAGTATGCTGGTTGGAAAGATGTTCTGCCAAGGAGTATGCTGGTTGAGAAGATGTTCTGCCAGAGGAGTATGCTGGTTGGGAAGACATTCTGCCAGAGGAGCATGCTGGTTGGGAAGATGTTCTGCCAAGTCGTATGCTGGTTGGGAAGACATTCTGCTAGAGGAGTATGCTGGTTGGGAAGATGTTCTGCCAGAGCAGTATGCTGGTTGGGAAGATGTTCTGCCAAGCAGTATGCTGGTTGGGAAGACATTCTGCCAGAGGAGTATGCTGGTTGGGAAGATGTTCTGCCAGAGGAGTATGCTGGTTGGGAAGACATTCTGCCAGAGGAGTATACTGGTTGAGAAGACGTTACCCCAGAGAAGTATGCTGGTTGGAAAGATGTTCTGCCAAGGAGTAGGCTGATTGGGAAGATGTTATCCCAGTGGAGTATGCTGGTTGGAATGTTGTTCTGCCAAGTAGTATGCTAGTTGGGAGGATGTTCTGCCAGAGGAGTATGCTGGTTGGGAAGATGTTCTGCCAATTAATATGCTGGTTGGGAGGATGTTCTGCCAGAGGAGTATGCTGGTTGGGAAGATGTTCTGCCAATTAATATGCTGGTTGGGAAGACTTTCTGCCAGAGGAGTATGCTGGTTGGGAAGATGTTCTGCCAGAGGGGTATGCTGGTTTGGAAGATGTTCTTCTAAAGGGGTATGCTGGTTTTGGAAGATATCATCCCAGAGGAATATGCTGGTTGGGAAGACGTTCTGCCAGAGGGACATGCTAGTTGAGAAGATGTTCTGCCAGAGGAGTATGCCGGTTGGGAAGATGTTATCCCAGAGGAGTATGCTTATTGGAAAGATGTTCTGCCAAAGGGGTATGCTGGCTGGGAAGATGTTCTGCCTGAGGGATAAGCTGGTTGGGAAGACGTTCTGCCAGAGGAGTATGCTGGTTGGAAAGATGTTCTGCCAAGGAGTATGCTGGTTGGGAAGATGTTCTGCCAGAGGGGTATGCTGGTTGGGAAGACATTCTGCCAGAGGAGTATGCTGATTGGGAAGATGTTCTACCAAGGAGTATGCCAGTTGGGAAGACGTTCTGCCAGAGGAGTATGCTGGTTGGGAAGATGTTCAGGCAGAGGGGTATGCTGGTTTGGAAGATGTTCTGACACAGGGGTTTGCTGCTTTTGGAAGATATTATCCCAGAGGAATATGCTCGTTGGGAAGACGTTCTGCCAGAGAGGCATGCTGGTGAGGAAGATGTATTGGCTATCGGGGAATATGTATTGCTGCACTGTATGATGTTGTGGAAGACGTACTTTTGGAGGAGGGCGTTATGCTCTGGGGGAAGATGTTCTGCCAGGTAGGTATGCTGGTTGGGAAGATGTAATATAAGGGGATAACTATTAGGGAAAATGTACTGCTTGGGGGAATACATTGATTAGAATGGCATACTACATAGGAGAATCTATTGATGGGGAAGATGTACTGCCTAGAAGTATATGCTGATGGGGAAGATTCACGGCTGAGGGGTATACTATAGGGAACATGTACTGCTGTGTTTTATAATGTTTTGGAAGATGTACTGTTGGGGGAGAGTGGTATGTTGTTGGGGAAGATGCTCTGCAGGTTGTTATGCTGATGTGGAAGATTTAACATATGGAGATGTACTGCTTGGGGGAATACATGGATTGGAAAGACAATACTTTGATGGGGAGGGTATACTGCCAGGGGTTGATGGGGGAAGTTCACTGCTGGGGAGGTATGTTGATGTGGAAAATATGTGTTTGGTAATAAAACACTGCTAGCATCTCTGCAGTTATCCATCATTTACATGAACTTTACGCTCAGACCAGTTTGCAGTATTGTAGCAGCTGTCGGTGCAGGCGATACACGGACAATGCTAAGTGTGATAGAGACAGGCCACTGTGATTTGTAGTTATGTCCCTGATGGCCAGCATATGCTGAGATGTTCCTTCTAAGTAATTATAAGCAGATTGTTTCTGACTTACATCAGTTTTACATTCTGTAACTCGGCATAAACCAAATAAAAACCTCACCAATACACAAGAACAGCCTGCTAAAATATAATTGATGGCAGCCAATAAAATTCCTGCCCAGAGCGGCTCTGCAGGTGTGGAGTGGCTGGAACATCGCCAGACCCCTGGGAACTAGAAAAACTGAGTATTATTCCAGGGCTGGGAGCAATTAATTTTTTAATTCCCGGGGTTATCTAGGACATACCTAGCCTGGTGACTGACCAACTCTAATACAAACACATCAATAATGGGAAACATTACTAGAAAAAACTATGTATGGGATCTCTGCTGTATTGTATAAAGGAATTTGGATTTATGTTGGAGTTCAATTCAATAACCCTGCAGATGGTCTCCAAACTTGTCAGTACAGGGACCACAATGTATAGTTACAAATATTTGTGGGCTGAAAAAAAAAATATTTATATGTAGTGACCCCCAAGTTTAGCTAGGGGGTGCTAGACATGTTTTTAGTCAGAGGCTGAGTAGCAGCCCGATATGAGTCAGCCTGGGATGAGTCAGCCAGGTTATTTTACATCAGGACTGATGGCTCTGCAGGTCAATTCCCTTATACCTCCTCCTGCTGTAGAAGTTTGTGAAATTTCTAGAAGGCAGTGGGTGGGGGTAAGGAGGGGCTGCTCTGCATATTAAAGGGATCTTGACCAATTCCCAAGCAGGAGGCTTGGCATGGGGTCAGGATAACTCCTAAATATGAGAGAGCCTGATCAGCAGGAGGAGTAGCGTTGGGTGGAAGATGAAGTGAAGGCTGGAGTGTGGAGCCTGGGAGGGGGCCCAGGAGCGGGGTATATCTGCAGGCAGAAGCTGGAAAGGAGGATCTCTCAACCTGCATATTTTGGCAGCCATCAATGCACCACGCTCACAGGAAAGGACTGAGTGAGTGAGTAATCCTGCACCTCCTGGGCCAGATAAGGGGAGAGGGCAGTCAAGTAGTAAACCCAACTAGCTCCTCACCTGGGGCTGCTTTACTAATATGGAAGTTTTTGGGTCCCCTTGTCCAGGGATTCCCTCTGGGTGGCTGGGTGAAGAAAAGAATTCATCTGGAGTCTGAGGTGGTACACCAGAAGGGCTAGAGAGCTCTTCTGAGAAGAAACCTTTTAGTCTATGGACTTGTACATAGTTTGTTCTAATGTTTGTAGTTCCCTTGGGCATTCCACCCCTCAACCCCGTCCAAGTTCAATAACCCCTAATAAAAGTA
Source organism: Staurois parvus (assembly GCF_062004578.1). Taxonomy (NCBI): domain Eukaryota; kingdom Metazoa; phylum Chordata; class Amphibia; order Anura; family Ranidae; genus Staurois; species Staurois parvus. The sequence continues at coordinate 5,513,770 of NW_028318575.1, read as the reverse complement.
CAAAATCAAGCTGAGGACTATTTACTGTCTCTATTGTGCAAGTATGGAAGAAATTGCATGTTGCCTGGTTGTGCAGAACTATAGGGGGACCCAAAAACTCAGCGACTACTAAGGAGGTAGTGCTACATATACATCACTGAATAACAAATGAATGAATATGTTTTACTTGGATCTTTTTAGGAATCAGCGTGATTTGATTTATTAGCTTACAGACCAAAGAATATCTGAGGAGCACTTCCCTTGGAGGAATTATAATAGTGCTCTGACACCCTGTAATCTCCAGAGTCCTTGCAGTTATCTGGCTGCCAGTGGGAGATCATTCCAAGAAGATGACAAAAGAGACACCCTATATGGGAAAACGTACTCTTTCCTTCCTGGTTAGGTTCCTCTCCCTATGACCTCTCCTGCTCTCTTCCTAACCAACAGGACTTTGTCCCTAATCTTCTCTCACACTTCAGGCACACTGAATGAGACAGAATCTGCTATTTTAATACTTCTGTGTCAAGATGGCTGCCCATATTTCTAAGGATTTCGATAAGAGATCTTGAGTGATTTCCAATAAGACATGCTGGCCTTTCCAGGATGGCCATCTGGAGGGAACAAATTATTTCTCAATGGTCTCTTGCTTGACCGTACAGGTCAGTAGATATAGTAGAACTTATCAGGGGTGTTCACATGCTGCGGCCTTGATGCTTTGTACCCACCGAAAACATTATCTGACATATTGTGATCTGAAGGTGGCAAACCCACCAAACACAACCCATTCAAGGGAATGGGAAAGCGTAGCAAATGCCCCACAACCACATGCAATGCACAGTTGCAGTACGTTTGCTCAGGAATAATGGAGTTAAAACAGGTGGTGAGGAGGCATCATATCCCCTCCTTACTGCTTGTCTATCATTTCGGAAAAGATCAGAATGTGAATCACTTTTCAGAGGAACAATAGTTTTGGACACACGTCTAAATCTAGCCTATGTCCTTCTACATCCCATAGTGGTTACATAATTGTAGTAATGACCTTGGGTCTGGCTGTGAAGTTTAACATTTGGAGGATTCAGGAGTTCTGCTTTACAGCCTAACATCAGCTCAAACTTTTTTTTATTTAGTTTTGGACAAAGCAGAGAAGGGTAAGATATTTTGTCAGGTTTCTCTATTGTCTGTGTGTCTACTGTGGAGATTTCACTTGACTTCCTGTCCGGGCAGGAAGTGATGGAAGCTCTCTCCAATGAAAGCATGGACAAAAATACATTGTAGCAGCATGGCTTGATGACAGCTGGTCCGAATGGCTTGTCTTGAAGTCAAGGGAAGGATGGGAAACCTCCCAAAAGGGGTCATAGAACTCTTCCTGTTCTATAAAGAAGCAAAACAAAGACCAACATTAGACTTTTTACCAACGTTTAACCACCTCACTACCTCCATATGTTGAAATGGCAGTGGTAGACGTTCATTTCTGGATTGCAAGTTATAAATGGCTCTGCAGAAAACACAGATGGGTGGCCAGTTCACCTGTGAATGGTTGTGATCTGAGCTGTCATTAGACACCATGAGAGTCAGATTGGCTCTGTACCTAGTAATAGCTGTCATGTCCAATCACAGCAATCACAAATGTAGACACTGTAGTGTTTACATTTGAGAACCCTCCCCTTCCTTTGTTCAGTGTTTAGGAAGGAGTAGTTATCAATGAAGATTAAGTGAATGGTAACAGGTAGCAGCAGACTTATGATGGGGGATTTAATACATTGTGGGATTTTTTTCTTTCAACCCCCCCCCCCCTCCTGTATATCTCATCTCCATCCTATCACTATATATTACCTGCATATTGAATCCTTCACCAACTTTATCCCCCTTCACTTATTTATTTATTTCAGGTACTTATATAGCGCCATCAATTTACGCAGAGCTTTACACATACAGTATATATTGAACATTCACATCAGTCCCTAACCCTCAAGGGGTGTACAATCTAAGATCCCTAACTTACATTCATACATACACATATTAGGGCCAATTTAGACAGAATCCAATTAACCTACCAGCATGTCTTTGGAGTGTGGGAGGAAACCGGAGCACCCGGAGGAAACCCACGCAAGCACAGGGAGAACATGCAAACTCCAGGTAGGAGGCGCCATGGTTGGGAATATGAACCCATGACCCATTTACTGCAAGGTAGACGTGCTAACCACTAAGCCACTGTGCCGCCCATCATCACTATTGGTAAGTCGTAGTTCCATCATCCAATGAGAGCTCCTTGGTATAGGACACTTCATAGTTTTACCTGTTTTTCTACAGCCATATTTCCTCTATACCCTTCTATAACACACATTATACACATCATTTCTGAGCTCTAGCAGGCAAGGTTGCAGGGCTCTGATGCCACACTGCACAGCATAGATCAGGGGGCTGAATGTAATCTGAGGCCTGAGTGGAGTTAAAGGACACCCCCTCTTTACACAGTCTTACAAGGAAACATGCACAACTGGAGCTGTCAATCACCTGCTGTGTGCTGGAGGAGGGATTGGTTGTCTTCCAGAATTGTCTGGTGTCAGAATAAATTGTCAGAAGTGACTCCTGCAGATAACAGAGGAATGAAAGAGGAGACAGAAATCAAACTCGGTGCTTTGGATTGAAGCACCTCACGTTAGAAGGATATGCTTTGTTCATTTTTCATTTCAGAGGTTTACAACCACTTTAATTGATGATTAAAATATTTACATCATGCTGCTCTTATTCCTGCACTGTATATGCCAGTATTCATCTATATATTTAGAAATACATGTGACAAGACATACGTCGTAGTTAACAACTAACAGTGTGATTATTTTCCTTTTTTTTGGAAGAAGAAAAAAAATTGCAGAAATTTCCAGGGACGGGGCCAGCATGGTGTTGAACTGCTGTAAAAATATAATGATTCCTTTTTTCATTAACGATTATTCACTGGAATCCATTTCCTCTTATCTCATCAATTTTATTGTAATTAAAGCTTTCTGTTCATACAGAGAATTTTCCTTTTGCAAGCAATTTAGAAGACAACATTTTTTATGGCAAGGTGTCTGGATTTTAATAGCGAGGCAACTACAATTTAATATTTTATTCCACTGCACTGGGCTGCAGTTATAGAAAAATGTATTTCACATTAGGTTTTATATTTCTATTTATTGGCTCTTCCATAAGGGGCTTGTTTCATCGGATTTATGACGCAGCAAACAGATAACGGCGAATAAGAAAAGTTTCAATGCACCTGATCTTGTTGTTGCACACTCACCCAGACCATGTGACCCTATCGGCCCATTCATGGTGGTGGTTATCTTCATGTAATACTAGAACTCATACAACGGGTCATGCAGCTGGTGCAAGATGTGTTGATGCTAAAGTAAACGTAAACGCAATCACTAAGGTCCCAGTTATAATTTCAAAAGTAATTTTAAATTTAAAAAAAAAAATCTTTAAAAATAATATCTGGTGATACTGCCATGAAGGTACTTCCTGTTATCAGGTGACAACGCTCTGTCCCTATCCTCCAGTTGTGCTATTGTGTTGTCACCCTGTTGCATGGGCTTCTGATGGAGGCTACAAGTGGCCATTTTGACAGACATTATGTAGACATGTTCCACTATTATCACCATCAGGAAGCCCACCCTAAGAAATGCCACGCAGAATCACTGGGGTACATGTGGATGGGAAGTGGCTGCCAAAATATCTGCAGGAGATCAGCAGCAACGAGATGCAACACAAGTGAAAGCAGGTGTTTTATAGAAAATTAACATGGAAACTGTTTTCATGCATAATTTCATTTTAGCAAACAAATTCACTTAGTGTTAGGACACGTTCACATGTGCGGGAGCTCTTGTTGTCCCTCTGAAAAATGACCTTCAGTTTACTGCTTATGACAGATGTTTGACAGGTGGTGAGGAAGTGACATTTTGCCTCCTCATTGGCTGATTTGTTCAGGTGCATTGCTCATGGTTGTGAGTAGGTTGCGTCACGACGTATAGACTTGCATTAATCGCATTTGGCAGTACTTACTTTGACAGTCCTCATCCCAGGGCTGCTCCTTTAATGCGTTTCACCCAGTAGTGCTTTGGGGAGATCTATACCCCTAGGACCAATTGTATTGCCTTCTCACCGCTTAATTTATGCGTTAAATGTCCCACAGCAGCACCAAAGCTGTTCGCATAGCACTTAGTCATGGGACGGTTGCGTCACAGCGCTATAAACTTGCATTATTGCATTTGCTGGTGCTGACTTTGACAGTGCTCATCCCAGGGCCGTCCCTTTAACGCATTTCACCCAATAGGGTTACATCATAGAGATCTCTACAACTAGGACTAGGACTAGTGGGTTGCCTCCTCACCGCCTGATTTAAACCTGTAAGTGTCCCACAGCTGCATCAAAGTTGCGTGCATTGCACTTGGTTGTGGGGCAGTTGCATCACGGTGCTATAGACTTGCATTAATTGCATTTGGTGATGCTAACTTTGACAATCCTCATCCCTGGACCACCCCTTTAACATGTTTCACCCAATAGTGCTTAATTGTAGAGATCTATACCACTAGGACCTATTGGGTTGCCTTCTCTCCACTCAATTTATCCTGTAAATGTCCCACAGCTGCACCAAAGCCATGGGCATTGCACTTGGTTGTGGAGCGGTTGTATCACGGCGCTAAAGACTTGCATTAGTTGCATTTGATGGTGCTGACTTGACAGCCCTCATCCCAGGGCCACTCCTTTAACACGTTTCACCCAATAACACTTCATTGTAGTAATCTATACCACTAGGACCTATTGGGTTGCCTCCTCACCATCTAATTTAACCCTGTTAATTTCCCACAGCTGCACCAAAGCCGTATGCATTGCACTTGTTGCGGGGTTGTTGCGTCACGGCGCTATAAACTTGCATTAATTGCATTTGGCTGTGCTAACTTTGACAGTCCTCATCCCAGGGCTGCCCTTTTAACACCTTTCACCCAATAGTGCTTAGTGATAGAGATCTATACCACTAGGACCTATTGGGTTGCCTCCTCACCACCTGATTTAACTCTCTGTCAGCGACCGACTGGCGGTAGCCTCTAGCAGCCCACTGGCTGGAATCCCACAGGGCGCGGAGTCTAAGCCTCAGTCTGCTGGTTCACCAGAGCCCCTGATGGTGGGGATGGACTTGAAGCAGCCTGAGACCAGGTTGCGACCCCCGAGGAACACCAGCTGTGGTAGAGGCGGAAGCCAATGGCGTAGAGCAGGTGAGAGCCAGACGTGAAGAGGTATGCGTGGTCAGACAGGCCGGGTCAGTAACAGCGGAGCAGAGAGTGCAGAGCGGCAGGCAGAAGAATAACAGGTGACAAGCCGGGTTCAGTAACGGGAGATCAGGCAATCAGGAACAGATAGAGAATAGTCAGGAGCCAGGGGTCAGAGCAGGAGAAGGCAGCAGTATCAGGACAGGCTTGGGTCGGCAACAAGGTATCAGGAACACAGGATTACTCAGGAACAGGACAAGACCAGAAGGCGATTTGGAGATGCACAGGGCAGGTTTAAATAGGCCGCCCTGTGCTCTCATTGGTGCGGCCACGATCGCTAGTGCACATGCGCGGCCGCCGCCGCGATTACCTAGGATTCAGTGCTCGCTGGATCGGACGAGTCGGCGCTCTGCGCATGCGCGCACCGCCGAGGCGCCGAGGCGCCGAGATCCCTGACACTCTCTAAGCGTCCCAGATCTGCACCAAAGTTGTGTGCATTGCACTTAGTTGTAGGCTGGTTGTGTCATGGAGCTATAGACTTGCATTATTAACATTTGGCGGCATCAGCGTTGACAGTCTTCCTCCCAGGTCCACCCCTTCAACGCATTTCACTCAGTAGTGCTTAGTTCTAGAGATCTGTATGACTAGGCCTTATTGGATTGCCTCCTCACCGCCTGATTTAACCCTGTAAATTTCCCAGCCAGAGCTGCACTAAAGTCGAGTTCTTTGCACTTGGTTGTGGGGCGGTTGCATCATGGCGCTATAGACATTTGGAAGCAACAAATTTGATAGTCCTCATCCCAGGACCGCCCCTTCAATGCATTTCATTCAATAAGGATTAGTTGTAGAGATCTCTATGGCTAGGCCCCATTGGGTGAAAGTAAAGCCAAGGGCAAGGATTGTCAAAGTCATGTTTGTGGATTTCCTACACAAAAAAATGTGGATCCTTTGGTGTGCGGCAACTTCGTTCTCTGCAAATTAGAGGAGAATTTAACTTGCTGAGAAAAAAGTGAATGAGTAACACAGATTATTATTATTATTATACAGTATTTATATAGCGCCAAAGGGTATGCTCAGCTCTGTACAGTAGCAAGGGGGACAGAACATGAGACAAGACAGTAACAATACAATACACGAGGGGTTCGAGGGCCCTGCTCTTTCGAGCTTACAATCTAGGAGGGAGGGGAAGGTGGTACAGGAGGAGATGGCTGTGGGGGGTGGAGTGGTGGGAGGAGTGGAGGAGGTTAGTTGTTAGGTGAGGTCAGGTGTTAGGTGAGGTTGGGGTAGGCGTCTCTGAAGAGGAGGGTTTTCAGGGTGCGCCTGAAGGTGAGGAGGTAGGTGACAGTCTGATGGATTGGGTGAGGGGGTTCCAGAGGATGGGGGAAGTCCTAGAGAAGTCCTGCAATCGGGCGTGGGAGGAGGAGACCAGGGAGCTAACAGGGAGATAACAAGGACTCGTGGCTGAAATCACATTAGTTATGTGCCTGTAGTTTACCTTTTATATATTTCAACTATTTCATTACCAATGGTATTGAATACAAAAACATGGAATACATGTCCTCAAGTGTGCACCTTGAGCTTGTGATCATCATGGGGTCTACTAGGAAAGGAAAAACATTGTTTTTTCCTAATTTATTCTAAATATTCACCATTTTTCCATCCAAGTGATTTTCAAAGCTTATTTCAAAGCGGTTTGATCATTCCATCTGTGAATTTCCCTTGTCCCTGCCATTTGATTTCTGCTTTTTTTCTACAGTGTTAAACAAAGATATGCCTCATTTATAAAAAGTCTTGTATCTTAACTCCTGATTCACCAAAAATATTCTCTGCGAGGTATACTTGATTCTACTATGAGAATTACACTGGAAATTGCAGATATGAGAATTTTTCAAAGCAGTATTCTAGACTAAACCTAACTAGTCTTAAAAATGCTCCCTCTCCCTTACTAACACCTATGCTGACTATTTTCAGGATACTCCAATGCAGTGGCTGCAGGGGAAAGGTGGGGGTGCTGACAATCAGCACTGGGACAAGAGGTGGGCAGGAGGGATGGCTGCCCCTGATACAGTGAACTCAAGTGAGGGGGGGCGGCACCACATGGTGACTTCCCACCCCTGTAGCATTTTACGTCTTTACGTTTCAGGGAGGGTAAGGAGGTTGTACTGGGGACACAATATGGGGAGGGGGGCGCTGAATTTGTGGTATGAGGGGAGATTTGACAGATGTGTTTAAGAGGCACTGGTATGACAATTTGTGCTAGGGTGGGGGATTTGGGTAGGAGATAGAATTTGTGCTAGAAGGGGGATTTGTGCTAGAAGAGAAAATTTGGAGGGGAGAGGATTTGTGCTAGGACAGGGTTTTTTTTTTTGGGGGGGGGGGGGGATTGTACTAGGAATGGGGAATTGGGGGAGGGTGGATTTAGAGTCGAGAGGAGGGGGTTTTTTTTTGCATTTGGAGGGAGAATATTGGCTTGCAGAGGGAATTTATGCTTGGTGGTGGTGGGGGCATGCAAATCAGTGCTGGATTTCTTTTTGGGGAGGGGAACGGGATTTTTTCTAAATCATGATACTCATGATACTCACACATTGCAGGGGGTGGCCGTACTTTGTCATCTTCGCCCTGAGCACTATATGACCATGTCCCGGCATTGCCAACAATGGATGGGCTATGGGTGCCTATGGGGGAATGTCACTGCTTCCAGGCTTTCCAGCTGTTGTCGTGTGCTCTCCTCTGTAGCCGGCGCTGGTTGACACAGGGGATCACATGACTGGACTGGAGCAGCCTGAAGACAGGTACGTTTAGACATCTTTCTTACATAGGTTAGATAGCATAGGAGCAGGGGCGGACTGACCATTTGGAAACTCGGGCACCGCCCGAGGGCCCGGGGTCAGTAGGGGGCCACATGAGATGCCCCTGGTACCGTTTTCATAGGCTTTTTTGAGTTTGGGCAAGGACACAGGGGCCCCATGATCCCCTATTGCCCGGGGGCCCCATGAGTTGTCAGTCCGCCCCTGCATAGGAGAGTAGACTCTTTTTAAGACTAGTTAGGTTTACACTGAAATTCTACTTTAAGGGATCCATTCAGACCCCTTCAGTACTATATGGTGTGAAAACATGCTACTTTCATACACGTTATGCATGTTACTGTGCATCTGTGCCTTTTATTTTCAATGGCACCCCAACACACTAACCCAATACACCTTTGGAACACATTTGTTGTGGTGTTCAACAATGCATGGTAATGCTGCTTTGGAAAAAAATGGTGCATGCCAATTTTTGGTGCATTTGCGCACATATTGGTCACCATCTAACCCATGGTACTCTTTTCCTGCATATATGGGCTGCACTTTTCTCCTTTAAATTTTTATTTTAGGTAAACTTTAGTGCCCAACAGTAGTTGCACCCCTTCAGACACAATCTCTCTTAATGAAACCTTGGAGCAGTACAGAGTAAGGCGGGGACAATGACTGGTTTGACTCATTTATTAGGATACATGAAATCTTGAGCTCAGTATCAATCAACATTTTACAACAAAGAAGCAAAGAGATATAAATCAAATATTGAACTAAGCCCTAATAGTAAATCATCATCTTTGGCAAATAACAAATCTATACTGGACGAGGGTGCGTTTCCCTGCCCAATCTGGCCAATTGATGAATCTAAAATATAACCTTTATTCAAATATATATAAAATGTATGCTCAGCTGTAATTAATGCCTACTGGAGTGGAATGTACTGCGCACAACAAAATGACTGGATACCATTGCAATTATTTACCTTACATCCAAATGGTTAATAACACCAGACCAAATCACATACCATCAGGGGCAGACTGACAACTCATGGGGCCCCCGGGCAATAAGGGATCATGGGGCCCCTGTGTCCTCGCCCACACCCAAAAAAGCCTCTGAAAAAGCCAATGAAAGGTACCAGGGGCATCTCATGGGGCCCCCTACTGACCCCGGGCCCTCTGGCAGTGCCCGAGTGTTCGAATGGTCAGTCCGCCCCTGCATACCATACCATTTTAGATGAAGGGACAGCATAAAAAGAGACACTGTAGTTTGATCATAAGCCTATCAGCTTGAATATATAATCTCTATTAAGGAAATGGAGTTACCCCATGGACAAAACTACTTAGATAGTACAATCTATCTTGCTACAGGCATGTAATACGGGTACACTCATACAGGGGCTTAAATGTCAGCCTCTCATGGACAAGCCCCATACATCACCATATCCAGACCAAAATACTTCACTGTCTTGAAAAATGCAAATTATGCACTGTAAAACGCAGTACAGACCTCTCCAAAAAAAAAAGGGGCAAGAGGAGTGAATACCATGTGCATTCCAAAAGTGCTCCCAAAGAAAGACCCAAAGAAAAAAAAGGAACTTTACATGTTTCTCTCCAGAAAACAGAGCTTTGTCAGGAGTATAAAGAATTAAAATAGGTCACGTAGTGGCTGGAAGTTGTGCTTAGCTGCACATGGTGGCAAAATGGCACTTATCATTTGTTTCACCTCTATATATAGAGATGGCCATCAAAATGGCCCCCGCACATGCTCAGTTCCTCAACAGACACCATCTTGTGGACAAAACCTGCACATGCTCAGTACCTCAACAGACGCCATCTTGTGGACAAAAAACAACGCCACAGCAGCACATCAGTCCACATACACAATAGACACTGCTGGTGCTCTCAAACACTGTTAATGCCCCACTAGTTAAGGACCAAAATTACAGTTCCTACTATTATATGGCATTTATGGCGAAAGTCAAACAAAAAGCACAGAATCCCTAATCACACATAAAAGGAAGAAAGGTAAATCCCTCATTTAAATCATAAGGTGCCCTTGAGCTGAAATGGAAATACCATTTTGCTTCAAGTTTCAAAAGACATTTATTTAGGTCTGCTTTTGCTAGGACCCAGATTATATTTCGTACATCATGTTTTTGTATCATATGTCTTGCTACTGGTCTATCCTTGTTTCCAGCAATATTGTTCACATGTTCAACTCGTCTCCTAAAGGGGCAAATTGTTTTTCTTACATATATTAGGGGCATGGGCATTTTAAAGTATAAATCACCCCCTCTGTGCTGCAATTATAGAAATCTCTTATTTTAATAATCTCCCCAATCTTAGGGTTAACAAACTCCTTGGTATTGCTCAGGAAAGTACATGCCTTACAGTGACCGCACCAGAAACTGCCTTTTGGTTTCTCAGGTAGCCAAGTGTTTCATTGATGTTTTAGAGGTTTATTCTAGGTAACTAAGTACTAACATGTTTCTCAAATTCATGGTCATCCACTTTTATGGTTTTCTGACCCAACAGAGATTCTCACGGAACCCCTTTCACTTTCTCATGGGATTTAATCAAATCAGTCTTATGATAGCCACGTCTCATAAATCTGTCAAACAATTTTTGACTCTCCATTTGGAATGCCTTCCATTGAGCAATTTCTCTTTGCTCTCATTATTGACCAGTGGGGATTCCTCTTTTCAAGGCTGCTGGATGTGTATTTATCCAATGTGGAGGTCGGTTTTCAATAGATTGTTGTATTAATATTGCCTCCTTCACCCCTTTTAATCTCCAAGTCCAAAAATGTTTGCTATCATATTTAATTTCACTCGTGAAGTACATTCCAATATTGTTTCGATTTAAGGTGGCTACAAATTCCACAAACAGACCTTTTTGACCCTGCCATAATATGAAGACATCATCCATGAATCTTATCCACATAAGAATGTGTGACGTAAAACATTCTAGGTCTTCTACAAAGACCATAGTACACTCCCACCACCGAATAAAGAGATTTGCATATGTAGGTGCGCACGATGAACCCATCGCAGTTCCTCTGCACTGTCTATATACTTTACCATCAAATAGGAAAAAATGATGTTCCAATATAAACTGCAAAAGTTGGAGAATGAATGTGGTATTGTTCTCAAATAGTTTACCTCTAGTTTCCAGAAAGGATTTACAAGCTTTTAGACCCAAGCCATGACTGATATTACTATATAAAGCCTCCACATCTAGACTAGCTAGCCACACATTATCTTCCATTGTGATAGTCTCGTGTATCTTCGATAAATGAAGGTAAACTATATACAAATGGACGCATGATATAATCTAGATATTTGCTTGCTCCTTCTGTAAGATCATTATTGCCCGAGATAATAGGGCGGCCAGGAGGTTTTTCTTTACGTTTGTGTACCTTAGGTAAGGCATCAAATGTTTCAATAGTTGGATGTGCATCCATAATAAAGGCACCTTCATCTTTGGAGAGGATCCCCTCTTCAACAGCCCTTTTCAAAATAGAGTTCAACTCACTCGAGCAGGAGTGTACTGACCATTTGGAAACTCGGGCACTGCCCGAGGGCACGGGGTAAGTAGGGGGCCCCATGAGATGCCCCTGGTACCTTTTTCATAGACTTTTTTGAGTTTGGGCAAGGACACAGGGGCCCATTGATCCCCTATTGCCCGGGGGGCCTGATGAGTTGTCATTCTGCCCCTGCACTCAAGTATTTGGGGGTTAGATCATTCTGAAGTGTTTAATAGTTATTCTCATTGCTTAATGTGAATACCATTGGAGGGAAGGCTGTGTCCCTTCCCTCCAATCAACTCTCAGAGCTCTCTTTAGCCAATCAAATGAATAATCATCCAAGGGCTAAGCGTGGTACCGTGTTTAGCAGTTTTCAGCTTCCAGGAGAGTTTAATGACTAGATCAGTTCATGTGTACATGAGGGTTTAAGGTGCAAGGTATCAAATAAATAAATAAATAAATAAAAGGATATAAATGCATGTATAAAAACATTACACATTCCTTTTATGACCCCCACCACCAGCAGTGCTTTTAGTACTGCAATGACAAAGCATAGGGGGAGCTGAATGATGGGAATCAGCGATGCTTAAATACAAGTGTTCATTTTTTTTTCCTTTAATAAAGACATTGTTATTCTTCGCAGGTACGAGACATGAATCTTGTAAACCACTTGCATGCTTTATTGCTGTTCTCGGGGAGTAATTTAACAACATATTGTTTATAAATTTTAATGAGCAAACATTAACATGTAAGAAGGCGGAAAAAAAAAAAAGAAAAAGCGAAAAAAAAAGAACGGGGCTCGACTTAAAGAGCACAGAGCCAGCAGGGGTGAGCTCATTCTAATGAAACAAAAGGAAATTGATTTCAATGTAAAAACATTAAGAATGAAATAAACTGGATTCAACATTGATATTAAGTGTGCGTATTGTTAAAAGGCAGAAATTTGTTTAAGTAGTTTTATGGGTTTTTTACCATCTAGTTGCTACTTTTGAAGCTTTTGTTTGCAGTTAATATAGAATTGCGGCATTAGGAACCCTCCCATGTGATCCTTTTGCCACCATATTGGGAGGAGGTTGCCCATTATTCTCTGTAGCCGGGAAATATCTCCCACAGAGACACCAGCTCCAAGAACGGAGTGACTCTTCTTAACTTTACTCAAGGTCAAACATTCAGTAATTGAACAACTTTATTCAGATTTTTGGCTTTTCACCTTCATCCCTTTCACTGCCAGAGCTGTTTTGGGTTTTTTTTTTTGCACATATGCTTAAAAATTTATTTTAGGCCTGAAGATTAGTTAAATCCCCCAAAAGAGCACATACGCTATATTGCCAAATGTAATTGGCCAGCTGTCCAAATCATTGGATTCAGGCGTTCCAATCACCCCCCTTGGCCACAGGTGTATACAATCAAGCCCCTAGGCATGCAGACTGCTTCTACAAACATTTTTGAAAGAATGGGTCGCTCTCAGGAGCTCAGTGACTCCAAGCGTGGTCCCGTGATAGGTTGTCACCTGTGCAATAAGTCCATCCGTGACATTTCCTGGCTACTAAATATTCCACGGTCATCTGTTAGTGGGATTATAACAAAGTGGAAGCAACAGGGAACAACAGCAACTCAGCCACCAAGTGGTAGGCCACGTAAAATGACAGAGTGGGGTCAGCGCATGCTGAAGCGCACAGTGCGCAGAAGTCACCAACTGTCTGCAGAGTCAATAGCTAAAGACCTCCAAACTTCATGTAGCCTTCAGATTAGCACAACAACAGTGCGTAGAGAGCTTCATGGAATGGGTTTCCATGGCCGAGCAGCTGCATCCAAGCCTTCCATCACCAAGTGCAATGCAAAGCGTCGGATGCAGTGGTGTAAAGCACGCCACCACTGGACTCTAGAGCAGTGGAGAGGTGTTCTCTTGACCAATCATGCTTCTCTGTCTAGCAATCCAATGGACATGTCTGGCTTTGGTGGTTGCCAGGAGAACTGTACTTACCAGACTGCATTGTGTCAAGTGTAAAGTTTGGTGGAGGGGGGATTATGGTGTGGGGTTGTTTTTCAGGGGTTGGGCTTGGCCCCCTAGTTCCAGTAAAGGGAACTCTTAAGGTGTCAGCATACCAAGACATTTTGGACAATTTCATGCCCCTTCCCATTCCAACATGACTGCGCACCAGTGCACAAAGCAAGGTCCATAAAGACATGGATGAGCGAGTTTGGGGTGGAGGAACTTGACTGGCCTGCACAGTCCTGACTTCAACCCCATAGAATACCTTTGGGATGAATTAGAGCGGAGACTGAGAGCCAGGCCTTCTTGTCCAACATCAGTGCCCGACCTCACAAATGCTTTTCTAGAAGAATGGTCAAACCTTCCCATAGACACCCTCCTAAACCTTGTGGCCTTCCCACATCATTTCAGTAAAAAAAACACTAAAGTTAATTTCAAGGCAGATAAATGCTGAATATGACCCAATCTGTGGATAAAATATAAAAGATGAAGTGGTGCCATGCAAAAAGATTCCCAACATGTCAAGCTGTACAATTAAATGAAGACAAACATTGGTACCCTAAATTTTCAGTGGCGATGTTTTAAAAGACTCTACAGGTCATCTGTTTAGAGTTAAAATGGAGGTAAACCCTTACATATACCTAGTGAAGTGACTGGCCTCAGGTGATGCACAGAGATTGAATAAATCCTCCTACATGAGTTGTACCTGTTCATTTGAAGGATCCTCTCCTCTACATCTGCTAAAAATTCTGAATTTATAAAGCTTGTTTGAGAGTTCTGAAGAAAGTGGGTGGGGAGCTGAAATTACACACTGCAGAGTTCAGTAAGGAGAGCTCTGAGAGCCACATCTCTGTTCACAGGAGATGTCAATCTGCTGGAGGTCCCTCCCCATCACCATTTTTCTCTTGGTGTCAGGAAAACTTGTCAGAAGTGACTCATATTGATTGCAAAGGAACACGGCAGCAGACAGAAATGACACTTAGTGCTCTTAATTGAGACAAGTACACACTATAGAAGGATATGCTTTGTTCATATTTTATATCTGAGGTTTATAACCACTTTAACCTCCCTAGCGGTATGATTTCAGATGATTTCAGATTTTTGGTGCTGAAAGTGGTACCATTTTTTGCATGGAAATATGTATTTTTTTTTATTTTGGGCCTGTAATTTAGGAATAACTCACTGAAATCTGTCCGAACAAGAGTCTAGTAAACATTCCGGATATGATAAAACTTGAAACACAAAATCATAAATTATAATTTAATAAATAATCCTAAAAAATAATAATAATAATATATTAATACATTTAATTAAATAATATAATCAAACCAAAAACACTGAAATGTGAAATATAGCGCCAAGTTCGCACATCGCTGAGCTCAGTCGCAGAATCGTTTTCAGTATCTGATGACGAATTTCCCCCACGAATCATTATCACTCAATTCTGCAAGTGGTTCTGATTTACTATCGCTGTTCTCTAGTCGGTCTAAAACCGCTTTTGACATAAAGGGACGCTTTTTGGACGCCATGGACTTTTCTAAGTTTCCAGGCAGAAAGAACAGTAAAAATGCAGGCAGGGCGCCGGACAAAGCACTCGGGACAAAATGTATGTGAAATAGTTTGAAACAGGAATGTTTTACTATGTAATAATCATTTTAAAAAAAATGACATTTTTTTTAAAATTTCAAATTTGCCGCCGGTTCCGGCGCCCGTACGTCCCAACGTCACAGGGACCAGAACACAGAAGCCGGATGCCGGCATCGGCCGGAGGAGATGGTCGGGGATGCTGCAGGGGACACATCGCGGCAGCGAAGGACAAGGTAAGTGCTGCAGGGAATCCCTGAGCAACGCCGCATGGTAAGCCCGAGTGTAGCTCGGAGTTACCGCTTTTGGTACTGAAACTTTACCCCGAGCTACACTCGGGAATACCGCCAGGGAGGTTAACCAAGAAGTATTTCTGCTACTTTGTGATGTGCAGCAATATGTATCAGGTGTAGAGCAATTTTCATTTTTGTGTGTAGGAGACCCTGAAGCATTATAACATTCATTTGTATAACTTTTTTTTTTCACTAAACTATATTTTTTTAATCACATAAATAGTCCCCTAGGTAATACTGTTTTTGGGACAGGTTCTGTTTTAGGCCCCTGTTATCTCACCTGGCCTCATTGGAAGCTAATGGAGCACAGATCCCACTCTATTAGCTTCTTCCTGACTGCCATGACAGCCAAACCCAGAAGTAACATAATATATGTCACCTCCGGGTTCTTACAAGGTAGGGGAGATCAGTGATCGAACATTCGCTGGTTTCCCCCTCCTCTACATGGCGGCACCTGCCATGCCAGCCCCAGATCTGCTGATGGCAGCATGGAGCCCTATAAGTGCCCAACAGACGGTGTGTCAGATTTCATCTGATCTGTCCAATTCACACATCAGTGGCAGCATAAGGGTTAAATAGACAGTCAAGGCCTAGTCCTAATTTCCCCCCGACCTCCCTCTTTCTTTAGATGCCTGTGCAAATGCGGCCGCAAGGAAACTGCAATAGTGAGCACCTAGCCTCGGGGCTCTTTCACACTCACAGTGGACTGTGGTGCCCTCTGAAGAGTGATCCATATTCAGATCGCCTTTCAGAGGGCAGTTGACAGGTGGTGAGGAGGCGTTATATTGTAATGCCGCACTATCACACCACAATCACATTCATTGCACGCAGTTGCGGCATGGCCCTATGGAACTCAGCTGCACCCTGTATTAAAAATGCTGCAGTTGTGAACGAAAGCATATATACGGACCCTCCTGGCTTGGGGGGGAGGGGGTAAAATTGCAGCTCAGACACCTATCTTTATCTCCCTCCAACTGCCATCTGAAAGAAAACTTAGTAAACTAATGGTAGTACCAGGGGTGGACTGACAACTCATGGGGCCCCCGGGCAATAGGGGATCATGGGGCCCCTGTGTCCTCATCCAAACTCAAAAAAACCTATGAAAAAGGTACCAGGGGCATCTCATGGGGCCCCCTACTGACCCCGGGCCCTCGGGTAGTACGAAGAGCCTCGAATAAATGGGAATAGGTGGGGATGTCTGATTGGAGTGTATCTTTAAGAGAAACTAAATGAAGGCGTGAGGTCCTGTTACATTTTAATATAGCGGTCCATCTCTTCCAGACATCGCTGTGGCTGGAATAATGAAATATTATCAAATTTTTACAGAAACGGCCTGAAAATTATGCTCTTCTAATCATGGCTTATTAAGTTTCTCGCTCATTTTCATTAATGTCCATTATTGTTAATGTTGAAATTATTATCATGGATTTAACTTGTGTTAACACTTTGTCAGTCTGAACAGAGCGTCAGATGCAGAGCATTCACTTTTGACTTAATGTGTTTAGGAGTAATAAACCCCATATGGAAGAAAATATATTTGAAATATATTTTAAAAATATTTTTCCAAAATATATTGACATATATTTTAAATACTACAATTTTGGCCATACGCAATATATTTAAAAATATATTTAAAAAAATAAATACATATATATACAGTATATATATATATATATATATATATATATATATATATATATATATACATACTGCATGTTGAAATGCGTTTTTATTACAAAATATATGAAAACTATTTTTAAAAATACATTTCAAATATACTGTATGTCTTTAAAAATACAAATCTATATTTTTGGAATGCATTTACAAACATATGTAAAAATATATGTTAAAATGACTTTTTTATATGTTAAAACAAATCCGAGGAACATATTTAAAAATACATATTTTTTAAATATATTCTTAAGAATTTAAGAATATGGTAAAACGCATCAAAAACACACCGAAATGCACCAAAAACGCACTGGAACGCACATGTCCCTATTTAAATTGAAGAAAAAGAAGGGAAAAAAATGAACCACAATGCATAAAAAATGCACAGGAACGTGTCAACATCACAAATGCACCGGCATGTGCCAAAAACGCATAAAAAAGTGCTTGTGGAAACGCATCTGGATTGAGCTTCTGTAGTGTGAACTGGCCCAAAAGACAGAAGTTGTTTTTTCATCTTATTGCATTCAATGCATTAAGGTAAAAAACCTTCTGAGCAGGGGCGGACTGACAACTCATGGGGCCCCCGGGCAATAGGGGATCATGGGGCCCCTGTGTCCTTGCCCAAACTCAAAAAAGCCTATGAAAAAGGTACCAGGGGCATCTCATGGGGCCCCCTACTGACCCCGGCCCCTCGGGCAGTGCCCGAGTTTCCAATTGGTCAGTCCGCCCCTGCTTCTGAGTGCAGCCCCCGCTATACATACCTGAGCCCTATCGCCATCCAGCAATGTGCTAAAGAGCATCCGCTTTCTCAGCTCTCTCTCCTCATTGGACAGAAAGGCAGTGGCGAAGCCATTGGCTCCTGCTGCTGTCAATCACAGCCAGTGAGGAGAAAGCAGGGTGTGGGGCCGAGCCGCGCTGTGTGTGTCAATGGACATACAGAGCAGGCTCAGGAGCGAGCACAAACGAGTGTCCTCATAGCAAGCAGCTTGCTATGGGGGCACTCGACAGGTGAGAGGAACCCGGAGCACCGGAGGGGGGACAAAAAGACAGGAGGATCAGGACTGTTCTGTGCAAAATTTTAAACAGAGCAACTAAGCCTGACATGTTTGTTATTTTAAACAAAAAAGTTTAGAATCACTTTAAGCAAGACCTAGGGTTCAATTCCTTGCTACTGACCCCAATTTTACCCAGCCGGCAACACAGGATTAGCAGAAGGCTGACGTATGAAGGCAGCCATGGAGCTGGGGGCGAAGCTGCGTCAATCCTGCAATTCTAGAAATGGAATTCCCAGCAGGTGGAGCTGTCGGCTCTCTTCGGATCTCCTTTACAAATCATTGATGTTTACCTGGTCTAAGCAGAAAAACTGACATGGAGACCTCAAATGCCACTAGTCAAGCTGTTTAGGCAACAAAAAAAGAAAAACAAACGTTTATAGGTTTTTTTGGGGAGGGGGGTTACATTATTTTACTTGGTGCTTTTTGTGTTTGTGTTTTTCTTGTGTATTTGAGCAGTATTTGTGTATTTGCACTTTAAATCATTTATTTAACTTTTTACCTTGCTTTCTGTATATTATTCTGTGAAGGAGATGTTAATAAATAAATTAAAATGCAATTGAACCTTAAAAAAACGACAAAAAAACTTATAGGTAGGATTACATACCCAACTATTCTCTCTCTCTCTGCCTCTCTCTGAGCGTTTATGTACACTGAGCTACGCAGTTCAGCGTACATTTATGGCTCCTCTCTGTGGCATGGTGATGTGACTCCCCTGCACAGGCGGCATTGACAATGAAACATGTCTGCTGTACTGTCTCTTTAGCTTCTTTGGGAGTCCTTTGTTGTATAAAAAAAAAAAAAACAAGAAAAAGCGAAAAAGTGTTCCTATATCATAAAAAGGTAAAAACAAAATACATAAAAAACCCATATATATATATATACATATATATATGCTATATTGCTCAATATATTGCTCAATCATTGGATTACAGTGTTCCAATCACCTCCATAGCCACAGGTGTATAAAATCAAGCCCTTAGGCATGCAGACGGCTTCTACAAACATTTGTGAAAGAATGGGTCGCTCTCAGGAGCTCAGTGACTCCAAGCGTGGTCCCGTGATAGGTTGCCACCTGTGCAATAAGTCCATCCGTGACATTTCCTGGCTACTAAGTATTCCACGGTCAACTGTTAGTGGGATTATAACACAGTGGAAGCAACTGGGAACAACAGCAACTCAGCCACCAAGTGGTAGGCCACGTCACATGACAGAGCGGGGTCAGCGCATGCTGAAGCGCACAGTGCGCAGAAGTCGCCAACTGTCTGCAGAGTCAATAGCTAAAGACCTCCAAACTTTGTGTGGCCTTCATATTACCACAACAACAGTGTGTACAGAGCTTCATGGAATGGGTTTCCATGGCCGAGCAGCTGCATCCAAGCCTTACATCACCAAGTGCAATGGAAAGCGTCGGATGCAGTGGTGTAAAGCACGCCACCACTGGACTCTAGTGCAGTGGAGACGTGTTCTCTGGAGTGATCAATCACGCTTCTCTGTCTGGTAATCCGATGGACATGTCTGGGTTTGACGGTTGCCAGGAGAACGGTACTTGTCTGACTGCATTGTGCCAAGTGTAAAGTTTGGTGGAGGGGGGATTATGGTGTGGGGTTGTTTTTTTAGGGGTTGGGCTTGGCCCCCTAGTTCCAGGCGTCAGCATACCAAGACATTTCGGACAATTTCATGCTCCCAACTTTGTGGGAACAGTTTGGGGATGGCCCCTTCCTGTTCCAACATGACTGCCCACCAGTGTACAAAGCAAGGTCCATAAAGACATGGATGAGTGAGTTTGGGGTGGAGGAACTTGACTGGCCTGCAGAGTCTTGGGAGAGTACATGTGATCAGCACAGGGCCAATCAACACTATTGAGACAGATGTCCAGGGTTCTGCATCCTCCTAGAGCAAAATGAAAATGCCTCCTACAAGCTTTAACCAGTGCTCTGTTGGACACTGATAGAAATCACAAGATTGCTGTATACTTCTGATGAGAAAAGGTATTATATTTACTAAAATAATTGCATTTCCATGTTGTGTGTACTGTGGGAGACCAGATATAGTGAATGCCGGGTCCCGGGAGACCAGATATAGTGAATGCAGGGTCCGGGGAGACCAGATATAGTGAATGCAGGGTCCAGGGAGACCAGATATAGTGAATGCAGGGTCCGGGGAGACCGGATATAGTGAATGCAGGGTCCGGGGAGACCGGATATAGTGAATGCAGGGTCCGGGGAGACCGGATATAGTGAATGCAGGGTCCGGGGAGACCGGATATAGTGAATGCAGGGTCCCGGGAGACCAGATATAGTGAATGCAGGGTCCTGGGAGACCGGATATAGTGAATGCAGGGTCCCGGGAGACCAGATATAGTGAATGCAGGGTCCGGGGAGACCGGATATAGTGAATGCAGGGTCCGGGGAGACTGGATATAGTGAATGCAGGGTCCTGGGTTTAGTGACACTTTAATTCTGGTTCTAATAGAAAGCTGTCAGAACACATCGAACTTCACAGTTTGTTGTGTATGGAGCTGTGTAGCTGCAGACCGGTCAGGGTGTCCATGTTGACCCATATCCACAGCCAAAAGCTCCTACAATGGGAAGGAGAGCATCAGAACTGGACCAGGGAGGAATGGAAGAAGGAGTTCTGGTCTGATGAATCATGGTTTCTTTTATATCATAGGTTAGGGCTGTTTTGAAGGCAAAATGGGGACAAGGGGGACTGTTAAGCTGAAATATACATTTTTTCTTGGGTATAGAGACTCTTAAACCTTTGCAATGCAAGGAAAGCCACACTGCAAGGGTAGTTTAGGATTTTCCCCAGAGTTCAGCTATAACAAAAACAAAAAGTTCCAAGTGGCTGTAAAATGAAAAGAAATACCATATAGAAAGGTCAATCCTATGCCAAACATAATTTCACTTCTAACTGTTTTTAAAGTAAAAAATGTAGCTTATTATATCTAAAAAAAAAAAAAATCCTGCATAGGTTTTAATGATTTTGTTGTTTGGTTATCGGGGTTTCCAAACTGCTTTTTCAGTTTGCATATTTTTTTTTTTTAAAAAGCAGTGAGAATTTTCACACCTTGGAAGAAAATAACAATGTCTTCTCCTTAACAATGTACTGGGAGTCCTAACAAGACTGGATAAATATAGTAAGGAGACAAAAAAATGTCAGAAATATTTCTGTTAATGTATAACATATTTTTTCTTTAAAGAGACAGAAAATCAAAATAAAAAAAACAAAATGTAGTGGAAGAAGAAAACAAAAACTAAGGTAAAAGGTAGAGCGAGAGAAAGACAGGGAGAGGAAAAGAAGGAGAAATGGGGGGGGGAGAGAAATGGGGGGGGGGGGGAGGGGGGATATGGGAGAGAGAGAGGGGGGAGAGGGGGATATGGGAGAGAGAGAGGGGGGGGGTATGGGAGAGAGAGGGGGGAGAGGGGGGTATGGGAGAGAGAGGGGGGGGAGGAAGATATGGGAGAGAGAAAGGGGGGAGAGGGGAGAGAGAGAGGGGGGAGAGAGAGAGAGGAGAGAGAGGGGGGGGAGAGAGGGGGGGAGAGGGGAGAGAGAGAGGGGGGAGGGGGGAGAGGGGGGGGATGAGCGAGAGAGGGGGGTATGAGAGAGAGAGAGAGGGGGGGTATGAGAGAGAGAGGGGGTATGAGAGAAAGAGAGCGAGAGAGGGGGTATGAGAGAGAGAGAGAGAGGGGGGGGGATGAGAGAGAGAGAGGGGGGGGGGAGAAAGAGAGGGGCAGAGAGAGAGGGGGGGTATGAGAGAGGGGGTATGAGAGAGAGAGGGGGGATATGAGAGAGAGAGGGGGGGGTATGAGGGAGAGGGGGAGAGAGGGGGGTATGAGGGGGGGGGATATGAGAGAGAGAGAGAGAGGGGGGAGGGGGGAGAGAGGGAGAGGGGAGAGAGAGAGAGGGGGGGAGGGGGGTATGAGAGAGAGAGAGAGAGGGAGAGAGAGAGAGAGATAGAGAGAGAGAGGGAGGGAGAGCGAGGGGGAGAGGGGGAGAGAGAGACAGAGACAAGGGAGAGAGAGGGGAGGGGGAGAGATCATGGTGCCCCCTGGGAAATAGGGGGCTCAGGATTTAATCAAACATGCATCTGGCTGGCAGGCAAACACTGGAACAAGGGCAAAAGTAGAGAGGGACTAAATACCCTCCCAGCAGCCAGAATCAGGTGGAGACTGATTACTGGGATCTGCTCGCTGATAGGAGACTCCCTGGTGTCTGGTGGACACTGAAACTACAACCCTTTGATCAGGGAACCACAGTGCCACCAGCAGGTGATTCAGGTCCTGACACCACAACTTCCTGACACAGCATAACAACCTCAGCAGACGCCAGGCAAGGTTCATGCCAAACCATCGCACCCCTGTAAGGATTGGGGTGATAACGCTGTTAAGGATTTTAAGCCAGACTTCTACTGGTGGTTTTAAGTGGTACAGCTGTCTCCTGATAGCATAGAAGCCAGGAAACAAGGAAACAAGAAAGACAGCGAGCACTATTGTTGTTTATTAATAAAGAGGTTTTTTTTTTTGCATCACAATATGATAGCATAACATTTCAGTCTATAAATAGCACCTTTTTTGTTGTTTTATGGTACTTTGATCAGCTATGCGTTCTCTGTTTCTGCCACCATTGATAGACGCTATTACAGTTCATTAGCAGTAACCATGGTAATGACATTTAGAGACACTGATTAATTACACCACCTAATGAATCAAGTCTCAAGATTAGACGAGCCATCAAAGAGAGAAAAGTTATAATATGAAAACACAATCACAAAAGACCCAAGAAACTGATCTGCCACAAAAAGCAATCATGTGCATACGGAAATATAAACATGCAAGGAACGCATTCAAGGAAGGCCACGCAGCTGCACTTCCACGTTGAATGGGAGTTAAATAGGAAATTAATTAGAAGCTTTAATGCTGCGTCTTTCTTTTAACCTACTATACAAATAGCCTGCCGGGTGACTTTTAAAGGGGATGCAGCATCATGTTTTATCACATTCCATTTGAATTTGCTGTAATTGCACCTACCTCCAGATATACGATTTTATGCTAAGTGAAGCGGTAATGTGTAAATGTGACACTTCTAGGTATTTATTTCCTCTCCCAGAAATGTATCTATTTATTTAGTAAAGGCACTTATATAATGCTGACAATTTACACAGCACTTTTATATACTGTACCATTCACATCAGTCCCTGCTGTCATGGAGCTTACAATATAAGGACTCTATCTAACATTCATCATGTGTCAGCAAAAATCCCACCCCCGCACCCCCCCAAAAAAATAAATAAAAATCAAGCACTAATCTTCAAATTTACATCTTAAGCATTCATTCCTATTGCAAGCAAAAATTCTCCCCAAACAAAAATTCTGCCTCTTCCAGTACAAATCCCCCCTCCCAGCTCAAATCCTGCCCTTCCCCAAATCCCCCTCTTCAAACACAAATCCTCTATCCTTTAACCACTTCCATACCGGGCAATTTTACACCTTCCTGCCCAGGCCAGTTTTCAGGTTTCAGCGCTTTCACACTTTGAATGACAATTGCGCGGTCATACAACATTGTACCCAAACTAAAATGTTATCATTTTCTTCACACAACTAGAGCTTTCTTTTGGTGGTATTTAATCACCGCTGGGGTTTTTATTTTTTGCTAAATTAACAAAAAAAAAGACCAAAAATTTTGAAAAAAAAACACGTTTTTCTTTGTTTCTGTTATAAAAGTTTACAAATAAATAATTGTTCTTCATAAATTTAGGCCGAGATGTATTCTGCTACATGTCTTTGGTGAAAATAACCCAAATTAGGATGTATTATTTAGTTTGTAGGAAATTTATAGAGTTCACAAACTATGGTATAGATCTGAATATTGATCAATCCTGAAGTACTGACAGCCAATCTAATTTCTTGATGTCCAAGAATGTCAGAACAGTACAGATATCCCCCAAATGTCAGGACAGTACAGATATCCCCCAAATTACCCCTTTTTGCAGAGTAGACAGTCCGATGTACTTCATAAGAGGAATGGCGAGTTTTTTGAAGTTGTATTTTTTTTGTCATAATTTTTCGTAAAAAAATTATTTTCACTATTTTTTTTTTACATACTGTCACCAGTGCAGTACAGCATCATCATATAACTGGCATGGCGGTGAACAGGGACACTGACTGGTGACAGTATGAAAAAAAAAATATATATATTTTTTTAATTTTTTTTATTTTTTATTATTTTTAATTTTTTATTACATT
The DNA here is from genome assembly GCF_062004578.1 of Staurois parvus. Taxonomy (NCBI): domain Eukaryota; kingdom Metazoa; phylum Chordata; class Amphibia; order Anura; family Ranidae; genus Staurois; species Staurois parvus. The sequence continues at coordinate 5,489,381 of NW_028318575.1, read as the reverse complement.
TGTTTTTATTTTTTTAAGATTTTTTTTCATATTTTACTATGACCAAAGTAGCACAATGTTACCATAGTAACATTGGGGAAGTGATCAGTATTTTTTTTTTTTTTTACACAATTTGCTTATAGCAAAGAATTACTTTGCTATAAGCAAGCATTTACCTGAATGACATCGATTCATTCAGGGTTTTTTTTTTTTTTTGTGCTTAGCTGTGATTTGCCCACAGCTAATCACATGACATGTGCATGTGATCGCTGTGACCATTCACAGCTAGACACTAGTATACAATGGATGGCATGAATGAAGCCATCCATTGTATACAACTGTCATGTGACAAAAGGTAGTAACTGTGGGGGATGGACTGTCACATGGTACTGGCAACGGGGGCCGGTACTCAGATCTGTCATCGGCCGTGTCCGAGGTACACGGCCGGTGACAGATCGCGCCGCTGCGCGGCTCTGCAACCGCGCGAACTGCGCATGTGCGGGAACACGCCAAATGGCGTGCACCCGGAAAGCTGATGCATTTTTGCCGCTGCCAAACGGCTATAGGCCGGGCGGCTAATGGTTAAATTTCCCCTCTGAGCAAATCCCCCCCCCCTCCAAATTCCCCTTCTCCTAGCACTAATCCCCCCCTACAAATTTCCCCTCCCAGCACAAATCCCACCTCCAAACCATCCCTTCTAGCATAACCCCCAGGGCAGCTACTCTTCCTATCTACCCCTTGTCCTGGCCCTGCTGGGGCAGTAAGCTGTGGCCTGGGAATTCTTCACCTTGCAGGTGAACGTACCAAAGGATGCTGGTGACATCATTGACCAAATACTGTATGGCCACACGTGGTTATTGGCATTGTCCAAATATGGTCATGTGGCCATATTTGGATGATGACATCAGCCAGCATCCCTGCCCCTTTATTGCGTGTGGCGGCAGAGAAACCCCTGGTCACAGATGATTGGGCCAGCGGTGTGCTATCATGATGTACTGGATTTGGTTCAAACCCTAGTTCATCATTACAATCAAGCAGATGGAGAACCTGTTGATAAATAAATAATGCAGCGCTGAAAATTCATAAAGTGACTGATGCATCAAAGTGTGAGCGCTATATTGCGCTAAAGTGATAACAGTATTATTAAAGTGTACCGTCATGAGCTGACGTAATAAATAGTGACTTATAAAACAACTTCAGTGTATAATAACTGTAATTAGGACATATGATTAATAAAATCTGGAAAAAATATGTAACAGTCCAAATTTTCTGTGAAATCTGTGATAAGGATCAGTAGTGTGATTGTACTCACCAGAAGCGCAATATTTATGCGCATGTGTATATATTATCCTCTGTGGTCATCTGGGTTCATGCAAGGAATAGGAATCATCTGGCACACAGATAGCATACAAGGCGTAACTCCAGACCTCACTCACAGGACCCTCTCAGTATACAGGAACAGCTCCTCAATACTTCATCACCACCAGACAATAATAGCTCAAAAGAGGATGTTTCCACCTTAAAAGGATCGTAAACCACAAGCCACAAACAATAGTGTAGTATTTTATTGGTATGCAGAAGGATCAATCCACAAACAGCTGCCAGTAACAAACTTACAGGGACAAAGATGGCCGCCGGCCTTCCATGCTGCCTCTGCGGCGTGACGTCAATACGGCAAGGCTCCTTCCCCAATTTTATTTTGAGGATACAGAGGTTCATCCTGAATCAGGGGCGGACTGACAACTCATGGGGCCCCCAAGCAATAGGGGATCATGGGGCCCCTGTGTCCTTGCCCAAACACAAAAAAGCCTATGTAAAAGCTACCAGGGGCATCTCATGGGGCCCCCTACTGACACCGGGCCCTCGGGCAGTGCCCAAGTTTCCAAATGGTCAGTCTGCCACTGTCCTGAATGTTAGCTGCTATTGTTCAACCAGGCGCTCGCTCATTACCAGTTTCTCAGATGGAAAACATGCAAACTCCATGCAGATGCCCTGGCTGGGACTCGAACCACAGAAGGCAGTGCATTAGAGCAGAAGTGCTAACTTTCTAACAATACCTTCATCTGTTATCCTCTCCAGAAGGAGGGAGTCATCCAAGGTCACCATCTACTTCCTGAGCTGGGATATCAGTTTAAAGATGACACAGTCATGTAAATCTTGGTGCCTGTGCAGTTCTTGGTTTTGTTAAAAATTGTCTGACATAGACTAGGCCCTGTTGCAGCCTCTCACCTTGTGATTTGTTACAAAGTTACATTGTTGCAGTCTGATCACTGATGAGAATAGAGGAAATGCTTTCTCCTGCCTGCAGCAGAGTGATAACATCATTCCAACTTAGGCAGAGTCACTGAACTGGAGTTCAAGGGCTCCTTTAATGGTAACTGATCATTTCTTTTTCCACTTCTGCTCAGAATGCCCTTGTTGGCCCTTGAAACAAAAAGGGTGTGCAGGTGGGTGGCACTTCTCCTCAAAGTCAGTAAATTCAGGCCTCCAGGGACAAAGTGAAACCGGTCTAAGAGTGGTGTATAGAGCAGGGTTGTCTGGCCACCAAAGGCACTAGCACTAGCCTTGTGGCATTTACTCCTAGGCAGGACTTTTAAACCCAAGGCAGATATAAGATAATATAATTACATAGACCATATTTGACATTTAAGGGTGCCGTTCTAAAGCCAGATAAGCAAGATAGATCACCCCTCCAGCATGGGAATGAAGGGAGCCCTTAAAGTGATACTAAAGTTTTAATTTTTTTCACATAAAAATAGCAAACATGTTATACTTACCTGCTCTGTGTAATGGTTTTGCACAGAGCAGCCTGGATCCTCCTCTTCTCAGGTCCTCCACATTGCTCCTGGCTCCTCCCTCCTTTCACTCACAGAGCCACAGCTTGGCCCTGCTTCTCCCTCTCCTGATTAGCTCACTGGCTGTGATTAACAGCAGCAGGAGCCAAGGGCTCCGGCTGCTGCTTCAGCCAATCAGGAGTGAGAGTCCCTGGAGAACCGAGGCTCTCCTGGACATCGCTGGATTAAGAGGGGGCTCAGGTAAATGCTAGGGGAGCTACTACACACCGAAGGTTTTTTACCTTCATGCATAGAAAAAACCTTCAGACTTCAGAACCACTTTGAATAGCAACTACCGTATTTTTCACTCCATAACACGCACCTAGGTTTTAGAGGAGAAAAACAAGAAAAAAAATATTCTGAACCAATGGACTGCAGACGCAGTACAGGAGATGACCAGAGACTGCGGACATCGTACAGGGGATGACCAGAGACTGCGGACATAGTACAGGAGATGACCAGAGACTGCGGACACAGTACAGGAGATGACCAGAGACTGCGGACATCGTACAGAGGATGACCAGAGACTGCGGACATAGTACAGGAGATGACCAGAGACTGCGGACACAGTACAGGAGATGACCAGAGACTGCGGACATCGTACAGGGGATGACCAGAGACTGCGGACATAGTACAGGAGATGACCAGAGACTGCGGACATAGTACAGGAGATGACCAGAGACTGCGGACATCGTACAGGGAATGACCAGAGACTGCAGACAGTAGAGGAGATGATCAGAGACTGCGGACACAGTACAGGGGATGACCAGAGACTGCAGACATAGTACAGGAGATGACCAGAGACTGCGGACATAGTACAGGAGATGACCAGAGACTGCGGACACAGTACAGGAGATGACCAGAGACTATGGATACAGTACAGGAGATGACCAGAGACTGCAGACACAGTACAGGGGATGACCAGAGACTGCAGACAGTAAAGGAGATTACCAGAGACTGCGGACACAGTACAGGAGATGACCACAGACTGCGGACATAGTACAGGGAATGACCAGAGACTGCGGACATAGTACAGGAGATGACCAGAGACTGCGGACATAGTACAGGAGATGACTAGAGGCTGCGGACATAGTACAGGGGATGACCAGAGACTGCAGACATAGTACAGGGGATGACCACAGACTGCAGACATAGTACAGGGGATGACCAGAGACTGCAGACATAGTACAGGGGATGACCAGAGACTGCAGACATAGTACAGGGGATGACCAGAGACTGCGGACATAGTACAGGGGATGACTAGAGGCTGCGGACATAGTACAGGAGATGACCAGAGGCTGCGGACATAGTACAGGAGATGACCAGAGACTGTGGACACAGTACAGGAGATGACCAGAGACTGCAGACATAGTACAGGGAATGACCAGAGACTGCGGACACAGTACAGGAGATGACCAGAGACTGCAGACAGTAAAGGAGATTACCAGAGACTGCGGACCTTTGGGGAGGGAGGGGGAGCGGGTACCTGAATTTGACAGGTACCCGCTTCCACTTCCGTGGAGTTGTCCTTCCTTCTTCCCGTGGCGGCTTCTGTGACAGCCGGGTGCCCACCGCGCATGCGCGAGAGGCGCTGCACTTTGTGAATGGCCCGGAGCCTTCTGGGACTTGTCATGTGTCCCAGAAGACACCGGACCATTCACAAAGCACAGCGCTTCTCGCACATGTGCAGTTGGCACCCGGCTGTCACAGAAGCCGCCGCGGGAAGACTTCAGCTCTGGAGCAAGGAACAGGTAAGGTCCTGCAGCAGAGAAGAGCTGAGCTGCCGGCCCGATATTCTGACATGGTGGCGGCAGAAATACCGGACCGGCCGCTTTACATTCGCTCCATAAGACGGGACTTTTTTTTGGGGAAAAAAGTGTGTCTTATGGAGCGAAAAACACGGTACATTAGTTCTATGGAAACTGAAAACAACTAACTCCGCAGACAACCGGAAGGGATGTTTTCAGCCATCTTGGCTTTCCGCCAACCAGGGAAGAAAACAAAAAAACATCCCCACGTTCATGGGGATACAAAAAAATGATAAATATTAAATAAACAAGCTAAAAACAACAACATGCATGGCTAATTACTCTTCTGGATATCATGTTCATATATAATAAAAACAATAAAAACAGAGCAAATAATTAAAAACAAACTTTTAAAATGAGGACAAATCAGATACATAAAAAATGTAAGATGAAGATCATAGTGTCAAATTTCCTAACATAGTTACATAGTTAGTCTGGCTGAAAAAAGACAAAAGTCCATCCAGGTCAACCATTAAAAAAAAAAAAAGTTATAATCCTACAACCACAGTTGATCCAAAGGAAGGCAAAAAACCCAGCAAAGCACGATCCAATTTGCTCCTGCAGGGGAAAAAAATTCCTGATCCCCCGAGAGACAATCTGATATTCCCTGGATATAAAAGACTTTTATCTTATGTTAATAGTGTATCCACAAGTATTATTATTATTTTTAGGAGTAAGTTGAGCCTGAAGCCCCTCTACCCCAACTTGTCTAGCTTGTTTTATGGCTCATCCATTGTTTTTTACAGAGATTCACAGATACAGTTATGGAAACCTGAACATAAGATACTTTGGAAAGAAAAGACTCACACAGCCATTATGCCTGCTCTGTACCCGTGCTGCACACAGGGGTTATTGAAAATGGAAAACTTCACAATCGCTTGTACCTCTTGCAAAATTCTAAAGCAGAATTCACAAAACATTTCCCTGCATCATTCATAAAGCACAAGCTGAATCTGGTGCCGTCTGTATGACGGAAGGTTGGGGTAAAGAAGATTTGTGTTGATTTGCATGAAATCTGCAACTCATTAGAGCTGACATGAAGAGCATATTAATATCTAGCTTTACATTAGGGAGAGATTAGTATACCTGGCAGCACCTAGCAGTGAAAATATTCACATTTTGCATGTAGTCAATTTTTTTAATGGCTGTTTAACACATACCATTATGCAGTATATCAGGGATACGAAGTTTGAATTTAACATACAGTACTGTGCAAAAGTTATAGGCAGGTGTGAAGAAATGCTGTACAGTAAGAATGGTTTCAAAAATATATATTTAAATTTTTTTAGTTTTTATCCATGAGTGAACAGAAGAAAAATCCAAATCAAATCAATATTTGGTATGACCATCCGTTGCCTTCAAAACAGCATCATTTCTTCTAGGTTCACTTGCACACAGTTTGTGACGAATCTCAGCAGGTGGGTTGTCCCAGACATCTTGGAGAACTAACCACAGATCTTCTGTGGATGTAGGCTGCCTCAAATTCTTCTGTCTCTTCATGTAATCCCAGACAGACTTGATGATGTTGAGATCAGGGCTCTGTGGGGCCAAACCATCACTGTACTCCTTGTTCTTCTTTACACTGAAGATAGTTTTTAATGACATTAGCTGTATGTTTGGGGTCATTGTCCTGCTGCAGAATACATTTGGGGCCAATATCACACCTCCTTCATGGTTGAGGACACCATTGATTGGGAAACAATGAGAACGGTAGACACAGGGGTCGGCTAAGGTACCCTAATGCAGCAGATGAAAAACACATCATTGCTTTCTTCCCTTTGACTATGGAAGATGTCCAGCAGTGCCATCAGCACAGAAGTTATGGAAACCAGTGGGACCCAGGTACACCCATCTACTGTCCTGAGAGGTCTGGCCAGAAGTGGTCTTCATGGAAGAGTTGTTGCCAAAAATGAATGGTGCCTCTGCATAGGTGTAAATTCATATAAAAATGGCCCAGTTTGCATTGCAAAGGGCATGAGTGTGACAAAGAAGTGCCCTCTTCTACGTACTGCCTTGCATGCCTTACTGGTTGCCAACATTCCCAAAAAATTTTGGAACACAATTTTGTGTGCTAGGAAAAATGAAAGAGCACCTCCTGCCATGGTAAATCTTGCCTACATTGATACTCGGGTTGCAAGACAATTTGCAAAACCCGAATGACCTACAGAAAGAGGAAAACTTAGAAACAGTGATGATGGTCTATTTATGACTGGTAATACACAACCAACACGTACTGTATGATCTCATTCTGCAAGCCTTCATGTATGAACTCGCCTCTCTTTATGAGGAAAATTGCTATGATTGTAGCATTTCATTGACAGCAAAATGTAGTGGAAACCACACTATAATTACAAAGATGCCATCATCCTGTCTGTGACTTCGGTAGAAGAGATGAAGAGAGTGCAAGGTGATGTTTGTTTTCTTGGTTGCAATGGATCTTGTAAACTGCAGCTCTTACGGCATTGCCACTAAAGGGAACCTGCAAAGAAGAAGAATGGACTTTGATCGTTGAAGGTCCAAACAAAGATTTCCTTCCAAAAAAATACTTTATTGTTTTAAGAGAAGACAAAAGCCTTTAGAGCATGTACAGCAATAGAACACAGTTAAAACATAGACATGACATGTTGCTTTCCATTTCGAAAACGAGACAAATTGTAAACAGTTGTGCAAAACTAAATCATGTAGAACAGTACATTCATCTAAAAAGTCAAATGGAGGATACCAAGAAGAAAATGGATAAGATGCTGTCAGAGAATGCTATCTCGTCCTGACTCTCATCAACTTTTCAATGGTAAAGTAGAGTGATGATAGGGGTAAGGGTAGGGAAAGCGTTGGGTATTGTGACGGTCATTGTTTACATATTTATAGCTAGCGTATGTGTTATGGTTGACGTCAGTCATATCTTTGTGCAGGTAGATGCTCTATTTGGTTGGTAAAGAAGAGCTGGTACAGGGAAATAACAGGTGTGAAGACAAGAGGTTAGAAAGAAAGACCGTAGAAGGAAGAATTATAGGGTGAGATGTTGGGGAAGAGAAAGAAAGAAAAAAAAAGGGGGGGGAGGGAGGGGGGGAGAAGGCGTTACATCCTCCTGTCTTGGCCCAGCCTGACAGATATTGCTAGAGCTTAAAATAGGATGTGTGAAGGATCGGTCGGTGGGGTAACGCAGGTATCAAAAACCCCAGAAGGCATGTTGAGATATAAATGAACATACCATCCTTGTGTGTTAGTTTGGACTCTCAAAAATCAGTGGTGCTCCATTTTTCTTCTTTATGGATTTGTTTTCTAATCCACCCTCTTGCGTATCCAGAGCCTACTCACTAGAGAAAGAACACTCCTAATTATGGATGATCAGCAAAGCCTTCTACCAACAGTTTTCAAAATAATGAGAACCTGTCAGGATAGTTACCAGTGTCCATGCATTGCTGAAGTTTCCATATATCAAGAATTGGGACTACCAAGGCCCAGCTCCTGGTGCACTTTAAGATCCTCAGAATGTGCTTTATGCGCTTTTCCTTTTTAGAAGGAAGACTAATTTCAGGAATCAGGTATGGACAGCTTCCAGTCTTGGCTGTGATAGGCTGCAACCATTGCAACACGTTTCTTTTGAAATTAATCTAGCACAAAATTAAATTGGGAAGAGGAGTCTCACTTCCCCATAGATCCAGTCCTGCAGATGCCTTGCACTGTGGTTCCTTCTTTCAGTCCCTGAATATCAATACATGATTTAGCAGTGAGGAGTTGGAGGAAGGAACCATGGAGTGAGGCAGGGGTCATGGACATCAACCACTGCCAGACTGTCTAAGGCTTAAGGCAATGAGGGAGGCTGTAGTGGTAGAACAGAGGGGAGGTAGGAGTCATGGGTCATGGAAGAGGTGAGTAAAATTCCAGCTATATTGCCAGAAGCTGTGTCACAAATCAATATATATGTGGGGCATGTATATAGAAAACTTCATAACTGTATATAAAGTCAATATTTTATTGTTACAAAACAAAATCACGGTAACATAAAAATAATGTCTGACAGAGTATCAGTTTCATGTATCCCCTAAACACATGCTCTTTTTGTTCCATACTTAGTTCAAATTTCTTGTACAGTTACATGTGTGGACACTGCTAACGTGTTTCGAATACATTTTCATCAGGGCTTGGAGCACCTTTATATAGAACAAGGGGATGAAATAAATACTTATCAGCCCATTAGTATTAACCACTTGCCGCCCTGCCACTGTATATATACGTGTGCAGGGCGGCACTGGGGCCCGACGTTTTCGCCGGCAGGGGGCGCGCGCTCCTGCCGACCGCGGGTGACACCATTCGATCCCGGAGGGATCAATCATTAGATTTCAGCCAGTGATGTCTGGCTGAAATCAGATGATCGGTCCCTGTCCTATCCTGTCCTGTGTTGACATTTACACAGGACAGGATATGATGTCATTCTTCTCTGCCTGGACACATTCCATTCCAGACAGAGAAGAAGACACAGTAAACGTGAGTAAAACACTACACATTTACAGTTAGAACACACCTAGGTCACATTTAACCCCCTGATCGCCCCCCCCAGTTAACCCCTTCACTGCCGTCACCAGTGTCACTGATCAGTGAACCGATTTTTACTGATCACTGTATCAGTGTCCCTGGCGACTTCCGATAGTGTTAGTGCCCCTCCCAGATAGCGCCAGTTTGCCCGCCAGTACATCAGTAATCCCATTTAACCCCTTAACCCCCCCCCACAGTTAACCCCTTCACTGCCCTGTCACCAGTGTCACTGATCAGTGAACCGATTTTTACTGATCACTGTATCAGTGTCGCTGGCGACTTCCGATAGTGTTAGCGTCCCTCCCAGATAGCGCCAGAGTTCCCGCTAGTACACCAGTAATCCCATCTAACTCCTTAATCCCCCCCCCGAGTTAACCCCTTCACTGCCCTGTCATCAGTGTCATTGATTAGTGAACAGATTTTTACTGATCACTGTATCAATTTCGTTGGCGACTTCCAATAGTGTTAGCGCCCCTCCCAGATAGCGCTAGTTTTCCCGCCAGTACACCAGTAATCCCATTTAACCCGTTGATCACCCCCCCCCCCAGGTAACCCCTTCACTGCCCTGTCACCAGTGTCATTGATTACAGTGAACAGATTTTTACTGATCACTGTATTAGTGTCACTGGTGACTTCCGATAGTGTTAGCGCCCCTCCCATATAGCGCCAGTTTGCCCGCTAATGCACGGGATTTTTTTTACCAAAAACATGTATCAGAATACATTTTGGCTTAAATTTATGACTAACTTTGAGTTTACGATATATTTTTTATAGCTGAAAGTAGAAAATATAGTTTTTTTCAAAATTTTTGTGTTTTTTTTGTTTATAGCGCAAAAAATAAAAAGTGCACAGGTGATAAAATACCACCAAAAGAAAGCTCTATTTGTGTTAAAAAAAGGACGTAAATTTCGTTTGGGCACAGCATTGCATGACCGCGCAATTATCATTTGAATTAGTGCAGCGCTGTATAGCAAAAAAAGGCATAAATTACAGTATCAATACCATAGTTTGTAGATGCTATGACTTTCACACAAAGCAATCAATATACACTTATTGGGATTTTTTTTACCAAAAACATGTAGCAGAATACATTTTGGCTTAAATTTATGACTAACTTTGAGTTTACGATATATTTTTTATAGCTGAAAGTAGAAAATATAGTTTTTTTTCAAAATTTTTGTGTTTTTTTTGTTTATAGCGCAAAAAATAAAAAGCGCACAGATGATAAAATACCATCAAAAGAAAGCTCTATTTGTGTGAAAAAAAGTACGTAAATTTTGTTTGGGTACAGCATTGCATGACCGCGCAATTATCATTTGAATTAGTGCAGCGCTGTATAGCAAAAAAAGGCCTAAATTACAGTATCTATACCATAGTTTGTAGACGCTATAACTGTCACACAAAGCAATCAATATACACTTATTGGGATTTTTTTTACCAAAAACATGTAGCAGAATACATTTTGGCTTATATTTATGACTAACTTTGAGTTTACGATATATTTTTTATAAAGGCCTGGTCATTAAGGGGGGTAAATCCTCAGGAGCTCAAGTGGTTAAAAAGTAATACAAACCTATGGAGTCAGAAGATGGTCTCCCAGGACCCTGTATTCACTATATACGGTCTCCCCGGACCTTGCATTCCGTATATCCGCTCTCCCCGGACCCTGCATTCACTATATCTGGTCTCCCCGGACCCCGCATTCACTATATCTGGTCTCCCAGGACCCTGCATTCCCTATATCTGGTCTCCCCGGACCCTGCATTCACTATATCTGGTCTCCCCGGACCCTGCATTCACTATATCCGGTCTCCCTGGACCCTGCATTCACTATATCTGGTCTCCCCGGACCCTGCATTCACTATATCCGGTCTCCCTGGACCCTGCATTCACTATATCTGGTCTCCCCGGACCCTGCATTCACTATATCTGTTCTCCTCGGACCCTGCATTCACTATATCTGGTCTCCCCGGACCCTGCATTCACTATATCTGGTCTCCTCGGACCCTGCATTCACTATATCTGGTCTCCTCGGACCCTGCATTCACTATATCTGGTCCCCCCGGACCCTGCATTCACTATATCTGGTCTCCCCGGACCCTGCATTCACTATATCTGTTCTCCCCGGACCCGGCATTCACTGGGCAGGCGAGGTGCTCACAAGGACCCAGAAGAACATCAATGCATATAATAGCACAGAGGTTCTGTTGATTTAAGAATACTCAAGGACCCAAACTGGCCACAACAGCTGGTTATAGTTATTGGTTATGCCTTATTCACTATTACCAGAATATCATTTGTATTTATTTAGAAACCTCACAGAGTCTATTCAACCTAGTAGGTGGATCAAAGAACTTTTTTTCCGTTTTGGGGCTTTAAAGCTCATAAAACCTGATTCAACAGCTTACAGCCTCAGAAAAGTTTGAAACTGTTTTTTTTTTCAGGCAGATTTGTCATAAAGCTTCTGGTGTTTCAATCAAAATCTTTTCATTAATTCTTCTCTTAATCGCCTTTAAAAAATGCTCGTAGTAATTTTTCATGAGAAATCCACCTTGCATTTTTTATAAGGCACTTTATCTTTTGGCTGCCATAATCCTGTAATACATTTTGTGTTTTCTGTCACGGCATGTTGTGTTAAACATCGTCCGGCGTTGTTCTCTGGCGTGTTCCTTTAATAACAGACAGAGCAATGGGCAAATCCATCTTCAATTATTGAAATTAACATTTGTATCGACATTCAATCTTCTTTGTACACCCATGTGCCCTATCTAACACAAGCAAATAAACGCAGTATACAAATCAATTTTCTCGCTGAATTATTAAACACAAATCAAATTCGGCGAGCTTTAAGCTTGAATAACAATGCTATATTCCAATATAATATTTTGATTTGAATAGAGAATCTTTGCTTTGTTCTGTCTAGCGTGCTATGACATCGGATTAGTGGAGGGAATTGAAAGAGTTGGTGGGGGTAGAGCAGCTGGTGACAAAACTTCCATACCATTTGATTACCATTTTGTGTCATTATTTTTAGGATGTATTCATTTTGTCTCTATTATGTCTCACCTGAGGCAGGCAAAAAAGTGTCATTGCAGAATGGTGTAAAATAATGTCAGGAAAATTCGCATTTCTGGCATAAGTTTGGAAACAATTGCAAGTCAAAACATTAAAGGGTAACTAATTTTTTTGTACAGTTTATAGATTGAGATTAGTGATCTGCTACATTTACATTTTCCTATTAATGAATATACAGTTGCAAGAAAAAGTATGTGAACCCCTTGGGATTACGTGGAGTTTTTCATGAATTGGGCATAAAATGTGCTCTGAACATCATCTAAGTCACAACAATAGAAGAACACAGTCTGCTGAACATAATACTACACAAATATTAGATGTTGCCATGGTTTAATTGCACATAACATGTAAACATTCACAGTGCAGGGAGGAAAAAGTTTGTGAGGCCCTAGCTTAATGACTTCTCCCAGAGCTAATTGGAGCCAGGAGTGAGCCAACCTTGACTCCAATCAGTGTGATGATATTGGATGTGTTGCTGACAGCTGTCCTGCCCTTAAAAAACACACACCTGTTTTGGGTTTACTGGTTTCAAGAAGCACTGACTAATGTGAACCATGCCTCGCAGAAAAGAGCTCTCAGAAGACCTACGATCAAGAATTGTTGACTTGCATGAAGCTGGAAAAGGTTACAAAAGTATCTCCAAAAGCCTTGATGTTCATGTGTCCACGGTAAGACAGACTGTCTACAAATGGAGAAAGTTTAGCACTGTTGCTACTCTCCCTAGGCGTGGTCGTCTTGTAAAAATGACTGCAAGAGCACAGCGCAGAATGGTGCATGAGGTAAAGAAGAATCCCAGAGTGTCAGCTAAAGACCTACAGAAATCTCTGGCACATGCTAACATTTTTGTTGACACATCTACAATAAGGAAAACATTAAACAAGAATGGAGTACATGGGAGGACACCACGGAGGAAGCCATTGCTGGCCAAAAAGAAGATTGCAGCATGTTTGAAGTTTGCAAAAGAGCACCTGCATGTTCCACAGCACTACTGGCAAAATATACTGTGGACAGATGAAACCAAGATTGAGTTGTGGGAAGAACACACAACTGCAGGAAACGTTTGGTTGAGGTTATTGCTGCCAAAGGAGGGTCAACCAGTTATTAAGTCCAAAGGTTCACATACTTTTTTCCTCTCTGCACTGTGAATGTTTACATGTTATGTGCAATTAAACCATGGCAACATCTAATGTTTGTGTAGTATTATGTTCAGCAGACTGTGTTCTTCTATTGTTGTGACTTAGATGACGTTCAGAGCACAATTTATGCCCAATTCATGCAAAACTGTATATGTATTAAACATTTTTCTCCTGTGTAAAATATTTTAATTTTAAATTTGAATGGATTCGTAAATCTTTTTATGAAAAAATTGACTTGTATCCACATTCCATTAAATTGTAAGACAATGATAAAATATAAAGAAAATTAAGAATTTTTGATAGATACCAAGGGTCAACCATAATGCACACTCACTGGCTACTTTATTAGGTAAACCTGTGCAATTGCTTGGTAACACAAATTGCTAATCAGCCAATCACATGGCAGCAACTCAATTTATTTAGGCACCTAGATGTGGTGAAGACGACTTGCTAAAGTTCAAACCAAGCATTAGAATGGGGAAGAAATGGGATTTAAGTGACTTTGGACGTGGAATGGTTGTTGGTGCCAGATGGGTTGGTCTGAGTATTTCAGAAACTGCTGATCTACAGAGATTTTCACACACAACCTCATCTGCGGTTTACAGAGAATGGTCCGAAAAAGTGAGCGGCAGTGGTGTGGAGGAAAATGCCTTGTTGATGTTAGAGGTGAGAGGAGAATGGGCAGACTGGTTGCTGCGACATTCAGATGGTAGGGTCAGAATTTGACATAAACAACATGAAAGCACGGATCCATCCTGCCTTGTATCAACGGTTCAGGCTGGTGGTGGTGGTGTCATGGTGTGGGAGATTTTCTTGGCACTAGCAAAGTGTACCTAGAAAAGTGGCCGGTGAGTGTATATTTTTTTAAATATAGTGCTTTATTCTTAACTTGGCATAAAACTACATATAGACATATGACACTCTGTATTGCCTGGCTATGTCTCTTCTTGCTGATGACATATAAAAGATACATATATGATATTATTTCACATATTAGGAAACTACCGTGCCTCCATATCACCCTGAACATCCATTGCTATCCTATATATTGTCCCAATCGTAGTCGCCATATCAGAACTATGGATCACTGGTCACTGACTGTTCCTCAACACATTTTCTAGACCAATGCACTACTTCCCCATAAGGAGCAAGGGAGCTCAATATTATAATAACATAGTACCATTAGAATCATTATAAAAACACTGATAGCATTCCTGGGTGTGGTCATCCAACAGACCCAGGGGCGGACTGACAACTCATGGGGCCCCCGGGCAATAGGGGATCATAGGGCACCTGTGTCCTCGCCCACACTTCAAATCACACCCAAAAAAGCCTATGAAAGGTACCAGGGACATCTCATGGGGCCCCCTACTGACCCCGGGCCCTCGGGCAGTGCCCGAGTTCCCCAATGGTCAGTCCGCCCATGAACAGACCCAAGTGGAAATATCAAAGTAGGGATTAATAGACAGGAATCCAAAACCAATCAGTAGGTGGAATCCTTTTCATAAAATGTTATATCATTAATAGTGTCGGCCATTATGGAGTACTTGTCTCCCATAGTAGTAGTTGGACACATTTAACTGGACTTGTTCTATAATGTTAAAGACATTTCATAGCTTACCGAAGCTTTTTCTTCAGTGCAGAAGTGGCTTGGATAACCTACAAACATCCTCATCAAGTCCAGTTAAATGTGACTAACTACTACTAGATTTACCATGACCTGGATAAGTGAGAACCTTCACAGACGTATTGTTCCCCATAGATTTCTATAGGCGTATCAACAAACCACCTACTTCGTTTGATGGCTATATAGAAGTCTAAGAAAAAATGTGCAGGTGTGGCAGGCATGAAGAAGATTTTTGCTGGCAGTGGGGCACTACCAAATTACTTGACCATTCTAATTGGTTAAAGTTTGGATATTCCCTATTAGTTTTGGAGCTTGCAGCTCCTTCCATCTACCCATACCTTCCTATTGACCCAACCATTTAGTGGGCTGTTTCACTGACCCTTATGAATGTATGGAAGTTGGGAAAGGGTGGGCAAGCTTCAACATTATGAGCTGATGTCAAAATTGTACCGGATCCGAGTGGTTTGCATCAGGGGCGGACTGACAACTCATGGGGCCCCCGGGCAATAGGGGATCATGGTGCCCCTGTGTCCTTGCCCACACTCAAAAAAAGCCTATAAAAAGGTAACAGAGGCATTTCATGGGGCCCCCTACTGACCCTGGGCCCTCAGGCAGTGCCCGAGTTCTCGAATGGTCAGTCCGCCCCTGGTTTGCATTCAGACAGAGCACGAGGCACTGAAAGCTGCTGAAGGCATGTGCAATCATTGCTGGAAAACCTACATTTGAAAAGGATATTCTTCAATTACTTCTGGAGTTCACCTTTAAATTGGTCTACTATTGTCCTGCTATGTCTTACGTAAAAAATAGTCAATTTGCCTTCTTGATGGAACTTCCAGAGATATATAAAGTTCACCTGAAGGTCAGTGTGTGAAAACTGGAATCCAATAGCAAGGTTCCATCCTAACCTTATTATGTAAGAATACATATCTCACGGCTGTCAAGGCCTCCTTAGTCTCTCTCTATCGGGGCGATATATTGCTGCCGGCTGAATTAGATCTCCACATTACAATGCGTTGAGCTCATCTTGCTCAGTAGACTTTTATCAAGAGTATTGAGTTGGTTTCTTAATTGCCCTATCAATATTCAGTCAATATTCAATTTCTGTCCCCGGTTTGGTATCTCAGTATAATTTCCAGTGGCAATATGATAAGCAGAGACTCTGGCAGTCCATTGTGATTCACAATATATTACAGAACACTGAATAATGGCTCTTGTAGTCTGTTCAGACAGAATACGGTGTTTTATGTTGTTTGTCAGCTGTGATTTAAATTGTGCCTTTACTGCTGTAGAAAACCAGGAAGGGAGAGGGGAATTTTTTTAGTGTATTTTGGAAGCGTCATGCTTAACCATTTCAATACCGGGCAATTTTACACCTTCCTGCCCAGGCCAGTTTTCAGGTTTCAGCGCTCTCACACTTTGAATGACAATTGTGCGGTCATACAACATTGTACCCAAACTAAAATTTTATCATTTTCTTCACACAACTAGAGCTTTCTTTTGGTGGTATTTAATCACCGCTGGGGTTTTTATTTTTTGCTAAATTAACAAAAAAAGACCAAAACTTTTGAAAAAAAAAACACGTTTTTCTTTGTTTCTGTTATAAACGTTTACAAATAAATAATTGTTCTTCATAAATTTAGGCCGAGATGTATTCTGCTACATGTCTTTGGTGAAAATAACCCAAATTAGGATGTATTATTTAGTTTGTAGGAAAGTTATAGAGTTCACAAACTATGGTATAGATCTGAATATTGATCAATCCTGAAGTACTGACAGCCAATCTAATTTCTTGAGGTCCAAGAAAGTCAGAATAGTACAGATATCCCCCAAATGACCCCTTTTTGCAGAGTAGACAGTCCGACATACTTCATAAGAGGCATGGCGAGTTTTTTGAAGTTGTATTTTTTTTGTCATAATTTTTCAGAAAATGAAAAAATTAAAAAAATTATTTTCACTATTTTTTTTTTACATACTGTCACCAGTGCAGTACAGCGTCATCATATAACTGGCATAGGGACACTGACTGGTGACAGTATGAAAAAAAAATGTATATTTTTTTTTAATTTTTTTATTATTTTTAATTTTTTATTACTTTTTTTAAATTTCTTTTAAGATTTTCTTTTCATATTTGATTTGGGGAAGTGATCAGTATTTTTTTTTTTTTTTTTTTTTTTTTCACACAATTTGCTTATAGCAAAGAATCACTTTGCTATAAGCAAGCATTTACCTGAATGACATCGATTCATTCATTTTTTTTTTTTTTTTTTTGTGCTTAGCTGTGATTTGGCCACAGCTAATCACATGACATGTGCATGTGACCTGCTGTGACCATTCACAGCTAGGCACTAGTATACAATGGATGGCATGAATGAAGCCATCCATTGTATATAACTGTCATGTGACCTGCTGTGATTGGTCACAGCAGGTCACATGGTTCCGGCAACGGGGGCCGGTACTCAGATCTGTCATCGGCCGTGTCCGAGGTACACAGCCGGTGACAGATCGCGCTGCTGCACGGCTCTGCAACCGCGCGAACTGCACATATGCGGGAGGACGCCAAATGGCGTATACCCCGGAAATCTGCAGCATTTTTGCGGCCGCCAAACGGCTATAGGCCGGGCAGCTAATGGTTAAAGCTGAACACCAGGCAGATATAAAAGACACAAATGAATGCAGATTCTGTGCTCATGAATACAGCGATAAAGGGCGGAATCACACTTCTTTGTTGTGGTAACATGCATGTTATGTGGTGCATGTAACATGGGTGTGGTGCCATTCATTTTGAATACCGCCAAATTGCAGGTTTGCCAATGCACCTTTGTTGTATCATGCTGCAACGCCAACTTTGGACAAGCCATTGGCAGCTCATTAGCAAAGAATGGACTTAAAACCATAAGGCAAACTTTTTTTTTGTTTTGGATAAAGTGTAGAGGGATTAGAACCCCTACCAGCTTTTTACTGCTGTCTGTGCCCCCATTACATAGATTCACCCTCTCTATTTGCCCTGTTTACCATTCTCACCAGGAGTGAAAGTAAAAGAAAAATTCAAGTAATGTCTATATAGAAGGTAGGCTTTTTGATAATAATCATTTACGAGGAAGCTGGGAATTTTTAGAATCCTAATGCTCCATTTTCTTCTTTGGTTATTTGGAAAAGAGTTGGCGTCTTGGGTCTTGCTGAGGGAGGTACCATATTTTTGGGCTTATCAGGGGGTTTTGCCGGTCAGCTTTTTAACAGGGCAATGATCCTGGCCTCATATGTATTGCAATCTTTTGGGTCTGTGGGTGTATTTTTTATTGTGTATACCTAAATTATTGGATGATTATCAATTATTGTTTAGTTTGCAGATTCTCGTTCTCCTGGGGAAGACACTAAGTTTGTTCAAAACACATTGGGCGTGAAAATAATTCTACCCAATATGTCTTGATTACTAATGTGGCCTCATCTATTGTCTTTATTTTATTGTGTATTTTTATATGTGTAATAAAATACATTTTATAGACTTAAATACATGCATATTATTATTATTATTATTATTATTATACAGTATTTATATAGCGCCAACAGTTCGCTCAGCGCTGTACATTATAATGGGAGACAGTACACGAGACAGCACAGTAACAATACAATACAATACACGAGGGGTTTGAGGGCCCTGCTCCTTGGAGCTTACAATCTAGGAGGGAGGGGATAGTGATACAGGAGGAAATAGCTGTGGGGGATGGAGTGGTAGGAAGAGTGGAGGAGATCGGCAATTAGGTGAGAGCGGGGTAGGCTTCCCTGAAGAGATGGGTTTTCAGGGTGCGCCTAAAGGTGAGGAGGGTAGGTGACAGTATGATGGATTGGGGTAGTGAGTTCCAGAGGATGGGGGAAGCCCTGGAGAAGTCCTGGAGACGGGCATGGGAGGAGGGGACCAGGGAACTAGAGAGTAGGAGGTCTTGTGAGGAGCGGAGAGTACGTTTTGGGTGGTAAATGGATATCAGGTCAGTGATGTAGTTTGGGGCAGTGTTATGAACAGCTTTGTATATCAATGCATATGTAGAATCAGGGCTTTTTTTCTCATAGAAAAGGTGCAGGAACTCCCCCCTCCAAATTTCCCTGTTTCTCCACCCCCTACTCACCTCCAAGCACTATTTCTTGGTTCCACCCTCTACCCACCTCCCAGTACCTCCCCTTTTGGAGAATACAGAACCAAGTATCATCTTGTGCTGCTAGGTAATTTATATGGAATTTGTTAATGATATTAAGAAAGGTAGTAAAATAAATCCCCTGTAGCTAGAAACAACAGACCCCCCAGCAACAATAGACCTCCACCCAGCAACAATGGACCCCCAAGCAACAATACATCCATACCAGCAACAATAAACTCCCAACAGCCAGCATCAATAAACCCTCCAGCAGCCAGACCCCTCCCCCAACAGTAAATCCCTCCCAGCAAGGTTTGACTCCCGTAGCAACATAAGACCCATCCCCAGCAATAATAGACCCCCACCAGCAATAGATCCCCCAACAACAATAGATCCCCCAGCAGCCAGTATCAATGTACCTTCCAGCAAACCCCAGCTCCCCTTGCCAATACTTACATTCAGTGCTGGAGGTGCCGGAACTGTGTTCCCCCACGTTCTCCCTGAAAAAAAGCCCTGGGTAGAATTCCTGAAAAGTCCCACTCAAATATGGAGTTGCATACTTAAAAATATAGGGATGTTGACATTCACAAGTAGAGAGTGACTACTTGGTTTTTGTTTCGAAAGAAAATCCCAAATTTTGGGATGCCACCAGAATAGGAATAGAGGTGAAATCTCCCAATAGAGACACTACCAGGGATTCCCTCACTCTTACTTTCTATTTTGGCTATGGGATTGAGAAGTGAAGGGAAATCCTTCCAAAGCTGCACAAATGGCAAAGAAAAAAGAACTGACAGGGAATATAACCCTCCCTTACTCCATACACAAATAAAATCAAGTTTCACCTTTAGTTCTATTTTCACACAACACACATTAATGGGAGAGGCTTCCATCTAGACCAGGGGTGGGCAAACTTTTTGACTTGAGGGCCGCAATGGGTTCATATATTGGACCCAGGGGCCAGACCAAGAGTAGATGAATGATGTGTATGTGTCATCCATAGTAAGTATAGTAATATTCCCCCATAGTAAGCATAGTAATTAATCCCCCATATAGTAATTCATCCCCCATATAGTAATTCATCCCCCATAGTAATTCATCCCCCATAGTAATTCATCCCCCATAGTAATTCATCCCCCATATAGTAATTCATCCCATATAGTAATTCATCCCCCATAGTAATTCATCCCCCATAGTAATTCATCCCCCATAGTAATTCATCCCCCATATAGTAATTCATCCCCCCTATAGTAATTCATTCCCCATGTACCCCCTGTGTCAATTCACTTTCCATTGCTCCGCGCGTTCCTCTCGCCGTGTTCCCGCGCCGCTCCGGTGTAGCATGAAAATCTGTCTCCTATGAGGATCTGGCCTGCACAGAGTCCTGACCTCAACCCCATAGGACACCTTTGGGATGAATTAGACTGGAGACCAGGCCTTCTTGTCCGACATCAGTGCCTGACCTCACAAATGCGGTTCTAGAAGAATGGTCAAACCTTCCCATAGACACCCTCCTAAACCTTGTGGACAGCCTTTCCAGAAGAGTTGAAGCTGTTATAGCTGCAAAGGGCGGGGCCAACTCAATATTGAACCCTATGGAATAAGACTGGGATGTCATTAAAGTCCATTTGTGTAAAGGCAGGCGTCCCAATACTTTTGGCAATACAGTGTCTGTGTGTATATATATATATATATATATATATAATTAGCATATTTAGCTCATCTAATTCATCTATAGTTCATTGGAATAGGGGAGTCCATTATCCAAACGGTACCCATCAACAGAGGAATCATGTAAAATTGTGGTCACATAGTTTACAGACCACAAATACAATTATTGTTGAGAGAACTCATTTGTGGTTAATTAAAGAGAAAATTTTAAAATTTCTTCCAACGAAGAGTATTTCTTGTAAACAGAAAATCTAGAGAATTGAAAATTATACCGGCATAAATGAACTTGTGTTTCACTGAACTTCGAAGTGTAACTAAAATACAGTTTATAATGATCTTCCTTGGCGTGTTTTAATTATTTTTTATTGCTTGGTATTGTAATTAAGGTGAAGTCATACGAAACAATGTAAACACTAATATGCTATGACTTATGCACAAGGTTCCCATAGCATTAATATAATTGTATCAGTGTTTATGGCCAAGATTCCATAAAAAGAAAAAAAATCTGTACTCCCTGTTTACTTCACACCATCAAGATGATTGCCTGCTTACAACATTCCACTCAGTAGCTTATTAAAAATGACCATTGTAAAATAATTAGAAATGAACGAAGAAAGTTTTCCCCAGTGCATGTCACTACATCAGATTCAATGACTACACTTTAATAGAGAATGCTGTCTTCTGGCACTCATTGACAATAGAACAAGTTACTAATTTTGCTGTGTGCATTCCAAGAACTCGAGCATTTTTAGAGTTTTTTAAATTCTATAATTCTTTATTTAACCTCCTCGGCGGTATGATTCTTTCCGATTTTTTGTGCTGAAAGCGGTACCATTTTTTTGCATGGAAATATGTAGTTTTTTATTGTAGTCCTGTAATTTTTAGGAATAACTCACTGAAATCTGTCCGAACAAGAGTCTAGTAAACATTCCGGATATGATAAAACTTGAAACACGAAATCATAAATTATAATTTAATAAATAATCATAAAAAATAATAATATAATAATAATACATTTAATTCAATAATATAATCAAACCAAAAACACTGAATTTTGAAATACAGAGGCAAATTCGCACATCGCTGAGCAAAGTCGAAAAATCGTTTTCAGTGTCTGATGACGAATTTCCCCCACGAATCATTATCACTCAATTCTGAAAGTGGTTCTGATTTACTATCGCTGTTCTAAAACCGCTTTTGACGTAAAGGGATGCTTTTTGTCGCCATAACTTTTCTAAGTTTCCAGGCAGAAAGAACAGTCAAAATGCAGGCAGGGCGCTGGACAAAGCACTCGGGACAAAATGTATGTGAAATGCATTGAAACAGTGATGACAGCAAAAATGACATTTTTTAAAAATTTCAAATTTCCCGCCGGTTCCGGCGCCCGTACGTCCCGACGTCACGGGGACCGGAACACGGAAGCCGGATGCCGACATCGGCCGGAGAAGATGGCCGGGGACGCTGCAGGGGACACATCGCTGGAGCGAAGGACAAGGTAAGTGCTGCAGGGACCCCCGGAGAACGCCGTAAGGTAAGCCCGAGTGTAGCCCGGGGTTACCGCTCTTGGTATTGAAATTTTACCCCGAGCCACACACGGGAATACTGCTAGGGAGGTTAACCACCAGCTATAAGTTGCTGATCACTGCCATTAATAGTATATGTATTAAAAAATTCCAGTATTTATACCATAGATTGTAGACACTATAGATTTTGAGCAAACCAGTCAATATACAGTTATTGAGATTTTTTTTTTGCCAAATATATGTAGCAAAATACATATTGGCCTAAGTTTATAAAGCAATTAGATTTTTTGAATTTTTCCACTGGATATGTTTTATAGCAGAAAGTAAAGAATATTGTTTTTTCTGTATTTTTTTTGTTTGCAGCGCAAATAATAAAAAACCCAGAGGTGATCAAATACCACCAAAAGATAGCTCTATTTGTGGGAAAAAAATGCCATAAATTTGTATTCGTGTACAGCGTTGCATGACCGCGCAACTGTCAGGTAAAATAATGCAGTGCCGTATTGCAAAAAATGGTCTGGTCGGGGGCTGGGGGTTGGGTAAAATCTTCCAGAGGTCAAGCGGTTAATTCATTTTTAATATTCAATTCAAACTCCCCCTCCATCCATGTCTCCATTGTTTATTTTGTTGAGAAATCCCTTTGAAAACCCCCCCCCCCAAGCATTCATAGCCATGGCCACTTTGAGTAACGGCAGATTTTTCAAGTGGCATTTATTTCCAAGTGGTTCATTCATTTTTAATATTCAATTCAAACTCCGACTCCATCCATGCTCCATGATTTATTTTGCTGAGAAATCCCTTTGAAAAAAAAAAAACCCTAGCATTTATAGCCATGGACACTTTGAGTAAGGGCAGATGATTCATGTGGCATATATTTCCTGGAATCCACCTGCCTTTAGCTCAGAAATGCAGGCAGGAGGGTGTGCTTAGCTGGAAAAGGCCCTCTTCCCTTCTTCCCATGAAGACTCCTGGGATGTATGACATTATTGTGGCCTAGGCTAGAAACTAAGAAGCGACTGAAGAAATGTATATATAAAAAAAAAGTTTCAAACAAGTAAATATAATATATTTAGCATCATGTGGATTAAACATTTTATGTTGATTGAGAGAGTTTGGCTTTGATTTAATATCACCAGATAACATTTTATTAAAAGCTATTCATTTAGTAAAATTCAAAATTTACTTAAAAATAAATGAACATATTACAGTTTCTGAGAGATTTTAGTGATTGGGTTTATACCTGCTTGAATTTTTTTAAAGTAGGACTTACTTTGGTTAAATTGCATTTAGTATGCCTGGTATATTATTAAAGTAGCATTTTTTTTAACCACTTGCCCTCCAGGGATTTCCCCCCCTTCCGGACCAGGCCATTTTTTGCAATACAGCGCTGCGTTTCTTTAACCGACAACTGCGCGGTCATGCAACGCTGCACCCAAATTAAATTTATGTCCTTTTTTTCCCCCACAAATGGGATTTCAGTGGTATTTGATAACCTCTGCCGGTTTTATTTTTTTGCGCTATAAAAAAAAAAGACTGACAACTTTGAAATAAAAACAATATTTTTTACTTTTTGTTATAAAACATAGCCATTAAAAAAAAAAATTAAAGAAATCAAATGTCTTCATAAATTTAGAGCAAAATGTATTCTGTTCCATGTCTTTGCTAAAAAAAATTCCCAATAACATGTAAATTTATTGGTTTATGAGAAAGATAGCGTCTACAAATGGCGGTGTATACAATATATATTGGATTTTTTTTAATAGTAGTAATGGCAGCGATCAACGACTTATAGCGGGACTGCGATGGGCATTCTGACACTGGGGGGGGGACGACGACTGACTAGCTGCCACTGACATCCGCAGTGACACCAACACAGTGATCAGTACTAATAAAAAGCACTGACACTGTACTAATGGCACTGGGCAGGAAGGGGTTAACATCTGGGGTGATCAAAGGGTTAACTGCGTGCTGTGTGACTGTGTTGTCTGTGTGTACTTTACTGTGTAGCACGCTGCTTTGTAGTGCTCTGCTATGCAGAGCACTACAAAGCAGTGTGCTGGAGCTGACAGGGGAGAGATCTGTGCTGTTTACAAACAGACCTCTCCCCTGTCAGTGTTCCCTAGGTGATCACCAGGGAATCTCCGGCCGGGACCCGAAGATCGAGAGCTGTACCTGCCAATGTTGGCGCCCCTACCCGAAAATACAGTATCACGTAAATATACTTGATTTTGCACAGCCCTGCCACCCTGTAGCAGTAGGTCTGCTAAAGAGCGGTCAGGAAGCGGTTAATAAAGCCAAATATATATATATATAGGCTTAAAATTCAGAAATGCACAAACAGCCAACAAAACCTCAAATCTTCATTTGCATCTCTTCTCTCTTTTTTCACAGGAAAATTTTTACCTGTGCAAAAACAAAAGAAGGGGACTAACATATCAGAAATGTACCCGTTGATTTGTGAATATAATCCTTTTATGTTCCATTGGCATGAGCTCCCGTTATGTCATTCACAAGCCATGAACGGAGGCAGCAAATGAGACAGTGCTCCATGAATGCAGCAAACGCGGAGCCCTGAGCTTGTCCTGTAAATTGACTTTCAGCGTTTTTCATACAGCAGCTATTCAGCTCTTAATAAAGGCCTTATGTGGCTTAAATGCCGCAGCGTGAGTGGAAATTTTGAGGTGGGTCATGGAGCTTTTCACTGTATTTAGAGCAAAATGGCATACAAAAATGGAAATGACAAAGAACAGGGATATTTTTTTTTCAAGGCTTTGTGACACAGAAATCCTAACACCCCTTTATGAATTTTCGAAGCCGCGATGCCAAATTACAGCAATGCATCGGTCAAGCGATATGATTAGGGTTTAATAAAAATGACTTCAAATGTTGGGTTTCTTTTGTAAAGAGATATCAAGCTATAATTTGTGCCACTCTGCACATGTACTAGAGAGAAGAAACCTGTACTGGGAAAGTATAGATGTGCACCTCTTATTGTCTGGGATGCTTATTGCCTGGAAGTCATATCGATCCAATGATTTCAGTTTTTTATTTGTTAGGGCTCATTCACACGCAGAGTTGAGGCAGTAAAACCCTGTGGTTGATCTGTGTTTTACCATCCTTCAACTGTTACCCCCTTTAGCTGCAGATGGTGGGGGTGTACTTCCCAGCCGCATTAAGAATTATGCCTCTTTCAGGGGCGGACTGACCATTTGGAAACTCGGGCACTACCCGAGGGCCCGGGGTCAGTAGGGGGCCCCATGAGATGCCCCTGGTACCTTTTTCATAGGCTTTTTTGAGTTTAGGCAAGGACACAGGGGCCCCATGATCCCCTATTGCCCGGGGGCCCCATGAGTTGTCAGTCCGCCCCTGGCCCCTTTCACCTCCGGCGTATCACCCGCCGAAAGAAACTCAGTAACTGCTCCACCACCGTGTGCAACCCACATGGAAGAAAAATATATTTGAAATATACTTTAAAAATATTCTTCCCAAATATATTGACACATATTTGAAATACTACAATTTTGGCCATATTCAATATATTTCCAAATATATATTTAAATATATATATACTGTATGGTGAAATGCATTTTTATTACAACATATATGAAAAATGTTTTTAAAAATATATATTTTTTAAATATATTCTTCAGATTTTTTTTAACATATAAAAAAGTCATTTTAACATATATTTTGACATATATTTGTAAATGTATTCCAAAAATGTAGATTTGTATTTTTAAAGACATACAATATACTGGAAATGTATTATTAAAAATATATATTTCATATATTTTGTAATAAAAACGCATTTCAACATACAGTATGCTGTATGGTGAAATGCGTTTTTATTACAAAATATATGAAAAATGCTTTTACATTTTTTTTTAAAATATATTCTTCAGATTTT
The DNA here is from genome assembly GCF_062004578.1 of Staurois parvus. Lineage (NCBI taxonomy): Eukaryota > Metazoa > Chordata > Amphibia > Anura > Ranidae > Staurois > Staurois parvus. Next base: position 5,463,161 of record NW_028318575.1, on the reverse strand, counting down.
TTTTAACATATAAAAAAGTCATTTTAACATATATTTTGATATATACCGTATTTTCCGGTGTATAAGACGACCCCCTAATTTTCCAGTTAAAACATAGGTTTTGGGCTATACTCGTCGTATAAGACTACCCCCCTTCTGAGGCAACACCATTTAACCCCTAGCCTACAGGGCACCTATACCCACTTCCCCCCCAGGCCAATTTTCAGCTTTCAGCGCTGTCACACTTTGAATGACAATTGCGCGGTCATGCAACACTGTGCCCATATGAAATAGGTGGCACTGATGGGCACTGATGAGGAGGCACCGGTAGGTGGCACTGATGGGCATTGACATGCATCACTGATGGGCACTGAAAGGCAGCACTGATACATGGCACTGATACATGGCACTGATAGGCGGCACTGATAGGCAGCAGTGATAGGCGGCACTGACTGGCACTGTTAGGTGGCACTGACTGGCACTGTTAGGTGGCACTGACTGGCACTGATAGGCAGCACTGATACGTACTGATAGGTGGCACTGACTGGCACCGATAGGCGGCACTGATGTGCACTGATAGGCGGCACTGACTGGCACTGATAGGTGGCACTGATTGGCAGCACTGATGTGCATTGGCAGGCATCACTGATGGGCACTGAAAGGCAGCACTGATACATGGCACTGATAGGCGGCACTGAGTGGCACTGGTAGGTGGCACTGACTGGCACTGATGGGTGACACTGAAAGGCAGCTCAGATGGGCACTGATATATAGCATTGATGTGCACTGGTAGGCACTGATATGTGGCATTGATGTGGCACTGATGGACACTGACAGCTGGCACTGCTGGGGCTACACTGATCATCAGGGCACACTGATCATCAGTGCTCTGATGATCAGTGTACATGTCCCCTCCGCGGAAAACCGATTACCGGCTCTCCTCTCCTCTCGAGCTGTCAGCGTGACCGTTCGAGAGGAGAGAAATGCCGATAACCGGCATTTCCGTCTTTCCATGTGTACACAGCTGATCACATGACCGAGCCGGCATCTTTGGCTCTTTCCGTGATCGGTGATAGCTGTTTCTGAGGGACACAGTGCATCGTCGCGCATGCGCGGAGAATGGGAGGACGTCATATGAGCCAATCATGGCAAGTGATGTATTCTATTAACCTCCCTAACGGTCTGATTATGTCCATATTTCTGTGCTCAAAGCGGTACATTTTTTTGCATGGAAATATGTCGTTTTTTTATTGTAGGCCTGTAATATTTAGGAATAACTCCCTGAAATCTGTCCGAACAAGAGTCTAGTAAACATCCCGGGTATGATAAAATTTGAAACACAAAATCATAAATTATAATTTAATAAATAATCATAAAAAATAATAATATAATATAATAAATTTAATTCAATAATATAATCAAACCAAAAACACTGAAATGTGAAATATAGCGCCAAGTTCACACATCACTGAGCAAAGTCGCAGAATCGTTTTCAGTGTCTGATGAGGAATTTCCCCCACGAATCATTATCACTCAATTCTGCAAGTGGTTCTGATTTACTATCGCTGTTCTCTAGCCGGTCTAAAACCGCTTTTGACCTAAAGGGACGCTTTTTGGACGCCATGGACTTTTCTAAGTTTCCAGGCAGAAAGAACAGTAAAAATGCAGGCAGGGCGCCGGACAAAGCACTCGGGATACAATGTATGTGAAATGGTTTGAAACAGCAATGTTTTACTATGTAAAATTCGTTTTGAAAAAAATGAAATTTTTTTAAATTTTCAAATTTCGCGCCCATACGTCCCGACGTCACAGGGTCCGGAACACAGAAGCCGGATGCTGGCATCGGCCGGAGGAGATGGCCGGGGACGCTGCAGGGGACACATCGCAGGAGCGAAGGACAAGGTAAGCTATGGAGGGACTCCCAGAGCAACGCCGCATGGTAAGCCCGAGTGTAGCTCGGGGTTACCGCTTTTGGTACTGAAACTTTACCTCGACCTACACTCGGGAATACCGCCAGGGAGGTTAATGAATACAGAGCCTGCTTGGATTGGCTGTGTCAGAGAGGCGGGCTGATGATGTCACAACTTCAGCCAATCCGAGCAGGCTCTGTATTCATTAATAGAATACATCGCTCGCAGTGATTGGCTCAGCGTGGTACACTGTATGTAGCTGAAGCTACCATACAGTATTACCGCACATCCAACGTTCTATACCCGGCGTATAAGATGACCCCCAATTGTTGGGGTGTGTTTTTAAGTAAAAAAAGTCGTCTTATACGCCGGAAAATACGGTATTTGTAGATGTATTCCAAAAATGTAGATTTGTATTTTTAAAGACATACAGTATACTGGAAATGTATTATTAAAAATATATATTTCATATATTTTGTAATAAAAACGCATTTCAACATACAGTATCTATCTATCTATCTATCTATCTATATATAGAGAGAGAGAGATTGAAATATATTGAATACGGTCAAACTTGTAGTATTTCAAATATATGTCAATATATTTGGGAAGAATATTTTAAAAATATATTTCAAACATATTTTTCTTCCTTATGGGAATGTGCGTGGTTGCAGCCTGCTAGTGTGGAAATCAAAGAGTTAAAGCAGGTGATGAAAAGACAATACAAGACCTTCTCGCTGCCTGTCAAATGCTCTCTGAAGAGCGACACAAACAAAGCAAAGCACATGTGAATGAGCCTTTACTGACATGTGGATCAGGAATACTGTAAGTAGTTTGCCAAAGAAGAAGAAATAATAAAGATCAAAGGCATAAAGGACTTTTAAGGTGCTCGTATATCCTCAGGATAGAAAACTCTGACACATTGGATGTATAAAAAATATAAAGTTTTATTACACATAGTGAAAAGAACATATACTCCCATAAAAACAGGTAAGAACATGAATCCTTCAGTACAGTGAACCCCATTTCACACCTTCCCTCTTGTAACACTGACGAGCCATGGCCAAAAGGTAAGTATTTAGGAAGATGAGAAGATGGTAAACTCCAACACGTTTTGCCGAATTGGCTTCTTCAGGGGTTCAAAGGAGGGGAAAGAACTGCAAATAGAGAAGGGATCATGAAATACAGTATATTTAAATAGTAATTCTTTTCTTAGACATCAAAGTCTGACAACACAGATTGACTCCTTGACGCCGACGTCACACAAATATGCGGCCTCACAGAACTGGCCTTTTTTCTGTGGGGCCGCACACACAGCGCGCTCTCAGCACAAAGACCAGGGTGTCACTAACGATCGGAACCTGGGACTCCTGATTCCGGGTCACATGATTGCTGTGATTGCCACTGATTGGCTATCACAGTGATCAGTCACTGTACAGACCGGACCCCTTGTTTTTTTTTCCTCTCTATGAATAGAGGAGAAAGATACATTATATCTCTCTAACTCCTGGCATAGAGAGGAAAAACAAAATGTTTGTTTAAAAAAATATAAATAAATAAATATTAAAAAAGAAAAGAAAAAATAAAGAAAAAATACCTAGATCAAGGTTTGATCTAGTTCAGTGCCAGGGTTAGTGTTTGGGTCAAGTTCAGGGTCAAAAGTCAAGGTCAAAAGGTCAGGGTTAATAGTCAGGATTTTTTATTTAAATTGGTATCAGTGTCAGTGTGTTTTAGGTAAAAAAAAAATGTGCACAATTGTTTCTGGGCTGTACTATGGGTACAAACACCAAATAACATACACATATATGGTGTCGCTGCAATCGTCAAGAGCTGGAGAATGTATTTTGGGTTGTTCTTTGGTGGTAGGTTATGGTAGTAACAAGAAACACACAGTTAAATTAAAAAAATTATTATTTTTTTACTATTCTGGGCCAGTTTTCCTTTAATAATAAAAAAAATCAGGAGATATCCATTACCATTTAACACCAAATGAAAGCCCAATTTGTCCTGAAAAAACAAGGTATAATCCACCCGGATGTACAAAGTAGTTGTGATGATATGTACGGTTTTACTAACACATGTCAACATTGCAAAATTGTGCTTAGGCATTAAGATTTGTTTTACCCTTAGGCATGAAGGGGTTAACCTTGTTATAACCAACATCAATGTATTTTATGTTGGTTATGACAAGGGTATTCCTTTACAGCTTTGCTCTTTTTTTGTACATGTAAATATTTGGACCTGGTGCTGATGGATCAGACATATCAAGTGTGAACAAAAGTAGAAACTGTTCACTTTTCCAAATTAAATGTTGGGTTGGTGAATGGTGAAACTGTTCACTTCAATCATCCAGTCATGTGCAAGAAAAATCTTTTTTTTTTTTATCCTGCACATGATTGGGTATTCAAAGTACATACAGCTTATTCCCAAAGTGAACATTCACATTGCAAAGTCAACCACCTCTACGCCTTTGTCAAATCACTCAAACTGATTGCACTTTGATTTATCCCATATGCATTCTTGTACTAAGTCAAACAGTATGGCAGTCAGAAACCGCCAGGGAACTAGCATTTTCAGAGGGAGGTAAGCAATATCCCCCTCTGTTGCTCCCCTGCTGCATAACAGTGGGGGAGAGAAGGAAAGGTGATTTTTGTTGTTGGGGTGGAGGACATTAAAGTGACATTAAACCTTCATTTTTCAATTAAAATAACAAACATAGGGGACGATTTACTAAAGCTGGTCCACTTAGACTCTGGCGCAGCTGTGCATGGTAGCCAATCAGCTTCTAATCTCGGCTTGTTGAATTAGGCTTTAGCAATAAAACCTGGAAGCTGATTGGTTTCTTTGCAGAGGTGCATGAGATTCTGAGTGAACCAGCTTTAGTAAATAAACCCCATGGCATACTTACCTGTTCTGTGTGATGGTTTTCCACAGATCAGTCCCGGTCCTCCTCTTCTGAGGTCCCCCGCCGAGCTTCTTGCTGCTCCCAACCAGTGGATTGGCATACGTGTGGTGAACACTGTTCCGAGCATGGTGGTTCATGGTTTGGGCATCCATAACTTGGTATTCTGCAGGACCCATCATCACCTTGAAATGTGGAGTCTCTGTCAGTGACTATGTACTAAATGTGGCCAACTATGTCCACCCCATGGTTCAGACGTTCTTTCCGGAAGACAGCTCAATTTACCAAGAAGATAATGCTCTGATTCACACAGCTGATGTTGTCAAATTGTGGTTTGATGAGCATGCAGACGATGTCTCAATATCATAGAGCCGATATGGTCAACAAGCTCCGGTCTCGTTTTCAAAGACTTACTGTATATTTGTCATATTCCAGTAGAATTTAGGCCATCTTGGATGCCAAAGGCAGTCCAACACCATATTGGGTAACTATTTTGTTGTTTTATCTGGTGTTTTCATAATTTTCAAAGAAAAAAATGGTCACCTTCCCAGGTCTATAACTGGCTGTTTAACCTCCCTAGCGGTATTCCTGAGTGTAGCTCGGGGTAAAATGTCAGTACCAAAAGCGGTAACCCCGAGCTACACTCGGGCTTACCATGCGGCGCTGCATAGGGTGTCCCTGCAGAGCTTACCTTGTCCTGCGCTCCCGCAATGTGTCCCCTGCAGCGTCCCCGTCCATCTCCTCCGGCCGATGCCGGCATCCAGCTTCTGTATTCCGGTCCCTGTGACGCCGGGACGTATGGGCGGCGGCGGCGGCGGCGGGAAATTTGAAAATTTAAAAAAATTTCATTTTTTTCCAAATAAATTTTGCATAGTAAAACATTGCTGTTTCAACCCATTTCACATACATTTTGTCCCGAGTGCTTTGTCCTGTGCCCTGCCTGCATTTTTACCGTTCTTTCTGCCTGGAAACTGAGAAAAGTCCATGGCGTCCAAAAAGCGTCCCTTTAGGTCAAAAGCGGATTTAGATCAGCTAGAGAACAGCGATAGTAAATCAGAACCACTTGCAGAATTGAGTGATAATGATTCGTGGGGGAAATTCGTCATCAGACACTGAAAACGATTTTGCGACTTTGCTCACCGATGTGCGAACTTGGCGCTCTATTTCAAATTTCAGTATTTTTGGTTTGATTATATTATTGAATTAAATGTATTATTATTATATTATTATTTTTTATGATTATTTATTAAATTATAATTTATGATTTCGTGTTTCAAATTTTATCATACCCGGGATGTTTACTAGACTCTTGTTCGGACAGAATTCAGTGAGTTATTCCTAAAAATTACAGGCCTGCAATAAAAAAACTACATATCTCCATGCAAAATAATGGTATCGCTTTCAGCACCAAAAATCTGAAATAATCATACCGCCAGGGAGGTTGAACAGAGAACATGGAAGACGTCACAAAGTAAAAAATAGGACCATCCAGTTCAACTTGCCAGCCTACCCCAATAACCCCCCAATAATGGCTATTGTTGGCAAGGAACATGGATAAGTATAACTTATCAAAAGAGGGGGATAAGAAAGCCAGTTCAAACTGCCAGCCAGTTAGCCAACTATCAAAAACCAAATTAACCTGTCTAAGAACATGCGTTTAAAAACAGGGGTTTAGTTAGCACACATTTGCAAATACATACGTAAGCCACAGAGCCACATCACGGCACCCTGAGTGTCTGTGGTCCTAACTCTATAAATCTTGAGAGTCCTGCAAATGGAGGCACATGCATTTAAATGGATAGAAACAAGGGCAGGTGAACCTGAGGGAGCCCACCCCTCATTAAGGTCATGGGAGCGCACCTGACACCAAGCATGTAGCACAACGGCAGCCAGGGTGTCCAATGCACCCACTGAACCTCCAAAATTAACATACAAAGAAAAAACTGGTCACCTACCCAGGTCTATAACTGGCTTTTTAAACAGTGAACATGGAAGGCGTCACAAAGTAAAAAATAGGACTTTTAATAAATTTGTCTAACCCCTATACATACGTATACAGAGGTCCCTAGACACCCCCACATATCACGAAGTGCAGTGCTGTCTTTCAGGATGAGTTTAAGAAAAAACATACTGTACATTTTCCTGGGTACTGCTAAGGCACAATAAACATTTCTAAATGTTTCCTATAACATACCAAGTCTTCAGTCTTTCAGTTCAGTTTCCTTTAAAGTTTGATAATTGCTTTGTATCTCTTTATTTTTACCATTGCAATCATTTTTTTTTACATATCTACATTTAAAGCCTAACTCCGGGAATTAAAAAGATACACAATTTGCTTTTCCAATCCACCTGCCTCTAGCAAAACTTACCTTATTTTTCGCACCATAAGACGCACTTTTTTCCCCCCAAAAAAGGGGGGGAAATGTCAGAGCGTCTTATGGAGCGAATATGGAGCGGCCGGTCTGGTATTTCTACCGCCGCGTCAGAATACCGGGCCGGCCGCTCAGCTCTACAGCGGGACCTTATAGAGATGACTGCTGACCTTTGGGGAGGGGGGGGAGCGGGTACCTGAATTTGACAGATACCCGCTCCCACTTCCGTGGAGTTGTTCTTTCATCTTACCCGTTCCTCTATCCAGCGGCGCGGTCTTCCCGGCTTCTGTAGTGTGGGCATGACAGCCGGGTGCCAAGTGCGCATGCCCAGGAAGCAGTGCTTTTTGTGAATGGTAAGGCGGCACCTGGGACACATGACAGATCCCAGAAGCCGCCGGACCACTCACAAAGCGCAAGTGCTTCTCGCTCATGCGCACTGGGCACCCGGCTGTCATGCCGAGCGCCATTACAGAAGCCGGGAAGACAGCGCGCGGCTGGATAGAGGAACAGGTAAGATGAAAGAACAACTCCGCGGAAGTGGGAGCGGGTACCTGTCAAATTCAGGTACCCGCTCCCCACCTCCCCAAAGGTCAGCAGTCATCCCCTGTACTATCCACAGTCTCTGGTCATCCCTGTGCTGTCCGCAGTCTCTGGTCATCCCTGTGCTGTCCGCAGTCTCTGGTCATCCCTGTGCTGTCCGCAGTCTCTGGTCATCCCTGTGCTGTCCGCAGTCTCTGGTCATCTCCTGTACTGTCCGCAGTCTCTGGTCATCCCTGTGCTGTCCGCAGTCTCTGGTCATCCCTGTGCTGTCCGCAGTCTCTGGTCATCCCTGTACTGTGTCCGCAGTCTCTGGTCATCCCCTGCACTGTGTCCGCAGTCTCTGGTCATCTCCTGTACTGTGTCCGCAGTCTCTGGTCATCTCCTGTACTGTGTCCGCAGTCTCTGGTCATCTCCTGTACTGTGTCCGCAGTCTCTGGTCATCTCCTGTACTATGTCCGCAGTCTCTGGTCATCTCCTGTACTGTGTCCGCAGTCTCTGGTCATCTCCTGTGCTATGTCCGCAGTCTCTGGTCATCTCCTGTACTATGTGAGCAGTCTCTGGTCATCTCCTGTGCTATGTCCGCAGTCTCTGGTCATCTCCTGTGCTATGTCCGCAGTCTCTGGTCATCTCCTGTGCTATGTCCGCAGTCTCTGGTCATCTCCTGTGCTATGTCCGCAGTCTCTGGTCATCTCCTGTGCTATGTCCGCAGTCTCTGGTCATCTCCTGTGCTATGTCCGCAGTCTCTGGTCATCTCCTGTGCTATGTCCGCAGTCTCTGGTCATCTCCTGTGCTGTGTCCGCAGTCTCTGGTCATCTCCTGTACTGTGTCCGCAGTCTCTGGACATCTCCTGTAATGTGTCCGCAGTCTCTGGTCATCTCCTGTACTATGTCCGCAGTCTCTGGTCATCTCCTGTACTGTGTCCGCAGTCTCTGGTCATCTCCTGTACTGTGGCCGCAGTCTCTGGTCATCCCCTGAACTGTGTCCGCAGTCTCTGGTCATCTCCTGTACTATGTCCGCAGTCTCTGGTCATCTCCTGTACTGTGTCTGCAGTCCATTAGTTCAGAATTTTTTTTTCCTGTTTTCTGCCTCTAAAACCTAGGTGCGTCTTATGGTCAGGTGCGTCTTATGGAGCGAAAAATACGGTACTTTTTGCTGAGGCCATGTTGCTTTCTGGTGAATTATACACTGCCAATTGGCTGTCAAGAGTGTCCATCAAATGGTCCTCTAGCCTTACAGTGATGGTGATGTCATGACACTCGGAGTGCAACAAGACCGATCTGCTGCAGGCAGTTTAGCTTCTCATCACTGGTCTCTATTACTAGAAGAGGCGGCATAGAAGGTCACATAAAAGTCAAAATTAGGGTTTTAGATTAGAATAAAACTATAGACATGATTGGGGGGGAAATGTTTTTTTTCCATTGGAGTTCAGCATTTATACAAGGGGCTATTTTATTTTTTATTTATTATGGGTTTTATAAAGTGAGAGATCAGCAGTACCTGTTTGCTCGCAGACTCTCTCTCCAAATGAAGCTTTATACAGCCTGGTCTGTCTAGACCAAGCAGGGAGGAGGGGAGAGAGCAGGTGAGTCGCTGATTTGAGTCAACTGTGCATATAAAAGTGAGCTTGAGCTACTAAACTCCATCAACAAGCCTTAAGTGTTAAAGCATTTGAAGTATAACTCCACATTCTTTAGGAAAAACCAACCCTCTCCGGGTGATCAATGCACAATGCTGGGATTTTAACAAACTTTCTTGAAAATTCCTACCTGCTTCTGCTATGAACAGTGGTGTATTTAGGTTTTGTGCTGCCCTAGGCAACACAAAAATCATCTGCCCCCATGGACATGGGCCAATCCCTTCCCCCACCCATGGAGAGAGCCTGACATCGACCAACATCACCCATGCCCCCCACCCGGGAAAGCCTTCTACTACCCCCCCCCGGTGATAGAGAGAAAGACACTCGTATTCACACCTCCAGACATCACCGGGAATGAGAGTCAAGCTCTGCATAAACCATCAAGCAGCCTGCAGCCTCTCTCGGATCCCACCTGGTCCCCATGCTGTGTGTGTCCCTTCTTCCATGCCTTCTTTTAGGTGGAGGTGCTGAAAAATGCCGCCCTAGGCAAGTGCCTTGTTTGCTTTGTGATAAATACGCCCCTGGCTACGAAGAAATATCTATTTGTTTGCCCCTATCTTTTGCAGAGTGATTCTGAATGGAAAGGTCTGGTTCATTATCACCTGGTGCACATTCAGTGTTTTGATGAGAAATGTTGCAGTGTCTTTATCCCTTTAGAGGTATCTAACCCTTAAGGAGTATCTTACAAAAACTGAAATTCCAATTGAAGGGGGTGCATTAACCTCCCTAGCAGTATGATTATGTCAGTATTTCTGTGCTCAAAGTGGTACATTGTTTTCAATGGAAATATGTTGTTTTTTTATTGTAGGCTTGTAATTCTTAGGAATAACTCACTGAAATCCGTCCGAACAAGAGTGTAGTAAACATCCCGGGTATGATAAATTTGAAACACAAAATCATAAATTATAATATAATAAAGAATCATAAAAAATAATAATATAATAATAATAATAATAAATGTAATTCAATAATATAATCAAACCAAAAACACTGAAATATAGCGCCAAGTTCGCACATCGCTGAGCAAAGTTGCAAAATCGTTTTCAGTGTCTGATGACGAATTTCCCCCACGAATCATTATCACTCAATTCTGCAAGTGGTTCTGATTTACTATCGCTGTTCTCTAGCCGGTCTAAAACCGATTTTGACCTAAAGGGACGCTTTTTGGACTCCATGGGCATTTCTCAGTTTCCAGGCAGAAAGAACAGTAAAAATGCAGGCAGGGCACCGGACAAAGCACTCGGGACAAAATGTATGTGAAATGGTTTGATACAGTAATGTAATTCTATCAGATTTTAGTGTATTGAGTGAATGTCAAATTTTTACATTTTTGAAAGTCCCGCCGGTTCCATCCCCCGTACGTCCCGTATGTCCCGACGCTTGCAGGGAACGGAACCTGGAAGACGGATGCCGGCATCGGCTGGAGGACATGGCCGGGGACGCTGCAGGGGGAACATCGCGGGAGCGAAGGACAAGGTAAGTGCAGAAGAGATCCCGGAGCAACGCTGCAGTGTATTCCCGAGTGTAGCTCGGGGTTACCACTTCTGGTACTGAAACATTACCCCGAGCTACACTCGGGAATACCACCAGGGGGGTTAAATGTAACTAATATCTTAAGTGGGGTACACACTATGAGAAAATCAGAAGAAAAATTCCATACGAGGAACATTGTTCAACTTTCATAATATGTGTACACAACTTTCGACATCCGATTCAGAATTTCCAAATGAAAATTTCCGAAGGGACAGACTGCTAAATTTTTCTTGTACGTGAACAGAACTATTTTCTTTAATGTGCACTGTTTTTGTACAAGAAAAATTGGATGCGAAAGATTGCACATGATCAGAAACAATAACCAGCAGTAATCTGGACTACAACGTTTCTACATCAAACAAAAAAAAAAGCCTTTGTCATTTGAGAATTTTCATACAATTAGTACCATCCTCGGGTTCGACTTGCTGTGAAACATTGAGGAAAACCAAACGATCGTTCACCCGACTTTCTGATAGTGTGTACCCAGCTTTAGTGGTGGCTTCTGGGAAAATCAGTGAGCTAATCACAAAGAACATGGACAGGAAAGGATATTTCTGGATGAGTTCTGTACAACAACAAAGTAAAAGAACACCTCCAGGTTTCCATATTGAATTGAATTTTGCAAAAAATTACAGTGGCTGCTAATTAAAATGTAATTTTTAATGATATTAAATTACAATTTGGCTTGTGTAGCAATTTTATGTTATATTATTATTTTTTTTTTAATTTGCTATTTTTTTTTATGAATGTGGTGTTACCTTTTAAGTATGGCACATATAAAAAGAATCCTAGAGACCACCTCCTGATTGAAAATAAGTATAAAATATTATTATGCAATATTGCCTATTTAAATAAAATGGAAATAAATATGAGTTATATTTTTACCTTTAGTCCAGAACATGATAAAATAAAAGGAAAATATTTACAAGGGGAATTTTCTTGATAGTTTTTCCGCTCAGCACAGTCTGGTTCAGCTCCCATACCAGCAGTCATGAGATCCGTAGACTAGACAAGAAAGAAAGTCTGAAAACCCGGCTCTTTACTGTACTTTGTTCCTCGTGTTTTCACAGGAAATTTTATGGCTATTTGCATTTGTTTGCCTTTGATTACATGTGAAGTTTTCCAGGAAAGGAAATCATCACAAAATTACGCTCTTACCTTTTTCTTTAATATGCATTCTCTTTTCTCAAAGGAGAACTGACTATCCCTTCTGATATTCTGTTGTTCCGCCATAATTTCTGCCTATTATTCCGGAGTAAATAGTTGACAATTAGCACTATAGGATAATGTGGAGAATGTCAGGGAGAATATGGCAGAAAATAGCAGAAAACAAACCTTTGTTTAAATAAAGCCCTTCACTACGCACAAGGGAATCTGAGTAAAAACATTGTCACAATTTCAATATATAACAATTTCCATTTATGTTTCCTATTTTTTTTTCCTATGTTACGAAACACACTCATTATCTGCATCATTCAGCACAGCTACTTGTTATATATAAATAGTTGACCAGTTAATCATGAAGGCTGAAATAATTACATAAGGTAACAGGGGCGAACTGACAACTCATGGGGCCCCCGGGCAATAGGGGATCATGGGGCCCCTGTATCCTTGCCCACATTCAAAGCACACCCAAAAAAGCCTATAAAAGGTACCAGGGGCATTTCATGGGGTCCCCTAGAGACCCCGCGCCCTTGGGCAGTGCCCGAGTTTCCAAACGGTCAGTCCACCCCTGTCTGTGCTACATTACTGCATATGCATCAACGCACATTTGGGTTGATTTACTAAAGGTAATTATACCGTGCACTGCAAGTGCAGTTGCTTTAAATTCGAGGGGAAGCTCTGAAATGAGGCGAAGCTCTGCTGATTTCTTTCATCCAATCATGTGCAAGCATACATGCTGTTTTTTTAATTTCCTTGCATGTTCCCCTCAAATCTAGAGCAAGTGCACAGCCTATTTGCCTTTAGTAAATCAACCCCATTGTGTCACGCCTTAACATTAGCAGCTCATTTATTTTAAATGGTCTGTCACAGGGCTGCTGTTAGAAACCACGGGGCCCCATACAGCCAACTTGACACCCCCCCACTAAAAAAACAAACAAACATAGTTTACTATACTTCAGTTATGAATGAACACAGTGAGTGATCAGTACTGATCACTCATTGTGTTCATTCAGGAAAGGAAGGGGCTGGTAAATGTGACATATTTACTGCAACCTTACCCCACTCTCCATCCAGAAGGATCCTATTGCCTTAATGCCTGCAGCTGCCAGAGGGAAGGAAAGGAGGGTAGCCGGCAGCACTGTGGGGGTGGGGGGACCTGGGCATTTCATGGGGTCCCCTAGAGACCCCGGGCCCTCGGGCAGTGCCCAAGTTTCCAAATGGTCAGTCCGCCCTGTCCTGAATGCTAGCTGCTATTGTTCAACCAAGCGCTTGCTCATTACCAGTTTCTCAGATGGTCAGTCCGCCCCTGTAAGTTGCATGTCCAGCCAGAAACCTACTTGGAGTGGAAAGGATTAAACACCCTGTCGGGTTTTTATGGCTGAAATGAATAGAAAAGCATCCAAGAGGCACTGGGATTTTAACTTTATACAATGTAGTGAGAGGGCAAAAATATTTGAAGAGTTCACTGGCTCATATTAGGCTGCTCACAACAGACAAAGCTACCCTCCAGTGGGTACCCCAACAGGTTACTAGTAAGAAGCATGCACAAATGGAAGGACCACCAGACCAAAAGATAAAAGAGTCCAAATTAATTTATTAGTTTGTACTAAAAAAAAGAGTCAACACATTTCAGGGGTTAGAAAGACGTCCTCTTCATCAAGGCTACAGTTAAGAAAAACAGACAAGGCTACCCTCCAGTGGGTACCCCAGCAGGTTACTGGAAAGAAGCATGCACAAATGGAAGGACCACCAGACCAAAAGATAAAAGAGTCCAAATTCATTTATTAGTTTGTACTAAAAAACAGCCAATACATTTCAGGGGTCAGAAAAACTCCCTCTTCATCAGGGCTACAGTTTAAAAAACATACAAGGCTACTCACCAGTAGGTACCCTAGCAGGTTAGCAGAAAGAAACATGCATAAATGGAAGGAGCACCAGACCAAAAGATAAAAGAGTCTGCTTTCATTTATTAGTTTGTACTAAAGAAACAGCCAACACGTTTCAGGAGTCAGAAAAACACCCTCTTCATCAGGGCTTCAGTTAAAAAAACCAGACAAGACTACCCTCTAGTGGGTACCGCAGCAGGTTAATGGAAAGAAACATTCACAAATGGAAAGAACACCAGAACCAAATTCAGTTATTAGTTTTTAGTAAATAAACAGCCAATGCGTTTCTGCCTCCTTCTTCAGGGATTCAATTTAAAAAAATGCACAAATGGAAGACAAAAGAGTTCAAATGCATATTTAGGCTTTTACCTAAAAAAAAAAAGCCAACGTATTTCAGGGGTCAGAAAAACTTCCCCTTCATCAGGGCTTCAGTTAAAAAAGCAGAAAAGACTACCCTCCAGTGGGTACCCCAGCAGGTTACCAAAAAGAGACATGCACAAATGGAAAGTGCAGCAGACCAAAAGATAAAAGAGTCCACATCCCCTAGTAAGAGTAAGAATCCCCTATAATGAGCACCATTTAACAGAAAGAGTGAAAAACCCACAAAATGGGCACCCATTAACAGGCAGAGTGGGACCAGCACATAATGGGCACCCCTCAACAGCAAGAGTGAAAACCCCTTATAATGGTCTCCCCTCAATATGAAGAGAGGGAACTCCTTATAATGGGCACCCCTAACAGGAAGAGCAGGGACTCCTTATAATGGGCACCCCTAACAGGAAGAGCAGGGACTCCTCATAATGGGCACCCCTCAACAGGAAAAGTAGGAACCCCTCATGATGGGCACCCCTCAACAGGAAGAGTAGGAACCCCAGTGCACCTCTGACACACATAGATTGCAGTACACCACTCAGTAACATATTACTGCAACGCACGTTATGTGCTTTAGCGTGATGGCATGCCAATCATCTTAAATCTTGACCAAGTGTTGCAGCACACCACAGTGCATGGTACTACACTACTCTGCATTGTGGGGCGCTAGGTCTGAGAAAATGCTACATTTCTGTTTTTTGGGGTTTGTTCCTGTGTGTTGACAGCCCAGGGTCATGGATAAGGTCATGTTGGGGGCCCAGGCCAGCAGGGGGCCCCAGGCAGCTGAGGGATTTGGATGTGGGCAAGTAGGGTGATCAGAACAGCGGAGGGGTGATTGCAGGTACCGATCCATATGGCTCTTTCTGCAGCAGCTGAAAGCTGACTTCTCTCCCTCCCTTCGGCTTTCAGCTGCTGCAGGGAGAGCCATACAGGGGATCAGTTCCAGTAATTGCCCCTCATCACCCACCTTGTGCACCATATGTTTCCCCATGATGCCCAGGTCCCCCCACCCCCACAGTGCTGCCGGCTACCCTCCTTTCCTTCCCTCTGGCACTCTGTACTGATCACTCACTGTGTTCATTCATAACTGAAGTATAGTAAACTATGTTTTTTTTTTTTGGTGTGGGGGTGTCAGGTTGGCTGTATGGGGCCCCGTGGTTTCTAACAGCAGCCCTGTGACAGACCATTTAAAATAAATGAGCTGCTAATGTTAAGGCGTGACACAATGGGGTTGATTTACTAAAGGCAAATAGGCTGTGCACTTGCTCTAGATTTGAGGGGAACATGCAAGGAAATTAAAAAAACAGCATGTATGCTTGCACATGATTGGATGAAAGAAATCAGCAGAGCTTCGCCTCATTTCAGAGCTTCCCGTCGAATCTAAAGCAACTGCACTTGCAGTGCACGGTATAATTACCTTTAGTAAATCAACCCCAATGTGCGTTGATGCATATGCAGTAATGTAGCACAGACAGGGGTGGACTGACCATTTGGAAACTCGGGCACTGCCCGAGGGCCCGGGGTTAGTAGGGGGCCCCATGAGATGCCCCTGGTACCTTTTTCATAGGCTTTTTTGAGTTTGAGCATGGACACAGGGGCCCCATGATCCCCTATTGCCCGGGGCCCCATGAGTTGTCAGTCCGCCCCTGAGCACAGAATAATGGAGAAGAGTGAATGGGTCCTTAGAGTAACCAAAAGGGCCTGAGGCTGATTCAGCCCACCAGGCTCTACCTGCAACTGAAATATCACTTTAGGGTGATAAAATGGTGCAGTGCTATTTTTACACATACAAATAATTATTTGCACTAACACTGGAGCACCCGTATGTATGATGTATGATGGTACTATATGGACATTAATGTTTTACACTTTATTTATAACAAATGCAAATGGTACACTGAGCACTTGTTGTTTGCAATATATATCCCTGTATAGGGACTCACCTTCTTTTTTTGTGTATATCACACTTGAATATTGGGGATTGGTCCCAGTGAGGGACAGGTTCAAGTCACGCATTTGGGTCCTATTGGACCGCATGTTTTTCTTCTGCACCTTTTATCACCTAAAAGATCCTGGCAGATCTTACGCACCTGTATATTTTATAACTGTATATGCGTTTATGTTTATTGATCTGTATCCACTGATTTTATAATTATTGGTATGTGTAAAAATAGCGCTGCACCATTTTGTTTATTATATTGCATTGTCCTGGTTTAGGTATAGGATAGGGTGTTGGCTGCTTATATCATTATTCCTTCACTCTTAGCAGCGCAGGAGGATCTCCACTTACTATTGTCACTTTAGGGTGGACTTCCCCTTTAAAATGTGAACCTACAGATTATATTCAATGGTCGTCCTTTGAATCAACTCCAGAATCTTTATCAGCTCACATCGCCATGCTAGAACTGTGCCGTAAAAACAACATTTTACAAAATCCCTCTTCCCAGCGATCACAGCCAACACGGTCTAGTCCATCTCAGCAGACTGTGCAGCATATTGCTTCTTGATTGTAAGGTGACAAATTATAAGAAAAGGCTTTTTGGTGTCTTCACAGTTCATATACATCCTGTCAGAGTGGGCCTTTCATGTAACTCTCCTGGGTAAAGTCATTTGCAGAGACAAAACACATCAATGAAATCTGCCATCTAACCGCACTCTTTTTTCAACGCGTTTGCGTAAGTGTGCGCTCTGTGTTTTGACATTACTGAGATTGAGTTGGCAGGAATCCCTCGATGGCTGTCAAACACTTTTACACTTCAAAACTAACTAAGCAGGGAAGAGTCTCAGAATTGTTCTTTACAGCTGACGTACGGATACTTTGTTGCCTCCTCCTCGTCTGTTCTGCAGCCAATTGGTTCTTTATGTTGCAGGAAAAACGAAGCTACTTTTGAATATTAACAGATAAATCTAGAGTGCTGTAGAGCAATTACAATTACCCTCGTGCATTGCCGTGGTAACAAAGGAATTTGTTTGAAAATGACAAAAAATATATACTCACAAACCAAGATTCAGAAAACAAGCTAGGAACCGATGTGACAGTCTGAGCAGCTGGTATTCTAACAGCAGGGTGTGCTAACGCGTTTCGGGAGACATACTCCCTTCCTCAGAGCTCTGTGAGTTTGTATTTTTTGTCCAGGGGCGGACTGACCATTTAGAAACTCGGGCACTGCCCGAGGGCCCGGGGTCAGTAGGGGGCCCCATGAGATGCCCCTGGTACCTTTTTTATAGGCTTTTTTGAGTTTGGGCTAGGACACAGGGGCCTCATGATCCCCTATTTCCCAGGGGCCCCATGAGTTGTCAGTCCGCCCCTGTTTTTGTCATTTTCCTAAAAAAATGTTTGTACCACGGTAATGCATGAGGAGAGTGCACCCCTTCTTTGCTTTCTTCCAGTATAATCAAGATTCCCTGATCTTTAGAGGGCTGCACCCAAGCGAGTGATTGCTACTGTGGTCCTTGGATGCTCACGGACTTGAGCACTTGTGTTGTTCTTTTTCTTTTGACAATTACAACTACCATGTAAAGTTTCAGCTTAGGTGGTACCTTCAGTTTAGGCAACTCTTACAGAGACACAGCTTGAACCAATGTACGTATGTATGTGCCATACCTGTGGGCTCACCATGAAAGCTGGAAATCACTGCAGCAGGCACCACTCAGTGTTGGATTTATAAGGGCGTAAAAGGGACAACTGCCCTGAGCCCCCTGACAGAAGGGCCCCCCCATACAAAAATAATATACAAAATTATATAAAATCATACAAAATAAATAATAATACAACAATATAAAAAATAGAAAAAAAATATATACTCACAAACCAAGATTAAGAAAACAAGCTAGGAACCAATGTGACAGTCTGAGCAACTGGTATTCTAACAGCAGGGTGTGCTAATGCGTTTCTGGAGACATACTCCCTTCCTCAGAGCTCTGTGAGTTTATAGTTTTTGTCATTTTCATTAAAAAAATTTTTTACCACGGCAATGCATGAGGAGAGAGCTCCCCTTCTTTGCTTTCTTCCAGTATAATCAAGATTCCCCGATCTTTAGAGGGCTGCACCCAAGCAAGTGATTGCTACTGTGGTCCTTGGATGCTCATGGACTTGAGCGCCTGTGTTGTTCTTTTTCTTTTGACAATTACAACTACCGTTTAAAGTTTCAGCTTAGGTGGTACCTTCAGTTTAGGCAACTCTTACAGAGACACAGCTTGAACCAATGTACGTATGTATGTGTCATACCTGTGGGCTCACCATGGAAGCTGGAAATCACTGCAGCAGGCACTACTCAGTGTTGGATTTATAAGGGCGTAAAAGGAACAACTGCCCTGAGCCCCCTGACAGAAGGGCCCCCCCATACAAAAATAATATACAAAATTATATAAAATCATACAAAATAAATAATAATACATCAATATAAAATATATAATAATAAAACAATTTAGGGAAGTAATATGTTGCCTGCCATCAGCTCTAAAATAAATATACATAAACCAGTGCCACCTAGTACTCAACCACAGTGTATAAACTAAAACCACATCACAAACTTCCTACATAAATGAAATGAAAAACAAAAAAGACAATATTATCTGTGTATATACTCCTTGTAATATGCACAACATCTTTAAAATAAGTAAAAAAAAAAAATGTCCATGTGTACCAAATTTGTTTGCGTGTACCATTTTGAATTTTCTTTATTGAATGAGTTCTTGAGATGCATCAATAGTACTTCACACACATTCTTATTAATTGAAAAATATTGGGATAATGCACATGTGTACCCAATTTGTTTATGTGTGCCACTTTAAATATTTCTTATTAAATGTGTTCACCAGATGCATCAAAAATACTTAAGACACCTTCTTATTCCTTTATCCTCATGCTTCCACAAGTGTTTTATAATATATAGTTCATCCAAAGTGCATATATCATCACCACAAGGCTTGTACTTTCACCCTATGACTAGGCCTAACATGTATTAGGTCAAATGCGCCTTCCCCTTTAAATAGGATTATTATAAACCACAGCAACAATCTCCACTCCAGTATCCAGAAGCTCCACAATCCAGTTCCATCCTCCATACTGCTTTGGGCCAGGGCAATATAAAACTCAAAAAGTGGAAGAGTACATAGGGCTCTGCTTCCAATGAGTTATTGCATTAAAAATATCTATATGCCTAACTTAAAAAGTGCACTAAACACTGCAGTATCAAGCAATTACATACAGGACAACCTCCATAAAAATGGCTACTCACACACTTCCTTTTAGCGGCGTGACGTCACCGGCTCTACCCAACGTGTTGCGTCAAATCATGTTACTTCTTCAGGGGTATTTCATTTATGTAAGAAGTTTGTGATGTGGTTTTAGTTTATGCGCTGTGGTTGAGTAGTGCGCAGCACTGGTTTATGTATTCTATATTTATATCACTTTATCTTGTGGAAACACACTGTGAGCAGAAGACATACTTTTATTTGGTTCATGTTTGGAATAATATTTTTTAGAGGAGTGATTGCACTTGGGTTGTTTTTTTGAGTTTAGTGTCATCATCTGTAAAAGTTGTTACTCTGAACTGATATATTGTATTTTTTTTTTTTTTTTTAATATTGGTGGCTCAAGTGACCCACACATAGAGCACTTGTGACACATGAAGTCACATGAAAAGTTAAAATATATTAATTTTAATGTAATATATCAATATTGTACCGCGCTCCAATATATATAACTATGAGTGCTATGATAAATTATAAATAGCTGAAGTGTAACACCAATAATTCAATAATATTCTAAATCCATAATACTTGAATCCATAATTAATATAAATATATAAATTAAAAAAACAATTAATATTTATAAATGAGTGCAAAACACTAATAAAAGTGAAATATGAAAAATAAAATAAAATAAAAAAAATGAAAAAATTAGAAAAAATTAAAAATGGGAATGACAGTTCAGTTCATACGAATTGAGATGGTATTGTAGTTCAATCTAATCTGCGTAGTGGGTCAATGTTCATGGCATGAACCTCTCTCTCCTTCCTCCTCTCCTTTCTCCTCAATATAGCTTTCTCAATAAGAACTTTCTCCTCTAGCTGCGTGACTTATTCCTCCATAGCCGATACATACAGAGAAGGGGAAACAAGAAACATAGTGTCTTATCCTGGGTAACAATTGTTTATTGAGCTTCTAATCTCCCACTCACATGGTATAAGTAAAAGTAGCGCTTTGTATATAATGTATCCAAATCCTCCTGCAAACAGCCTTGCAGGTGTGTGTGTGTTCACTCGATATACTCGCCGTTCCTCTGTGGATGCGTGATGACGTCACCGCCCCTCCCCTACGCGTTACGCTACAGGGACTCGTAGCTTCCTCTGGGGGAAGCTACGAGTCCCTGTAGCGTAACGCGTAGGGGAGGGGCGGTGACGTCATCACGCATCCACAGAGGAACGGCGAGTATATCGAGTGAACACACACACACCTGCAAGGCTGTTTGCAGGAGGATTTGGATACATTATATACAAAGCGCTACTTTTACTTATACCATGTGAGTGGGAGATTAGAAGCTCAATAAACAATTGTTACCCAGGATAAGACACTATGTTTCTTGTTTCCCCTTCTCTGTATGTATCGGCTATGGAGGAATAAGTCACGCACCTAGAGGAGAAAGTTCTTATTGAGAAAGCTATATTGAGGAGAAAGGAGAGGAGGAAGGAGAGAGAGGTTCATGCCATGAACATTGACCCACTACGCAGATTAGATTGAACTACAATACCATCTCAATTCGTATGAACTGAACTGTCATTCCCATTTTTAATTTTTTCTAATTTTTTCATTTTTTTTTATTTTATTTTATTTTTCATATTTCACTTTTATTAGTGTTTTGCACTCATTTATAAATATTAATTGTTTTTTTAATTTATATATTTATATTAATTATGGATTCAAGTATTATGGATTTAGAATATTATTGAATTATTGGTGTTACACTTCAGCTATTTATAATTTATCATAGCACTCCTAGTTATATATATTGGAGCGCGGTACAATATTGATATATTAAGTTAACATCCATACACCTGGAGAGGGTGTAATAAGTACCATGGCGATCTAATATCTAGTTAAGCACGTAATTAATTTATTAGCAGTTCACATAATTTATTATTTACAAATATTTTTACACACGGAATTAATTGCTCTAAAAGTAAGAAAACTTCTAGTGGCTCACAAGTATTTAATCAATTTGCATTTATATTAATTTTAATGGGTGCCATCTTAATCAGTGCAACAAAAAAAAAGGTTCCTGCACTACTTTTCTGCAACTTTGCTGCAACTTGAGTGCCAAATACTGCAATGTTAATTCACAAAAGTTGCAAACAAGTTGCAAGGAAGTAGCAAGGAACTCACAAGACGTTGGGGTCACAGCAGTGTGAGCCGAGCCTTAAAGCAGTAGTAAACTTCAAAAATGTTCCCCTGCAAAATAATAGCATAATGTGCTAGTATGCGTCACATATTAGCACATTATGAAAGACTTACTTTAGAACGAAGCCCTCCAGCAGAGCGCTGTTATCACTGACAGGGCTTCCATCTTCACCCAGTCTTCCTTTCCGGTTCGTGGGCTGTGGCTGTTTGACTGGACAAGGTGAGATGACGTCACGGGCATGCGCACGGGAGTCATGGCACACAGTCCATTGAGAGCGCAGTACACATGCGCCGTTGACATTACTGGCTGCTACTACAGTAAATTTCTTCAAAGCGGTGCATGTTTAGGAAATATTTACTGTACCTACAGGTAAGCCTTATTTTAGGCTTACCTGTAGGTACAAGGAAAAAGGTAGGCTTTATTACCATTTTAAGGTGGCCTATAACTGCATGTGTGTGTGTGTGCACGAGTGACCTCAGAATGGCGTTGTGTTATACATTTTAAAAATGTGCAACTGTCACTGAGAATGTAAACCAACTCTGTGCATGAGGACCCCCCCAAACCTGAAGTGCCAGAGGCCCCCTAAGGTCAAAGTAAACAAAAACAAACAAGGGCGCACTCCAATCGTGCATTAACGTGGTACACCACGTATTTATTGAAAAATAATACTCACAAACCAAAAGGGATAAAAACAGAACAGGTGATCCATAAGGACAGTCCAATGGATTCAAACACCTTGTAGGGGATAGGCTAACGCGTTTCGGGAGACGGACCCCCAAAACGCGTTAGCCTATCCCCTACAAGGTGTATGAATCCATTGGACTGTCCTTACGGATCACCTGTTCTGTTTTTATCCCTTTTGGTTTGTGAATATTATTTTTCAATAAATACGTGGTGTACCACGTAAATGCAAGATGGGAGTGTGCCCTTGTTTGTTTTTGTTTACCATCACCTAGATTTCCTGATCTCTGAAGGGCTGCACCTCCACGTTGGACATTCAGAATTTCCTTAGTCTGCATGAAGGTTTGAGCGCTGGTTTCGTTTTGTTCTTCCCCTAAGGTCAAAGTCTGGCCCTGGCACCCAGACTTGCTGTTAGAAACCACGGGGCCCCTGTACAGCCAACGTGACAGGGCCCCCAACTAAACACAGTTTACTATGCTTCAGTTATGAATGAACACAGTGAGTGATTGATACCACCAAAGGAGTCTTTTGAATATGTAATTGTTTTCCTCACGTTTTTGGAAAATGTGAAAATCTTTCTGGTACGATACCAGAACAAATGATTTTCATTTAATCAGTACAGTATTTGTCTAAAAAAAACAAAAACAAGTGACCAAGACCGTGTATGCTCGGAAACAAAAGAATACATTACAATACAATACATGAAATCACTTCCGAAGTTGTATTCGGTCGTGCAAAACTTTTCGCAACTTTAGTAACCTCTTCATTTTCGAAATGAGACTAGCATGCAAAAAAAAAAAAGGTCAATCATTAGTCTGAGCTCCAAGCTGAGTCTATTTAATACATCTGGTGGTGGATTAGCACGGTGTGGGCGTGAACACTTTAGAAAGCACAAGAATCAAATATATGAATTGATGGACTTTTCATCACAAACTCTTGATATATAAACAAGATATATATATATATATATATATATATATATATATATATTTATTTTTTATTTCCTTGTTTTTTTTGCACAAATTGTTATATTAACTTGATATGTTTTATGATGGGGGGGGGGGTATACTAAAATTTTGTATATTAATTAGCATAGGTGAGCTTTTTGATGCATATGATACTTTTTTAGTGTTTGTTTGTATGTAGCACTTTTTTTTTGCATACCTATATAGGTTTGAAGTATTGAGGAGAGTATATTACCAAGGTGTCGGGGAGCGCTGTTTAATTCCTTATATCCAATAATATTGTTTTGGGTTTTCAGAAATAAAATAGCTGCTTCTTCCCATTTTTTCTGGGATAGCACCCTGTAAACGTCCGGTGGCTCCGTTTATAGAAAGTATTTTTGATTTTCTCTGATAAAACCTTAAAAATCCATTGATGTTTGTAGTTCTACAAATAAAGTTTAACCTCTTGCTGCTCACATACCACCCACGCACTGGATATATGCCTCCATGGATGACCAAGGTAGCACAGTAGCACAGTGCCTGAGCTGCCATAGGCGGCCAATCGCAGCGGTCATGTGATTGGACAGCCCATCCCTCCCCAACCCCCAGGAATAAAGACCTATATAAAGGGTTGCTGGGGCTGAGCAGGAAGGTATAAAAGAGGTTTGTGTTAGAGTTATAGAGTATTCATGTGCATTCAAAATGTTGTCATAATTTATAATCTCATTGTAGTTAGCAGGGGTGGACTGACCATTTGGGAACTCGGGCACTGCCCGAGGGCCTGGGGTCAGTAGGGGGCCCCATGAGATGCCCCTGGTACCTTTTTCATAGGCTTTTTTGAGTTTGAGCAAGGACACAGGGGCCCCATGATCCCCTATTGCCCGGGGGCCCCATGAGTTGTCAGTCCGCCCCTGGAAGTGACCCTTCTAAAATCCCAACATTGCTTTACATAGCTAAGCGCTATAGCGTCTCCCTTAATATTTATGCAAAGGCCTCCACACACATTGTCACTGCGGATTAACCTGCGCTGAATCTTTGGAAATAGAAGACAAAAACTGCGCTGAGGGAAATTGACTAGCTTCTTCTTTTTTTTTTTTTTTCTTCCACCTTCTCGGTATATAGCCCGAAAAGACATCCAATAATTCCTGTCTTTCTCTGGCTTGCCGCACAGCCAAGGAGAGAGCGAGGGAGAGAGAAAACGTCCATGATAAATTATATGAGAGGGGAACTGAATTGCACAAGCTGCTCGACCAATATATGTGCAAGTTATACATAGATAACACAATACAGAACAAGAAAATCAACCCACTGACATTTTGATTAAGTGTTCTCTATTCCAAGTCGAGGATGATAGGACAAAATTACTGTGTGACACGGGAAGATAAAGTAGACTTTCTTCTGCTGTGATTGAGGTCCACTGACAAACTGGCACTATAATTCAGAGTGTCTTGAGCCAATTGCAGGAAGCACTCGCGGGAGGAGATTGTAATAGAGAGTAAAGTGTGCTCAGCTGGTGTTGTTAAGTTTTTACACTGCAGATGGTTTTATCCGTCCTTGCTTTTTATTTTTAACATTTTCGGGAGCCCATATATTAGTCCTTTTATTTATTCAACAAATTGACCACAATGATAATCAAAGTTTTGTTGACCACAAAATGACTTTTTTTTTCTGTTAATTTTTTCTCCACAGACCAATTGTCTTGGATATTTTGAAAGTGTAACTGTTATTGGTAATTTATTTTTTAATTTTTCAATTGTAATACTAACAACAGTATCTGTTATATCTTTTATTTGTTCATTGTATAATTTTTTTTTTACAATTTGCTAATTACTTGGATATAATACTTTGTTTTTGTTTTTTACAAATTGGTACATACACTATATTGCCTTTACATGCACATGAACTTTAATGGTATCCCAGTCTTAGTCCGTAGGGTTCATTGTTGAGTTGGCCCCGCCCTTTGCAGCTATAACAGCTTCAGCTCTTCTGGGAAGGCTGTCCACAAGGTTTAGGAGGATGTCTATGGGAAGGTTTGACCATTCTTCTGGAAGTGCATTTGTGAGGTCAGGCACTGATGTCGGGGGAGGAGGCCTGGTTCACAGTCTCCGCTCTAATTCATCCCAAAGGTGTTCTATCGGGTTGAGGTCAGTCAAGTTCCTCCACCCCAAACTCACTAATCCATATCTTTATGGACCTTGCTTTGTGCACTGGTGCGCAGTCATGTTGGAACAGGAAGGGGCCATCCCCAAACTCTTCCCACAAAGTAGGAAGCATGAAATTGTCCAAAACATCTTGGTACGCTGACGCCTTAAGAGTTCCCTTCACTGTAACTAAGGGGACAAGCCCAACCCCTAAAAAACAACCCCACACCATATTCCACCCTCCACCAAACTTTACACTTGGCACAGTCCAGACATGTCCATCAGATTGCCAGACAGAGTAGCATGATTCGTCACTCCAAAGAACATGTCTCCATTGCTCTCCAGTTGACCGTGGAATATTTAGTAGCAAGGAAATGTCATGGATGGACTTATTGCACAGGTGGTAACCTATCACAGTACCACGCTTTGAGTCACTGAGCTCCTGAGAGCAACCTACTCTTTCACAAATGTTTGTAGAAGCAGTCTGCATGTCTAGGTGCTAGACATTTACACATGTACCCATGGAGGTGATTGGAACACCTGAATCCAATTATTTGAAAAGATGTCCCAATACTTTTGGCAATATAGTGTAGGTTAAAAAAAGAAACATTAGTCTATCTAGTTCAACCAAGATAAATAATTAAATGAATAGAAAAAATAGGATTGTACCAAAAGTAATGCAAAAGTGGGTATAACTTTTTTTAACTCACATAGGTCATTCAAAATTTAAAGTGGAACTTCACCCATACCAACTTGATAAAAAATCATGTTCTTTAGCAATGATCATACATTTCACATTAATAATTAAGTTTCCAAAATTAGTGTGTGCTGTAAATTGCCTCCAGTGTTGCTGCTGTTTCTTCTTGCTGGAAGCTGCCATTTGCTGAAGCCCAGAGCCCCTGAGAAGCAGTAAACTTTTAGGCTACCATCAGATTGGCCTCTAGAAATGCAGCACAGTGCCTAAAAATAAAGAGCAACTGAGCATGTGCAGAGCAGGGTGAGACAATGTATTACTAGATTTTAAACAGTATAGACCAGCCTTTCTCAACCTTTTCAGCACAGAGAAACCCTTGAAATAACTTTCCGGTCTCAGGAAACCCTTGCTAAAAATGACTTTATCTACAACTCATAATACATTATCATGTTGGTCATTTGGAAGAATGTTACTTACACTTGTGGACATTGGACAGAATTACCCCCTTATAGATAAAAAGATCAGTGGTGTCAGTGGATCTTCTTTGAGAGGCAGAAATTGCTCATTGCTCAAGGAACTCCTTGAAACCACTAGAGAAACCTTTGGCTTCCATGGAATCCTGGTTGAGATAGACTGGTATAGGCACTTATAATGGTTTACATAGCTATACCTGAAAAAAGGGGCCAGCCTGAAGTGATTTATCTGGACTTAATTTTCTTTAACATGTTGGTAGAGTAAAGTTTCCTTTATAGTAACTCTTCTTCTACTACTTTTTCATTACTGGTAAATAATGTCTTGTCTTTGATGAATCTTGGTAATGGTGTCATCTCTATAAACATTTTGTAGCCTTCTGTGGATGTTGGACAACTTGCACCACTCCTTCATCATGGACTCAGTGGTGGCATGTTGCCTCTGCTTGGACTCCATTATTTATCGGTAATGAGGAAGAAGAGTTACTAAAGAAGAAGAGTTACTATAGAAGAAGAGTTACGTTAATGAAGTTTAAATGACCTAATGAAGTTAACAGAACTTATGCTCACTTTTTCATTACTTTTGGTACTGCCCTTGTAGAGAATCTTGATATACAAAATCCTATGCCCACAATAGGAAACATATGATCCAGAAGAAGGCAAAAAAACCTATAAAAACCTGGTTCAATTTGCTCTAGAGAGGAGAAATGCATTCCATTCCTATTTTCTTGTAATCATTTTTTGTTTTAATAATTACACATAAGGTAGAATATTAAAAAAAAATGGTATAGAATGAGCATTCAACTCCAGTATGGAAGTTTGTGCACCCAGCTCCAAGGGCATCCTGGCAAGCTTACTCCGGATTTTGACAGTCATGAGCTTCTGATGTTTCCAAGTATTTCCTCTTCCAGTAGATTTTGCTACATTTTATTCAGTAAATGAAAAGGAATGGGTACACCAAAGGCTTTTATAATACAGTATAATGCTCAGTTTGCAGAGGATGCCTGGCTTTCTAAAACGAAAGTCCAGACTGGTTGCGCGATTATTGGCTGCTTGTGTACCACTAAGGAGGATAATCACATCTCTCAAAGAAGAGATGGATGAGGAGGAGAGAGAGGGTGAAGTAAAGATTTTCTGTACATAGGTACTGATGAATGGGATAAATATAAGAATAACAAGAATCACTTTAACACCCCTGTTGTTTTTTTTTTCTGTGTCCATCCTGCAGATAACACAGGAGGTGGGAGAGAATCTCTCCAAAGGGAAACCTTCTCTTAGATCAGTGGTCTCCAAACTGCTGCCTGGGGGCCAGATGCAGCCCTTTGCTTGACCTATCTGGCCCTGTTCCTCCCACTGATACAAGGCACTATTCCTCCCACTGACACCAACAATCGGGCATAATTCCTGTCACTGATACCAATGATGGGGCACTATTCCTACCACTGACCCCAACAATGGGACATAATTCCTGTCACTGATACCAACAAGAGTGCACTCTTCCTACCACTGACCCCAACAATGAGGCACTCTTCTTCCCACTGACACCAATGATAGGGCACTATTCCTCCCCCTGATACCAACAATGGGGCACTATTCCTCTCATGAATAATAGGGCATTGTTTACTCCCAGGGCATTTTCTACTCTCACTGGGCACAGTCTGGCCCCCTCAGAGTCTGAAGGACAGTAAACTGGCTCTTTTTTCTAGAAAGTTTGGAGACCCTTGTCTTAGATGGATATCACCAGAACAGGTGTCCCATTGATATATAGCGCCGCACTGCTTGAATCATTCCAAATATAGCTTTTTCAAAGGTTAGTGATACCACATCTCGAGTGCTCTGCAGCAAACAAATAAATTGTGCTCCACCTCTGTGAGAATTATGCCCTCACCTCAAGGTTTGGACCCCTCTGGGGGGGTAACAGGGGGGCTTGGTGTCACTTCCACAGATCCAGTAATATCATCTACCACATCAGCAGATACATGGCTGATCATAGGCTGATCACCTCTCTTGGCAGCTGGAAATAGGCTCAAAACACAGTGTAGAAATCTCCAAAGGAATATATAATTTATTAAAACTGTTTGCACTTACAAACAGTGATAAGATCAGCACAGCACTCCAATATGGTATTGGGATTCTGAGTGCCACTATTGGTGCTGCACTTCCGATTTCAGTAATGATGTCACCTGGCTCCACCCCAATGCGTTGCATTATTGAACACATGACTTCATCAGGGGATATTTTCTTCATGCCAACTCTGTGTTGGGCAAAAAGGAAAAAAGACTCATCCGTTTGCATCTGTGAAAAACTAAAATGCAACTCCAGCTGCTATGCTCTCCCTCTCTTCTTCTAGGTTGAGTGACACCCAGCTTCATTCAATTTACTTTCTGTGAGCCTGAGGTGTCAAAGACCCAGCTCTTTGCCATCGAGGCACAGAAGAATGCAGCAGAGAGTGGTGTCACATCATTACGTTACATGAGGAAGACCTGTGACCTATGAAAAAAGGTATGTAAATTTTTTGTTAGAGTGTGAAGGGTAGCATTAGGCCCCATTCATATAGGCATGCCTATTCATACACCTGTGCGAAGGACAGTCTTTTCCTGTACAGGTTGCACAGGTGTTCTGTGCCTCTGCATGCAGGCAGTTTTATTAATGTCTACTGGGACGCAGCGACTGCATGGGAAAAACCACTGGTCCCAATTTGACAGCTGTGGGGGTGTGTGTTCCCAAATGCACAATGTCTGCTTTGGGCCTTGCAGCAACACGGGTGTCAGATTGGGAGCCTTGACTGTGTCTGTGCAGCTGCTGCATCCCAAAAGACATGCATGGGACTGTTCGCACCCAGATGCACGGAACACTTGTGCAACCCGTACAGGGAAAGACTGTCCTTCGTACAGAGAGAGAGTTTCACATGGGTGTATGAATAGATAGGCCATTGGGAGTAGAAAATGTCTCAACGTCAGTGGGAATAGACCATGCCCAATGTTTGGTGACAGTGGGAGGGATAGTGCCCCTTTTTTGGTTTCAGTGAGAAGAATTGCAACCCATTGTTTGCGTCAGTGGGAGGAACTGTGCCCCCTCATCGGTGTTATTCAGAGGAATTGTGGCCCATAGTTGTTGTCATTGGGAGGAATTGTGCCCAGTCATTGGAGTCATTGGAAGGAATTGTGCCCCTTAGTTTGGTGTCACAGGGGGAAATTATGCCTCATTGTTGGTATCAGTGGATGAAACAGTGCTCCAAGGGCCGGATTAAAGCAAGCAAAGGAACACATCTGCAGTTTGGAGACCACTGTCCTTAGCTATCCCTCCTGTCCTGGAACCTGACCCTATGCTAAGCTCTGTCCCTCATAAGTAAGTTCTTTTCCCTGACTACAGATTTACCAGAAGAGCGCCAATATGACATGGGTCCCTTATTTAAATGGTTCCCTCACTCAAGATGGCTGCCAAAGTCTCTCAGAATGCAGTGTCCAATATGATTACTTTCTTCTCTCGAGGCACTGGACAGAATCACTAAGGGATCAATTCCCATCAAACCCGCCCCGCAGGCCAGAGTACTTGGTGTCATTCTGGACTCCAACCTATCCTTCCAGCCCCAAGTCCAATCTTTAACAAACTCATGCAGACTCCACCTCCGCAACATCGCCAAAATCCGCACGTTCCTAACCCCAGAAACCACTAAACAGCTCATCCACTCCCTCATCATAT
This sequence comes from Staurois parvus, assembly GCF_062004578.1. Taxonomy (NCBI): domain Eukaryota; kingdom Metazoa; phylum Chordata; class Amphibia; order Anura; family Ranidae; genus Staurois; species Staurois parvus. Next base: position 5,432,833 of record NW_028318575.1, on the reverse strand, counting down.
CACGACTCGACTACTGCAACTCCCTCCTCACTGGCCTGCCTCGCCGCTGGCTGTCTCCGCTTCAGTCGATTCTGAATACGGCTGCCAGACTCATTCACCTTTCCAACCGCTCCATCTCCGCCACCCCCCTCTGCCAATCCCTCCACTGGCTTCCGATTGTGCATAGGATCAAATTCAAAATCCTAACACTGACGTACAAAGCTGTCCACCATACTGCCCCGTACTACATCACTGACCTAATATCCAAGCACCACCCAGCACGCACACTCCGCTCCTCACAAGACCTCCTTCTCTCTAGTTCCCTGGTCTCCTCCTCCCATGCCCGCCTCCAGGACTTCTCCAGGGTGTCACCCATCCTCTGGAAGTCCCTGCCCCAACCCATCAGATTATCACCTACTCTCCTCTCCTTTAGGCGCACCCTGAAAACCCATCTCTTCAGGGAAGCCTACCCCACCCCTGCTAACTTGCCGACCTCCTCCACTCTTCCTACCACTCCATCCCCCACAGCTATCTCCTCCTGTGCCACCATCCTAGATTGTAAGCTCGAAAGAGCAGGGCCCTCGATCCCCTCATGTTTTGCATTGTATTGGTATTGTTCTGTCACATGTTCTGTCCCCCTTTGTAATGTACAGCGCTGAGCGAACTATTGGCGCTTTATAAATACTGTATAATAATAATAATAATAATATAATAATTCCCTTTCCCATGTAATAATAGTGTGAAGCCACCTACAGGCAGGAATGCCAATTGCATCTGCCCACACCTTCCTCCCTCTCTCTCTCTCTCTCTTTGGTATTACCAGTCACAGGCTTTCTGTGTTGTGAGAGGCAGTAAGGAGGGTGTTCCAGCATTAACAGCAGATGCATTCCAAGACCTCTAGATAGGACTGGGGCAGAATTCCCTTATGAGACTCCCCTTCCCATGCCATAATAGTGTGAAGCCACCTCCATCCAGGAAGGATAACTGCATCTCCCTACACTTGTACTTTCTTCTCTCTCTTTTTGAATCATGAATCACATGCTTTCTGTGTGTGAGAGCTCCTAAGGTGGGTGTTCCAGCATTAACAGCAGATGCATTCCAGGACCTCTAGATAGGACTGGGGCAGAATTCCCTTATGAGACTCCCCTTCCCATCCAATAATAGTGTGAAGCCACCTGCATCCAGGAAGGATAACTGTATCTCCCTACGCTTGTACCTTTACCCCTCTCTCTCTCTTTGCATCACCAATCACAGGCATTCTGTGTGTGAGAGCTAGAACAGAGGGTGTTCCAGCGTTTCCAGCAGATGAGTTCCAGGGCCACCAGATTACAGAGGGGAGTGGGGCAGAATGGTGCATGACAACAATTTCTGGATGAGGGTATGAACTACTCATGTATGTATGCATGTAGGCTGTGCTCCCTGTAGATATCACAAGGTTTTGTTCTCAATTTTGGCTGTAGCATCCCTTTAAAGGTTAAAGAAAGATTTGGACACATATACAATGCAAACCAGAAGCACTTTAATGGATAAATTCAGCCTGAAAAGAGCTGATATGAACAATACTTCTTTTGCTCATAAAAGGATACATTCCAGATGTTGGCAATGAATTCTGGGTGGTTTATGGCCAAAGCCAAGCATGGCGGGAATGCAGATAAAGCTCTCATTAATTAATTTTGAATGTAAATGAAGCTTAGGTGACAGTACCTAGTGGAGTTTGCTGAGAGCTTATTGTCGAATGCTGAGAAAGATAAAAATGAAGATGCTTGGCATTGTTATATGGGCCATGCAAAGTGCTCGGCAAGTATTTTCTGCACCTATAAATCAGAAAAATAGAACCCGTTATTTGGCTTTCAGCGCATCACAGATCATTGACATTAAACTGCAAGAGGTGACTTTACAAACGGAGGAAGGTGAAACACATTCAATCAAAAACTCACATGCATAATTTAATATGCATGTTATGCTTCAGTTGTTAGCAGCTACATTTGTTAAAAGAGACCTGTCATCGTAGAAATACGGGGCTCTTCTCCCAAAAATTCTATTTACCTTGCAGTTATCTTGACCCTCTTTAGCCCTCTCCCTTCAGAATCACTGACATGGAATTTAGATGTAGCGAAGGAGTTCTGACTTCACTGTCCACATGCTTGTTCCAGATCTGCAGCTCAGAAAGCCAGAGAAAGTCAGGGAGCTAGTCATTTTTAGAAAGAGTTGAATGATGGTAGGCTCTGTATTAGACATGTGCGATACTTTTCGTTACAAATCAAAATTTTAAGTATTCAGAAATTTGGATGTATCCAAATCTCCAGATCACAATAGTAACGAATTTCAATGAATCCTAAGTAAATTATAACAAAACAACCAATTCATTGATACACATTTATTTCATTCGGATGAAATTATCTAAGTTTGGATCTTTCTTAGATCCGAAATAACGTAACGACATAACGAATGGTCCAAAATGATTCGGATCAATTTCATTTTTATTTTGCATTAACATTTTTCATTTTCATAAAAAAAATGCACTACATATGAAATGGAAATACAAAGCAATAAATACAGTAAGGTATAAAAGTGAAATAAGATGATGATTCCTACTTACTGTGTTTGGGTTGGATGGAGTTGGATCCATCAGAATCTCCAAATCATAACATAACAAATGAATCCGAAATTCATTAATTCATTACTTTCGGATGCATGTGACCCTAGTTGATATTGCCCAACCAGCTCATTCAATTTCTTTTTGTGGGTTGGACTAGCGGGGATGATTCTGAGTGCATAAGTAATCTTCCGAAACAAGGAATTATCACATTACCCCCCCTGGTGGCATTCCTGAGTGTAACTCGGGGTAAAGTTTCAGTACCACAAGCGGTGACCCCGAGCTACACTCGGGAATACCATGCAGCGCTGCTCCACGATCCCTCGATCACTTACCTTGCCCTGCGCTCCCGCAATGTCCCTCCTGCAGTGTCCCCGGCAATGTAATCCGGTGGATGCCGGCATCTGTCTTCTGGGTTCTGTCCCCTGAGAGCGTCGGGACGTGCGGGGAACGGAACGGTGGGAAATTTGAAAATGACAAAAAGTGACATTCACTAAATACACTAAAATCACATAGTATAACATTCCTGTATTAAACCATTTCACATACATGTTGTCCCAAGTGCTTTGTCCTGCTCCCTGCCTGCATTTTTACTGTTCTTTCTGCCTGGAAACTGAGAAACGTCCATGGCGTCCAAAAAGCGTCCCTCTAGGTCAAAAGCGGTTTTAGACCAGCTAGAGAACAGCGATGGTAAATCAGAACCACTTGCAGAATTGAGTGATAATGATTCGTGGGGGAAATTCCTCATCAGACACTGAAAACGATTCTGCGACTTTGCTCAGTGATGTGTGAACTTGGCGCTATATTTCACATTTCAGTGTTTTTGGTTTGATTATATTATTGAATTAAAGGTATTATTATTATATTATTATTTTTCATGATTATTTATTAAATTATAATTTATGATTTTGTGTTTCAAGTTTTATCATATCCGGGATGTTTACTAGACTCTTGTTCGGACAGATTTCAGTGAGTTATTCCTAAGAATTACAGCCTACAATAAAAAAAACGCCAAATTTCCATGCAAAAAAAGTACCGCTTTCAGCACCAAAAATCTGAAATAATCATACCGCCAGGTAGGTTAAGACAAATACAGTCAATCTTCTGAAAAAACTTCCGAACAACAAATATGCAAATCGCTTTAAAACAATGAATATAAGAAACAAATCTGAATATAAGAAAAAAATCTGAATATAAGATACAAATTCTGAAAATGAATCATTCTAACATAAGGAATATGACGAAATGAAATGATTTACTTAATGAATGGATCCAAAACCAAACAAATGTTTCTGATGTGTACATCTCTACTCTGTATTACTCTTATGACAGATTTCCTGTAAATCTCTCTAGGTATACATGACATTATTGTAAAGAAGAGAGACAGCAGCGCCGCTCTAAGTGTAGACGGTTAAAATCAGGCAGATGGAGGTCCAGTGGGAGCATCAGGTCCTTTGGCCACGCTCTGGGTATTTCCCTGCCGTTCCGGTGGTGTCCAGGGCTTGGGGAGTAGCAAAGGGGCACAGGGAGGCTCACAGGGTTGATGTCACCGAATGAACTGGGTGTCCAAGATGGTGCGGGTTCAGAGCATGCTCACGCCTGATGGAAAACACCCAGAGTGTGGCCAAAGGACTGGATGCTCCCACTGGACCTCCATTACTTGACATGCCTACCTGTTACCTAGCTATGTGAGTGCAATTTTAGCATTAAATCTGCCTGATTTTAACTGTCTACACTTAGAGTGGCGCTGCCGTCTCTCTTCGCTACCTGCATTAGGTGTATTTACAAGCTCTTGCAGCCGGCTGCCTCCTCATACAAATCCATACTACTATAAGTCCCCCCAATACAGATGGACTTGGACACCACCTCCACGTGGAGCTTCTACTAACCCCCATTGCTGATGGTCCATCCCCAAAACGCACACAGGGTAGATGCGTCTTAGCACTCCCTCCACTCACCTCTATACATGACATTATTACATTTAAAGCAGAACTAAAGGGACAAGGAGCAGGACAATTAGAGTATTCATCCCTTTAGTTCCCCTTTAAAGTATAAATTCTAACAATAAACTCTCTTATTTCTCCTATTTGCTTTTTTTTGTCTGCTAAATGTATTATTGAAAGTTATTTTTGTAATATCTGTTCAATAAGTGCATGAAAAAAAAAACCCTGTTGATCTTGCCAGAGAGCTTGCGAGCTGATAGCTTCCTATAGTACTGCTCTAAAATTTCAAAAAGTCTTGTCCAAGTTCTGTTTGGGGACTATAGAACACCCAAAGGTGTAACTAGAACCTGTTGCAAGTGAGACCTTTGCAATCCTGGTAGTTCCGCCACCGCTGTCAGTAGTTTTTTTATTTTTGTTATTTTATTTATTATTATCTATCATTTTGTTTGATTTTTTTTTTCACAATATTATCGTTTATTATTTTTTAAAAAAAATTTAGGAGCCCTGTTGGTGGGGCTTTGGTGGAATATCAGGGGTCTAAACAGACCTTTGAGACAGAGAAAAGAAATTGAGGAAACAGCCCTCAAAGAAGACACGGCAGGGGCTGGTACATGACACATTTACTGGCCCCTTCCCCACTCTCATCCTGACAGTATCCCCCGCAGTAGCCACTGGAAGAGGGAAGGGGGAACCTGGCAGTGCTACGGGGTGGAAGGAGGAGGGCTGGGAGAGATCACAGGAGCGCAGTGAGAGCACAGGGGGTAGGGTCAGGGGACAGTACAGGATCCCAGTGAGAGAACAGGGTGCAGGAGAGAGCACAGGAGCCTGGAGAGAGCATGTGGGCTAGGAGATAACACAGGAGCCCATAAAGAGCATGGGGGCTAGAAGAGAGCACAGGGGCCCAGGAGCAGCAGGAGGAATTTGTATAAGAAGGGCGAGGGATGGCAGCATATAGAGGAACTGAATGCCAGCAGAGGGGAGAGGAGGAGAAGTGGTGCAGTCGCTGAATGCCCATTTCTTCTTTTCTCCCTCCTGCTGGCATTCAGAGGCTGCAGGAGGAAGTTGGAGGGATCAGTTCCTCTATATGCAGATGTCCTCGCCTATCCAGGTGTAGAGGGGGCCACACGGACCCCCTGGAGCATGGGACCAAGTTGCAATTGTGACCCCTGTGACTCTCGTAACTGCGCCTTTGAGAACATCCCCATATCATGGGGACGAGGGGAGGGAAAGTGTTCTGTAATCCTGTTCTAGGATGACAACACTGTTCCTTCATAGCTAGAGCACAGTGTGTGTTGTCACCGCAGGACAGGAAACTGTCCTTTGTTACTGGCAGAACCACCAGGTGAAAATAAAGGGAAAACTTGGAAAAACAAATGCAGTTGCCACATCAATGGCCTGTTTAGGTGAATTCTATTACATATTTGTTCTTGGGTTTACATATACCTTAGACATACTGGGGGACACAGCACACTTCCTGACTGGTAGGGATGAGTAGATCTGGCCATGTCAGCTTCAGAAAACCCAGAGGGAAGTCTGAGAACCCGGAACTTAGTGCTGAACGACAATGAAGTGTATGTAAGTAGAATCTTGCTTTTGTTGTCTGGCCTTTTCCATGGCTAATAGGCAAGCTATTTTTGAAAAAAGGCACAGGGAGCTGGGCACTGCCATAGGGGGCATGTACCAATGCAAAAAAAAGATGTAAGCAGGGAGAAGGTCTTTTCATACATCTCAAAGGGCAAAGCTGAAAATACCCAAATCCTTTAAATAACATGCTTGGGGGATTCCCTAAACCTGCATGTGATGTTAACAAACAGTAGGATGCAGGGGCGGACTGACCATTTGGAAACTCGGGCACTGCCCGAGTGCCCGGGGTCAGTAGGGGGCCCCATGAGATGCCCCTGGTATGTTTTTCATAGGCTTTTTTGAGTTTAGGCAAGGACACAGGGGCCCCATGATCCCCTATTCCCCGGGGGCCCCATGAGTTGTCAGTCCACCCCTGGTAGGATGTAGTCCTTTAAAACTGCAAAAAAAAGTGTGGGAGTTTCCCCTACAATGTCCCCCACACCCAGGGGTGGACTGACAATTCATGGGGCCCCCGGGCAAAAGGGGATCATGGGGCCCCTGTGTCCTTGCCCAAACTCAAAAAAGCCTATGTAAAAGGTACCAGGGGCATCTCATGGGGCCCCCTACTGACCCCAGGACCTCAGGCAGTGCCCGAGTTTCGAAATGGTCAGTCCGCCCCTGCCCACACCCCTAACTATGCATGCAGTCTGGGTGACCAGGAAAGGTGGGCAGCAAGTGCAAACTCCCAGAAATAACTATCAATATTGGGGGGAGTTTCTTGCAAGGGGGGCAAAAAGCCTCCCCCCTTACACAGCATCTTTTCTGTATTTTGTGGGACAAGGTCTTCTTCCTCACATCTTGTCCCCCAAAACGAATGCTTAAAGTGGTTGCAAAGCTCTAAAATGACAAATGAACAAAGCATATAATTCTGTAGTGTGTACTTGCCTCACTCTAGTATGATTTCTGTCTGCTGTCTCCTTCCTCTGCTATTTGCATGAGTCACTTCTGTTATGCTGACGCTAAGAAATCCAGGGGGGACAGGGAGGGGAGCTCCAGCACACAGCAGGTGATTGACAGCCTCAGCTGTGCATATTTCCCCGTGAGAGCATTTATTCAGAGGGGTAGTGTGGCCATTCCCTCCACTCAGGTTTCAGATTACACTCAGCTCTGTGCTCTTTGCTGTGCAGTGTGTGACATCAGATCCCCGTCCCTTGCCTTTGTAATCTCAGAAATGCGGTGCAATTTCTGAACAAGAGTAGAGATGACATGGCTGCTGATAAACAGGTACAGCTTATATGAGAAACTGCGAATAAACAGGTGCAACTTATATGAGACGGCTGGGGATAAAAAAGTAAAACTTATGTCGAAGGATTTTTTTTCATCTCTGCGTATCGCCTGAGGCTTGTCTCTTCACTGGGTATATGTAAGGGGTTACAACCATTTTAAATGGTTTATTTTCCACGTATGTCTTTTTTGTATTAAATAGACACCTCTAAGAAAAACCTTTTTTTATGAAGATCCTTCTCTGCTCAAATGTTTCCCCTTTTATACTAAGACACCTTTGGTATTATAATGTAACACGGAGGGAAGTGAGAGAATGATGGGTCTTCAGAGTCATTAAAATAATAGATATGCTGATGACATCACCTCTGTAATGAAATGCAGTAGATGACTTATATATGGGGTTTTTACTGCAGTTCCTTTCCCCGTATGTTCAGGATATATACATCAACAAGCTCATTAATAGCTGTGTGTATCTCATGGATACAGACGATGGGCTCTGTATATTTCATCCGGAGTGTCAACATTCTCCTGGTTTTAATTGCAATACAAAGGCAAGCTGAATTCGGAGGGGAAATGGCAATTCTGTTTTCAAACAAGCAACTTGTTCAAAAGCAATACTGTCATTAAAAAAGTCCATATTATAGGTAAACTCCAAGCGGATATACTGTACAACGTACAGAGACACAAATGGATGCAGCGTTGTATACAACAAGATCCAATTAAATGCATTTTTTTAACCTCTTCCCGCCAAACCCGGGTGTCCCTTTAATAGGGTCTGTATGTCTTAGGCTCCATGTACACGGGACACTTCTGAACGATGGAAACTGACTGCTGGAAAACGTAGGCTAAAAAACGTCTGTTTAGCCGCGTTTGCATACTGCGTTTATGCGCGTTTAGAAGCATTTTTTTAAAGATAAGCTCAGGAGAACCTCCCAAATGCCCAGAATGCACGGAAAAGTGGTAAATTATTAACTATTTCAGACTGTTTTAGAGAAATACAGAGAGTAGAAGCAGAGACAGCAGTATGTGTTGAGATAATTAGGTTTGATTTGCTCATTAACATTTCTTTTGTTTCCAAGGGTGGGAAAGGTGTCTGGTGGAGGGAGTCATTGAGGCCACCTGGCAGGGGGTCTTCATGAGGAAGTTGAGGTGTGAAGGGTCATTAACATATCTTTTGTTTCCAAGGGTGGGAGAGGTCTAAGGTGTAAATTGGTCAATAACATATCTTTTGTTTCCAAGGGTGGGAGAGGTCTGAGGTGTGAATTGGTCCTTAACACATCTTTTGTTTCCAAGGGTGGGAGAGGTCTGAGGTGTGAATTGGTCGTTAACACATCTTTTGTTTCCAAGGGTGGGAGAGGTCTGAGGTGTGAATTGGTCGTTAACACATCTTTTGTTTCCAAGGGTAGGAGAGGTCTGAGGTGGGAATTGGTCGTTAACATATATTTTGTTTCCAAGGGTGGGAGAGGTCTGAGGTGTGAATTGGTCGTTAACATATATTTTGTTTCCAAGGGTGGGAGAGGTCTGAGGTGTGAATTGTTCGTTACCATATCTTTTGTTTCCAAGGGTGGGAGAGGTCTGAGGTGTGAACTGGTCATTAACATATCTTTTGTTTCCAAGGGTGGGAGAGGTCTGAGGTAAGAACTGGTCGTTAACATATCTTTTGTTTCCAAGGGTGGTAGTGGTCTGAGGTGTGAACTGGTCGTTAACATATCTTTTGTTTCCAAGGGTGGGAGAGGTCTGAGGTGTGAATTGGTCGTTAACATATCTTTTGTTTCCAAGGGTGGGAGAGGTCTGAGGTGTGAACTGGTCGTTAACATATCTTTTGTTTCCAAGGGTGGGAGAGGTCTGAGGTGTGAATTGGTCCTTAACGCATCTTTTGTTTCCAAGGGTGGGAGAGGTCTGAGGTGTGAATTGGTCATTACAATGTGTGACAAGCTTGGTAGGAACATCCTGTGTTCAGTGTTGTGTCCATCTGAGTATATTGAAAACTCTTTGCATGCATTTTTCATGATGAAAAAAGGCTCTGGACAGCATCGGGAACTGGAAGAGTTAAAAAAAAATTTCAAACGCAAACGCTTATAAATGCGATTTGCTATGTTTACAAGCGTTTTGCATTTGAAACGCTGATAAAATCGACTGCTAAATGCAAGTTTTTTGCGTTTAAAAAAACTACTGTAAACTCAACTGCCTGTAAACGACTGTAATCGAAGATGTGTACATGGACACATAGGAAAACAGGGAGAGTTCAGGGGCTGCTCAAAAAAACGCTGAACAGCTCCTGAACGTCAGTTTATCAGCTGCAGTGTACATGAGCCCTTAACCACTTCCATACCGGGCACTTTTACCCCCTTCCTGCCCAGCCTAATTTTAAGGTTTCAGCGCTCTCACACTTTGAATGACAATTGCGCAGTCATGCAACCAAACTAAAATTTGATCATTTTGTTCACACAACTAGAGCATTCTTTTGGTGGTATGTAATCAACACTGGGGTTTTTATTTTTTGCTAAATGTACAGAAAAAAGAACAAAAATTTTGAAAAAAAAAGTTTTTTTCTTTGTTTCTGTTATAAACGTTTGCAAATAAATAATTGTTCTTCATAAATTTAGGCCGAGATGTATTCTGCTACATGTCTTTGGTGAAAATAACCCAAATCAGTATTTATTATTTAGTTTGTAGGAAAGTTATAGAGTTCACAAACTATGGTATAGATCTGAAAATTGATCAATCCTGAAGTACTGACAGCCAATCTAATTTATTGAGGCCCAAGAATGTCAGAATAGTACAGATATCCCCAAATGACACCTTTTTGCAGAGTAGACAGTCCAATGTATTTCATAAGAGGCATGGTGAGTTTTTTTAAGTTGTAATTTTTTGTAATAATTTTTCGGAAAAAAAAAAAAAATTTTCACAATTTTTTTTTCCATATTGTCACCAGTGCAGTACAGCGTCATCATGTAACTGGCATGGCGGTGATCAGGGACACTGACTGGTGACAGTGCGAAAAAAAAAAAAAATTTTTCTATTTTTTTTAAGATTTGTTTTTCATATTGCACTATGACCAAAGTAGTATAATGCTACCATAGTAACATTGTACTACTTTGGGGAAGTGATCAGTATTTTTTTTTTACAAAATTTGATTGCTTATAGCAAAGAATTTCTTTGCTATAATCAAGCATTTAACTGAATGAAATTGATTCATTCAGGTTTTTTTGTTGTGATTGGTCACGGCTAATCACATGACACAGCTGGGCTGTGATTGGACCAGTTTGTGCATGTGATCGCTGTGACCATTCACAGCTAAGCACACTTGTATACAATGGATGGCATGAAAGGAAGCCATCCATTGTATACAACTGTCTTGTGACCTGATGTGATGATGATTATTATTATTATAATTTGTATTTATTTCTGTATGTTTTTTCTGATTTACCTGTATAAATATTCTTCTTATTATTATTATTATTATTATTAGTATTATTATTATATGTTTATTTTTATTTACCTGTACAATAATTTATTTATTATTATTTATTATTAATTTTGTATATTTTTTTCCGATTTTCCTCTATTATTATTTATTATTGCTATTATTATTAATAATAATAATTTATTTATTATGTTTATTTTTGTATACTTTTTTTCTAATTTACCTATAGAATTAATTATTGATTATTATTTATTACGTTTATATTTGTATGTTTTTTCTTATATACTTGTAACATTATTTATTTATTATGCTTATTTTTTGTATGCTCTTTTTATTTACCTGTACAATTATTATTATTTATTTATTATTATTATTGTTATTATTATTAATAATAATAGTAATAATAATATGGTTTATTATGGTTTTTTTTGTTTTAGCTTTTTTTATCAGATTTAGCTAGACAATTTTTTATGTATTATTAATTTATTATTTTTATTTTGTATTTTTTTTCTTCTGAGTTGCCTATGGAATTATCCAAGTTACAGTACTGTATATAGCTAGTTTGAAAAATTGTGTATGTCAATACGCACCTTGAAGAACTAAAAAAAAGAAAACCTGAAACATACGCAATACATCCTCTGAAGCCATAGCTGATCCAGAGTAACTGGTAAAGGGAATTGTTACAAGTTTCTAGCCCAGTTCCAGGTGAACATTGTCACTTCCTCCCATTAGCGCAGTGTTACGTCAGCATTGCTGGGTCGTCCGATCATTTCACATTTTCCACACAATTAATGTGTAGTGCAGTATTCTGCAGTAGGGATGAGTGGCAAAAGTCAGCAAAACTGATGTTGCCGTTTCAGTGTAAATCATTTCCAATTGACTTCAATGCATTTCGCCAAAGGCTCAATCAATTTGCCCAAATCGAGTTTTTTTCTTCCTTCAGCAAAATGCTTTGGAGCCAATTAGGTGCAGATTGTTCTGCTAATCTCTGTTCTGGAACTGCAATATTTGAGTAGTCTCAGGCTACTTGTATACCCCCCCTCCCCCTACTCCATGACTTCTCCTATAAGACATGACAGATCACATGTGGGCTGCGCAGGATGGATGGTGCCAAGTTCACACATCATATTACCAGCCATACAGAGTATAGAGACGCATGGCATTTATAATCAGCAGCATGCAGGAGGTGGGGTCAGCTTCTGCACTCCAAATGAATATATCGTGCCATTCCTACTGTAGTGATAATAAAGTTCCTGTACCCTGGTTGGAGGAAGTTCTTTCTCAATCAGGCAAAAAGTCCCTACTGCTAGAAGGTCAAGGTCATTCTACAAAGAAAGTGAAAGAACCAGACCCACACCACACAGCTAGACTCAAAATCAATTTACTGTAGCAGATCAGGGAGCAATTGTGATTGGTTGCCAGAGGTTACAGCATATCATTACCGCTCGCTGACTGGTTGCTAGAGGTGACAGCACATCAATTCTGCTTGCTGATTAGTTGCTACAGGTTACTGCACATTCTTTTGCTCACTGATTGGTTGCTAGAGGTTACTGCACATCCTTAACGCTCACTGATTGATTGCTAGAGGTTACTGCACATCATTACTGCTCACTGATTGGTTGTTTAAAGTTACTGCACATTACTACTGCTCACTGATTAGTTGTTAGAGGTTACTGCACATCATTACTGCTCACTGATTGGTTGCTAGAGGTTTCTGTGCATCATTACTGATTGGCTGCTATAGATTACTGCATATCCTTTCACACACTGATTGGTTGCTAGAGGTTACTGCACATCATTACTGCTCGCTGATTGGTTGCTAGAGGTTACTGCACATTATTACTGCTCACTGATTGGTTGCTAGAGGTTACTGCATATCCTTTCACATACTGATTGGTTGTTAGAGGCTACTGCACATCATTACTGCTCACTTATTGGTTGATTGAGGTTACTGAACATCCTTTCATTCACTGATTGGTTGCTAGAGGTGACTGTACATCATTACTACTCACTGATTGGTTGCTAGAGGTTACTATATATCATTACCAGTTACTGGTTGGTTGCTAGAGGTTACTGCACATCATTACCACTTACTGATTGGTTGCTAGAGGTTACTGCACATCATTACTGCTCGCTGATTGGTTGCTAGAGGTTACTGCACATTATTACTGCTCACTGATTGGTTGCTAGAGGTTACTGCATATCCTTTCACATACTGATTGGTTGTTAGAGGCTACTGCACATCATTACTGCTCACTTATTGGTTGATTGAGGTTACTGAACACCCTTTCATTCACTGATTGGTTGCTAGAGGTTACTGCACATTATTACTGCTTACTGATTGGTTGCTAGAGGTTACTGCACATCAATACTGCTCACTGATTGGTTGATAGAGGTTACAACACATCATTACCGCTTGCTGATTGGTTGCTAGAGGTTACTGCACATCATTACTGCTCACTGATTGGTTGATAAAGGTTACCGTCTCTCTATGGAGGGGCCCCTGGACTGGAGGTAGAGAGACTACTACCTCCAGTCCAGGGACCCTCCATAGAGAGACTACTATCTCCAGTCCAAGGATTCTTCCATAGAGAGACTACCAACTCCAGTACAGGGGCCCCTCTTATTGTAGGGTGACATTAGAATGGAAAGTCCATGGGATAGTAAATCAGTGCAGAGTGTCCTGTATGTGGTCTCACCTGAGTTGGCTCAGTTGAGCCCGGTTTGGCTTTCCCTTCCTCCTCCTCCACAGTGGGCAGGTTCAAGTCAGGCCTGTCAGTGTGAGTATGGGGCTCTTGCTGTTTAGTGAAGTGATTGGACACTGTCACAGTGGGGCTTTAGTGGGGGAGGGGGGCGAGGAGGCAGACAACCCCAGACTCTCAGCACATGCAGGTAGAGCAACGGCAATACCCCTAGTGGAAGTAAAGCTGTGCGGGGAGAGGAAGAGGACAGATTACTCTGCTGTGGCAGGGCTTCAGCCAAGACTAGAGTGGCAAATGCAACTGACCTTTCCTTCCATGGCCAGCATGAGCAACCCTGGACAGTGCATTCTCAAGCAACAGTATTTGTAGCTGCTGACTTAATTTTTTTTTTTTTCTGAAGGAGACTGAAGCTCCTCCTTTAAAGAGGCACTGTCATCTTGAACAGGCAAAGCAGCAAAGTCTCTTTAAATTTAAAGTACGGAACATTAAAATGCTCCCTTTAACTCAATCTTAAATTGAGTCATCCCGCGCTTTTTAATCCTGATGTAGTAGAGACCGCCGAGATATACAGATTCCTTCAGTTCCGTCTAATCACCCTGCCTTGTATAAATCGCGCACAGTATAAGAAAGAAAGTGCAATTACAATAGCATTTTGAAATGCTACATTTGATTAATATCTCTATTTCCCGCCATATACAATCCACTCATTATGTGTCGCGGCACACTCGAGCGTGCACATGAAAGCGACATTATTTTATCTCTAAATTTAATATTTTGACTTTTTACAGAAACATTTTCCAAAAAGAATTAAGTGAATAATTTGTCTCGAACATCATATTCCGTGGAAGAAAGATTTTTTCCCGGACCGTTTAAACAGGGCGCCGCTAAAGAAGGGCATTAAGCGCCATCTACACCATTGAACATGGATTGGATCCAGCTTTTCTTTCTTCCTCTCTCACTCTCTCTCTTTTTTTTTTTTTTGTAAGCTCAATAAAAAATAGCTCTGACACAAACGGCAACGGTCTGTGAAAGTGGGAGAGAAGGATCCTTTTGTTTCATCTGCTGCGTGTTTCGCGGATGGTTCTTTTTACTAGTGTTTTTTTATCATTAAAAGACGCTTATCCACAGGCGTTTGCAAATGAGCCTCGGCGCTGTCAGTTTTTTTGACACGCACACTTCAGTCATTTTTACGCGACAGTACAAAGGGCTTGCACGGTGGGACTCTATGAGCACAGCTGTCAGAAACGCCATCTATATGTATTGCCGTCCAAGGCTGGCATCTCCGCAAGCCGGAGAATGCAGATGAGAAGTCTCTGGGGATTTGTAAGGCATATTACCATTGCTTACTAAAGACAGATGAAAACAAGTAAAGAAACACAATAGCTTGTTATCGCCGGGCTCCATGCATGCTTGGTGTAGCTGTTAAAAAAACAGAAAAAACAAAAATAGTACTTACTGTATATGTATATACATGAATAGCTAATCCAAAATGAAACTAAAATGTATTTTCAAGAAACCCTGTCATCAGACCATTCATATCAAGAACACTGTTCCCATAAAATTATATTTACATATGATATATTTTATTCATGTTATTTACCTTTAAAAGCCTCCATTGTGCAGACATGCAAAAAACCCTGATACTGCTGCTGGGTGCCACCATCATGGATGTGTTGTCAGCAACCCAAGCAGACTCAGAACTGTCACTTAAGTGATGGGGTGTAAACTCAATTTCATTGCAGACCTCATCATCATTATTATACTTTCAAAAGTCCAGTTACAGCTGTAATACTGGATTTCAAGAGCACCCCACCCTCCCTTACATTAGATATCAAGAGTTCCCCACCCTTCCTTACATTAGATATCAAGAGTTCCCCACCCTCCATTACATTAGATATCAAGCGTTTCCCATCCTCCATTACATTAGATATCAAGAGTTCCCCACCCTCCCTTACATTAGATATCAAGAGTTCCCCACCCTTTTCCTTACATTAGATATCAAGAGTTCCCCACCCTTCCTTACATTAGATATCAAGAGTTCCCCATCCTTCATTACATTAGATATCAAGAGTTCCCCATTCTCCCTTACATTAGATATCAAGAGTTCCCCACCTTCCATTACATTAGCTATCAAGAGGTCCCCATCCTCCATTACATTAGATATCAAGAGTTCCCATCCTCCATTACATTAGATATCAAGAGTTCCCATCCTCCATTACATTAGATATCAAGAGTTCCCCATTCTCCATTACATTAGATATCAAGAGTTCCCATCCTCCATTACATTAGATATCAAGAGTTCCCCACCCTCCTTTACATTAGATATCAAGAGTTCCCCACCCTCCATTACATTAGACATCAAGAGTTCCCCACCCTTCCTTACATTAGATATCAAGAGTTCCCCACCCTCCATTACATTAGATATCAAGAGTTCCCCACCCTCCCTTACGTTAGATATCAAGAGTTCCCCACCCTCCATTACATTATATATCAAGAGTTCCCCACCCTCCCTTACGTTAGATATCAAGAGTTCCCCACCCTCCCTTACGTTAGATATCAAGAGTTCCCCACCCCTTCATTTGGACTTCTTATATGATTATCATTTATATTATTCACTATTTATTAACTATTTTTGATACTGAAGTTTCACGATTTGTAGCGCTGCACGCAGGGGCGGACTGACAACTCATGGGGCCCCCGGGCAATAGGGGATCATGGGGCCCCTGTGTCCTCTTCCACACCAAAAAAAGCCTATGAAACAGCCAATGAAAGGTACCAAGGGCATCTCATGGGGCCCCCTACTGACCCCGGGCCCTCAGGCAGTGCCCGAGTGCTCGAATGGTCAGTCCGCCCCTGGCTGCACGTTAATTTCATTTATTTATTTGTTAGGCAAATTGAGTTACAATATTTTTATGAAGTTCATCGCAATTTACTTTGTGATGTGACTTTCACATTTTGTTTTCCTATCTGTACTATATATTCATATTGAAAATCATATAGAGATTTGATGGATCTCCTGCCAGGTGTTATCTGAATATTAGATGAATCACTGCTGTGCTTGTTAACTTATAAAAGTAGATGTAAACCCAATCACTAAAACCTAATATACATTTTAATACTTAATTTCAAATGTCATATTCAATCTATCTTCAGTTATATCTAGGGATCCTGTCATGTAGGTCCTTGTTCAACTGCTTCCTGTTATAGGGTGACAATGCTCAGTCCCTGTCTCCCATTTATGTTACTGCATTGTGAACCTGTCATACAGACTTCCAATGGAGCCTACAAGTGGCGATGGCATTGCACAAAAAGGCTGTAATGAATGAGAACACCACATGTTTATAATCAGTGCAGTATAGATTTCAAAACATTAATATAAAATCAGAATGTAAAACAGACTGGCACTCACTCTGCCTATACTCTAATTCTTTGCCTTCATTGTCCAGTATTTTCTTAGATTATCAGTCACCTGTATTCAAGCCTTGATGAAGAGAGAGTTTTGAGCCCACGAAAGGTGTTGGCTTTACCCTTTGATGTTTAACCAAGGTTACTAAATCTATACTGGACTCATTATGAACTTGTGGTGCCCTAATCATTTAAAGCAGGGGTCTCCAAACTTTCCAAGCAAGGGGCCAGTTTACTGACCTTTAGGCTTTAGGAAGGCCAGACTGTGGCCAGTGAAAGGAGAAAATGCCCTGATACAGTGCCCCATCATTGGTTTAATGGGAGGAATAATACCCCATTGTTGATATCAATGAGATGTATAGTGCCCCAGTTATGGTGTCAGTAGGAATGGTGCCCCATCATTGGTGTCAGTTGGTGGAATAGTGCTCCAAGGGCCAGATAAAGGCAAGCAAAGGGCCCCCGGGCTGCAGTTTTGAGATCACTGATCTAAAGCATGGGTGTCAAACTTAATTTCATTGTGGGCTGCAACAGCAGTATGGATGTTGGCAAAAAGGATCGTTGTATCTGGGATGAGTTACCTACAAAGTGCAGGGTTCAGGGTGCAGATTTCTGGAGTACATTACATAGAGAGCTCAGGAGTGGGTTGTGTACAGAGTGCAGGGTTCAGGTGTGTGCAATGTACAGAGTGCAGAGTTCAGGGATGTGCTGTGTACAGAGTGCAGGGTTCAGGCGTGCGCTATATACAGAGTGCAGAGTTCATTGATCTGCTGTGTACAGAGTGCAGGGTTCAGGTGTGCGCTAAGTACAGAGTGCAGAGTTCAGGGATGTGCTGTGTACAAAGTACAGGGTTTAGGGGTGTGCCATGCACAGAGTACAACCCCCCCGTCTCTCTTTCTTACCTTGCCCGGCTCATGTGCCTCCCTGTGTAAGCAGCTCAGCCTTGTCTTTCAGGCAGATTGTTCTCTCTCTCAAATTCTGGAAATCTGGCACCCCCATGAGTGTGTGCAGGGAACTGTTAGTTCTGGAAGCTGCTGATAGCAAAGCTGTTCTTTTGGGCTCTCTTCACTCAGAGACTCCATCCGCAGAACCTGCTTTTTAAAGGGACCCCTGATGGTGGTACGTTTGAAGGTCTTCTGAGCACCCTGCCCTAGACGTGACCAGAAGGTGTACAGGATCCTGGCCCTTGTTGGAAGCAGATGTACCTGAGTTATACCTGATGAGACAGGCTATCTCAAATGCGTGTATTTAGGCACTTCAGGTGAGTGCGCAATTCATTCATTTATTTTATTACTCGTCATCTGCCACTCCGGATCAGTTCCCCACGCACTTACATTAGGATCTCATCGGATCCCCACGATTTATTTATTTTTTCTGCTTTATGGGACATTATTCTCATTGATTTGTTCACTTACTCTGTTCACCTAATGGTGACATATGACTCTGCACACTATACAGTACCCCATAGTTTGTAGACACTATAACTTTCATGCAAACCAATTAATATACACTTATTGGGATTTCTTTTTTACCAAAGACATGTAGCAGAATACATTTTGGCCAAAATATATCAAGATGTTTGCTTTTTAAAATTGTTTTATTGGATATGTTTTATAACAGAAAGTAAGAATTTTTTTTTCAACAATTTGGTCTTTTTTTCGTTTATATAATAAAAAATATAAAAAAAACAGTGATGATCAAATATCACCAAAAGAAAGCTCTGTTTGTGGGAATAAAGTATATACATTGTGGGTACAGCGCTGCATGTCTGCATAATTGCCAGTTATAGTCCCTCAAGAGTTGGTTCTGGCCAGGTCAGTGGATTGCTTCAAAAAAGTCCTGGATTCTTGCCTAGATACACAGAATATAACTGGATACTAACATTTATAGGTAAAGTTGATCCAGGGAATATCCGATTGCCTCTCGGGGGATCAGGAAGGAATTTTTTCCCAGCAGGAGCAAATTGGATCGTGCTTTGCTGGGTTTTTTTTTGCCTTCCTCTGGAACAACTGTGGGTATAGGATTATAACAATTTTTTTTTTTTTAATGGTTGAACTGGATGGACTTTTGTCTTTTTTCCAGCCAGACTAACTATGTAACTATAGTGGCACAGTGCCAAATAGCAAAAAATGGCCCGATCACAAAGGGAGTAAAATCCACCAGAGCTTAAGTGGTTAAATTAACAACACTAAATAATATAAAAAAAAAAAAAACTAATAGTATCTTTATTGATCATGAATAGGTGCAAAAGCAATACACTAGAGTTAGAAAATACCCTTGGAACATGTACGTATTTGAAAATAATCGATGTAACCGTGCATATAGGAAATAAAAAGGGGCCATTGATTTTCACAACATTTTTATAAATGGCTTCAAAGTCCAACACGTTTTAATTTATGATGCATAGGTGTAAGCGCCTTTTACTTTGTATTATTCTGTGTAGTCTGGTAATTGCCCTGCTCTCCATTGATTGCCGAGCCTTTGTTTTGTCAGAAAGGCCTATTCCCAGCCATGTAATCGGATTCTTACTTCTACCGGAGAACAAATCAAATACATGCATTTAGCTGCTTTTCGAGGTCCCCACGAGCTTCTCAGTCTATAATGTCTAACCTTGGTCTTCTCCAGTCCCAGGTGAGCTGCCTAGCAATGTTGATCTATCTCGTTCCTTTTCTTACAAGCAAATGATCTCAGTAGCCCGTCTCTTTTGCAGACACTTAATGGTTTAAGCGGTAGCTGTTTAATGAATACATTTTAGGGAATTTCCCTAATGGAAAGAATTCGAGCTCTGAAGGCTTCGGGGATATTGTTAAAAGACTAGGCTTTTTCTTTTTCTCTTGTCTTTTTTTTTTTTTTGCAAAAACTGCAGCAGGAAAAAACATATCATTATTGGTTTGTTAATCAAAATCTAAATAGGAATTATTTTACTTTGTGGCACAGGTCAATAGCACAGCGAACTGTTTAAATGGAACATTATTTGAGGTTAGGGCAGCCAGGTAGTTGGAAAAACAAAAGGAGAATGGCAAGGATATGGAAAATTCTAATTGAGGCTTTGAAGAAAAATAGGAAAAGCAATAAAACGCACTTTTAGTTAAAGATCACCTGTCGCCCTGTGACACTGAGGAAGATGCAGCTAAAGTGATTGTGAAGCTTCCTTTTTTTTCATTAAAATAACAAACATGTTATACTTACCTGCTCTGGGCAATGGCTTTGCACAGAGTAGCCCCATTTCCTTCTTCTGGGGTTCTTGCTCTGGGCTTCACCACCCCTCCACTTGCTATAGGGGCACTCGTGTGTAGGCAGGTGCAGTCTGCTTTCTCCACTGCAGGTGGCGCTCAACTGGTGTGGTACTGAAGATGTAGAGGAAGTCAAGAGAAACCCGGTTTCTCTATGATTTCCTGGTCCCATGAGGCACCGAGGAAGCTGCAGTTCTTTTTTATTCATTAAAATAACAAACATGTCATACCAGGGGCGGACTGACAACTTATTGAGCCCCCGGGCAATAGGGGATCATGGGGCCCCTGTGTCCTTGCCCAAACTCAAAAAAGCCTATGAAAAAGGTACCAGGGGCATCTCATGGGGCCCCCTACTGACCCCGGGCCCTCGGGCAGTGCCCGAGTTTCCAAATGTTCAGTCCGCCCCTGTGTGATACTTACCTGCTCTGTGCAATGGCTTTGCACAGAGCATCCCTGATGCTCCTGGGGTCCCTGCTCTGGGCTCCACCCCTCCACCGAGTGCAACTTGCTATGGGGGCTCCCATATGTAGATAGATGCAGTCTGCTTTCTCCACTGCAGGTGGCGCTCAACTGGTACGGTACTGCAGCTGGAGAGGAAGTCAGGATAAACCTGGTTTCTTTATGATTTCCTGGCCCCCTGAGGCTTTCTATGCTGCATCCAAGTGACCCTGAGCGGCCATCTTGAGCCTTTTTAGGTTCCTGCCCCTAGGTTTTGTTGCAGATTTTGCGAAGTGGCTAGTGCAGGGGAAGAACACCCATCTGTCAGGGAAAGTGATTAGTAGCAGGGAGAGGTTCTGGATGAGTAGGGACATGCCTTCCTGCATTGGAACCCTCCCCATTGGGACCAGAACAGCCAGGCCTCACTCCACCCTCGGAGACAGATGCTGTTAGTGCATCACCTGTTGTATTCTAAAGTTGCACAGAACTGTGTTTCCTGGCATGGCGCTCTCCCTCTGGGCTGTTTGTAAAATCGGGCCTGTCCTTTTTGGTTATCTACAACTGGACTCCAGCAGCAATTACTGCAGCCCAGTGGCGTCCCTAGGGCGGTGCTGCCAGCATCGGGTGACACCATCACAGGGGGTGCAGGAGCAGGATGCCGCCACAGTGACAGCTGTCCCCGCCCCGGTGTAGCGGTAAAGGAGTATCCCCTGAAGCAATTGAGCATGTGTCGGTTTCAGGCCAAAGAAGCCAATCACCGGCTCTGTGCGAAAGTCGGAGATCGGCTTCTTCGGCCTGAAACTGGCACATGCACAGTTGCTTCAGGGGATACATATCTTCAAGGGATACTCATTTTACACTGGCACCGCTCCTTCCTCTCTGGAGGGGTGACACCACGTGTTATCGCAACCGCATTGGGTGACACCAACCCTAGGGACGCCTCTGCTGCAACCGCACCACTCTGCACCTACCAACATATGGGTGCTTGCTCCCGAGCTCTGCTCTGTGTGTCCATAAGATGCACAGAATGGGGCTCAGCCCTGCCCCCCACTGCTCGGCACTGGCTCTGATTGACAGCCGTGTAAGACAATGGCTCCTGCTGCTGTATCTGAGCCAATGAGGAGTGAGAGAGCCGAGGGAGCCGGATCAAGAACAAGCTCAGGTATGTATTCAGAGAGGGCTTGTCAGGGATCCAACCGCGGTAGCCTCTAGCACTCCACAGACCGGAATCCGCCAAGGCGCGGAATCTAAGCTCTGACCTGCTTGTTCACCAGAGCCCCTGATGGTGGGGATGCACTTGGAGCAGGCCGAGACCAGGTCGCGGCCCCTGGGTTCACCCAGCTGTGGTAGACGCACCGTTGAAGGTGTATAGCTGGTAAGAGTCTGATGTGAGGAGGTAACTAGAGCAGCGTCGGTAACAGTGGTGGCGGTGTAGTACAGAATCAGCAAGCAGAGGGATAAACAGGTCACAAGCCGGGTTCGTCAACAGGAGGTCAGAACATGCGGGGTTAAGCAGGAGAATGGTCAGACAAAGCCAGGGATCAGAGCAGGAGACGGACAGCAAATCAGGATCAGGCAGGGTCGGCAACAAACAATCTACTCTCAGGAACTCAGGAACACAGATAAGACCATATGGCACTTGAGCATTGCAAGAGCCGGGTTTAAATAGCCCGCCCGACTCCTGACAGGCGCTCCTGGGTCCTAGTGCTTGCCCGGTTTTACAACCACTTTAAATGAAAATCAGGCAGTCTGATGACCAGGGGCGGACTGACCATTTGGAAACTCGGACACTGCCTGAGGGCCCGGGGTCAGTAGGGGGCCCCATGAGATGCCCCTGGTACCTTTTTCATAGGCTTTTTTGAGTTGGGGCAAGGACACAGGGGGCCCCATGATCCCCTATTGCCCGGGGGCCCCATGAGTTGTCAGTCCGCCCCTGCTGATGACTAATAAGTTAGCTTTCTTGGTCATATGTGGTTACATTTTCACTCAAACATTCATGGAGACTTGGAAAAATACTTTGTCAGATCATTCTTTTTTTGCCATCACTGAATCAACTAGTCGTTTTTTTCAAAGACACTATATTATAAAGGTACGCCTGTGCTGCACCGAATATCTTCTTTTTGAAAAATGTATTCTTTATTGAAGTATAGGCGCAGGGTATTGCACAATACATAAAATACCTAAGAACATAACATATTGTGACATTACAATGGATAGCTGGTGACCATTATATACCAACATATACGGGGGTCCATTTTCTGAATTAGCTTTTCTTTCAAAGGGAGATACAGATGACATTTAGCAAAGAAAAATTAATAAGTCATTGAGGCCCATCAAGCAACCAGTACAGTGAAGCAGAGTAGGTCTTGAAAACAATGTAAGAGGAATTTGGCCCTTAGACAGTCAATATGACAAAATGTGGTGTATGGTGAATAGGTTGCACTGACAGGTCCACGTCACCTCAATGAGTTTAACCCCTTCCTGCCCAGTGCTTTTTATCAGCACTGATCACTGTATTAGTGTCATTGAGGATGTCAGTGACAGTCAGTCCCCCCCCCCCCTTTTCCCAGTGTCAGAATGTCCACCGCAGTCCTGCAGTCCCGCTATAAATCGCTGATCACCGCCATTACTAGTATAATAAAATAAATTAATTAATAAAAAATTCCAGTATATACACCGCTGTTTGTAGACCCTTTAACTTTCACGTAAACCAATTAATTTACACATATTGGGATTTTTTTTTAGCAAAGACATGTCGCAGAATACATTTTGGCCTAAATTTATGAAGAAATTTGATTTTTTAAATTTTTTTACTGGACATGTTTTATAACAAAATGTCAAACATATTGTTTTTTTTTTAAATTGTCTGTCTTTTTTTGTTTATAGCATAAAAAAACAACAACTCAGAGGCAATCCAATACCACTGAGAGAAAACTCCATTTGTGGGAATAAAAGGACATGAACTTCATTAGGGTGCAGCGTTGCACGACCGCACAATTGTCAGTTAAAGTAACGCAGCGCCGTATCGCAAAAAATGACCTGGTCAGGAAGGGGGTAAATCCTCTGGAGGGCAAGTGGTTAAGTTATTGTCAGCTAGGGTCATCCACATGTCAGGAGTTTGCAGCCAGCGATCCAGATTTCGTTGTATTTAGATGGGCAACCCCTAGGTATATTGATGAGCTTATACACTCACAGGCCACTTTATTAGGTACATCTTGTTAGTGCCAAGAAAATACCCCCCACGCTATTACACCACCACCACCAGCCTGGACCGCTAATACAAGAGATGGCGTTCTGCATACCTTGGATGTAACGATTGGTTATTTGAGTTACTGTTACCTTTCTATCATCTCAAACCAGTCTGCCCATTCTCCTCTGACCTCTGACACCAACAAGGCATTTTCCTCCACACAACTGCCGCTCACTGGATATTTTCTCCTTTTTAGATCATTCTCTGTAAACCCTAGAGATGGTTGTGTGTAAAAATCCCAGTAGATCAGCAGTTTTTGAAATACTCAGACCAGCCCATCTGGCACCAACAACCATGTCACGTTCAATGTCACTTAAATCCCCTTTCTTCTCCTTTCTGATACTCGGTTTAAACTTCGGTGAGTCGTCTTCACCACATCTAGATGCCTAAATGCATTGAGCTGCTGCCATGTGATTGGCTGATTAGCGATTTGTGTTACCAAGCAATTGGGAGGTGTACCTAATAAAGTGGCTGGTGAGTGTAAGGTACGGTGGAATTTATTTCCCGAATCCAGGAGTTGATTGTGGGGGGCGTAGCCTGCATCCAGCTTTGTACAGTTTTTTCACAGTGAATAAAATTTCATGCAACAACATTTTAGTGAACGTATCTAGATCATGGTTTGGAGCGTAGAGTGAATCAACTAATTGCACTCAAAAGCCCCTCAATATTTCATCCAGGCCTGCTACTGCTGAAATCTCAGACGTAATAACAGATCACAATGTGTATGATTTTTCCTGCAAGGAGAACCACATTCACAGTTAGAATTTTGCTTGTTCGAGAAAAATTTTCCATTCTGATCCTTAGAATTTTCTGGTTACCGGTCAAAAATGAATGTCGATTTAACATCACTAACAGAAAAAATGTTTGGATTCTCCCCATGACATCATTTTCATGATGTTAAAGTTGATCTATGGTCAAAATAATACATATTGAAGTTGTATATAGATAATATATACTGTATATATCCACACTGGTCACCTGTAACATTCTCACCAATGACAGCTAAAGTGAATTGCACTGATTATTTCATTACAATGACATCTGAAAGAGGTTGGGATACCTTAGGCAGCAGGTGAACATCCGCCCCAAAGTTGATGTGTTGAAAGCAGAAAAAATAGGCAAGCCTAAGAATATGAGCAACTTTGACATTGGCCAGATTGTAATGGCTAGACGACTAGGTTAGAGCAACTTCAAAACTGCAACTCTTGTGGGATGTTCCTGGTCTGCAGTGGTCAAGACTGACCATAAGTGGTCCAAGGAATGAAAACCATCGAACCATCGACAGGGTTATGGATGCACGCGAGAAGCGAAGGCTGGCAAGTGGCTGCTATGGGGGCACTCGGAAGAGGGGAGAAGCCGGGGGCACTAGTGTGGGATCCCAGAAGAGGAGGATCGAGGCTGCTCTGTGCAAAACCACTACACAGAGCAGGTAAGTATACAGTACAGGTAAGTACAATCACTTTAATGTGCATTGCATAAGTATAGCTCGATTATGTTGAATGAGCTGCCATTGCAGTAAAATGCAGGACATGCTGAGATATTTTGTAAAATGTCACTCATGCTGTATACTGTTTATTTATGCAGACTTTTAAAGTTATCGAGAAGTCTGCTTCAATTAGAGCAGGGAACCGAATATCAAGTTTTGCATTTGAAGCTTTGAATTTAGAAAACCTTTTTTGAAATCAGTATATAGTACTTTTTTTTTGTTTTTGAATTGAAACAGCTATATGCAGTTTAGAATAAATGGCTCTATAATATTGGACTATGTTTGCACTATTTTGCATCGGTTCTGGATGTACATCTGGCTAATAGGGTGTAAAGGAATGTGTAGGGACCCTACTCTAAGCAATAATGTTCCAAGCAGGGGAAGACTGACCATTTGAAAACTCGGGCATTGCCCGAGGGCCCGGGGTCAGTAGGGGGCCCCATGAGATGCCCCTGGTACCTTTTTCATAGGCTTTTTTGAGTTTGGGCAAGGAAATAGGGGCCCCATGATCCTCTATTGCCTGGGGGCCCCATGAGTTGTCAGTCTGCCCCTGGTTCCTAGTCTAAATTTATTGCTGATGGGCTGTAGTCAGCCTGTGGATGGGGCCACTTGTTCACTAGGGGTACCTTTTACTCGAAGGTGTGGATCAGGACCAGACAGGAAGTGCAGTCATGTGAACAGTCTAACATTAAGGCAGTATACTGACTTAGAGATGCGCTCTCACTGCATGTAGTAATGAAGCTGAGTTTCTCTTATAAGTGTTGTCCCATAGCTCTACACACAGTGACTTGTGTATGTTGCATTCAGAGTAGCAGGCTGAGCCACCTCCACCAGCCAGTGTACCTATGTTACCTCACTCCCAGTAACAGAATGAGATCTTGACGGACCTATAGCCTGGATCCCATGCATTTCTTCTGTTAACTCTTCCTCTTCCATACTATACAGTTAGGCCAAGGTCCTTCATTGTTGTTCTTCCTTAGCATAATTGTTTGACACGGTAGTGTCTTCATACCCCTCTAGTGCTTTACAGACCTGGGTTTTTTGGATATTTAAACCCCAGTATGCACTCCTTTGAATAACTTCAGACCAGGCTCTTGGAAAAGTTTAGCAGTCTTTACTGACCACCTCCAGTAAAACATAATATAAAAGTGCAATGCAGTATATGTCCTAACCCAACTAAACTGATTGGCAGCCTGGGCATACCTTCACACGTGGAAGTCCATGGTTGTGAAGTTCATACTTGGCAGTACTTGGCAGTACTTGGTGGTAGAGATGGCACACAATTGTCCTCTCCTGGTTTTTGGGTTTCAGTGGGAACAGCAGCAACAGAGACACTTCTGTGCCCTTGGATCTCAGCCTTCTCCAAATGTATATCACAGCTGAAGCCCAATGGAAATAGACACCCTAACCCCTTCCCAACCCATCCTGGGCCATCCCTAATTTTCTTAGCAGTTTCAATCTGCTTACAGGCTGGAGCTCTAGCTGACAGTTTGGTGTTCTTCAGGTTTTCCCTTACTCAGTATTATTGTTTTCTTCTGTCTGCTCTTGGGAAGTGTCCTTGGCAATAGTGTAAGAAGATGCAATAACCTGAGTTATGAATATTTATGTCTACCTGGACAACCACTAGTACAGGCTTTCTCAACCAAGGTTTCATGGTAGCTTAGGGTACCTCCAGAGATTGCTAGAGGTTCCTTGCGTAGTGATAAAATTTCTGCCTCACAGTTGAGTAAGCTGTGACAACAGCAATCTGTAATTTGAAATTCTTCTCAATGAGCACAAGTGTAAGGAACATACCTCCCAGTCACCATCAACTAATGTTCTGTGAGGTGTACAGTAGTTACAGTAATTGTTAGCAGAGATCCCTGAGACCAGAAAGTTATTTCAAGTTTTCCTCATGGTGGGAAAGGTCGAGAAAGGCTGCATTAGGAGGTTTATTGCCAGTTGTGCATGTTTTGGAAGTGTAAAAATATTTGAGAGTGACCTTGGAAAGGTCTGTTTCTTCCCATTCTTTTGCATGGTGACGAGGTGTGTGTTGCTGTGGGTTCCTGCTGCCTGGGGAGGGTGTGTCACCACAAAGAGGCCCAAGCCTGATGCCTGAAGATTCCTGCTATCCTACAGGAGGGTATCCAGGGAACGTTGTCTAAAAGGGGTAAAGAATTTTTCTGCTGAAGAGTATTTTGGGAGTTGGGTGGAAACTAATGCCGGTAGACATTGGTGGAAGTTATGTTGGCTCGTCCACAGAGCAAGAACCTTTAAGCCTTGCTTAAAGGAACTTTTTCAGTATTGACTGTGAGTGGTGATACATTTTTTTATATTTTTTGGGTATCTTTTGCCCTAAAACTTCTCTCTCTAAGTTTATTGGTCCTTTAATAAACCCTGTTAAACTGTCTTAAAGTGATTGGTGGCCAATCCACCCTACGGTAAGTCATGAATTACACCCTGACGTGAAATGCTAGCACACTGAGCTACCTGGATGTCCCTAAAGCTAGACACAGATGGACTCAATTTTGGCCAAAGATGGAGTTTTGATCCATCTATGGCTGGCTTTAGGTTTCGCTAAAGTTGGACATGGACCGAATTTTGGCTGATTCTGCAAAATTTGTTCTGTGGGTGAAAACCTAGCTCAACCTTTGTCAAATAATAAAATTCATCCAGCCTAACCATCTTTAGGAGGTAAGGGGTGTTACACATGATTTGCACTTGCCTGACCACTGTTTTGAAATAAGGAATGATTCTTTTATTTTTTGGTAATTTGATAGAATGATACTTGTGAACACCTTCTATTCTAAAAAGGTTTTACTGTGCTCTATTTTTAAATTTAGAAATAATATGTCACGCTGTTCCAGAACATAAATGATTTTGTGCCCAATTAAATGCTATGTTAATGGCATGAGGCTATTGTAGAGGAATTGGCACCACTGTGCCTCACTATGCATCAGTGATTTTGGCCAATCACCTATTGCATCCTCCTTGTATCCACTGATAAATGTGTGTTATATATAGAGCAGATGATAATTGTACAGTCAGGACCTCCACAGGTTTGTGGCTGCTCTGCTGCCTCTTGTTAAAATTTCATAGTTAAATTCATTACGGTGTTTAAAACTCTTCCTCCAAGCAGTGGATCTGATTAATAAAAAGATTTATGTATGTGATTTATATTACCGAAGCCTACTTTTGCCCAGATTTACGCAAACACTGTAGAGATAGCTCCAGCGGGCTTCTTACATAGTTTATTGACTTTATTTTCTTTACAAAACAGTCTGCTGGGAATGCGGATATAATGCTATAACCATCTGTCAGAGTCAGTGAGAGAACACCGTTCTACACCACAGAGGAACTAAACTGAGGAGATGGAGGGAAACGTATCTCATAACAGCCTGCCTCTGGCTACACAGTCAGACCCGGGCCGCTGCCACTCAGGGGAGTTGTGCTGGATTGAGTTGCCACTTTCCCACCCAGAATGCTGTAAGTCACATGATCTAAAGAAGGGGAATGCTGTGAGGTGTCTGAAACCTAATGCTGGCAGTCAAATGTAGCAGGAAGAAATGGAGGGTGGGAGGGAGGAAGGAAGAGGAAGGAAGGAAGGAAGCAGGAAGAGATGGAAGGAAGGAAGGAAGGAAGGAAGGAAGGAAGAGGAAAGAAGGAAATAAGGAAGGAAGGAAGGAAGGAAGAGGAAGGAAAGAAGGAAGGACTGTGAAAGGAAGGAACAATGGTGGGGGAGGGGGTGCAGGAAGTTGGGACGGAGGGCAGATGGGTGGGGAGGAAGAAAGAAAGAAAAAGAATGAAAGAAAAAAAGAAAAGGAAGGAAGGACGGAAGAAGAAAATAGTGATGGGGGATGGAAGGAAAGGAAGGAAGGAAGGAGAAGGACCGAAGAAGGAAGGCACAATGAAGGAGGGGGGGGGGGAGTTGGGATGGACAGATAAGGGAAGGTGGGTGGGAAGGAAGGAAGAAAGAAATAGAATGGAAGGAAGGAAGGAAGGAAGAGGAAGGAAAGAAGGAAGGACTGCGAAAGGAAGGAACAATGGTGGGGGAGGGGGTGAAGGAAGTTGGGAAGGAGGGCATATGGGTGGGGAGGAAGAAAGAAAGAAAAAGAATGAAAGAAAAAAAGAAAAGGAAGGAAGGACGGAAGAAGAAAATAGGGATGGGGGATGGAAGGGAAGGAAGGAAGGAAGGAAGGAAGGAAGGAAGGAAGGAAGGAAGGAGAAGGACCGAAGAAGGAAGGAACAATGAAGGAGGGGGGGGGGGAGTTGGGATGGACAGAGAAGGGAAGGTGGGTGGGTGGGAAGGAAGGAAGAAAGAAATAGAATGAAAGGAAGGAAGGAAGGAAGGAAGGAAGGAAGAGGAAAGAAAGAAGGAAGGATTGTGAAAGGAAGGAACAATGGTGGGGGAGGGGGTGCAGGAAGTTGGTAAGGAGGGTAGATGGGTGGGGAGGAAGAAAGAAAGAAAAAGAATGAAAGAAAAAAGAAAAGGAAGGAAGGACGGAAGAAGAAAATAGGGATGGGGGATGGAAGGGAAGGAAGGAGAAGGACCAAGGAAGGAAGGCACAATGAAGGGGGGGGATGGACAGAGAAGGGAAGGTGGGTGGGAAGGAAGAAGGAAATAGAATGAAAGAAACAAAGAAAAAAGGAAGGAAGGAAGGAAGGCAAGATGGAAGGACTGAGGAAAGAAGGAACAATGAAGAGGAGAGAGGACGGAAGTTGCCCTGGACAGAGGACAGAAGGTGGGTGGGAAGGAAAAAAGGAAAAATCGAAAAGATAAAAAGTAAGATGGGAGGGAGGGAAAACAAAATGAAGGAAAGAACGGAAACTGTCCATCTATCTAATAATATTTTCATGCTATAGAACCTCTACAGCACGTTACTTATAATGAAGGTTGATAAGCAGAGACTATACATTGTCCTCCACTGGACGGGCACAGCAGTATGGCCTGCACAATATATTTTCCTCTTGATTTTTCTCTCCCAGCGAATAACAGGAGGTGGTTTCAACCAGCATTTTTTTTCCATGGTCAGATTCTTTTATCTTCCCGACACTTCAATTACTGACAGAAGCTTCACATAAATGCTCTGCGTAGCGCGGTGCCATTTGTAAAGCAGCAACCATTGATGGGCATAACACACGCACTGTGACCAATTCTTAATGAGAGCCGGTAGGCCGGCCGATTGACATTGATGGAGATCTCAAGATTCTCAGTCATTGTATTCCTGGTTCCTCTTCAGTCAATGTCTAGAAAAGAGGCATTTCAGACACCACATCCACAAGTGCATGGAGGAAAGTAAAGGTCAGCTTACTGTTGCTTGCCAGAAATTAATTAAACAAAAAATTGTACTGCGTCCTTCTCAACATTTAATTCCTCCTTTTACTGCTGGCCTCATACGTGGTGTTCATATTGAAACGATACACCGAGCTTGTTCATTTATGGACTGAGGACTTGAGTGAGCACAGATTCACAGCTTGAAATGAATTTTTCTTATTCTGTGCTAAAGGCAGAAGGGAGGAAAAAAGAAAAATTAAACAATGGTGCATATCCGGATGGCAATTTTCTTTTTGAAAGGCTCCAGTGATGGAAGAATAACTATGGTCCATCATGACTTTATTAACTTATTTTCAACTACTCCGGGCATTTTGCTTTTTGATTTTGTTTTGAGAAGTTGTCCTTGGATGTCTGCGTCAGTTATTATTTGTCTTAGGTTGTATAGCAAGAAATAAGAATCTTAAGAGTTGGTTGCACTCAAGATTAGATATGCATTAAAGCAGAAAGATAATCAGCCACTTCCATGCCCTGTATAATGAGTCACCCCCTTGAGTATCTGGATGCCAAAAGCAGACAGGGGCTTGTCCTTACTCAAAGCTATCCGAGGATCCAAGATAAAGAAGCCGATGACATACATAATTTTATTATAACAGACAAACAACAAGAGGTCTTGTCTAAAACCTTCCCTAATGCATTTTACCAAAAAATGGGTTTAAAGTGGCTGTAATTGTCAGAAATTAAAAATTAACAAAGCAGTCCTTCTATAGTGTGTACTTTCCTCTATCCAAAGCTTCTAGTGTGATTAATGTATCTTCCTCATTGTCCCGCTATTTGTGTAAGTTACTTCTGACAGTCTATGAGGACACCAATCAATCCTGGGAGATGGTCTCGCCTCGCCTCACAGCAGGTGATTGACAGTCTCAGCTGTACATGTTTCCCTATAAGACTGTGCAGAGGGGGTGTGTCCATTCCCCCCCCCCCATTCAGGTCTCAGATTACACTCAGCTCTCTGCTCTATGCTGTGCAGTGTGTGATCGCAGATCCCTATCCTCTGCCTTCTGAAGCTCCATCTGGTCCCAAACAAGCATGAGGTGAATGAAGTCAAAGGAAGGTCAGCACTCCTGATCTGCATATTTAATTGTTGGTAAATAGGTCATAAAAACAGCCAGTACTTTTCGGGGCAACATCACTCTCCCTTCTTCAGGGCTCAACACAGGATGAACCTTGGTTTATTGTTTTGCCATCTGTGCCCCATTGGGGAGATTTACCTTCACTGTCTCATAGCCAAAATAGGAAATGAGAGGAAATCCCTGAAAATTAAGGGAATCCCTTGGGGACCACCCAGTATTACATTTCTGGGACAACAAAAAAATTTGGGATTTTCTTTTGCTTTCCCTTTCAATGCTAATAGTAAACAGGACAAATGGGCTGAATCTCCCTAATGGGGACATACAGCAGTAAAAACTGAAAGGTTTTGCCTTTGGTTATACTTTAAATAGAATATACAATATAATACATTATTTAAACAAATATAAAAGAGATTATTTTAACCACTTGCTGCCCGCTCACAGTACTACTAGTATTCCATGGATGGGCGGCATAGCCCTACTGGATGATGTACCTTGGTGGGGGACTTCCGGGCTTCCATTGGTCCCAGCCAATGATTAACAGTACAAAGCCCTGTGTTTACAAACACACAGGCCTCAGTACACTGATCAGCAATCTAAATGTTTCTTTTCCCTGCAAAGCAGGAAGAAAAACAGTCAGATAGCAGAGTAAAGCAACACACATTACACATTGTTAGGCACATATTTAACCCCTTGATTGCCCCTGGATGTTAACCCCTTCCCAGCCAGTGTCATTAGTACAGTGTCAGTGTACAGTATTATCACTGATATTAATGTCATTAGAAATGTCAGTTAGTGACACTCTCAAGATCATGTCTGTTAGTGCCAGATTGCCCGCCACACTATCACAGTCACTGATCTTATAGTCATCTATAGCTGCATAAAGACATCTATATAGCGTCTACAAACCATCGTTTGCAGATGCTATAACTTTCACACAAAGCAATTAATACACACTTATTGGGATTTTTTTTTTTACCAACGCAGAATACATTTGGCCTTAATGTATGAAAACATTTGATTTTTTTATTTCTACTGTAACAGATAGAAAATAAATATTTTTTCATAATATTCTATCTTTTGTAATTTTTATTGCAAAAAAAAAAAATAAAACCAGTGGTGATCATATATCACCAAAAGAAATCTATTTGTGTAGGAAAAAAGGATATAAATTTCTTTTGGGTACAGTGTTGCATGACCACGCAATTGCTAGTTAAAGTAGCACAGTGCTAAATAGAAAAACATTGTAGTCATGAAGGGCATATAACCTTCCAGGGCTTAATGTCTTTTTCTGGAAACAGATGAGCTCATCACTATGCTGGTTCTCCTATACATTGCTGTAATCATTAATACATCAATAAATGCATTTATTTAAATGCAAGAAGTGTAAATCACAGAATTTGACTTGGTTTAAGGCTCTTGCATCACCTGTACAGCAGGGCTAAAGTGCGAGAGGAAGAATCAGATTAAGAACCCAACCAGTTGATGCTGATAAGAGGAGAGACAGAAATGACAGAAACGTGAGCTCATCACTGTGCTGCTTCTCCTTTCACTGTCCAGTCCAGGGGCGGACTGACCATTTGGAAACTCGGGCACTGCCCGAGGGCCTGGGGTCAGTAGAGGGCCCCATGAGATGCCCCTGGTACCTTTTTCATAGGCTTTTTTGTGTTTGGGTAAGGACACAGGGGCCCCATGATCCCCTATTGCCTGGGAGCCCCATGAGTTGTCAGTCCTCCCCAGGTCCAGTCCCAGACTGGAGTGGGTCTAGGCTGCCCTGGGCTCAGAAGAAAAGTGGTTGCATGATGCTGGCCATCAGACTGAGGACATCTAGGGGCAGAAAAAAAGTACTGCAGGGATAATCTCTGGATTTAAGGCAAATATTGCAGCATAACCTTGTTATATTATTGTATCCTTTTAAAGGATTATTCATTTTTTTTTGTTATTTTTGACTGTAGTTCTATGCTGATGATCAAGTGGGAATTGAATAACTCTAAATAGAAATAATAACACTCCTTTAAATCCCATCACATACACCGTTGTAATTGGAAAGTTTTGGTTCCCCCGTAAAGTTCTCCCCCAGACAAACCAAACTCCCCTGCTGGCATTAACACATTGTTATTTTGTTGCAATTAGCAGTTTATTTATTTGCAGGGCACTTTCCGCAGCTCTCCAGATAATAAAGAAATACTTAATTTACACCCCAAAATAAAAATAAACGGCTTGTTATTCACATAAAAAGATGTGCGAGCGTTCCATTTTTAATAGCTTGTACATGTAAATAAAACATGTTAGCCTAGATGAGTCTAGTATTTGAAATCACAGTATTTAAATCACAGAATTTGACTTGGTTTAAGGCTCTTGCATCACCTGTACAGCAGGGCTAAAGTGCGAGAGGAAGAATCAGATTAAGAACCCAACCAGTTCAGGTCCTGACATGAGGAACATGCTGATAAGAGGAGAGACAGAAATGACAGAAACGTGAGCTCACGACTGTGCTTCTCCACCTTTCACTGTCAAGTCCAGGGGCGGACTGACCATTTGAAAACTCGGGCACTGCCCGAGGGCCTGGGGTCAGTAGGGGGCCCCATGAGATGCCCCTGGTACCTTTTTCATAGGCTTTTTTGTGTTTGGGTAAGGACACAGGGGCCCCATAATCCCCTATTACCTGGGGGCCCCATGAGTTGTCAGTCCGCCCCAAGTCCCGTCACAGACTGGAGTGGGTCTAGGCTGCCCTGGGCTCAGAAGAAAAGGGGTTGCATGATGCTGGCCATCAGACTGAGGACATCTAGGGGCAGAAAAAAGTACTGCAGGGATAATCTCTGGATTTAAGGCAAATATTGCAGCATAACCTTGTTATATTATTGTATCCTTTTAAAGGATTATTCATTTTATTTTGTTATTTTTGACTGATGATCAAGTGGGAATTGAATAACTCTAAATAGAAATAATAACACTCCTTTAAATCCCATCACCTTTGTAATTGGAAAGTTTTGGCTCCCCGTAAAGTTCACCCCCAGACAAACCAAACTCCACTGCTGGCATTAACACATTGTTATTTTGTTGCAATTAGCAGTTTATTTATTTGCAGGGCACTTTCCGCAGCTCTCCAGATATTAAAGAAATACTTAATTTACACCCCCCAAAAAAAAAAAAATAATAAACGGCTTGTTATTCACATAAAAAGATGTGCGAGCGTTCCATTTTTAATAGCTTGTACATGTCAATAAAACATGTTAGCCTAGATGAGTCTAGTATTTGAAGATCACTTGCTGTGAATGGGATATTAACATCTTTTATATTTTTTTTTTCATCTCTCTCTTTTTTTATCCAAACGTTGCAGATCAGTTAGGTGTAAATTATAACTTCTATACAACCAGGGCAGCTGTGCGCCGCATTCAAAACAGACGTCTGCCACTGCTCCTCGGCAGATATTAGACAAGCTTTTGTTCTAAATTGTAAATCAGTATGGTTTAAATGTCAGAAAATCACTGTCTCTGAATGTGCTATATTTATTGACTTCTCCTCCGAAAAGCGCCTCCGAGATCTTTTGTGAAATCTTTCTTTCAGTTTGATCTATCAATACTTTTACAACGGCAATAAATGTTCAAGGGTGTATGGAGCTCGGCGGAATTGGATAGTGCTACCCGTCCTTGCGCTTAATTTTTCCCGGCTTTGTGCCTTTGGAACTGAATCACGGCCTCGGTGGTTATGGAAAAAGAGAGTATGTCACCGCGGATCTTTATGGACGGCTATATTTTACGTTGTTATAGCTGGACTCCAGGCAGATATAAAAGACGCAAATTAATGAAGAACTATCATTATTAATACACTGTTAAATGTTGTTTTTAATTGCAAATGCTGTAAGTACCTGAATTTCTCTTCAAATCCGCCTCTAGCTGCCAAGGTACAGTAGAGCTCAGAAGGAGGGGTGGAAGAAGCAGCACAAGAAGCCAATTAGGAGGAGAAAGCAAATTGATAGAGAGATGAGCTCACCAGTCTCCTGCTTCTTCTTTCACTATCCAATCACAGGCTGGGGGAGGGACAAGACCTGTAAGTGTTACTGAACTGCTGCTGAGAAGAATTAGGTCTTCTGCACTTAAAGAAAGGGCTGTTCTGGCTGGCAGAGCTGTGACTTTTTCAGGACTGAGGAAGCATTGTGTTAATCCTGGTAATTCTGGTTGCAATAATTTAATTCAGATTCAAGGGAATGTAAATTGACTTTATTGATGTTGCAAAGTGTGTTGGATACTATTAGCGCCATAGAAATTATAGTTACTTTGGTTGCTTACTCTGATACCTAGGGTTTCCTTATTTACCAGCAGCAGTAATATGATGAAGAGCAGGAATGATGTCCCCCAATCTTTATAGAAGGAAC
Source organism: Staurois parvus (assembly GCF_062004578.1). NCBI lineage: Eukaryota > Metazoa > Chordata > Amphibia > Anura > Ranidae > Staurois > Staurois parvus. Next base: position 5,396,774 of record NW_028318575.1, on the reverse strand, counting down.
ATATGGATAAGTGAACGGATAGGCTGCATTCTCAGTGATGTCACTGGTCTCTAGTGAATGGATAGGCTGCATTCTCAGTGATGTCATTGGTCTCTAGTGAATTGATAGGCTGCATTCTCAGTGATGTCACTGGTCTCTAGTGAATGGGTAGGCTGCATTCTCAGTGATGTCACTAGACTCTAGTGAATGGATAGGCTGCATTCTCAGTGATGTCACTGGTCTCTAGTAAATAGATAGGCTGCATTCTCAGTGATGTCACTGGTCTCTAGTGAATGGATAGGCTGCATTCTCAGTGATGTCACTGGTCTCTAGTGAATGGATAGGCTGCATTCTCAGTGATGTCACTGGTCTCTAGTGAATGGATAGGCTGCATTCCCAGTGATGTCACTGGTCTCTAGTGAATGGATAGGCTGCATTCTCAGTGATGTCACTGGTCTCTAGTGAAAGGACAGGCTGCATTCTCAGTGATGTCACTGGTCTATAGTGAATGGATAGGTTGTATACTTAGTGTTGTTCTCCATTGTTGTCAGTGATCTCCCTTGTCTCTAGTGAATGGGAGGTTGTATTGTCAGTGATGTCACTGGTTTCAAGTGAATGGATAGGTTGCATTCTTAGTAATGTCACTGTTCTTTATTGAAATTATAGACTGTGTTGCCAGTGATGTCATTGATCCCTAGTAAACGGATAGGCTGCATTTTCAGTGATGTCTCTGTTCTCTGTTGAATGGATAGGCTGTGTTGCCAGTGATGTCACTGGTCTGTGTTGAATGGATAGGCTGTGTTGCCAGTGATGTCACTGGTCTGTGTTGAATGGATAGGCTGTGTTGCCAGTGATGTCACTGGTTTGTGTTGAATGGATAGGCTGTGTTGCCAGTGATGTCATTGCTCCCCAGTAAAAGGATAGGTTGCATTCTCAGTGATGTCACTGGTCTGTGTTGAACGGATAGGTGGCATTCTCAGTGATGTCACTGGTCTGTGTTGAACTGATAGGCTGCATTCTCAGTGATGTCACTGGTCTGTGTTGAACTGATAGGCTGCATTCTCAGTGATGTCACTGGTCTGTGTTGAACTGATAGGCTGCATTCTCAGTGATGTCACTGGTCTGTGTTGAACTGATAGGCTGCATTCTCAGTGATGTCACTGGTCTGTGTTGAATGGCTAGGTTGCATTCTCAGTGATGTCACTGGTCTGTGTTGAATGGATAGGCTGTGTTGTCAGTGATGTCATTGGTCCCCAGTAAACGGATAGGTTGCATTCTCAGTGATGTCACTGGTCTGTGTTGAACGGATAGGCTGTGTTGTCAGTGATGTCATTGGTCCCCAGTAAACGGATAGGTTGCATTCTCAGTGATGTCACTGGTCTGTGTTGAACGGATAGGCTGTGTTGTCAGTGATGTCATTGGTCCCCAGTAAACGGATAGTTTGCATTCTCAGTGATGTCACTGGTCTGTGTTGAATGGATAGGCTGTGTTGTCAGTGATGTCATTGGTCCCCAGTAAACGGATAGGTTGCATTCTCAGTGATGTCACTGGTCTGTGTTGAACGAATAGGCTGTATTGTCAATGATGTAACTAGGCTCTCGTATATGGCTAGGCTACATGGTTTTTGTCCACAAATTCAATCGAATCATACAATCCAGTTTTACATAACTACCTGGCCTTTTGAAATGAATTAAAATGATACAAAACACGGGCTATGTGTGTGAGTTTGCCCATTGTAGCAGCGCTCAGCAACAATAAGGTCCCGTTAATTGATGATTGTTATTCAGAACATTATGTTTAGAAAATTGTTACTTGGAGCGAGATGTTTACAATGCTGTGCAAATTCGGGGAGGAGACAGCTGCATGAAACAGATTGTTTCAGGCTTGAAGTGATGCCAGACAGGCTGGCAATTGTTCTCCGCTCATCTCTTGCATTGTACAGGAGGTGCAGAATGCATTGCTAGGCTTATTTTTATTAATTAAGTTTCAGACATGAGAAATTAACTTTAAGGAATAGATAGAGCACACAATCACTTTGAACAACGCACATTAAAAAGAAATGTTCTTGACTAGATATTTTTCTTGACGTTTCTTGATGCAGCAACTGCCTCTTGCAAATTGCTTTCTAGTGGCACATGGCAAGTCCAGCCCAAAACAGAGCCGGCGGGATACTCCTTATAGGATCACCAATGTTAGGGCCCATTCACACTTTTCAATGCAGTAACATGGGTGGGGGTGATACAGTGCCATTCATCATAAATGGCACACCAGTGTACCTTGCCCATTTACAGCGTGCTATGCTGCCAGAAATGGCTCATGCACCCTTTTTGGTGCATTAAACTCGAAAGAGCAGGGCCCTCGATCCCCTCATGTTTTGCATTGTATTGGTATTGTTCTGCCGCATGTTCTGTCCCCCTTTGTAATGTACAGCGCTGAGCGAACTATTGGTGCTTTATAAATACTGTATAATAATAATAATAATTAGGCAACACATTCAAATGAACCTGTTGTCTTAAAGTGGCTGTAAACCTCTGAAATAAAAAATGAACAAAGCCTATCCCTCTATAGTGTGTACTAGTCTCAGTCCCAAGCATCTCATGTGGTTCCTATCTGATTTTTCTTCACTCTGTTATGTGCAGTCTATACTAAAAAGAAATGTAGTGTGCAGGGGCAGACTGACCATTTGAAAACTCGGGCACTGCCCGAGGGCCTGGGGTCAGTAGGGGGCCCCATGAGATGCCCCTGGTACCTTTTTCATAGGCTTTTTTGAGTTTGGGCAAGGACACAGGGGCCCCATGATCCCCTATTGCCCGGGGGCCCCATGAGTTGTCAGTCTGCCCCTGGTAGTGTGCTAACGCCTCATCAAAAAAAAATTATAAAACCCATGTGAGCAATATATATCCATCCCCACTAAATAAATGGTGAAAATATAATAGTCCAATCCCAAATTCAAAATGTCTTAGTATTGTGCTGTCATCCAAAATTCCACAACTTGCTTGTATTAAGGGCACACTCCCTGCTCACCTTAAGGTTTGACCTACAAATTATATTAGGTCAAATGCGCTTTTTAATTGGAAAATGTATCCTCCATATTGTAATCCATGTGATACTCCCTCCAAGGTATATCTTCACTCAATCTTGGCTCCAAACCGTGCATGAAAAAACCAAAGTACATTCCATAGTGCAACACCGTTTTAAAGGAACTAAGTGAGCTAAACATATACCCTCACCAAGGGCGGACTGACCATTAGAACACTCAGGGACTGCCCAAGGGCCCGGGGTCAGTAGGGGGCCCCATGAAATGCCCCTGGTACCTTTTACAGGCACTTTTGGGTGTGCTTTGAGTGTGTGCAAGGATACAGGGGCCCCATGATCCTCTATTGCCCGGGGGCCCCATGACTTGTCAGTCTGCCACTGACCCTCACATTGAGAAAAAAACACAATGTGCTCCACATCAAAGGGAACCAATATTCACATTTCTCCACTGTGCATACTAATCCATGGTGCTTCCCATCACCGACAGATGTACCATACACTCACCTTCTTCCTTGACCTATAAAATAGGTCCCAAACACCAAACAATCAGTTTCTGCTCATGCACTGCTACCCTTCAGTCTTTTTGCAGTCTATGCCATCACCAGACAATGCTGGGAGATGGCACCACCACCCTCCAGCACACAGCTGGTGATTGACAGCCTCCGATGTGCATGTTTCTCTACGAGACTGTGTAGAGAGGATTGCGTCCATTCCCTTTACTCAGGTCTCATATTATACTGCTCTATGCCATGCAGTTTGTGACATCAAATCTCTGCCCCCTGCCTTCTGGAGCTCAGAAATGCTGTGTGAATTTTGGATTTTGAACAAACGGAGAGGAGAGAGGGCACAGATAAACAGGTACAACTTATGTAGGGGAAATGTGTTTAATCTTTGTGTATCACCTAAAGCTAGTCACTTCACTGGGTATAGGTAAGGGTTTACAAACACTTGAACCACTTGCTGACCACGCTATAGCCTAATAATGGCTACAACGTGGTCATCCAGTTCTGGGAGGATGTCATATTATGTACACCCAGAACTGCCCCCCTTGCGCGCCAGCTGCGGCGCACACCCAGGGCTCTCTCCTTCGGACACAGCTGATCACGTCATGGTAAAGGGCTGATCACAGCGGCCATTTACCATGTGTCCAATCACAAATGATTACGTTACGGTAAAGGGCCAATCACAGCCACCATTTACCACGTGTCCAATCACAGCTGATCACGATGTAAGCACACTTGCTGGTTGTTGGCTGTACTTTTCTCATGCTGTCAAGTGTGAGGAAAGTACTGCCGATAACCGGCAAATGTGAACCCCCCAGCAGTGCCCATCAGTACTGCCTATCAATGCCAGTCAGGGTCCATCTGTGCTGCTGATCAGAGCCCAGCCGCACTGATAGTCAGTGCCCAGCAGTGCTGTCAATCTGTGCCCATCAGTGCTACCAGTCAGTGCCACCTATCAGCTCCCCCTATCAGTGCCACCTATCAGCTCCCCCTATCAGTGCCGCCTATCAGCTCCCCCTATCCGTGCCGTCTATCAGCTCCCCCTATCAATGCTCTTCAGTGCTCTCTATTAGTGCCCATCAATGCTGCCGATCAGCACCCCATCATTGTCATCTACCAGTGCCCATCAGTACTGCATATCAGTGCTGCCTCATCAGTGCCCATCAGTGCAACCTATCAGTGCATCCTAATGAGTGCCCCTCAGTGCAGCCTATCAGCACTGCCTATCAGTGCCCATCAGTGCAGCCTTATCAACGCACATCAGCGAAGGACAAAAATAACCTGTTTGCAAAGTTTTATAATAGAAACCAAAAACAGTTTTTTTTTTTTTGGTTTAGCAAAAAATAAAACACCCAGTGGTGATCAAATACCACCAAAAGAGAGCTCTATTAGGGTGAAAATTTTGATTAAAATGTTATATGGGTACAGTGTTGCATGACAACGCAATTGTCATTCAAAGTGCGACAGTGCTGAAAGCTGAAAATTGGCCTGGACAGGAAAGGGGGAAAATGGCCCAGAGGCAAGTGGTTGATCACTATAAAAAGACAGAACATTTTTAAAAAATGCGCTATATCCGGTCTCCCCAAACCCTGCATTCACTATATCTGGTCTCCCCAGACCCTGCATTCACTATATCCGGTCTCCTCAAACCCTGCATTCACTATATCTGGTCTCCCCAGACCCTGAATTCACTATATCTGGTCTCCCAGGACCCTGCATTCACTAGATCTGGTCTCCCCGGACCCCGCATTCACTATATCCGGTCTCCCTGGACCCTGCATTCACTAGATCTGGTCTCCCCAGACCCTGCATTCACTATATCTGGTCTCCCCAAACCATGCATTCACTATATCTGGTGTCCCCGAACCCTGCATTCACTATATCCGCTCTCCCCGGACCCTGCATTCACTATATCTGGTCTCCCAGGACCCTGCATTCACTATATCCACTCTCCCCGGACCCTGCATTCACTATATCCAGTCTCCCAGGACCCTGAATTCACTATATCCGGTCTCCCCAGACCCTGCATTCACTATATCTGGTCTCCCAGGACCCTGCATTCACTATATCTGGTCTCCCCAAACCCTGCATTCACTATATCCGCTCTCCCCGGACCCTGCATTCACTATATCCGGTCTCCCAGGACCCTGCATTCACTATATCTGGTCTCCCCGGACCCTGCATTCACTATATCTTGTCTCCCAGGACCCTGCATTCACTATATCTGGTCTCCCCGGACCCTGCATTCACTATATCTGGTCTCCCCGGACCCTGCATTTACTATATCTGGTCTCCCTGGACCCTGCATTCACTATATCTTGTCTCCCTGGACCCTGTATTTACTATATCTGGTCTCCGCAGACCCTGCATTCACTATATCTGCTTTCCCCGGACCCTGCATTCACTATATCCGGTCTCCCCGAACCCTGCATTCACTATATCTGGTCTCCCCGGACCCTGTATTCACTATATCTGGTCTCCCCAGACCCTGCATTCACTATGTCTGGTCTCCCCGGACCCTGCATTCCCTATATCTTGTCTCCCACAGTACACAAAACATGGAAATGCAATTATTTTAGCAATTATTTTTATTATCTTTTCTCATCAGCAGTATATAGCAGTCTTGTGACTTCTATCAGTGTCCAGCAGAGCACTGGTTAAAGCTTGTAGGAGGAGTCTTCATTCTACTCTAGGTGGCTGCAGGACCCCCGACCTCTGTCTGGACAGTGCTGATTGACCCTGTGCTGATCACATGCACTCTCCCAAGAAAAAAAAAAAACCTCTCTAGCAATACATACCAAATTGAGCATGTGCAGAGTGCCTCCACACGTTATGTCTTATCAGGAGATAAGAGGGGGACACTGGAAGAAGAAGAGGATCAGAGAAGACAGGATCAAACATTCTTTTTACACAATGCAGAGGATTAGCCCCTTAGGTTCCACAGTGAGTATAACAAGCGTGCTTTACTGCATATACAGACTGATTGTACTGTTGGGGGTTTAGTAACACTTTAAGGAAAGTCAGACCCCAGTAACAAAGTGAAAGTAAATCAGAGAGGTGCACAGAAATTGCAGGCATATTGAGGCATCTGCTCTTAAATGTTTAAAATGGAATACAGTTTGTTCTCCTGTATTGTACATCAGTTACTAAGAGGGTTTATATAAATTCTATATGAACAGCCTGATAAATGCAAGCAATTCTTCTTACTTAGTGCATCTTTTGTAATTATCGGGCTGCTTTTTACATTCAGAGGTGTGAGAACAAGTGCCTGCGGAGGTCAGACGTGCTTATTATCGCACTGGGAGATTCTCGAACATATGAATAGGAGAATGAAAACATCGGAATATTGCACGGACGGGTCAGGCCACACGGGCACGGAGAGCATCAATAGCTTTGCACTACCTTGCTCTAAAAAAACAATGAGGTCTTCATATCACGTGGAAGGTACATTACCTCAAACCGTGTCTAAATCCAAAAACAAAAAATCTACTACAAAATATTGCAGCTTACCAGTTCTTAGATACGGCGGGTGCATTTGTTTTTTCCCCCCTTTATTTTGCACACATTATACTTGTTAGGCACACAGTTAACCCTTCAATTGCCCCTTTATGTTCACCCCTTCCCAGCCAGTGTCATTAGTACAGTGTACAGTATTATCTCTGATCACTGTATTAGTGTTACTAGTGATGTCAGTGTCAGTTAGTAAGTCAGTGTCCCTCCCAACCAGTATCTGCTAGCGCCAAATTGCCCGCCACACTATCACAGTCCCACTATAAGTAACTGATCACTGCCATAGTATTGCGTCAATAGCTGTATAAATTCCGGTATATATACCATCGTTTGTAGACACTAAAGGGTTGATTTAGTAAAGGTAGAAAGACTGTGCGCTTTGCAAAGTGCACTTGCACCCTGCAAGTGCAGTTGGTCCAGAGCAGGGGTCTCCAAACTTTCTGAACGAAGGTCAGTTTACTGTCCTTCAGTTCTTAGGGGGGCCGGACTGTGGCCAATGGGAGTAGACTATGCCCCATGTCAGTGGAGTAAACAATGCCTTAGACTTGGTGGTCAGTGGGAGTAAACAATGCCTCAGGCTTGGTGGCCAGTGGGAGTAAACAATGCCTCAGGCTTGGTGGTCCGTGGGAGTAAACAATGCCTCAGGCTTGGTGGTCAGTGGGAGTAAACAATGCCTCATGTTTGGTGGTCAGTGAGAAAAAAAATGCCTCAGGCTTGGTGGTCAGTGGGAGTAAACAATGCCTCAGGCTTGGTGGTCAGTGGGAGTAAACAATGCCTCAGGCTTGGTGGTCAGTGAGAAAAAAAATGCCTCAGGTTTGGTGGCCAGTGGGAGTAAACAATGCCTCAGGCTTGGTGGTCAGTGAGAAAAAAAATGCCTCAGGCTTGGTGGTCAGTGGGAGTAAACAACGCCTCAGGCTTGGTGGTTATTGGGAGTAAACAATGCCTCAGGCTTGGTGGCCAGTGGGAATAAACAACGCCTCAGGCTTGGTGGTCAGTGGGAGTAAACAATGCCTCAGGCTTGGCGGTCAGTGGGAGTAAACAACGCCTCAGGCTTGGTGGTCAGTGGGAGTAAACAATGCCCCAGGCTTGGCGGTCAGTGGGAGTAAACAACGCCACAGGCTTGATGGTCAGTGGGAGTAAACAATGCCTCAGGCTTGGCGGTCAGTGGGAGTAAACAACGCCTCAGGCTTGGTGGTCAGTGGGAGTAAACAATGCCTCAGGCTTGGCGGTCAGTGGGAGTAAACAACGCCACAGGCTTGGTGGTCAGTGGGAGTAAACAATGCCTCAGGCTTGGCGGTCAGTGGGAATAAACAACGCCTCAGGCTTGGTGGTCAGTGGGAATAAACAATGCCTCAGGCTTGGTTGTCAGTGGGAGTAAACAATGCCTCAGGCTTGGTGGTCAGTGGGAATAAACAATGCCTCAGGCTTGGTTGTCAGTGGGAGTAAACAATGCCTCAGGCTTGGTGGTCAGTGGGAATAAACAATGCCTCAGGCTTGGTTGTCAGTGGGAGTAAACAATGCCTCACAATGCCTCACGCTTGGTGGTCAGTGGGAATAAACAATGCCTCAGGCTTGGTTGTCAGTGGGAGTAAACAATGCCTCAGGCTTGGTGGTCAGTGGGAATAAACAATGCCTCAGACTTGGTGGTCAGTAGGACTAAACAATGCCTCAGGCTTGGTGGTCAGTGGGAGTAAAAAAAATGACCTAGGGCCTGTTGTCAGTAGGAGGAATAGTGCCCCTTCATTGGTATTGTTAGTACTGTTGCCAAAATTAGGGCTCTATCGTAGGTGTCAGTAGAAAGACCAGTACCCCATTGTTGGTGTCAGTGCAAGAAATAGCGCCCCATCGTTGGTTTCAGTGGGAGGACTAGCACCCCATTGTTGATGTAACTAGGAGAAATAGTACCCCATTGTTGTGTCAATGGGAGGAAGAGTGCCCCATCATTGGTGTCAGTAGGTGGAATAGTGCCTCTATTGTTGGTGTGGGGGGACTAGTATCCCACTGTTGGTGTCACTAGGAGAAATAATACCCTATTGTTGACATCAGTGGGAGGAATAGTGTCAAATTGTTGATGTCAGTGGGAAGTCATTATGCCAGTGGGAAGTTATTTTTCACGTCAGTGAAAAAAATAGTGCCTCATCATTGGTGTCAGTGAAAGGAAAAGTGCCTTGTTGCTGTGAGAAGAACAGTGCCCCAAGGGCCAGATAAAGGAGCAAAGAGCAGCAAAAAGCCGCATCTGGCCCCTGGGCCACAGTTTGGAGACCACTGCTCCAGAGCTTAGTAAATGAGGTAAAGCTTCACTTTGCAAAGAATACCCAATCACAAGTAAGGAAAATTTAAAAAACGGCATTTTTGTTTGCACATGATTGGATGATGGAATTCAGCAGAGCTTCTGCTCATTTACTAAGCTCACTAACTAGCAAAGTGCACAGTCTATTTGCCTTTAATAAATCAACCCCTATAAGTTTCACACACCAATTGATATACACTAATCTTAGGATTTTTATTTATTTGTTTATTTTTTTACCAAAGATATGTAGCAGAATATATTTTTACCTAAATTTATGAAGTAATTGGATTTTATTGGATATGTTTTATAACAGAATGTAGGTTTTCTTTTTTCAAATATGTGTTCTTTTTTCATTTAAATACTGTATCAAAAAATAAAAAACCCAATGGTGAAAGTACTGCCGATAACCAGCAAGTGTGAAAGGAGACATCTACACTGTGCCCTGATTATCAGTGCAGCCCCAACAGTGCCCATCAGTGCTGCCTATCAATGCCAATCAGGGTCCATCAGGGAAATCCTCTGGAGGGCACATGGTTAAGGTAGGCTTTCAATTTTAAGACATGGCTCTGCAAGGCTATAAAATTTGAAAGTTGAAAAAAAAAACTGCCCCAAAGCACCCCCCTATGTTGAGGGCAGGTGGCCTGGTGTGGTCCAGGAGGTGGGGGGGTTCGCTCGCTCGCCCCCCCCCCTTCCTGACCTGCCGGGCTGCATGCTCGGATAAGGGTCTGGTATGGATTTTGGGGGGACCCCCATGCCATTTTTTTAAAAAGTTTGGCGTGGGTGTTCCCCTCAAAATCCAAACCAGATCCGAAGGGCTTGGTATGGATGGAGGGGGGGACCCAACGCCATTTTTTAAATTCATTTTTTTTTTCATTCAGTTGATGACTAAACACGGATGTAAAAGGATGAAAAAACGGATGTAAACTCACCTGTTTTTTCTTTGGAAAAATGTGACTGAACTGATGAAAAAAACAGAACGCCCGTGTGAAAGGACCCTAAACTAGAGCGCTCAGAATCTGGTTCAGCTGTACATGGTTACCAATCAGCTTCCAACTTCAGCTTGATCAATTAAGCTTTGGCAATAAAACCTAGAAGCTGATTGGTTTCTATGCAGAACTACACCTGATTTTGTATGCTCCAGCTTTAGTAAATCAACCCCTTAGTAGTGACTTGATTATATAGTTCCCTAGTGTGAGCTCAGTACAAAAGGCTACTATTGAGTTCCAAGAGATAAAGCCCAATAACTCAGTGCACAGCATTGAATGGTGTCAATGGAAAGGGTGTCATCAAGGTCAGCAGAAGTTATTGCATGATTGTATTTCAATAGCTCAAGCCGGCATTCCAGGTTGTAGAACAGGACAATGAATAAAGAGGCACTTTATCATCCGCCACAACCCAGTTACAAATGGCATTGCAGTGCATTATAGTGCAGCAGAATGCAGAAGACATCGCTCAGAGGGTTCCGTCATTGGAGAATGGACTTTGTAAAGTGAATGTTCCCTTATCTTGGTGAATAAGGTGAAGCTGTCTTTATGTAGGTCTCCAGGCACACGCTCGCAGAAGTCTTGTTTTAGATCACTTCTCTAAAACATGTTTATATATTCTTTAAGTGAACTTTATTTTATCTTATCTCCACCTCGGCTTTTCTGTACAAACTGGCAAGAGAAACTACAGCATGTGGCAGGAAGAGCAGACACACAATGTATGGAAGGGATGAATCCCCGCAAAGCCACATCATTTATACATAGGAGATACTTAACCACTTTCCTGACGCTCTATAGGAGATTGTAACGGCAATGCTGGGTGCAATAACTAAAAGCAAGTCATATACACAATTAACAAGTAGTCATGCAGGTACCTTTTAATTGGCATTTAAACCATTACATATTCTACATATGTGAAAGACCCTCTACCAAATGAACACCTGTCCTGGCACATCATAGCATTCACCTGGCACGCCAAGAAATAACAGAATCCAACTACAATATTCTTGCACTGCCAAAACTTCCATTTTTGTTATCACACGACACACAGGAGGATATATATTTTATAGTCATCACAATCTGCATAATAACACACCAATAATAATGTGAGCATTACAGCATGAAATAGACACATCATTTGACAGTGTCACAGCATAGAATTAATACATTGCCAAAGCTATGTTAGAAGCTGGAAGGAACAAATCCCATCGGAACCATACTGTCCAGGGGGTCAAAGGGAAGACGTAAGTGTGACCAATCGATGAGCTCATATAGCCTTGGCAAAAATCCCAGCGTCAGAGCATCCCCTCACACATGAAATGGCTTCCATGAATTGATCTTGCTTGGACTTCCAGCATTTAAACCATTTTTCTGGAAGTTGTCCAACAGTGGGCGGGTGCCACACCCACACAGGAGGAGCTAGCAGAAGGGTTCCACGAGGATAACAGAGTCACGCTCAACCACTATATTGATCCCACATTGTTATCTGAAAAGTCACATTTTTACTTCTTATCTACACTAAACGTCTTCTCATCTACCCCAAACTTCTTCTCATCTACCCCAAACTTCTTCTCATCCACCCAAAACTTCTTCTCATCTACCCCAAACTTCTACTCATCTACCCCAAACTTCTTCTCATCTACCCCAAACTTCTTCTCATCTACCCCAGACTTCTCATCTACCGCAAACTTCTTCTCATCTACCACAAACTTAAGGATTTCTAACTTCTCAAGCAAGTAGATGTCTTTAAATAGGTTTTTATCTCCTAATGTAAGGTTACTAGATGTCAAAACACGTTCAATTTCCATAAACAAGTTTTTATCTTGCTCTAAGCAGAATGTCTTGTGACTCTGTTGCTTTGGCTTAGAGAAATGACATCAGTCACCTCTCATGCCCCTGGCACTTGGGCAACAATGCTTTATTGTAAAAATTACCCAAGAAACAAAGGGTCCAAGGCCAACACATTTCATAGGCATTACAGAGCTACACTGCTAAAGGGTGGCAGGGGTGCGCAAAATCATGTATATATACATAATCTTGTATTTCTGGGTAAGGGGCACGCGAGCCACATGCACACCCTATCCACACTGCTATACGCAGCCTCGGCTGTCAATCACCGGGTCCTGGCCAGTGATTACTCGCTGGCACCCAGTGATAGCCAAGCATTACTGACAGGGGGAGAGAACTCTAAGTAAATAATACAGATCTCTCCCCTGTCAACTCCTGCACACTGCTTTGGAAGGCTCTGCATAGCATAGCAGAGCCATCTAAAGCTGTGTGCTTACAGTGAAGCACACAGACGCCGCCCCCTAGTAAAACACACTGAGCTCACAGTTAACCATTTGATCGCCCCTCATGTTAGCCCCTTCCTGCCCAGCGCCCTTAGTACAGTGTCAGTGGTTTATTTTAGCACTGATCACTGTATTGGTGTCACTGGGGATGTCAGTGACACCAAGTCAGTTCCTCCCAGTGTCAGGATGTCCACCGCAGTCCCACAGTCCCGCTATAAGTCGCTGATCGCCGCCATTACTTGTAAAAAAAAAAAAAAAATTCCCAGTAGATAACGTTATAATTTTCTCGTAAAGCAATTGATTTAAATGTATTGGGATTTTTTTTAGCCAAGACATGGAGCAGAATACATTTTGGCCTTTTACATTTTTTTACTGGACATGTTTAAAAGCAAAAAGTCAAAAATATTGTTTTTTTCTCAAAATTGTCTGTCTTTTTTTTTATTGCGCAAAAAAAAAATAATGCACGGGCGATCAAATACCACAGAAAAAAAAGCTCTATTCATGGGGGAAAAAGGATGTAAATTTCATTTGGGTGCAGCGTTGCATGACTGCACAATTGTCAGTTAAAGAAACACTGCGCGGTATCGCAAAAAATGTCCTGGTCAGTAAGGGGGGGGGGGGGGTAAATCCTCTGGAGGGCATAGGGTCAAAAAAAACTTCATCTAGGCAGAGGAGATCAAGTACCACCAAAAGAAAGCTGTATTTGTGGGAAAAAAGGACACACATTTCATTTGAGTGCAGCGATGAACAACCGCGCAATTGTCAGTTAAAGTAACACAGCACCGTAATGCAAAAAAATGGCCTGGTCGGGAAGGGGGGTTAATCCTCAGGAGGGCAAGGGGTTAGATACAAAGACAAATCACACAAACAAATCTGAATCAGGAAAAGACAATTGCAACTCTAAGCCCTCATGCACACGGGACGTTTTGATAATGCTGGTAACATTAGCCGTGTAAAGCAGGGGCGGACTGACCATTTGGAAACTCAGGCACTGCCCGAGGGCCCGGGGTCAGTAGGGGGCCCCATGAGATGCCCCTGGTACCTTTTTCATTAGCTTTTTTGAGCTTGGGCAAGGACACAGGGGCCCCATGATCCCCTATTGCCCGGGGGCCACATGAGCTGTCAGTCCGCCCCTGCTGTAAAGTCATGTTAAAAAGTGAGTTTTTCAGTTTTTTTTAGCGTTTTTGCATTAGCGTGTAGCAGCGTTTTGCCGCATTTAGCCGCATTTGAGTTTTTTAGCATTTTTTTTAACCAAAACAAAGTCCAAAAATACTGGTTTTCTGTGTTTTACCACGTTTTACTGCATTTTGGTGCGTTTTTCAGCATTAGAGTGTTTTTACAGCTACAAATCTCCTCTAGAAACCCACTAGTCCTGGATTTTTTCCAGCCAAAAAACGTCCCAGCCAAAAATTGTTGATTCCAGTCCAGGGGCGGACTGACCATTTGGAACTCGGGCATTGCCCGAGGGCCTGGGATCAGTAGGGGGCCCCATGAGATGCCCCTGGTACTTTTTTTATAGGCTTTTTTGAGTTTGGGCAAGGACGCAGGGGCCCCATGATCCCCTATTGCCCGGGGGCCCCATGAGTTGTCAGTCCGCCCCTGTTCCAGTCTATGTGTGTACGGACACATAGGATAACATGCGGGGGGGTTTACTGGCTGTAGAAAAAAACATCAAAAGCCAAAAACAGCCGCTGTAAAAACGTCTCGTGTGCATGAGGACTAACAAAGACGTCTTTTCACACAAGACCTGCCTTTTAAATAAGACCTTGACAGATCATTTCAATACTCTTTCTATGGTTTTCTTTTGTTTTATGGAATTAACCTCAGAATAAAAAAAGGAATACTGTATTGTGTTAACTCGTCCTTTGAGCATCCTAAACAAAGCCAAAAAAAAAAATTCCCTAACTATACGATGACAGCCGCTCTTTAACGGTAAACCAGAAATGAATAATAAAAATCACACCAAACCTATTGCACTAAATCTAAATTCCTTGAATCAAAAGGTATTAAAAGAGTTGTAATTCAGGAAGTCTTAAAAAAAGAAAAAGAGAAACCCAAATGATGGCTGCGATCTCACCGACTAGTTTATGGCGCTCTTAAAATCTTGCTGGCGGCTTATAATGAAAGCATTCAAATTCTTCCCTCACTTTCGGAGAAATATGAATTGATCACGGGCCTCCCTGCCACATTTTCATTACACGTTCAGTTTCAGCTGACAGACTTCTTCATAAAAAGTGCCATTTCTCTCCTCTTGTAGCCTTTTTAGTTTACGATCAAAATCAATGAAGGCTGAAGTTTTCCACAGCTATCTATAAAATGCAATTACTGTATACAACGCGCGGTAAAGATCCCACCGTGTATAGGCTGCCGAATTATTTATGCCACTTTCCTCCGGAGCGCTATTGATCTTCATTACTGAGTTCTTTATAAAACAGTGAAGACTACGTCTTGTACTGAATAATAGTTATTGGGCTTGATTTACGATCGGGTGATAATGACCTTTGCTTTACCTTCTTCCTGTAGAGCATCCTAACTGTATAGGATCCCTTTTCAAACTTTGGAGGCATGGATTTCTTTGTCATTAGTCCTAACGCACACGGGACGTTTGCGGCTGTTTTTGGCTTTTGACGTTTTTTTTTACATCTAGTAAACCCAGGGGTGTTTTTACCACATGGCAAACAAGGCACTTGCCTAGGGCAGCATTTTTCAGGGGGGAAGCACTTCCTCCCCCAGAAGCAGGGATGAAAGAAGGGACACACGCACCATGGAAACCAGGTGGGATCCAAGCAGGGGCGGACTGACAACTCATGGGGCCCCCGGGCAATAGGGGATCATGGGGCCCCTGTGTCATTGCCCAAACTCAAAAAAGCCTATGAAAAAGGTACCAGGGGCATCTCATGGGGCCCCCTACTGACCCCAGGCCCTCGGGCAGTGCCCAAGTTTCCAAATGGTCAGTCCACCCCTGGATCCGAAAGAGGCTGCTTGCTGATATGTAGAGCCTGGCTCTCATTCCTGGGGATGTCTGGAGCTGTGGAGATGAGTGTCTCTCTATCGCCGGTGGGGGGGGGGGGTAGTGGAAGGCTCTCCTGGGTGGGGGACAGGGGTGCTGTTGGTCAGTGTCAGGCTCTTTCCGTGTGAAGGGGAGGGGGGGTTGTGTTGGTCGGTGTCCATGGGGGCAGACGATTTTTGTGTTGCCTAGGGCAGCACAAAAGCTAAATACACCCCTGAGTAAACCCCCCAGCATGTTCTCATATGTGTCCATGCACACATAGACTGTAATCAACATTTTTTGGGCAGCATGGTGGCTAAATGGTTAGCACCAGGGGCGGACTGACCATTTGGAAACTCGGGCACTGCCCGAGGGCCCGGGGTCAGTAGGGGGCCCCATGAGATGCCCTTGGTACCTTTTTCATAGGCTTTTTTGAGTTTGGGCAAGGACACAGGGGCCCCATGATCCCCTATTGCCTGGGGGCCCCATGAGTTGTCAGTCTGCCCCTGATACTATATATATATATATATATATATATATATATATATACACAGGGCTGGGAAAAGGGGTGGGCAGGAGGGATGGATGCCCTGGGGATCTGGTATCGTGTGAGGTGGATGGGCGCTGCAAGGAGATTGGGGGGAGGGAGAATCTGGGGGATGGCAGGGTGTTAAGAATGGTTATAGGAGGAAAATTTTGGGAGGGGGTGCTAGGAGTGGTGATCTGGGAAGATTTGTGTTGGGAGGGGAATAGGGAAGGGGATTTGTGCTAGGAGGAGGATTTGGGGGGGGGGGGGGTTTGTGCTACAAGCGGTCACATGGTAGAGGGGATTTGTGCTAGGGGGGGAATTTTTTTTGCAGGGGAAGTGAAGTTTGTGCTAGTGCGAATGATTGGGGGTATTTGTGCTGGGAGGGGAAATTTTAGCAGGTGGAGGATTTGTGGTAAGAGGGGAACTGGGGGGATTTTGTGCTGGAAGGGATGATTGGGTGGATTTCCTGCTGGGAGGGGGGCTTTGGAATGGTGGGGAGAGGATTTGTGCTCAGAGGTGTGATTGGGGGTGGAGCAAAGATTTCTGCTGGGAGGTGGGATTTCAACAGGGGAGCAGATTTGTACTGGGGGGGGGGGGAATTTATGCTCAGGGGGTAAACATGCAGCTTAATGCTCGATTTTTCTTTGGGGGAGGGGACTTTTGCTGACACATAATGCTCATACATCTTGGGGGGGCGGCGCACTTTGGCATGTTCGCCCTGGGATCTAGATGACATTGTCCTAGCATTATTCAGTATCATAATTTATTTCCAAATCAACCCGCCCAGAGCTCAAAAACTGCCCTCTAAAAGCGATATGCAGATGTGAGAGCTGAAGTGGTTCAGGTTGCAATGGACTTTATATGCCTTTCGAGGGTTACAGAAACTCCTTTCAACAATTCTGGACCTTTTCTTGGGAAAAAAAAGTCTCTTTGTTATTGCCATTATTTTTGTTTTTTCCCAAAAGAAAAAATAAATAAATTAATAGCGAAAAAAAGTAAAACAAAAATTGTAAAACAACAGTTAATAAATAGTTAATAAATAAGCAAATTCACACATAAAAGGAAGAAAACACAAAATGAAATAAAATAAATTTGTTTAACTAATTGCCGACCCACCACAGTAGTTTTACTAATGCGGGGCAGCAGCTACAGGCACTGTGATGTACTGGTACATCGCTGCTTGTATCCAGGTTTGGGGCGCATGCGGGCCCCCCACCCACCTACTCCCCTATGATTTGACAAGGCGAGAGTTCATCAACAGACCCCTGGCAATGATTAATGGCTGGGACTTGCTGATTGGCTGTGTCCAATCACAGACCAGAGCTCTGTGTTTGTAAACAACACAGAGCTCTATACGGAGGGAGCGATCGCTTTGTCAAATAAATTGATTTGTAGTACACATCACACATGTTAACACTTGCTAGGCACTTAATTAACCCCTTGATTGCCCCTAGATGTTAACCCCTTCCCAGCCAGTATTACTAGTGCAGTACTATTTTTAGCACTGATCACTGCATTGGTGTCAATAGAGATGTCAGTATCATTTATTCAGTTCCCACAAAGTGTCAGTTAGTGTCAGATCGCCCGCCACAGTATCACAGTCCTTCTATAAGTAGCTGATTGCCACCATTACTGGTATAAAATAAATAAAGAAATAAAGAGACATAAATACAAATTCTAGTTCATATACTGTACTATAGTTTGTAGATGCTATAACTTTTATGCAAGTCAAATAATATACACTCACTGTGATTTTTTTCTTCTTTTACCAAAGACACAGAGCAGAATACATTTTGGCCTACATTTATGACAACATTTGCTCATTTTAATTATTTATTGGATATGTTTTATAGCAAAAAGTCAAAAATATTGTTTTGTTTTTAAATTAATAAATATATAATAATAAAAACCCAGTGGTGATCAAATACCACCAAAAGAACTCTAACTGTGGGGAAAAATTGATATAAATTTCGCCTCTCCCCCTCCAGCTCCCAAGACTTACCTTACCTTTGTCTGGGGTTGCCACCTCATCCCTTTACAACTGAACACATATTCATTACACAGGTTCTGGGGCTGATTAAGTGGTAGTTAAACTCATTTAATGCTTTATCTGCAATAAATTAGCCTCAGAACCTGTGTAATGAATATGTGTTCAGTTTTAAAGGGATGAGGTGGCAACCCTACCTTTGCTCCCTGCTGCTCCATTGTGATCAGGAGAAATCCTGTGCAAGCTACAAAGTCCCTCTGGTTGGAGCTTACACAGGGCTAATAACTATCCCCGCCCCCTTGGGATAAAGTTGGAGCCTTGCAAATGGTCACCTAGACATTGCGGCAGGTAGTGGAGAAAGTCCCATGCCCTTTGTAACCTGGAGTGCCAGGTAATCTCATTACTCCATTGGGCAAATGGGGTGAGTTGGAGTGGTGGGTTGAACAAAGGAAAGGAGAGTATAAAAAACGACAGGGGTGGGGCAATGTATAAACCAATTGTTTCACGCTTCACGAACAGTACAGGTTCACTTGAAAGTGTTACTAAACTCACTACAGTAAAATCAGTCTGTATATGCAGTAAAGCATGCTTGTTATACTCACTGTGGAACCTAAGGGGTTAATCCTCTGCATTGTGTGAAAAGGCTGTTTGATCCTGTCTTCTCTGCCCCTCCTCTTGTTGAAATGATCACCTGATACAGACTGAATCCATAGTCACATGCACGTGCTCAGTTTGGTGTGTACTGATAGGGAGGTTTTTTTTTCTTGGGAGAGTGGATGTGATCAGCACAGGGCCAGAGAGACGGTTAGGAGTTTCACATCCTCCTAGAGCACAAAGAAAACTCCTAGAAGCTTTAACCAGTGCTCTGCTGAAGTCCCAAGACTGCTCTAACTGCTGATGAGAAAAGGTATATAGCAGTTTACATTTACTAAAATAACGTCATTCCAATGTTGCGTGTACTGTGGGAGACCAGATATAGTGAATGCAGGGTCCTGGGAGATCAGATATAGTGAATGCAGGGTCCGGGGAGAGCGGATATAGTGAATGCAGGGTCCGGGGAGAACGGATATAGTGAATGCAGGGTCCGGGGAGACCGGATATAGTAAATGCAGGGTCCTGGGAGATCAGATATAGTGAATGCAGGGTCCGGGGAGAGCGGATATAGTGAATGCAGGGTCCGGGGAGAACGGATATAGTGAATGCAGGGTCCGGGGAGACCGGATATAGTGAATGCAGGGTCTGGGGAGACCGGATATAGTGAATGCAGGGTCCGGGGAGAGCGGATATAGTGAATGCAGGGTCTGGGGAGACCAGATATAGTGAATGCAGGGTCCGGGGAGACCAGATATAGTGTACGCAGGGCATGGGGAGACCAGATATAGTGAATGCAGGGTCCGGGGAGACCAGATATAGTGAATGCAGGGTCCGGGGAGACCAGATATAGTGAATGCAGGGTCCGGGGAGAGCGGATATAGTGACTGCAGGGTCCTAGGTTTAATAACACTTTAACCCCTTATTAATCCTTAGTTACCCTTTATCAGACCTAATTAACTCTGTCCTTTCATTTTCCCCTTAGCTATTATTTTCTGTGTTTTTTTAGTTCTATTATTTTACCATTATTGCTCAAACTTTTTTTTTCCATTTTCATTCCTATTGTCTTTAATTTTTTCATTGTTACGTAATTTTTTTTTTAAAGGCACCTTTTTATATACAAACTACTTTAAGCTCCAGCGCAGCAAATCTTCAAAATATACAGTACAATAATAACACAAATTTACACCCAAAGAAAATGACACTACCTTTCCCTTTAAGTTCCTCACACATACAATATGATATCCAATATCAGCAGAAAGGGTAAAAATGTTCCTCTAATTAAAGAAAAGTGCAGTGGATGCAAATTTGTAAACAGGAGTAATGTGACACATTTAATTAATTAAGCTAAGGACAGGAATGGTTTTGCAATCAAGGCTAAAGAAATTAACTTAGTAAAGAAGTTACTCTGAGGGTTTTATTGCAGTATGTGATGTAGCTCACATCTAACTTCAGAGTTACTCTATTAGAACAGAAAGATATTCACATATTACTTCCATCACAAGTCAGAGTGCAAATGTATTCTCCAATCATTCCTGCATTTCCTAGAGCAGCATTTCTCAACATTGAGGAACCCATGAAATAACTTTTTGGTCTTGGGAAACCCCTGCTAATAGCATGATGGTCAGCAGGAAGAACGCTCATTACTTTGGTAGTCATTGGGAAGAATGACCCCCTGACATTTCTTTGATGTCAGTGGTTGCTTATCTGAAAAGCAGAAATTGCACATTGCTCGAGCAAAAACTAGAAAACTGTCAAACTCAATTGCATTGCAGGATGCGTCAGGATCATGGTTGCTCTCAAGGTCCATTTGCATCTGTAAGAGTAGATGTTCAGTGCCCCTCCACCATCAGAAGTCAAGTGTCCCCCCCTTACATGACAGTGCACCCCCCCTTACCTTGTACTGCTGCTGGGAAGAAGCTGGAGGCAGAGCTGTGATGCAGAAAGTGCAGGGTCTGGAGGAGGACCAGAGGAGTCTGCTGAATGCTGAGACCGAGGGAGGTGGAGACAAGCCTCTCCATGGCTGCACGGAGAAGCACAGGATCTAGCGGGGAAGTTCTGTCCTCTTCTCTGCTGCAGACTGCTGAGACAAGGTGGGGGCAGAGACTAAGGGGGTAGACTAAGGGGGTTCCACAGCTGCAGGAAAGGTGCAAAGGCTACATGCAATGGCTTGCTGAGCTGGATTTGGCCTGTGAGCCTGGTGTTTGACACACGTGCTGTAGGGGAACTCTAGCTGAGAGAGGCGGTTCTAGAGGGTTACATTAAAAACAACAAAAATTTATGCCAGCCATTATCAACCAGGGTTCTTTGGAGCCCTAGGGTTCCTCCAGATGTTAATAGGGGTTCCTTGTTCAGTGGCTAATTGACCTCCCATTCGATGGTGCCAGAATAGTTCCAGGGCTAACACTGCTTGACATAACCAGTTGTATGACATCATCTGTTTGCAAGGATGATATTCTGACCAGCACTGTAAGGGGCATTCTTCAAACTGGCCATCAATACAAGGGACACTATAGCAGGGTTTTCCTAAAACCTAAAAATAATTTCAAGGGTTCCTCAGAAGATAAAATGTTGAGAAAAGTTCATTTCTGTTCTACTTTTATGGGTCAGAAATAAGCATTAATGTTAGTATGGTTTTCCTCTTGCTCCTGGTAACCTGATAGGGTCAAGTATCTTGAAGGACCATTCCACCTAAAACTGTTATTTGTTTCTTTAGATACAGGACATTTTGACATACAATATCTCTCGGGTACTCTGTTCCTGCACATCTTTAGTGCCTATTTATGAGCAATTCCCCCTCTTCTGCTGGATTTTTAAAATTTACTTTAAATTATAGAGACTACAATAGAAGGAACATACCAAGGTAGGCAAGACACTCAAAACTCCTACCAAGGTTTACAGCTGTATTCATTCAGTCTTTGTGTTTAAAATATCTGCAAGGTTATTCTGGTCTTTAAGTTAGCATGACCCAGAAACAAACACTGTACTAAATAACAAAGCAAATTTGAATTTAGAAAATGTATAAATATTGTAATAAGGACCAATGATAAAATCAGCTAAATAAACATATTGCCCGATATGTTCTCATGCTTTTTCAGATGGTAAATATATTCATTGTGCCCACAAATATTTAGACCAGAGTTTCTTATCCAGGGTTTCATGGAGCCCTAAGGTTTCTCCAGAGAAGTTCTCACTGACACCATTGATCTTTGTAGCTATCTGTAAGAGGGTATGTCCCCGCCGCGATGGTCCCGGCGCAGGCGCAGTGCGCCGCCCTGTGCAGGGACTCGGGCACTAGGTCGTTCGAGTTCGCGCATGCGCAGTAGAAGCCGCGGCCGCCCGCTGGGCACCAATGGCAGCGCAGGGCGGGATATTTAAATGGCCCTGAGCTGTCATTCAGTGCCTTCTGGTCTTCCCTGTATCCTGTACCTGCGAACCTGTGAATTGTAAGTTGCTGACCCGGATTGTGCTCTGACCTTGTTGTATTCTCCTGCCCAGACCCTTGCTTTGCCTGACCTCTCTCTTGAATGCCCCCTATTGGATCTGACCTGCTGTTACTGACCTGGCGTGTGACCCGACTATTCTCTGCCCGCTGCCTTGTACCATACCGTCCTCCCTGTTACCGACCCGGCTTGTCTGACTTCGCACCTGCTCAGCCATCCATCCATCCATCCCTCCCAGTGGGGTCTTCTGACCTCCTCATATCAGGCTCTTCCCCGTGGGAGCCCTCGGCGTATGCCACTACCACTGACGGGTTTACCCAGTAGCCACGACCTGGTCTCGGGGAGCTCCAAGCCCATCCCCACCATCAGGGGCCCTGGTGAACAAGCACCCTGGGACTTAGACTCCGTGCTCTGTTAACGCCTATTTAGTGGAGTGCTAGTGGTATCGCCGGGTGGTCCCTTACAGGGTAATTCTTCCCAATGGCCACAAATGTAAGCAGCATTCTTCCCACTGACCTTTACAGTAATGTATCATGAGTTGAAAATATAGTAACTTTTAGTAGGGATTCTCTGAGAAAAGAAAGTTATTTCAAGGGTTCCTCTGTGTTGAAAACTGATTTAGACTTTTGTTGCAAAAGGAGAACAGTAGTCACAGGGAAAGTCACACTAACCCATCAGACTAGCATTCTAACTAAAAGATTATGTTATGGATAAAATGACCCTTTGCCACACTGATGAAATCCCCTGCTCACCTGATCAACACAAGTGGCCCTTGAATATGTTGCGTCTTTTGCAACTTTCATGCACGTAAGTGTTGCAGCCCTCATTTTCCTGAACAGGTTCTTTGATTCCTCTTCTTCTTTCCATCCGGTAATCAGGAAGAGTTAACAAAGACCCTTAAGACATGAACTTCTTCTCAAACTATATGTAGCCTTACAAAAGAAACAGGTGGACTGTATAAAGCACCTTCTTAAGAATTGGTTCTCTAGTAAATATTGTCCAGCTATTTTTTTTTTATTAAAAATTGCTAACAGATTTCAATAAATATTTGTTTTTATTTTATAGTTTCAACATAGTTATCCATCAAACCTTGTGTAGGTTCTTTAGGTGGAAAGTGTACACAAGTAACGCACTCGCTTTAGACATGAACAGTTTTAGTATACATGACCATGCCAGAGAATCATGAATTAATATGTATGTTTCATCAGAGGTGTTCATGTTTTTGATGACCCCTAAGTCACACAGAAGGAGCAGGGAATATCCAATCAAGAAAATTACATGGTGCAACAGCACAAATTGATGCATACGAAAACAGAATTAAATTAGAGAAATTATGTAGTGTAAAATGAAAATTGGATTTGATTTTATTCTCGTAGGGATAAGTATTGAACATCTACTTTTGCTTGTTACTTTTCTCCATCTGATATTGATTTTTGCACACCTTGATTTTAAACTATGAGATTTGTATGAAATATGTTTGTTCTTCAAAAAAAAATAATATTCTAATTTATTTAAACATTCAGTTTTAAAAACAATGGGCAATCTTCCCAAAGTTATAATCATCAGATGAAGAACAATTTATTTCCACATCCTACCTTTTTTATTAAAGAATAAAGCTAATTATTCCTAGAGTTTCATCAGTTGACTCTTAAGCAGTTGCATTATGCAGTTTCCCCGCTGTATCTGTAAATTAATTTAACTCAACTGAGATTCCATGTGGATCAGACAGATAAATTGATACTCAAATATCCTCAAACGATGTCAACTTCCATCAGCTGAACTAATTCACTCAACCACTTTGGAAGGGAAATGGTAAAGAGGCCTTTGGTAAGTTCAAGACTACTGCAATTCAGTTTTTCACATGTGGAGGGAGTGTCCGAAAATTCAGGCTTTCTGGAAGTCAATAGGTAAACTGATTGAGATAATAACTGGGATTGACATAGGGTTAGACCCAACGATATGCCTCTTACATAACATCGAGTTATCAGTAAATAAATATAAAGAAACAGGTTTATGGTACTATCTAAATGCTGCAAAAGGTTCGATACCCAAGTTTTGGCAGAAAACAGAGGTGCCGAAGGAGGAAGATTGGGTTAATAGAGTGAACCAGATTGGTAGGATGGAAAAACTTTACCATATGCAGGAAGACAAGATGGGGATGTACTATACGAGATGGGAAAAATGGGAAAAATCTGAATTGAAAGAGAAATATAGGAAGGTATAATTTAGGACGATAGATAATGTCTTCTTGCTTTAAAAGGAAAGAGCGGTTTAGCATGCAGAGGGGTAGGAGAGGGGTGGGATTGGGGTCGTGGGGCGGAGGGAGAGGAAATAGTTTTTAGAGGGGGAAATGTAGAAATGTATTGGATATTTATGTGTGTTTTAATTGATGGAAATTTGTAATAATATGAAAAATCTATAAATATTTAAAAAAAAAAAAAAGACTACTGCAATTGTGTGTAGTTTTGTAACTACAGATGGGCAGAGGCATATGCTAACATCATTAAGTTCCTGGAAGTGCACCCGGAAGTGGCGTTGAGCTGGTCCGGATGTTGGTTTTTACTGTGCAGTGACTCTTTCGATCTATGCAAGTGCATTTGATAAACGTATCCACTGAATATTATACTATTTGGAGTACTCCTTTTTGAATATGTGCAGATATAGTGGATGCTGATGGTGGCTACCTGTGGGCTATTGTGTTCTATGTGAGGAGTGGATCCTCCTAAGTGGAACCAGGAGTTGTGCCTGTGGTGGGCCAATAATCACACATGCTATATATGGCTTGTCTATGATTTGAGGGTGATATATTTCCAGTAAGCCTTCTTTTGTGTCCAATGGTAGTGGAGTCTTTTCCTTGGAGTAGGACTCACATTTCAAACATTTTTTGTTACTTTGAAATTTTATAATTTTTTCATAAGTGGGCTTTATTTAAAGACGTGTACTTTTGTGTGACATTTTGTGTTTAATGTATTTGTATATTCTAGTGCAACACATATATTTTTAGTGTGTAGTTTCATGTTGGGTGGCATTAAATGGACAATATGTTCATCCATTATCATTACTACCAGCCTAAAGGTACTGACTTCTATAAAGTAAACTGTTCAGACAGATTCAGTCTCCTACTGATGGTAACCTCTATCTCTTGTGAGTCAGTAACAGGGGCGGACTGAGAACTCATGGGGCCCCCGGACAATAGGGGATCATGGGGCCCCTGTGTCCTTGCCCAAGCTCAAAAAAGCCTATGAAAAAGGTACCAGGGGCATCTCATGGGGCCCCCTACTGACCCTGGGCCCGTGGGCAGCGCCCGAGTTTCCAAATGGTCAGTCCGCCCCTGGTCAGTAATCACATTTTCAAAGATTATTATTTCTTAAAAACTGATTATAATTTCTATTTAATTATGGCTGTCTTCTCCATTGGGTACCTTTAAAAATGTGATCTTGCTGACTGTCCTGTGTTCATCTGCTTAATTATTATTTGCCAATAAATGATTATTTTCCATTTGACTGATTTATCAAGATTATTTGATCTCATTGTTCTAAGCTTCAATTCCCTATTTCTTGGCCATTAACGTTCAGATGTTTTGTAAACTATGCTTGCAGATTTGACACATTTACAAAGGCAGTGAATTATATTTAGCTCTAAGCATTTGCTGGATTTTTGTTTTTCAGTTTTGTGTGGCACATACTATAGAAAAAAATAAACATTGACCTCAAAGAGAACCTTAGTATTGCCTACAGTATGAATGGCAAAGCAACAAGTTCATTGTACTGAAGCTGCATATACCTTTCCTATGCTTCGATGTCACTCTGTTTAGTTGACGGTAGCAAAAAAAGGAAATCCTAGGTAAATGAATTGTTAGTGCAGTCAGGGGTTACACAGGGTTTAGGAATCTCCACCATGTGACAGTGTTGGGCCAATCACTAATAACCAATGCTGTCTCACAAGATGCAACCTAGCTAGAAGTACCATGATTTTTCTTTGCTTCTGGTGGCTGAATAGAGCAGTGGAGGAGTTACAAAAAGGTGACTCTAATGTTGGGACCTATCCAGATGCCTGACCGGCAGCTGGCTTAGCCTCTCAGTGTGCTGCTAAGAACCTGAGCCAGTCGTTCCCATCCTCTCGACAACCCGGCACTCCAGTGAGCATTGGAGGGAGAAAGCAGAGAACCGGTGACTGACTCTGCTCCCTGAAGACTGAGACCTGAGCAATCAGCGGTCTTTGAACTCTCAGTTCTTGGTCTTAGAAGTGGTGAGGGACAGATGCAAAAACAGATCGATGATGCATCAACCTAGGTGAGTATTTTGTTTCAAAACCTGCACTTCTTTTTTAAATGAATGGGCAAAGCAGAGGTTTGCTTTAAAGCTGAATGCTAGACATGAGTACACAGTTGAATGATTATGTGATATAAAGGTGGGACAGAGTACATAATGTAAACAGGGGACTGTGATATAAATGTGGGGGACCGTGATGTAAAAGATCTGACCATGCGATTCTGAGCTCTTTTGGAAGAAAATTTTACTGACCAGACCTTCATGAATTTTAATTTGATACCCTTGACATACTGCATACCATTTACCTTCTTTCTTTACTTCATAAATGACTGCTAAACATGTCCAAAAATATCTGTTCTGCTTTGTTCTACTTTTTTTTTATAGGTCTTTGATTCTTCCATCCTTCTCCCATATTCATCCATCGCTTCACATTTCCTCATTTCCCTCCCGTAACATATAAGGAACTACCAGCTCTCCCAATTTCCAGGACAGACAATTTTCTTGGCTTCGTCTTTCCATCTGCTAATTTACCATCACTCTGCCAGGCTTGATCAAACTTCCCGTCTCTCTCTTTCGGAATTGGGCTATATATCGAAATTAGTTCTCGTTCTCAGTACAGTATTCCCAATCTCCTCTGAAAACCATTTCCTCCTCCGTACTCTATTTACCGTCTCCTTTGGAAGTATTTGAATTCCTCTGGGTTATTATACACTCTAAGCAGCAAATGAATGGCTTCCACAATGGGCCTTATAAGGTCTTCTCTAGCTCTTTGCTGTTTTGCTATAAAGGAATGCTCCAGTCCTACATGGAAATTTTGCATTTAAATTGGATCGAGGAACACAGATTGAAAGACTCTAATTTATTCTGACTTTCATCACGTGCCCTATGGCTGCCTTGTAATTCTGAAACATACAGTTGTGACCAAAATTATTCAACCCCCACTGAAATTGAGTGTTTTGGCCAGTTTGACATTGCTTTTGATCATTCAGTCATCTTGCTTACATTTACATTAAAGAGGCACTTGTAGGTCAGACAAATATAACATAACAGTTATAATGAAATAACCACAAATGTCTTTTCTGTGCTCACAGCATTATCAGTTTTATTCAACCCCCAAGTGACATTCAATCTTAGTACTTAGTACAGCATCCTTTTACAGTTATAACAGCTTTTAAACGTGAAGCATAGCTTGACACAAGTGTCTTGCAGCGATCTACGGGTATCTTCGCCCATTCTTCATGGGCAAAGGCCTCCAGTTCAGTCACATTCTTAGGCTTGCGCACTGCAACTGCTTTCTTTAAGTCCCACCAGAGGTTCTCAATCGGATTTAAGTCTGGTGACTGCGATGGCCACTCCAAAATGTTCCAGCCTTTCCTCTGCAACCATGCTCTAGTGGACTTGGAGGTATGCTTGGGATCATTGTCCTGTTGAAAGGTCCAACGTCTCCCAAGCCTCAGGTGTGTGACGGACTGCATCACGTTTCCATCCAATATCTCCTGGTACTGAAGAGAATTCATGGTACCTTGCACACGCTGAAGCTTCCCTGTACCTGCAGAAGCAAAACAGCCCCAAAGCATGATTGACCCTCCACCATGCTTCACAGTAGGCAAGGTGTTCTTTTCATCATAGGCCTTGTTCTTCCTCCTCCAAACATAGCGTTGATCCATGGGCCCAAACAGTTCTAATTTTGTTTCATCAGTCCACAGAACACTATCCCACAACTTTTGTGGTTTGTCCACATGGCTTTTGGCATACTGCAGTCGACTCTTCTTATTCTTTGGAGACAGCAAGGGGGTACGCCTGGGAGTTCTGGCACGGAGGCCTTCATTACGCAGTGTGCGTCTTATTGTCTGGGCTGAAACTTCTGTACCCACATCTGACAAATCTTTTCTCAGTTCCTCAGCAGTCACACGGGGACTTCTCTCCACTCTACGCTTCAGGTAGCGCACAGCAGTCGAAGTCAGCATCTTCTTTCTGCCACGACCAGGTAGCGTTTCAACAGTGCCCTTTGCCTTGAATTTGCGAATGATGCTTCCTAAGGTGTCTCTTGGTATGTTTAACATCTTTGCAATCTTCTTATAGCCATTGCCCTTCCTGTGAAGAGAAATCACCTCTTCTCTTGTCTTCCTGGACCATTCTCTTGCCTTCACCATGTTTGTAACCACACCAGTAAATGTCTAGAAGGAGCTGAGTATCACAGTCATTTTAAAGCTGCCTAATTGGTGCTTATTATGCTTGATTGCTGCTCGGTGACATCCACAGGTGTTTTCAATACCTGATGGAAAGCACCTGTATGAACCTCTGTTCTTCAGAGTGGTAGTCTTTAAGGGGTTGAATAATTGTGGCAATGAAGAAACCACATAAGAACCATTTACTACTGTATTACATAAACAATTGATGTCATTTTAGTTGCATTTGGGTAGTTACAACGTCCTTGTAGGATTTGATTCTGAATACAATTCCAAATGTACACTATAGTCCCTAAACCCCTTTACAGCATTGGGGGTTGAATAATTTTGGTCACAACTGTAGGTATTGTTGTCCTTATGATTCTCAGAATAAACATGCAAATACACTAAGTGTTCTGAGTACCTCCCTTTCTCTGAGCACATTGCAGATTAATTGTAGCAGGGAAGCATGAGATACATTGTAACATGCCAAAGCTAAAATAGCCCTTGTGATTGAAACAGATATCATTCATATCTCTGCTCCTGACCCAGATTGTGGACTCCTGAGTGGGAGGTTGCACACAACAGCATGCAAGAGGCTGTAGTTGCCTACAAAGGGGTGCTGCAGTCCTGCTCAGGAATCATTTCCACTTCCAAGTCATGGTACATGTACATGCTACTGCAATACATGCGTTCCTTCATTATAGTACCATTCATTTTGTATGGCATCCCAAGGCAAAGCACCTATGTTGAGGTGTGCTGCAAAAAAAAGGTCATGCCCAATGTTTGGCATGCCACGTACGTTGGCAGCCCATTCATTTCAATAGTCTGTCCTAATGTAACACGTTCATATGCTACAAAGATTTTGGGGCCTCAAGCTCTACCCAGGGGCGGACAGACCATTTGGAAACTCGGGCACTGACCGAGGGCCTGGGGTCAGTAAGGGGCCCCATGAGATGCCCCTGGTACATTTTTCATAGGCTATTTTGAGTTTGGACAAGGACACAGGGGCCCCATGATACCCTATTGCCCGAGGGCCCCATGAGTTGTCAGTCCGCCCCTGCACAGTAGTTCAGTATTTGCCATCCTTGAGCAGCTGTCATAAGGCGGGAGCCAGCGTTGACAGCGGAACATTTTTTAAATCTTTTTTCTAGTCGGCAAACATCATGATTGACATTGGATCCACTTTGGGGAACATTTTTTTTATCTTTGTTTTTAATAAAGGACTTGTCAATGACTGTCTTCTGTAATTATTTACACTACATTTCTTTTTTTGTGAATGAGTAGTGGGGAGACCCTCCTACCCCAAAGCACCCCCCCCATGTTGAGGGCATATGGCCTGTTATGGTTCAGGAGGGGGCGCTCGCTTGCCCCCATTTCCTAACCTGTCGGGCTGCATGCTCGGATAAGGGTCTGGTGTGGATTTTGGGGGGGACCCCACGGCATTTTTAAAAACAATTTCGGCGTGGGGGGATTCCCCTCAAATTCCATACCAGACCTGAATGGCTTGGTATGGATGGGGGGGGGGGAGACCCCTCGCATGTTTTTAAACAATTCTTTTTACATTCTCCGCTGACAGCTGAAACATTAAATAATGTTTTCACTATTCAAATATTGCATTACTTAATAATATAACTCATGTGGTATTTTAGTAGCTGTGCGGTATATTACCACATACTCAGATGCGGGAAGATACTGCTAAGTGAATTGTCCCCTTTGTTTGAAATCTGCGGTCAAACTTTCGTTATGTTTGAATATTTGACCATGCAACAAACAAGGGGGTGTTCAGCCCATCACTATTGTCTACCTAAAAATTGACAATGCCAGATTTTTGCTTGGTAGTGTTTCAATAAATACATTGTTTACGTTTTCTATTACAGGCTGGCAAATCGGCAAACATATACAGTCATTCCTACAAAATCTGCATTGCAATTTAACTGTTTGCTAGCCCCAGCTGTTGTATTGCTGTGGAGGCAATGTGATGGCATGAGCAAAAAGATTTGATTGCAAAAGAAAACGTGTGATTACCATGTGTAACTGTCATTAGGATCACATTGCTAGGAATCATTTCGATTGGTTCTTGACTGCAGGGGGAGCACCAGAGGTGTCATTTGTCAACAGCATCTGAGCATTAGGAACATGAACCATTCACATTCTCATTTCTAGCCTGCGGTGGTAATATTCCCATGGCATGTGGCATTGTACCTTAAAGTGGTTGTAAACCTCTGAAATGAAATATGAACAAAGCATATCCAAAGCACCTAGTGTGATTTCTATCTGCTATCTACTTCTGCTATCTGCATGAGTCACCTCTGACAGTTTATACCAATCCTAAGGGATGGCCCTGCCCCCCTCCAGCACACAGCATGTGATTGACAGTCTCAGAAGTACATGTTTCCCTATGAAGCTGTGTAGAGGGGGTGTGTCCATTACTTTCACCGAAGTCTCAGTTTACACTCAGCTCTCTGCTCTATGCTGTGCAGTGTGTGACATCAGATCCCCGACCCCTGCCTGCTGGAATTCATAAATGCTGTGTAAATTGCTGTACTTTGAATGGCTGTAGAGAAGAGAGGGACGCAGATAAATAGATACAACTTACGTAGAAGAATGTGTTTTACCTCTGTATATCACCTGAAGCTAGTCACTTCATTGGGTATAAGTAAAGGCGTACATCCACTTTAACCAGTTCCCGCCCAGCTTCTTGGCTGGTGGGACATTCATCATTCCAGGTGAATGTCATATGACATCCTCCCTGGAAAGCACCTTTCACGCACCCCACTGCCGTGCTGCAGCGTGATCTGTCACCAACCACTAAAGATCACATGACAATTGTACAAAATGGATGGCTTTCATTCATGCCATCCATTGTGTACTATTGTGTTGATCTCTGTGATTGGTCACAGTGATTACATGGTACAGAAAGGGCCAATCGCAGCCCATCTTTACCATGGGATTAGTTGTGGTCAATCAAAGCTACAGTAACGACCATTTGGAAACTCGGGCACTGCCCGAGGGCCCGGGGTCAGTAGGGGGCCCCATGAGATGCCCCTGGTACCTTTTTCATAGGCTTTTTTGAGTTTGGGCAAGGACACAGGGGTCCCATGATCCCCTATTGCCCGGGGGCCCCATGAGTTGTCAGTCCGCCCCTGGTAACAACAATAGTAAATACTGAATGAATCAATTTCATTCAGTAAAAATGGTTGCTTATAATAGTGAAATTCACTGGTATAAGCAATCAAAGTGTGCAAAAAAAATCTTGATCACTTCCCTAGAGTAGTACAGTGTTACTATGGTAACACTGTATTGCTCTGTTCGCAGTATTTGAAAAAAAAAATTTGTAAAAAAAAAGAAAAAATTAAATAAAAAAGAAAACAAGATTTTTGAAAAGTTGAAAAAAAGTTTTATTACTATTATTATTTTTTCCATACTGTCACCATTCAGTTGTCCTGCTCACCACCACACCAGTTATATGATGGTGCTGCACTGGTGACAGTGTGTAAAAAAAAAAATTGGGGAAAAAAAACTTAAAAATGTCTTAATTTCCCAACAAATTGTGACAAAAAAGTACAACTTCAAAAACATGCTATGCTTCTTACTAAATACCTTAGACTGTCTGTGTTCCAAAAATGATTCATTTGGGTTTTTTTTGTACTGTCCTGGCATTGTTGGGCCTCAAGAAATGAGATGAGGCTGTGAGTACATCAGTAATGATTTTCAGATATATACCACACCATGTGGACTCTATAACGTTCCTACAGACTAAATAATGTACACCAATTTAGGTTATTTTCACCATGGAAATGTAGCAGAATACATGTTGGCCTAAATGTATGAAGAAAGATTATTTATTTGCAAAATGTTAGAAAGGAAGAAAAACACATTTGTTTCCCAAAAATGTTCGGTTTTTTTAAATTTATATAGAAAAATAAAAACATCAGCAGTGATTAAATACCACCAACAGAAAGCTTTATTTGTGTGAAAAAAATGAAGAAAAATGTAATATGGGTACCGTGTTGCATGAGGGTACAATTGTCATTTAAAGTGAGACATCGCTGAATGCTGAAAATTGGCCTGGGTAGGAAAGGGGTGAAAGCAGGGGTGGACTGACCATTTGGAAACTCGGGCACTGCCCGAGGGCCCGGGGTCAGTAGGGGGCCCCATGAGATGCCCCTGGTACCTTTTTCATAGGCTTTTTTGAGTTTGGGCAAGGACACAGGGGCCCCATAATCCCCTATTGCCCGGGGGCCCCATTAGTTGTCAGTCTGCCCCTGGGTAAAAGTGCCCGGTACTGAAGTGGTTGAGGTTGCACATGGCATATGGTTGTCCTTTTTAAGTTGATGTCACCTTTTTTTCATGAAGGTAATACTCGCAGTACTCTGTGGAAGCCAGTTGGCTCCCTAGTTTGGGGGAGTAGACCATAAAATCATAGAAAGATGTTGCAATCAGAAATGCAATAACAGGTGATTCTGTTAAAAAAAAATGTGCGTCCGGAAAACTGACAACTGTGTTCTGTGTAATTCTCCTGAAGGTATGCAGACAGATTTGTTCAATTTGCAGAGAATTGTATAATTCATGGAAGATGCTCACTTAGATTGGTAAACTGTGAAATTCTTCACGGAGCAGAAAAATCTGCAAGCAGATATTCAGGAGGAAGAGAAGAAATGATGAATCAGCTGTGTTTTCCTAATTGGAACATTTCTAGACCCAACTGCAAATCAAACTCAGGACCAGGGAGGCAGAAGAGAAGACTGCTAACTGCTTAGCTACCACCCAGCAAGACATTTTCTGCTATTTTTAGTAATATGCATTATGCCAAGCTTGCATTTGAAAAATGTGCTAAATATTTTTCTAAAATCTAAACATTGGTTTTTACATTCTTGGTTTACATTCCATAGCCAAAGGCATTTATAATTATTATTATTATTATACAGTATTTATAAAGCGCCAACAGTTTCACTCAGCGCTGTACATTACAAAGGGAGACAGAACATGCGACAGTACAATAACAATACAATACGATACACGAGGGGATCGAGGGCCCTGCTCTTTCGAGCTTACAATCTATGAGGGAGGGGATGGTGGCACAGGAGGAGAAAGCTGGGGGGGATGGGGTGGTAGGAAGAGTGGAGGAGGTCGGCAAGTTAGCAGGGGGTGGGGTAGGCTTCCCTGAAGAGATGGGTATTCAGGGTGCGCCTAAAGGAGAGGAGAGTAGGTGATAATCTGATGGGTTGGGGCAGGGAGTTCCACAGGATGGGTGACACCCTGGAGAAATCCTGGAGGTGGGCATGGGAGGAGGAGACCAGGGAACTAGAGAGAAGGAGGTCTTGTGAGGAACGGAGTGTGCGTGTTGGGTGGTACTTGGATATTAGGTCGGTGATGTAATTTGGGGCAGTATGGTGGACAGCTTTGTACGTCAGTGTTAGGATTTTGAATTTGATCCGTTGCACAATCGTAAGCCAGTGGAGGGATTGGCGGGTGGGGGGGGGTGGCGGAAACGGATCGGTTGGTAAGGTGGATGAGTCTGGCTGCCGTATTCAGGATCGACTTCAGTGGGGATAGCCTTTGGCGAGGCAGGCCAGTGAGGAGGGAGATGCAGTAGTCGAGTCGTGATATGATGAGGGAGTGGATGAGCTGTTTAGTGGTTTCTGGGGTTAGGAACGTGCGGATTTTGGCGATATTGCAGAGGTGGAGTCTGCACGAGTTAGTTAATGATCGGACTTGGGGCTGGAAGGATAGGTTGGAGTCCAGAGTGACACCAAGTACTCTGGCCTGCGGGGCGGGCCTGATAGTGGCATTGTTGGACGTGATGGAGAAGTCACTGGGGGGTGGTATACGGGCTGGGGGGAAGACAAGGAGCTCGGTTTTGGAGAGATTCAATTTAAGGAAGTGGAGCGACATCCAATCTGATATGTCGTGCAGTAGGTTTGTGATTCGGGCGGAGACTGAGGGGGTGAGGTGGGGGGTTGAGACACACTTTCAGATGATTTAAGTGACACTAAATCATATCCTTAATCTCCAAAAATATTCACAACCTAATGACCCTGTAATCTATTTTTTTTCACGAACCTCCCCTTTTCCTCTTCACTTCCATTTTTCTGGAGTGAGAAGTGCACATTAGTTGCGGGCATGCGCACTGCTCTAGTCATACTACAAATCCCTCAGTCCATAGTCCATCTCGGGAGTGAGAAAGAGAGGGTAGATACATTCCTACATACAGTGGGACCGTGGAGATCGAACTCAGCCACCCTCTAACAGGAAGGCAAATCACAGCAGCAAAATAAAAAGGAATTTGGAGTAGGCTGAGAGCGACAGAAGGGACTTTGTTGAGTTAGGAAGACATAGTTAAATTATTATAATTATTATTATTATACAGGATTTATAAAGCGCCAACAGTTTGCTCAGCGCTTTACAATATAAAGGGAGACAATACAGCAACAATACAGTTCAATACAAGAGGGTTAGGAGGGCCCTGATCCTGGGAGCTTACAATCTAAGAGGGAGGGGCTGGTGGTACAAAATGTAGTAACTGTGGGGGATGAACTGATAGGAGGAATAGAAGATTCTGTTATTAGCTGAAGGCAGGATAGACTTCCCTGAAGAGATAGGTTTTCAGAGATCGCCTAAAAGTGGGCAGAGTAGGCGATAGTCTATTAGATTGGGGTAGAGAGTTCCAGAGGATGGGAGAGGCTCAGGAGAAGTCTGGAAATATTTATTCAAAGAAGAATTTAATGTCACTGTAAGCTTGGGTGTTTCCAGTAGAGGGTACTGTTAAAATGTAAGTCCACCAAAAAACATTTTTATAAGCTTTGGATAAAGTGTGTGTGTGTATGTGAGGGGGGGGGGGTGTAAAGAAACTCCTCTTGTGTTTTTACTGCAATCCAGGACATCATAAGAGAGATTTTCTCTCACTTCCTGGTGACAACAGTTTTGTTAGACAGGAAGTTAGGAAAGACCTGAAGAAGTGAGACACAAACGGAAATAAAAATTTGACAGGGGCTTTAGCCTTTTCGATGCTGCTTTCTGTGTTGCTGGTGGAGGCTTGGATAGCAGTAAATCCCAACAGGGGTTCTAATCCTCCCTTGCGCTATCCAAACTAAGAAAAACTTTTACGCTGGACATACACTTCAGTGCTACACAATACAAAGACATCTTAGACTATTGTGTGCTTTCAGCCTTGCGGTTTGTGGAAGGGCCCTTGCTTATCATAAAGACATGGGTTGATAGGTTGGGTGTGGAGGAACTTGAATGACCTGCAGAGAGTCCTGACCTCAACCCTACAGAACACCTTTGGGTTGTATAATAATTTTGATTTCAAGCCAGGTATTCTCATCCGACATCAGTACCTGACCCTGCCAAATGTTCATCCAGCATCAGTGCCTGACCCTGCCAAATCTTGTTGACATCTTTCCCAGAAGAGTCAAGGCTGTTGTAGCCACAAATGGGAAGCCAACTCCATATTAATGCCCTTAGATTTAACATATCCAACAAACTGATATAGGTGTGCTGATCAGATTTACATAAATGTTTGGCCATGTAGTGTATTTCTTTATCCATCTATATCAGACGTTCTTGGTCAGAATCAATAGGTCTATATATATATATTGTGCAAAACATTAAAACAGTAGTAAACTCTACCATTTTATTGTTTTTTAATGCCCCCCCTGCAGGTTCATGACATAGTGTACTAGTGTGCACCACATACTATCACATTATGACAAACTTACCTTTTAAATGCCCTCAGGAAGGATGTACTGGAGCTGGAGAGAGTTCAGAGAAGGGCTGAACTAATAAGGGGGCTGGAGGATATCAGTTATGGTGAAATGTTACACACATTAAGTGAATTTTCCCTGGAGAAGAGATATGATTGCAATATATAAATATATAAATCAGTGTTTCTCAACCAGGGTACCATGGAACACCTGGGTTTCTCCAGAGGTTGTTAGGGGTTCCCTTAAAAATGAGCAATTTCTCAGATAAGTTCCCACTGACACCATTGATCTTTTTAACTATCTATAAGAGGGTAATTCTTCCCAGTGACCACAAGTGTAAGGAGCATTCTTCTTACTGACCATCACACTGATGTATCATGAGTTGTAGGTATAGTAATTTTTTAGCAAGGGTTCCTTAGACCAGAAAGGTATTTCAAAGGGTCCTCTGTGTTGAAAAGATTGGAAAAGCCTGATCTAAATGGTGGTTCTAGCATGGAAAACTATTCAGTCTCAGGTTTCTCAAGAGGACAAGTGGTCACTCAATGAAGTTGGATGAGAAGCGTTTTAATCTTAAACTGCGTATGGGGCTTTTTACTGTTAGAATGCGAAGGGTGTGGAACTCCCTTCCACAATCGGTGCTGTCAGTGGGAAGTGTTGATAATTTCAAAAACCTTTTAGATGGCCATCTTAGTTTACACACTATCCAGGGATATGGGAAGTGATAGAGACATAAATGCATACACACACTCATACAGGTTGAACTGGATCGACTGATATCTTTATTAAACCTTACCAACTATGTAATTATGTAAATTGAACCCTCCAGTGGCAGGCTGTCACTGTTGCAGGCACTTCCATATTCACCCTGTTAGGCCTGCACCCTATGACTAAGTGCTTTGCACGAAACGCATCAGGGTAAGGGGCTACAGCATCCTGATGTCGCTGGCGGCCATCTTTTACACATGGTCAGTTGTCTTCATTTTCTCCTTGTTTGTATTGCACCTTATCTTGAATAAATACCCTATTGAATGCAGTATCACGCTATGTGGCATTATTCTTGGGCTCTCTGTAAGTCTCACCATTCACAGAAGTCATTTTAGAAGTGTCCCGAGGCGGTGATACCATTTGATGGACCCTGAAGGGAACAGGAGCAGGAACCTGACCATACCTGGGGGTGATTGATCTGGCTGACCGGATGAGACAAAAGTGATCTCAAGACTGTCACCTACCCTCCTCACCTTCAGGTGCACCCTGAAAACCCTGGGAAGCCTACCCCAACCTCACCTAACACCTGACCTCACCTAACAACTAACCTCCTCCACTCCTCTCACCACTCCATCCCCCACAGCCATCTCCTCCTGTACTACCTTCCCCTCCCTCCTAGATTGTAAGTTCGAAAGAGCAGGGCCCTCGAACCCCTTGTGTATTGTATTGTTACTGTCTTGTCTCATGTTCTGTCCCCCTTGCTACTGTACAGCACTGAGCATACCCTTTGGCGCTATATACTGTTTAATAATAATAAAATGCGTAACTATAGCGCGCATCTGGTGAGTGCGGATTTCACTTATTTTCAGTCACATCATTTGTCACTCCTGATCTAGAGGAATAGAGCACCTTGAGCTGAGATCTGCTACGATCTTCAAGTTTATTGCTTGAACTTGTTCTCACATACTTGCCACTATAACCACTCATCTGTGGCCTTATGTGTCCTTACGCACTTTATATTTATTGCATCTATGGTGGAGTGTTGTGGCATTATTTGCATGATTTGCACTTTATGAAATAAGATATATTGTTAATTCTGTTTAGTAGGAATTTTTGCACAAGTTTAGAAATATTCACAGTGCCTTATTACACAGTTAACTGCAGGTACAAGTGTATATCAAGACTTGACTACCATTTTATGTCAAATATCATGTGAGCAAAAGTTGACTTAAAATATCTCTGTACAATAAGTGACCAGTACCATCCTCACCCTGTGAAAGATTCCATTAACTTCTGTTGCAACTGAGTCCTCTGGAGCGGTTTAATTTGATGTGATCACATAATTGCCACAAATGGAGCTTCTTTTAGAAGAGTGGAAAAGAAATAAAAGAAACCTTAGTATTTTTACATCAGTTCATGCCCATTTACCTTCTACAAGTTTAATTCTATCTACAGGATGTAATTTATTATTAGCCGGCCTGTCAACTCAGGGATGGAAATCTTATCAATTAAGTAGTTTAAAGGGATCCATCATGTTTTTGGCTTTTATTTAGTTATTTTTTAATCTTCTAGTTTTTATTACTATATGCCCTCAATGGCCACTTTATTTGGTACACCTGTTCACTTGCTTGGTAGCACAAATTGCTAATCAGCCAATCACATGGCAGCAACTCAATGCATTTAGGCATCTAGATGTGGTGAAGATGACTTGCTGAAGTTCAAACCGAGCATCACAATAGGGAAGAAAGTGGATTTAAGTGTCTGTAAGTGTGGCATAGTTGTTGGTGCCAGATGGGCTGGTCTGAGTAATTAAAAAACTTCTGATCTACTGGGATTTTCATGCACAACTATTTTTAGGGTTTACAAAGAATGGTCTGAAAAATAGAAAATATCCAGTGATATGGAGATTTCTGTGTGAGGCTGCTTCCCTTGAGGGTTCCCAGGAGAAGTGTACCCAGCTAGGTGGTGTCTATGTAGTCCTGTGAATACTAATGACGCTGGGCAGAGGAGAGACCAGGGGCGGACTGACCATTTGGAAACTCGGGGCACTGTCCGAGTGCCCGGGGTCAGTAGGGGCCCCCATGAGATGCCCCTGGTACCTTTTTCATAGGCTTTTTTGAGTTTGGGTAAGAACACAGGGGCCCCATAATCCCCTATTGCCCAGGGGCCCCATGAGTTGTCAGTCCGCCCCTGGGAGAGACTGTAGAGAGAACTGACTTCACAAAGGATGTCCTTGTGATGTGACTGTATTGCCACTCCCTGAACAACACTGGTGGAGTTCAGTAAATCTATTTATTGTGTGGAAATGATATCTTCAGGATATAAAGGTCTATGGCTGGGAATGTCATGAGAGGGCCTATTGCAAGGAGCAGGGCATAAGATGGCGGAGGGTTTAGCCTCAGCAAGAGGAACTCTGTTTTAGCAGGACTGGAGGGACTTGTGCTTGGGCACCAAAATTACCCATCCACGAAATCCCTCTTAAAAACTTACTAAAAATTACTCTTGACCACTCTTGCCAAGTTTGTTCATGCAAGAGAAAAATCTTCTTTTATCAATACTGAATGCAGGAAAACAGTTACCTGATCAAACGCTTTAGATGAAGCTCATCCAGTATTCATTCAGAGTATTGCACATAAAAAATGCACTACTGAATTAAACTTGATTCTCAATTTAAATGCGTTAAAGAATTAAACTTGATTCCGGAATTAAATGCGCTAATGTATTAAACTTGATTCTTGATTTACATCATTTCTGAAGAAAAGAACTGCTTATTTTATTGCTTGGTGGAAAGTTCAATTTGCTCACTTTCAAGGTTAGATGGAATCCTTAATTGTTTTTATGTTAGTCAAAAAATGGTTCCATTAAAAAGCTGCTCTCTGGGCCCGCACAATCATGTTCGCTCGGTAATATTCGGTGTTAAACATTGTAGATTTGAGCTACCGGGGAATATTAACACTGATGGATATTTCATCCTGTTTATAGACATGCACAATGGTATAAACCTTTCTCTTATAATTTTTCACAATGCACTTCTACCTTGACCTACAGAAAGGGAATAAAAAGAGCAATTGTGTATTCCTTTTATTGTTTAGTTACGTATGGTACTGCTTCCTCACGATAAAAGATGAGGTATATTTCAAATGAGAACATTGGTTTACCGAGGGGCTTAAAATCCTGTCTAAATTGAACTACAAATCTAGAGATCCTCCATTGTTTGCCAAAGGTGTATCTCCCCCCTCCCCACCCCCACCCCTATAAAGCAAAGTGTTCATGACAGGCAACCAATGTACAGTTGGAACAATTTTTCACAAAAATACATTTTTTTTGTCAATTGCTGTCCATTTCTGCATCTGATGTACTTTTTTTTTTGCTTTTTCTATTAAAAATGTTAAGACAAGAAGATCCATAGAAAATCTTTGAAATAATTGCCAGGAGTGCTGTGTCCCTGCCTGGAGTCCCTGTGCTTAGGTGGGTTTCCTCCAGGTACTCCAGTTTCCTCCTGCCCTCCAAAGACATGCTGGTAGGTTCATTGGATCCTGTCCAGGGGCAGACTGACAACGCCGCTTCACGCTAATGCAAAAATGCTAAAAAAAACCTGAAAAACTCACGTTTTTAACATGACTTTACACCAGGGGCGGACTGACAGCTCATGTGGCCCCCGGGCAATAGGGGATCATGGGGCCCCTGTGTCCTTCCCCAAACTCAAAAAAGCCTATGAAAAAGGTACCAGGGGCATCTCATGGGGCCTCCTACTGACCCCGGGCCCTCGGGAAGTGCCCGAGTTTCCAAATGGTCAGTCCGCCCCTGATCCTGTCTAAATTGGCCCTAATATGTGTGAATTTTAGTTAAGGACCTAAGACTGTTAGCTCCTCAAGGGCAGAGACTCATGTATGTAATATATATCTAAAGCAATGCATAAATTGATGTCGCTATATAATTACCTGTAGTAAATTAAAATAAAAATTTAATAAATCTTAATTCCATCTTTTGAAAAAAAAAAAACTGAGGTCCAAGTGAATGTTGCCACATAAAAGTACATAAAAAGTACATTAAAAAACCAGACAAAAATAACAACTATAAAAACAAAAAAAGTAAAGTGATTTTCTTGGATTAAAATTAACCAAAATACTTTTTAAATAAGAATGGATAGGATAAATAAAGAGCAAATGTTTTTAAAGCCCAACTCCACCTTTAAAAAACAAAACAAAACAAAAAAATGAGGCCCAACTGTATGTAACAGCGTAAAAATACTTAATTTAGCAGTAATTATTATTATTATTATACAGTATTTATAAAGCGCCAATAGTTCGCTCAGCGCTGTACATTACAAAGGGGGACAGAACATGTGACAGAACAATACCAATACAATGCAAAACATGAGGGGATTGAGGGCCCTGCTCTTTGGAGCTTACAATCTAGGAGGGATGCTTATTGATGGAAAAGTAAAGAGTTTTTCCTAAATTTAAATGAACTAAAACCCTATATAAATAAGTTCCAGATCTGTTTAAAACAAATACCAATAAAAAGAACAGACTGGATACAATAAGTGTTAGGAAAATCTAGTTTCAATCTCTTTTTCTCTTCCAACGTTGAATTTATTTTTTCTTTATCATGGATATCTTTCTACTGGAAAAAAGCCAGTAGGCAATTTAGCATATCAACTTCAAGCCATAATTGAAATATAATTTTCTCGTGGACTGATCCTTTAAATGTTGTTGTAAAGAACATCAATGTATATGTAGGGTCACAAAGCCAAAGCATGTCCAATTTTTTTATTTATTGAAATCATATTCAAAGCTTCCTGCAATGAGACAAAGAAGAAAATAAGCCAATTTCACCTCCAGCTCGGATACATATGGAGCGCCCTGATCTCCATGTTATTTTGTGTAGTAATTATTTCATAATTGAACCAGCAGGGCTTGAGGTAAAACAACATTGCCTGGTAAGCAGGCTAATTCAAATATGCAAATATATTTAAATACGAAGAACTTCTTGGAATTTTGTATACCTTACCCATCCTACTTAGCACCTGGCAGCAGTTACCAGACAGTGGAAAAAAATAGTTTACATTGAACATTTATACAAGTGTTCCAAAGAGGAGAAGTCTTTAAAAAAAATATTTTTTTTTATTTCTCTGTGTTCAATGATTACCTGACAGTTGAATTTTACTATTTGTAGACCACAAGAGTTATTGTCATAATGCAGATCATTATACATATGTTTAATAGATCTCTAATAGTGATGAGCTGGACTGCCCTGGTTTCAGTTCGAGCAGGGTTCAGTAA
The DNA here is from genome assembly GCF_062004578.1 of Staurois parvus. Classification (NCBI taxonomy): domain Eukaryota; kingdom Metazoa; phylum Chordata; class Amphibia; order Anura; family Ranidae; genus Staurois; species Staurois parvus. Next base: position 5,354,505 of record NW_028318575.1, on the reverse strand, counting down.
ACTTCAAATTCAGAATCCAAGCCCCATTGAAATTAATGGGAGCCAAATCTGTCAAATTAAAAATGCCCATTTTCTGGGCTGATAGGCAAGGGGGTGTCAAAAAACATAGCAGAGGAGGAGGGGTAGGTTGGAACTGCCCTGTGAAAAATGTACCAATGCAAAAAAAAAATAAAATTAATTAATTATATCTATCTATCTATCTATCTATCTATCTATCTATCCATCCATCTATCTATACACTATATTGCCAAAAGTATTGGAACACTCCTCCAAATCATTGGATTCAGGTGTTCCAATCCCCTACATGGCCACAGGTGTATAAAATCAAGCCCCTAGGCATGCAGACTGCTTCTACAAACATTTGTGAAAGAATGGGTCGCTCTCTGGAGCTCAGTGACTCCAAGCGTGGTACCGGATAGGTTGTCACCTGTGCAATAAGTCCATCCGTGACATTTCCTGGCTACTAAATATTCCACGGTCAACTGTTAGTGGTAATGATTGGCAGTTGCCAGGAGAACTGTACTTGCCTGATTGCATTGTACTTAGTGTAAAGTTTGGTGGAGGGGGGATTATGGTGTGGGGTTGTTTTGTAGGGGGTGGGCTTGGCCCCTTAGTTCCAGTGAAGGGAACTCTTAAGGTGTCAGCATACCAATACATTTTGGACAATTCCATGTTTCCAACTTTGTGGGAAGAGTTTGGGGATGGCCCCTTCCTGTTGCAACATGACTGCGCACCAGTGTACAAATTAAGGTCCATAAAGACATGGAGGAGCAAGTTTGGGGTGGAGGAACTTGACTGACCTGCACAGAGTCCTGACCTCAACCCCATAGAACACCTTTGGGATGAATTAGAGCGGAGATTGCGAGCCAGGCCTCCTCCCCCGACATCAGTGCCTGACCTCACAAATGTGCTTCTGGAAGAATGGTCAAACCTTCCCATAGACACCCTTCTAAACCCTTGTGGACGGCCTTCCCGAAGAGTTGAAGCTGTTATAGCTGCAAAGGGCGGGGCCAACTCAATATTGACCCCTACAGATTAAGACTGGGATGCCATTAAAGTTCATGCCCAATACTTTTTGCAATATAGTGAATATACGGAACATATATAATGCGGTAGTGATTTTTTTTAAAGTGCTGACAATTACAAAGGGAAAAACAGTGTTGAATTGCTGCCAAATTTCCGTGCTGGATTTTTTTTTTTAAGAAAAATGGAACGTAGACCCCCAAAGGTCCATGAAAATACATAGCAGACTGTTAAGAGTCTGATATGCACTGTGGGGGACCTTTGGAGGGGTCTGTGTGCTGTTTTTTTTTCTTTTCTAAAAGATGCCAGCAATTAAAATTTACTTGCTGGCAATTTAAACTGCAATTTTCTTTCTTTGTGAATTTCACTTTTGCTGTAGTATATCTTACAGCAGGAATAAAAAAACAAGTTGTGTAGAGCCCCCTCAAATTGCATACCAGACCTTTTGAGTTTGGTATGGTTTTTAAGGTGGTATCTCACGCAAGAACACAACTAAAAAAAATGTGTGAAGTCTCCCAGGAAATCCATACCAGACCCTCAACGTCAGGGAGGTGCCTTGTACCTTGTCTCTCTGTTGAAATGGACATGGGCCTCTTTCCCACAACCCTAACCAGTGATTATGGGGATCTGTAGGTGGGGGCTTATTGGAGTATGAAATAATAATAATTAGTGGGCGCCCCAATAACAAACCCTTCATGTAAATGTGTATTGGGGAACATAGTACTTCTACTTATTCACAAAAAAAAAAAAGATGTCACTTGAAGTGTTGGCAGGTCCTTTGTTTAAAAATAAAAATCCCCAAAGTCCCTTACTGTAAATCAATTGTCAATCAAGATGTCCACCACCCGCCAACTTGCTGAAAAAAAAAACCTGACAACTCCACGAGCACGATTGATCCCAACGGTACTCATAACCGAATGGCAGCTTCCTGGAATTTCATCAGCTATATAAGTGAAGAGTCGAGGGATAGTGGTGACATCATTGACCAAATATGGCCATGGTCATATTTGGTCAATGATGTCACCACTATCCCTCGATGTCTAAGCCAGCCTTTCTCTACCAGGGGTCTGGTAACCCTAGGGTTCCTCAAGAGGTTGCTAGGGGTTCCTTGACCAAAGAGTGGTTTCTGCCACTTAGATAATTAACCTCCAATAACAAAGATCTTTTCCTGTAAGAGGGTATTCTTCCCAATGACCATACATTTAAGGAGAATTCTTCCCTCTCGCCATTATGCTAAAGTGCTCAGCTGAGCTGCAGATATAGCAATTATTAGTAAAGGTTCTTTGAGACCTGAAAATTATTTCAAGGGTTCCTGTATGTCAATAAGGTTGAAAAAATTTGGTCTAAACCATCAAACAATTGAAAATATAACAATCATAGTCTGCATTAACCAAATATACTGTAAATGAAAATAAAACTGTACATATCATAACAAAGAGTCCACACTGAAACAATTCTTCATCTTCCAAGACCATGTCCTTGGAATTGTTCTTGGTGCAAAATATGTTTTGACAGTTTCCAGGTACGCTTCTGTGTTTTCCACCACTTTCATGAATTGCACCCACAGTGCATAACCAAGGGATAGGTAATCATCAGATGGTGTTGACCACTTATCTCTAAGTTGGTCAAAATGTGTGTTTCAGCTGGATCCATTTTATCTTTAATCCTTTTTCCACATCCAATGTGCAGGTTCTACTTTCAGTGGCAACTCAGGGAAAGTAAGGGAGAAGAGGCTTACACCTTTTAAAACTTTATTAAAAAACAATCTTTCTTCCTCCCTCCCCTCCTCCCTTCCTTCCTTCCTTCTTTCCTTCCTTCTTTCCTTCCTTCCGTCCTTCTTTTTCATTGTTCATTTCATCCTCAGTCCTTCCTTCTTATCTCTCTCTATCCCCTTCCTCTCTCCCTTCTTCCTTCATTCCTTCCTCCCTATTTCCTTCGTTAGTCTTTCCTGACTTCTTTCCTCCCTGTCTTCCTCCCTCTTACCCTATTTCCTTCTTGACTCATTCCTTCCCTCCTTGAACCCTCCCTATATCATTCTTACCTTCCTCCTGCTTTCCTATCTTCCATCCCTATTTTTCTTTCTTTCTTTCTTTCTTTCTTTCTTTCTTTCTTTCTTTCTTTCTTTCTTTCTTTCTTTCTTTCTTTCTTTCTTTCGTTCTTTCTTTCTTTCCTTTCCTTTCCTTTCCTTTCCTTTCCTCATTCTCTCTCAGTTTTATAGGTGTATGTGCAGAAAATGTCAACTTGTCTATTAAGAAAAAACCTCAGTCTCTCTCCCCTAATAACTATTAAAGTGTAGAATTGCAGTCTATTAATACAAAGTCCCTATTTTTGGATGGAATTCTCTTGTTCTGTTAGCAGGCTTTCATGCATGTGTGTGTTTTTCTGAGAAGTGTTTTGATAAAGCCTGTTCATTAATCTCTCATATTGCCTCTGTGAACCTGTCTGAGAACAATTTACTGTTTGACACATTAAAACCCTGACATTTTTTTGCCATATTCATTAAGAAGTACGAGTGCAGAAAAATTGCATTTTTGACATATTACGGGTTTGTACGCTTCACCTCATTATTGCAATATGCTACAGAAAGTCAGTCTAGGAAATCTCCAATCTTGATAACGAAGGAGAGAGGGAGAAAAAAGACCCTACCACGGAGCAAGCAGGGGCCACCGCTGACAGCAATAATTCAGAGGAGCTACTATTGCCAGATACTAAGTTCTTGGTGCAATAGGATCTGCGCAGCAGTTTGGTGGCCAGAACATTTCACACCTGAAAATCTATGGTTGAATTATAGCTGTCCGTCCATCGAAATGCGTTCTGTGCAAATGGGGCAAAACCAGATGTTCTTAGGCTATGTCCTCTGCAGATTGATTGTTATTTATTGAAAAAAAACTTTGGTAGTGGGATTATATCACATTTTGGTCAGTAGAAGGTGCTGAGTATCATAGGAAACAAGTATGGTCCTTGGCTACATCTGTTGGCCATAATATGACATTTTCTTGAAATTGCATGTAAATACACTCTGTGTAAATTGGGCAAAATCAAATGTCCTCCAGCTATATTCTCTGCAGATCAGATGTTATTCATTGAAAAAAAAATGAATAATGAACTAACATGCAGTTTTGATGGACAAACTATTCAAGGTGTTATAAACGCGAAACAATGAATTTGTCACATCCAAAATAAAATTAGCTACACACACAAATATTTTACTAACTTTCTTTAAACATATCCCCAATGATAATGTTGAATTAGATCTGTAAGCACACAACCGTATCAGGAACCATGAACCAGGTGGAGAGAGAAAGTGCAGTTTAAACCACACCTTTTATGAAATAGCAAATAAAACATAGATCAGGAATGTAGTCAAAACAGAAGCCAAGGGTTTGGATGCCAGATTGGGTTATCAGATGAGCCAGAATAAGCAAACCAGAAGTCAGCATCGTCAGGAGCCAAAAATCAGGAACAGGAATCAGAAGAGAAGTCAGCCAGACCAAGTTTTACACAGGAACATAGACAGGAACACACTAGAGATCATAGATCATGCATGAGCAAGGAGCAAATGAGCTAAGTTGTTAAAATAGCAAAAAGGAATGGCGGCTGTGGGCTGGACTACTGAGACAGGTAATGGTATCCAGGTGAGTCCCTGTAGAGACAATGGGTAGCTGGTAATTAACCGAAAGCTGAGCAGTTTCTGAGTACTGAAAGAAAAGAGCAGCTCATTAAGTAGCAGGAGCCCAGCCCTGACAAACCCTTAAACTGACCCTGTCAGGTTTAAAACAAATACAGGTGAAAGGTCCCTGCTAGGAAAGAAGTGCAATTACGCTCACCTCTCCAGAGGCCCTTGTCTCTTTCCTTTCCTCAGTTCCGACACCACAGCCTTTATAGGCCTCTCTGGAATTCAACACTTCTAGGAGTGTCGGTGTCCACTGCGCACCATGGTTCCACCCTCTGACCCTTACATCACTACAAGGCACAGCAGTGACATAAAGGACAGGGTTTGGATGCCAAAGTGGGTTATCAGATGAGCCAGAGTCAGGAAACCAGAAGTCAGCGTTGTCAGGAACCAAAGATCAGGAGCAGGAATTGGAATAGAAGTCAGCCAGACCAAGTTGTACACAAGAACACAGGCAGAAACTCACCGGAGATCAAGTCTCAACAGTGACATAAAGGTCAGAGGATACAACCACAGTGAACAACAAGGGACATAGACCTCTGGCACTCCCAGAAATGTTGAATGTCAAGGAGTATGACAAAGATTGCATTGCTGAAACAGACGAAGGCACGGGACACGGGTCGCCAGATAGGTGAATACTGTTCCATTGTAGAGACATCTAACCTGCATTCAAGGGATCATGAACGCAGGCGCTCTTGCCTTTAGAGCATGAAAAAAAAACAGGAGTATTAAGACGCCTGAGAGGCACAGGCAATTTCAATGACAGGCTAAAGTACTCAGGGGCTGTACTCTGTTCCGGGGCGGTATGCATTCAGGGGCGTAAGCCCTGAAACAGAAATTCCATGTTTGGGGCATACATCCCTGCTGAACACATAAGGCCCTGAATGCAAATACAGTTTTGTAACAGCGCACAGCTCCCGCATATAATAACCTGTCATTGATTTTGACAGGGCTCCAGGCATCGAGCTGTACATGTCACCTGTGTCTTCCAAAATTCACGACTTTCAATGCTCTATGGGCAAAGACACACTCTAATCTTTAACTTTATCCTAACCCAAAACCTTAAAGCAATATTAAACCCAAAAGAAAACATTTACTATACCATTCTTAGATGTGGAGGCTGCATTAGTTTGTTTTTGGCTTTCATTCCTTTATATTCACTTGGAGAACAAGCTCTCCTGCAGATGTAGCAGTTACAGCGTTGAGGGTAACCATTTACCACTGTCAGGGGTACTTACGATGATAGTCTTTTATTTATGTAAAACCTGTATCCTAAGAGGAAAAAAAAACTGTTTGCTGTAATAAAGTGTTAATTGGAGTTCAGCTTCAATTTGTTAGCATAACTAAATCTGCTAGTCCATCTAAGAGTGGGGATGCTCTAATACAGGAGATGTGTTACTGGCCAGATCACCAGGGGAGGGAAAAAAGCCAAAAAAAGCAAATTAAAAAATAAAAAAAAGAAATAAAAAGCGCCAAAAATTAATTTAAATAAATGCAAAACCGCAGCAAACCTAAAACCTCAATCAAGGTGAATAATACAAACAAAAAATAGGAATGCGCTGAAAATAGGAATACGCCGCTCCGTGAGGACGTCATTTGTGACGAAACACGTAGGGCGGAGCCTGGATGTCGTGACGTCAGGACGCTCCCTGCTGTCTAGTGGAGGTATCCGTGGTAAGCGGGTTTGCTCGCTGATTGCAATCTGATGGTATTGCTGACTTCCTATCATGCTGGTGTCGGCTGACACCTTATTTGTGAGTGTTTTACTTACTTTTGAATAAATATGATGTTTTAAACTCACTGCACCATCATCCTTTTTCTTTATTCCCGAGTGTGGCTCCTTGACTAGGACTGGAGGATAAGTTTAATAAAAGGTTCCCAGGTGCTGGTTTGATGCTTCTGTTGCAGAGTATTGCTCCCAATCTTGGATATCCCTCTTCAATACAGAGTATTGATTTTGCCACCTGGATACTTCACTGCTCCCAGAGCAACAGCGTTTTTGCTGGTTTTAATTAATCAGCAAAAAGCTCTGGTGAGTTTATTTATTTCTTCTGGTGGTGGATTATGAGCACAATTATACAAAATATATATTTTTTGCACCAATTTTGAAGTGACTTTAAAAAAAAAAATTTTGTGCACTAATTTTGAAGTGACTTTATTTATGTGGACTTTTGATTATAAATGTATATTTTGTAATTCACAGTGCATTCCTATTTTTTGTTCGTAATAAAGCAAATGAATGCAGCCACCTAATATTTGGTAAGCTGAAATATAATACATATTTGCTTGGTTGGTTTAATACTGTTTTAATATCAACTATTAAAATTCAACATAGTTTTTAGTGAATTTAATAAAATCGGTTTGGAATGGAACTTTTAAGGCGTAGATATCAGTACGTAATGTAATTTTAAAAACTATACGAGTTGTATTCATCAAATCTCATTAAAATTCCTTAAAAAGAAGAGAACAAATGCAAAAGTGATCATAATACAATTTGGGCGCATGTTTCTCATTCGCCTATGCGTTTCAAGATACTCTCTTCTTCAGAAAAATTGAAAAGAAAAAAATTGAAATTTTAAAATTACTGACAACTTGACATAATAAAAAATATTGATCTCCCACAAAGGGGCAAACCTTCAAGATGGCACAGAGAACCACTCTAAGGACAACAACACCAAACCACTGATGGATAAAGTGTAGGAAGCCTCAGCAAATATGAGCTCACATATCATGTAGCTGTTATAGAGACATCACTATGTTACATGACATGTGATCCCTTTGGTCGTAAGTCTATCACTGTATGTACTCCCAATGGGTTGTTTTGCTCCTAATATGTAGTCAGTGGGGATGTTATGCTTCTGCTTATTTTCAGTGTATGTACTTTTTCCAGATTGCCTGAAAAAGAAATGATCTCGAAACGTGTTGGTACATGAAAAACTTACACCCAATTTTTATTGCGATTTGATAAATACAATCTGTATAGTTTTTTATACTGTTATCACAGCCTTAAAAGTCCCATTCCAAAATGATTTTGTTAAATGCTTCTAATTGGGGATGTGGCATGGTCTATCTTGGGGGTCAAAACACTCAATGCTTGTTTTTTAAATGTCCCCCAACCCCCTTGCACAGCAGTCACCTACTTAAATACTTACCTTTAGCCCTGCTTGTCTGGATGGACACATCCCACACAAATACTTACTGTACATGTGCTGCCCAGTTCAGTCCCAATGCAACTGGTGTGAATGAGCCCTTACATACCAGCTTGCCTTGACAATTGCTCCCATAATCCCCTCTTTGATTTGGCTCACAGGGGATCTATCCAAGGCAGCCTCTTCAGCAGCCAGGCATTAACCACTTGTGACAGATGATGCTGCAAGAAATTAAATGAAAAAGTTAGTCAGTACAGAGCAATAAATAGGAGAGACTTTATTAACCCTTTGAGGACCGTAAGATTTTGGAACCCCAAAAGAATCAATTTTTTTGTTTTTAAAGTTCGTACACTTCAGTTGCTGTAACTAAGCCATTTCATGAAATAATTGGCAAAAAACTAGATCCATTTGTTGTTTGTTGATAAGAACTAATATTTTGACTCAAACCAAAAAAAAAAAGAGTTTGAAGTTCTTAATCAGAGGATACACGCAATTAAAAACATGGGACAAATACGTCCCTTGGTCCTCAAAGGGTTAAGCAGCGATGATCACTTGTATATATGTATGTGTATAAACAGTATATATAAAAAAGAGAACGAAGAAATTTCAGTTCTTACAAAACAAAATACTATCATAACAAGGTAAAATGAAATTTGACTATCAAAAAAAACAAAAGAAATTCAAAATGCCTTTGTATATTTTTTTTACATTCTGTTATATTTCTTTAGTGCACACTGTTGTGTTGTTTGAATGACATGTCCCGTATTTTTACACCATTGGCGTGAAAATTTAAACAAAGAAGTAAATGTGAGCAGATTTGTGAAAATTTCCTGCAATTCATTGACTCTGCCTTGTCATTCTTTTCATCTTAATGACATTCTTACCTAATTATGTTGTTGCTTCACGATGACATTTACCCAGTAAGGGAAACTGCTGCCTTCTAATTGGGTTAATTATATCATAACGATCCCCCTTCTTGACTATCATATAAATAGTCGATCTCTATTTATTGTCTCACTATCTGGCCAGGGGTCAGAGAGTGAAGACACAGGAATCCCATTTATGGGCTCAAAGAGTATTTTTCTTTATTTACTACAGGTACTTATGTAGTACCGTCAATTTACGCAGCACCTTCATATACATTCAGGGGTGTATTTACCACAAGGCAAACAAGGCACCTGCCTAGGGCGGCATTTTTCAGGGGGGCAGCACCTCCCCCTAGAAGAAGGGATGAAAGAAGGGACACGTGTGCCATGGGAACCAGGTCAGATCCAAGAGAGGCTGTGGGCTACTAATGGTGTATGTAGAGCCCGACTTTCGTTCCCGGGGATGTCCGGAGCTGTGAAGATGCTCTATTGCCAGGGGGGGGGGTAGAAAAAGACTCTCCCAGGTGTGGGGAAGGGGTGTTGTTGGTCAATATCAGGCTCTCTCTGGGAGGAGGAGGGGGATGGTGTTGGTTTGTGTCGTAGGGACAGATTCTTTTTGTGTTGTCTAGGGCAGCACAGAACCTAAATACACCATCAGTCCCTGCCATCAAGGAGCTAACAGTCTAAGGTCCCTAAGGCCAGGTTCACACCTATGAAGGTTGCATTTGTCCCGTTTCTGCATTGCGTTTTTGCCGCATTTTTGATGCGTTTTGCTTTTTTTTTAAATTTTTCTAAACTTTTTCTTGTTGCTAGGCAGATTTAAAACGCAAGCACATCAAACGCGCAGCAAAAATTTGTCGAAAACGCATCAAAACCGCATAAAAAATGCAGCAAAAATGCATCAAGAACACAATAATCCCTTTCTGCAGCGTTCCCATTGAAGTCTATAGAAACAAAGCAAGTTTTTGCGATAAAAAAAGTCCCTGACCCTTTCCAAAAAACGCACCGGGTGAAAACACACAGATGTGAACGTGTCCCATAGGAAGTCATGTTAAATGGACTGTACTGCATTTCTTCCAAATGCAGCAGAAACACTTAAGTGTGAACCTGGGGTAACTCACATTCTTACATATATATATTCATACATACGCATAGTAAGAGAGTTAACTGCAGAATGGTTCAAAGGGCCAGATTACATACTCACTTCTGGGTGAAATATATAGCTTATCTAAACCCAAAAACAAAAGTGTAATACATTGCAGCTTACCTGTTTAGATACAGTGGCTGCATTCGTTTTCTTTTTTTCACCTGGTGATGCAGCCGGTAACACACTTTTTCTTTTGGGTGAATACACTCTTTTACCCTTAGTTCACACCTTTGTGGTTTTTAGTGCATTTGCAGAGAAGCACTATAGTCTATTTAACACGATTTCCTATGGATCTAGTTCACATGTGTGCGTTTTAAGCCGGTGTGTTTTTTGGAAAGGGTCAGGGGATTTTTTCCTACAGCAGATTGCGTTTTATGCATAATAGGCTTTAATGGACCTGCACCAAAAAAAATGCAAGTGTTACGTTTTTGATCGTTTTTTGATGCGTTTTTTTTAATGTGTTTTGCACTTTGTTTTGTGTGTGTGTGTGTGTGTATGTGTGTGGGGGGGGGGGGGGGGCTAATAGGAAAGTATGACAATACTGTTCATGTAGTGTGACTTTGATGCCACTTTACATTCTCTGGAATTCAAGTAGTATCAAAGTAGCATAAAAGTTGCATAAAAGTAGTGCAGGAACCTTTGTGTGTCCAAAGTCGCATGTTAAGGTGAGGGTTAAGGGCGAGGGTTAAATGTTTATGTTAGGGTTAAGGATTAGGGTTAGAGTTAGGGTTACATAGTTACATAGTTAGTCTGGCTGAAAAAAGACAAAAGGCCATTCCAAAAAAAACATAAAAAAAAGTTATAATCCTACATCCACAGTTGATCCAGAGGAAGGCAAAAAAAACCAGCAAAGCATGATCCAATTTGCTCCTGCAGGGAAAAGAATCCTTCCTGATCCCCCGAGAGGCAATCGCATATTCCCTGGATCAACTTTACCTATAAATATCCAGTTATATTCTATGTATCTCAGAAACAGGGGCGGACTGACCATTTGGAAACTCGGGCACTGCCCGAGGGCCCGGGGTCAGTAGGGGGCCCCATGAGATGCCCCTGGTACCTTTTTCCTAGGCTTTTTTGAGTTTGGGCAAGGACACGGGGGCCCCATGATCCCCTATTGCCCGGGGGCCCCATGAGTTGTCAGTCCACCCCTGCTCAGAAACAATCCAGGCCTTTAAAACAATCCACTGAGCTATCCAGAACCAACTCTTGAGGGAGTCTATTCCACATTTTCACAGCTCTTACTGTGAAGAAACCTTTCCGTGTTTGGAGATTACATTTCTTTTTTTTACATCTCTAATTGTTAGGGTTAGTGTTTTAAAATGAACAATTATTGCTAACCCTAACCCTAATGTTTACCGCTAACCCTAACATTTACCCTAACTCTAGACCTTAACCAAACCCTAACATGTGACTTTGGACACATAAAGGTTCCTATACTATTTGATGCTACTTGAGTGCCAAAGAGAGTAAAGTTGTATCAAAGTCGCACTACATGAACAAAGCTGTCATACCTTCCCATTAAGCCCAAAAAAAGCAAAACGCAATAAAAACAAGTGTTCAAAAATGCAAAATGCGCCAAAGAAATGCATCAACTGCAACCTGCATAGATATGAGGGACACCTCCCTCTCTCTTTTCTTTATTGTATACAGGAGAGATGTTTTGTTGTCGACAGAGATAACTGGGAACAGTGCTAACTGGTAGCACCAAAGGGACTGTAGGAGGGCGTACAGGTAGTGAGCGAAGCCACAAAAAAGAGAAAATATACAATAAAATGGCAATTTTATTATACGGTATTTAAAAAGGACATAGCAGTGACTATATCCATCTAATTTACCCAGATATAATTCACATCTTATTACAGGAAACAAACTAGCTCGACGTGTTTCAACAACATTCTGTCTTCTACAGGAAGGTGAACACACAGGGGTTGTGCAGAATCTGGTGTACCTCTACATAGAAACCAATCAGCTTCCAGGTTTTTTCTGTCAAAGCTTAATTGAACAAGCTGAAGCCAGAAGATGATTGGCTACCATGCACAGCTGCACCAGATTTTACACTCTTTGGCTTTAGTAAATAAACCCTATAATGTCCATGGGTCAATGCATTAAATACATGATGAAACAGCAGGAAGTATATAAAGGATCATAAATTCAGGCATGTGGCACCAGCAAATACCATAGAAATATCGCCCATGTGAGTGGGGTATGCGTATGTAGAAAGCGAGTGCATCAATTGGTGTCTAAGAGTGCATGGTCATCAAATAGTAGTGGGACACAACAATCATAAATGAAGATTAGAGTGGTGTTTTTACCGCACATCCATCATGGGTGCTGCTCTATTTCCTGCATTTGGAAACTGAAAGCAGAACTAAACTCCCTGTACTCACCTCCCCTCCACCTCCTTCCATCTTCTCCTGGTCTTCTTCTGGGTTTGGCATCTTCAGCCATCTTGACTGACCAGTCTTGAATGGCATAACTTCAGATTATGCAAACAGGAGCTCATTCATCCCAGAACCAAGGTCTGCTGCATTTTTGTTTGAGGATACAGAGGTTCATCCTGAATCAGGGGCAGACTGACAACTCATGGGGCCCCCAAGCAATAGGGGATCATTGGGCCCCTGTGTCCTTGCCCTAACTCAAAAAAGCCTATGAAAAAGGTACCAGGGGCATTTCATGGGGCCCCCTACTGACCCCGGGCCCTCAGGCAGTGCCCGAGTTTCCAAATGGTCAGTCCGCCCCTGGTCTGCTGAGAATAGTAGAAGAGGAGCTGGTTGGCAGAAGAGGAACTTTTACTGCAGAAGAGAAATTCATAATTTCTTTTGCAGTGAATTTTCCAAGAGAAACCTCTAGGTTCAGCTTTAAAAGGCAGATATTATCTAATCTAAATGAAATAAAAGGTTTACCGAAATCTCTAAATACTGGCAAATATCACTTTTTTTTTTACATTCAATAAATTTTAATGTTGTTTTGATAAAATTATATTCAAACATTAAAGGAAGAGCCAATAAATATAGTTACAATAAGTATGAAAGTCAACTTGTGCCTGAAATTGTGACAGGCTAATGGTCAACTAGTAATCAGTTTATAGCTTGTTACAATGTTATATCAGAATGTAATATAAGAAAATTTCAGAACAAAAAACAATTAAAAACGTGCATGGGTTTTGGTTGAAGGTTGATTGTAGGAGACACAATTTTGACTATAACATAGTTATTTTTAAATTGATGAGGATATAGAGAAATCTGTTAGATTTGTAATTTTACATTGGAATCCAGGATTTCAATCACAGGCATTTGGCATAGAGTTATCTAAGGACGGACATAGATAGATTGAATCCCACCTGGTTAAGCAGGAACCGGCTGAGATTCGATCCATCTCCGGGCAAGTTGTCTGTACTGAAGCTGATCTATCGATCAACTTCAGTACAACTAGCCTGTACTGTTGATGTCTATAGCCACCAGCAGTGACCATTGTATTCTGGCTGTGGGGAATGAACTGTGCCGGTAGAACACAATAGCGCTGCAGGTGGGATTCCCCCATCAACACTGGCTGTGTCAAGCAATTTTCTTTAACTCCACGGTGGAGGGAAAGAAAATTGCATAATATATGGGTTGCTTTCTAGAATCAGAGATTTTCTGTAAAGGTGGGTGTAAAAAGGTCCAATTCAATTATCATTTGTAACCAGCTAACACGTACCTTACTGTAAATGTGAAGTTCAGAATCTGGTACCTTCACAAGGCTTTTATTAAGTAATTCCTTAATAAATCAATTACATCACAGAGGCAATGTGTTGCCCTTAATCCACCACACCCCCAATTAAAAAAGGGGATCTTCACTGGTCCATGCTGCCATAAGTGAGAAACAAGAGATTTTGTAGGCTCCTACAGTGAAGTGACCTGTGCAGAGCCAAGCAACTTTTATAGAAGAATCAGAAAAACAAGGATTGGCAGATGAAGCGGGCTCACTCAAGTTGTGGGGTGTAAGCACTAACTGGTATTCACCAGAGCTCCTGATGGTCAAGAAGGGTTTTGCTGCATGTTAGTACCAAGTTGCGGTCCTCAGGATCTCTCCACCAGGAGGTGAGCAAGTTAGGGTCAAATAGCAGATATAGCAGGCAGAAAGGTCGGTAACAAGTGGTTGCAGGTTAGGATCAAGCAGAAGCATACTCAAGGAATAAGTCAAAGGTCAGAAACAAGTCATTTCAGGTTAGGATCAAGCAGAAGTGTTGTTGAGGAACAAGCCAAAGGTCAGTAACAAGTGGTAGCGGACATTATCAGAAGTGACAAGAGTGAGATTTTGACCGGAGACAATAATCTGATAAACAGAACGTGCAAAGTTCAAGGTTCACTAGAAACCAGGTTCAAGGCAAGATTTTCCAAGGAATTGTTCAGGATGCAGCCCGGTATTTCAGTTGTCTCAGTAAGAAAAGATAATGCCAGACACAGCAGAGGATGCAGGTTTAGACCTGGGTCCCGAAAGTGCATATATATATATATATATATATAGAGAAAGAGAGAGAGAGGGGTTCATTGTGTGTGTGTGTATATATATATATATTTTTTTTTTCTTCTTTTTTTCTATTGGTTGAATTAGATTGTGTTTTTTTTCCCAACCTGACTAACTATGTTACTATGTGTTAGTATCCTGTGGTCTTAAAGTTCCCCTTACTGGAAACACTTGTACTCAATAATTTGAAGAGTGGTGCAAATACTTTTGGCAATATAGTGAGTTAGTAATTATTTTTTAATACTTATAATCACACCCTATTTCTTTTTCACAAGTCAGAAAAGGAAACAGATATATATAGAGAAAAGCGGCAGACAGAACGATCTGGGTAGATCTTCCTTCATTGATTCGTCTTCCAGACTGTGTTATGTTTTATTTATGTGTCACACATAGACTAATTGGGCTTGGATGATCTCCGAAGATAAGGAGCATCTGTGCTGCCAGAATTTATACATATGTTTTTGTTTGGAACGTTAATCAATAGAGTAAATATTTTGTCTTCACTCTCTGAGAAACATATTCAATTTTGGAGCATTTCCCTCTGTTTCAATGTCATACAGGCTGTTTTAGCTTTCCTAATAGGCTGTAATAATCCTCTCCCGATATAATCCCTCTAAGGACAGCCATTAAACTGTCAAAAATCCTAATGACCTTAGGCTAACGGACACCGGGAAAATAATCCAAAAATACGTACACTCAGCTGTGAGCACGCTAAGCGCTAATTTTATTTCCATTGCATGCTTAATTCCTCGGGAGCTCCGGAGAAATGAATTTGTCTCTTTACCATTAAAAATTGATATTTCAGATCTAGGTGGATGTTGACGAGTCAGCAAACGTACTACGTTGTAATATTAGCCAAAGATGAAGCATGCAAATACTGTGTAACTTAAAGTGGGCCACCTATTTTTATTTTTTTTTTAGCTTTTTTGCAATTATTATTAATATTATTATACAGTATTTATAAAGTGCCAATGGTTCGCTCAGCGCTGTACATTACAAAGGGGGACAGAACATGTGACAGAACAATACCAATACAATGCAAAACATGAGGGGATCAAGGGCCCTGCTCCTTGGAGCTTACAATCTAGGAGGGAGGGGATGGTGGCACAGGAGGAGATAGCTGTGGGGGATGGAGTGGTAGGAAGAGTGGAGGAGGTCGGCAGGTTTAGCAGGGGGTGGTGTAGGCTTCCCTGAAGAGATGGGTTTTCAGGGTGAGCCTAAAGGAGAGGAGAGTAGGTGATAATCTGATGGGTTGGGGCAGGGAGTTCCAGAGGATGGGTGACACCCTGGAGAAGTCCTGGAGGCGGGCATGGGAGGAGGAGACCAGGGAACTAGAGAGAAGGAGGTCTTGTGAGGAGCGGAGTGTGCGTGTTGGGCGGTACTTGGATATTAGGTCAGTGATGTAGTTCAGGGCAGTATGGTGACGGCTTTGTACGTCAGTGTTAGGATTTTGAATTTGATCCGTTGCGCAATCGGGAGCCAGTGGAGGGATTGGCAGAGGGGGGTGGCGGAGATGGAGCGGTTGGAAAGGTGAATGAGTCTGGCAGCCGTATTCAGGATCGACTGAAGCGGGGATAGCCAGCGGCGAGGCAGGCCAGTGAGGAGGGAGTTGCAGTAGTCGAGTCGTGATAT
This sequence comes from Staurois parvus, assembly GCF_062004578.1. Taxonomy (NCBI): domain Eukaryota; kingdom Metazoa; phylum Chordata; class Amphibia; order Anura; family Ranidae; genus Staurois; species Staurois parvus. The sequence goes on along the minus strand of NW_028318575.1, from coordinate 5,338,509 downwards.
GATAAGGGAGTGGATGAGCTGTTTAGTGGTTTCTGGGGTTAGGAACGTGCGGATTTTGGCGATGTTGCGGAAGTGGAGTCTGCATGAGTTAGTTAGTGATTGGACTTGGGGCTGGAAGGATAGGTTGGAGTCCAGAATGACACCAAGTACTCTGGCCTGCGGGGCGGGTTTGATAAGCAAGCAATCAGCAAGTACTATAACATCTTCCCTGCCCATTGTATGGGTGAATTTTGCTTTGCCAGGTACCCCTACCTGCTAGGGTCTAGTAGACTGGAGTGAATGCATATACCCCAAGGCTCAAAGCCCATCGAGTGGAAAGCAATAACAAGACTGACAGTACTACCACCCTGTGTAGCTTCTCAGGTGAGGAAAAGTACCATACTGGTGGCCCACTCTGAGGTTGCAGAAAGGGATCAGGCAGGAATTATTTTCTCTGTCAGAGAAAATTGGACTATGCTTTTTAAGAGGTTTTTTTTGCCTTCGTCTGGATCAGCTGTGAGTTTGGAGTTCTGTGTATGCAGGTTTTTGATTTATTTTTATTATTATTATAGCAGAACTAAACTCTGTTAATCAACATTGTTAAAAAATAGAAGGGTCAATTTTATTTAATCGTTTTACATTTTTTTCTTTTACATTTCTTCAGTTGCTTCCTGGTTTCTGGCCTAGGCCAAAATGATGTCATACATCCCAGCAGCAGGTTTTTTTTTCAGCGGGAATGTGGGTGAACGCAGTTCCAGCACCTCCAGCCTTTAATGTATGTAATGATAAGGGGTGCTGGGGTGTATGGCAGGGTCCATTGATGCTAGCAGATGGAGGATCTATTGGATCTGGAGGGGATCTATGTTTGTGGGGGGGGTGTCTATTGATGCTGGGGGAGATTTGTTGTTGCTGGTGGGGGATCTATTGTTGCAGGGGTGGGCCTTATGTTGCTGAGGGGGTCAATTGCTGCTGGAAGGGATCTTCTGTTGAGGGAGGGGTCTATTGTTGCTGGCTGCCAGGGGTCTGTTGTTGCTTGGGGAGATCCTGGCTGCAGGAGATTTATATTACTCCTTTTTTGTTATTATTTATAAATGCCATTCAAATTGATACTTGGTTCAGTATTCTCTAAATGGACGGTACTGTGTGGTGGGTAGGTGGTGGAACCAAGGAACGGTGCTCGGAGGTGGGTAGGGGCAGAAACAAGCGATGACTTTGAAAGACGGAGTTCCTGCACCTATTTTCTGAGAAAAAAAAGCAATGGTTAAGCCAACTTCTATCCAACCGTTCAATTTACATGACTGTATTGAAAGAGCAGATTGTGCTGACTTCAAACATTCAATAATCAGGGAGCAAAAATTACGCTTTAGAAGTTTATAGGGTTCAGGCTTGGGCATTCTTTCTGAAGTGGTTTTAGATTTTATTTAACTCCAAAAAGTAAAAAAAGTGAAAAGTGAGTTTTGTCAAATGCCAAATCCCCTAAAGCCTATAGAAAATTATATTTTGTATAAATGAGACATAAAACACATTTGGTAAATTAAAATAGGGAATAAAACAAATTGATATAAAAGTGTTTTAGCTGTGAACAAAAATAGAAATTAGACATAAAAAAATAAACATAAGTTTAAGTTGGGTAGGAGGGATGGGGCTGTAAGGAGGGATGGCCAAGGCTGGGGGGGGGGGGGGGTAGAGGAAGATGCAAATGGTAGGCCAATTGGAAGGAGTTAGGGATAACGCAGAGGATTAGGCTAGGGTTAACGAGGATCAGGGTCATGGCTTTTTTTTCAGCAGGAATACAGTTCTGGCACCTCCAGCACTGAATGTATATAATCACAATGGGTGCTGGAGGGTCTATTCATGCTGGCTGCTGGGGGATCCATTGTTGCTGGAGAAGATCTATTGTTGCAGTGGATCTATTGTTGCTGGGGGTGGGTCTTATGTTGCTGGGGGGGGGGGGGTCAGCCATTGCTAGGAGGGATCTACTGTTGAAAGAGGGGATGATTATTGCTGGCTGCTGGAGGATATATTGATGCTGGCTGTTGGGAGTCTATTGTTCCTGGTTTGGATCTTTTGTTGCTAACTAGAGGGTGTGACGGACTGCCTGTCACCCCTGGTTGGTTCCATCAGAGAACTGCTTCCTCACCGCTGGGACACTGGACCGAGGCACTATAGCTGGGCATTGCACCCAAGACTAGGCAACACTAGCTCAGGTGCAACTGGAACTACTTTATTAAACAAAAATAACAATTTTTATATACTTCAGGAATAGGGGCAGTCCCCACATGAACAATACAAATGAATATTATACATTAGGATAAACATCCCACAATAGTTTGCTAACAAGGTAAAGTGGACATAATACTAATCACATCTCCAGGAGAACTAGCAGACAGACAGAAACAATAGGTGACTCAATTAACAATGGGAATGCACACCTAGGAGCAGGGGCAGACTGAGAAAAAACTGATCACCTGCCCAGGTCTATAACTGGCTTTTTAAACAGTGAACATGGGGGGCTGTCACTATGTGAAAAATTTCCAAAAAAGTAGAACTATCCAGTTCAACTTGCCAGCCTACCCCAATCTAATAGTGGCTATTAGAGATGAGCGAATCGAACCAGGCGAAGTGGAATTCGTTTCGAATTTCAGGAAAAATTTGATTCGCGGCGAATCCGAATATTAGCATACTTCGGGTGCGCGAATCGGATTTTTCCCGATCAGCCGTCAAAAGTGTCCCTGCAGAGAGCTCCGCTATTTCTGACAGTTCTCTGACAGTTCCTTCACATGTACAGCGGTTGAAACATTGTATCTAGAGATGAGCGAATTTTTCAAAAATTCGATTCGGCTGATTCGGCGAATTCCAGGAAGAAATTCGATTCGATGCGAATTAATTCGCTACGAAGTTAACTTATAAAAAGGGTTTCTAGGCTTCAGAGAGCCTTTAAATTAGTGCAGAACACTGTACCTTTAATTTAAATGCCCTTGGAGATGAGGAAGGAGAAGGAGAAGGAGAAGGAGAAGGATGAGAAGAAGGATGAGAAGAAGGAGAAGGAGAAGGATGAGAAGAAGGAGAAGGAGAAGGATGAGAAGAAGGAGAAGGATGAGAAGAAGGAGAAGGATGAGAAGAAGGATGAGAAGCAGGATGAGAAGAAGGAGAAGGATGAGAAGAAGGACAGTTCTGTGACAGTTTCTGTCTATTTCTGACAGTTCTGTGACATTCACTCCATACAGCGGTTTCAACCGCTGTATGGAGGGAATGTCCCAGAACTGTCAGAAATAGTCTATTTCTGACAGTTCTGGGACATGTATGGAGTGAATGTCCCAGAACTGTCAGAAATAGTCTATTTCTGACAGTTGTGGGACATTCACTCCATACAGCGGTTTCAACCGCTGTATGGAGGGAATGTCCCAGAACTGTCAGAAATAGTCTATTTCTGACAGTTCTGGGACATTCACTCCATACAGCGGTTGAAACATTGTATCTATTTGTTTCCATAAATGACATTCTGCAGATACACTTAGAGGAGCTCTGCAGATACACTTAGAGGAGCTCTGCAGATACACTTTTTGCCGGCTTGGAATTATTCTTATTTTCATCCTACTTCTTCTTCTTCTTCTTCTTCTTCATCCTCATCCTCATCCTCTTCTTCTGAGGATGAGGATGAAGAAGAAGAAGTAGGATGAAAATAAGATTAATTCCAAGCCGGCAAAAAGTGTATCTGCAGAGCTCCTCTAAGTGTATGTGCAGAGCTCCTCTAAGTGTATCTGCAGAGCTCCTCTAAGTGTATCTGCAGAATAGAGGAACTCTGCACATACACTTTTTGCCGGCTTGGAATTATTCTTATTTTCATCCTACTTCTTCTTCTTCTTCTTCTTCCTCATCCTCATCCTCTTCTTCTTCTTCTGAGGATGAGGATGAGGATGAAGAAGTAGAAGAAGAAGAAGAAGAAGAAGTAGGATGAAAATAAGAATTCCAAACCGGCAAAAAGTGTATGTGCAGAGTTCCTCTATTTCTGACAGTTCTCTGACAGCTTCTTCACATGTACAGCAGTTGAAACATCTGTATCCTAAATGGAAACTAATAGATACAATGTTTCAACCGCTGTACATGTGTTCCTTCTGTCAGAGAACTGTCAGAAATAGCGGAGCTCTCTGCAGGGACACTTTTGCCGGCTGATCGGGAAAAATCCGATTCGCGCACCCGAAGTAGGCAAATATTCGGATTCGACGCGAATCGAATTTTTCCTGAAATTCGTATCGAATTCCGGTTCGCCTGGTTCGATTCGCTCATCTCTAATTGTATCTATTTGTTTCCATTTAGGATACAGATGTTTTTATTCAGAAACAAATAGATACAATGTTTCAACCGCTGTAAATGTGAAGGAACTGTCAGAGAACTGTCAGAAATAGCGGAGCTCTCTGCAGATACACTTTTTGCTGTACTGGAATACTTCTTCTTTTCATTCTTCTTTTCATTCTTCTCATTCTTCTTTTCATTCTTCTTCTCATTCTTCTTTTCATTCTTCTTCTTCTTTTCATTCTTCTTTTCATTCTTCTCATTCTTCTTTTCTTCTTCATGAAAAGAAGAATGAGAAGAAGAATGAAAAGAAGAATGAAAAGAAGAATGAAAAGAAGAATGAGAAGAATGAAAAGAAGAAGAAGAATGAAAAGAAGAATGAGAAGAAGAATGAGAAGAATGAAAAGAAGAATGAGAAAAATGAAAAGAAGAAGAAGAATGAATGAAAAGAAGAAGAAGAATAATGAAAAGAAGAAGAAGAATGAAAAGAAGAATGAGAAGAAGAATGAAAAGAAGAATGAAAAGAAGAATGAGAAGAATGAAAAGAAGAATGAAAAGAAGAAGAAGAATGAAAAGAAGAATGAGAAGAAGAATGAAAAGAAGAATGAGAAGAAGAATGAGAAGAATGAAAAGAAGAATGAGAAGAATGAAAAGAAGAATGAAAAGAAGAAGAAGAAGAATGAAAAGAAGAAGAAGAATGAAAAGAAGAATGAAAAGAAGAAGAAGAAGAATCTTTTCATTCTTCTCATTCTTCTTTTCATTCTTCTTCTTCTTCTTTTCATTCTTCTTCTTCTTTTCATTCTTCTTTTCATTCTTCTTCTTCTTCTTTTCATTCTTCTTCTTCTTCTGAGGATGAGGATGAAGAAGAAGAAGTAGGATGAAAATAAGAGGAATTCCAAGCCGGCAAAAAGTGTATCTGCAGAGCTCCTCTATTTCTGACAGTTCTCTGACATTCACATTTACAGCGGTTGAAACATTGTATCTATTTGTTTCCATTTATGGAAACAAATAGATGCAATGTTTCAACCGCTGTATGGAGTGAATGTCAGAGAACTGTCAGAAATAGCGGAGCTCTGCAGATACACTTAGCGGAGCTCTGCAGATACACTTTTTGCCGGCTTGGAATTCTTCTTATTTTCATCCTACTTCTTCTTCTTCTTCTTCTTCTTCATCCTCATCCTCATCCTCAGAAGAATAAGAAGAGGATGAGAATGAGGATGAAGAAGAAGAAGAAGAAGAAGTAGGATGAAAATAAGAAGAATTCCAAGCCGGCAAAAAGTGTATCTGCAGAGCTCCGCTAAGTGTATCTGCAGAGCTCCGCTAAGAAATAGCGGAGCTCTGCAGATACACTTTTTGCCGGCTTGGAATTCTCCTTCTTCTCATCCTTCTTCTTCTTCTCATCCTTCTCCTTCTTCTCATCCTTCTTCTTCTTCTCATCCTTCTCCTTCTTCTCATCCTTCTTCTTCTTCTCATCCTTCTTCTTCTTCTCATCCTTCTTCTTCTTCTCATCCTTCTCCTTCTTCTCATCCTTCTTCTTCTTCTCATCCTTCTTCTTCTCATCCTTCTCCTTCTTCTCATCCTTCTTCTCATCCTTCTCCTTCTTCTCATCCTTCTTCTCATCCTTCTCCTTCTTCTCATCCTTCTCCTTCTCCTTCTTCTCATCCTTCTCCTTCTTCTCATCCTTCTCCTTCTCCTTCTTCTCATCCTTCTCCTTCTCCTTCTTCTCATCCTTCTCCTTCTCCTTCTTCTTATCCTTCTCCTTCTCCTTCTTCTCATCTTTCTCTTTCTTCTCATCCTTCTCCTTCTCCTTCTCCTTCTTCTCATCCTTCTCCTTCTTCTCATCCTTCTCCTTCTTCTCATCCTTCTCCTTCTTCTCATCCTTCTCCTTCTTCTCATCCTTCTCCTTCTTCTCATCCTTCTCCTTCTCCTTCTTCTCATCCTTCTCCTTCTCCTTCTTCTCATCCTTCTCCTTCTCCTTCCTCATCTCCAAGGGCATTTAAATTAAAGGTACAGTGTTCTGCACTAATATAAAGGCTCTCTGAAGCCTAGAAATCCTTTTTATAAGTTAAATTCGCAGCGAATAAATTCGCATCGAATCGAATTTCTTCCTCAAACTCAGCGAATCAGCTGAATCGAATTTTTGAATAATTCGCTCATCTCTAGTGGCTATTATTGGCAAGGAACAAGGATATGTACATCTTATCAACAAAGGGGGATAAGAAAAGCCAGTTCAAACTGTCAGCCAGTTAGCCAACTATCAAAAACCAAATTAACCTGTCTGGAAACATGCGTTTAAAAACAGGGGTTTAGTTAGCACACATTTGCAAATACATACGTAAGCCACAGAGCCGCGTCACGGCACCCTGAGTATCTGTGGTCCTAACTCTACAAATCTAAAGAGTCCTCACTTTAGAGGCACATGCATTTAAATGGATAGAAACAAGGGCATGATTATTGCTGGCTGCTGGAGGATATATTGATGCTGGCTGTTGGGAGTCTATTGTTCCTGGTTTGGATCTTTTGTTGCTAACTAGAGGGTGTGACGAACTGCCTGTCACCCGTGGTTGGTTCCATCTGAGAACTGCTTCCTCACCGCTGGGACACTGGACCGAGGCATTATAGCTGGGCATTGCACCCAAGACTAGGCAACACTAGCTCAGGTGCAACTGGAACTACTTTATTAAACAAAAATAACTATTTTTATATACTTCAGGAATAGGGGCAGTCCCCACATGAACAATACAAATGAATATTATACATTAGGATAAACATCCCACAATAGTTTGCTAACAAGGTAAAGTGGACATAATACTAATCACATCTCCAGGAGAACTAGCAGACAGACAGAAACAATAGGTGACTCAATTAACAATGGGAATGCACACCTAGGAGCAGGGGCAGACTGACCACTTGGAAACTTGGGCACTGCCCAAGGGCCCGGGTCAGTAGGGGGCCCCATGAGATGCCCCTTGTACCTTTTTCATAGGCTTTTTTGAGTTTGGGCAAGGACACAGGGGCCCCATGATCCCCTATTGCCCGGGGGCCCCATGAGTTGTCAGTCCGCCCCTGCCTAGGAGACACACAATGGTAGAAAAACAGTTAACACATAACACCTTAATAAACAGATTAGAGCAAGAGTCCTCAGCATCAGGTTGTTTTGAGCTGATTGTATCAACATCTTCTTAGAGTCTCTGAGCCTAGGAAGGGGTGGGGGGGGGGTGGGGTTTGAAGCAGTCAATGCTGGTTTGGGCACAGAAACCCCAAATCTGTATTCTGGTTCTCCAGTTCTCAGAGTCTTTGTGTTTTGAGGAGACATGGACTTGAATCTGAAGTAAACTACTTCAACGGTCGCGCCAGGCACACACCTCCCAAAGAATATAGCCCCCCAGATGTCAGGGCCATGGTCAGTAGGCAAGAGGCTAGCTTCCCTCCCAAGGGCCCCTGTCCCGGTTGGGTCTGTCACAGAGGGAATCTGGTTTACTGCCTTTCTTGTTAACAGTAGCAATTTCTATAAAATTACTGAGCACCACAAAATGATACTCTGTTCTGTATTCTCTAAAAGGAACAGCACTGGGAGGGAATAGGGGCTGGAACCAAGGAACGGTGCGCAAAGGTGGGTAGAGGGTGGACACATGGGTTGACTTGCACCTATTCTCTGAGAAAAAAAAGCCCTGCCCAGGAGTCTTCATGGGCATTTTTTTTCTTTTAACTGGAGGAGGGGCTTTCTCAGCTAAGCACATCCTCCTGCCTGCATGCCTGAGCTAAGGTCAGATGAATTCCAGGAAGTAAATGTTACTTGAATCATCTACCCTTACTCAAGCTAGAAATGCTAGAGGGGTATTTTTCAAAGCAATTTCTTAAGCCTGGAGACATAGATATACGGGGGAGTTTGCTTTGATTATTATTAACCTAGATATTAGCCTAGACACCGAGCGGCCACACATTTGCATTCTATTAAAAAAAACATACGTGCTGAGAGCCTCGCTTGCTGCGCCCCCAGCACACACGTTCGGTGCTCATGGAAAAGTCGCGATCGCAAGAGGTGATCGGGACCTTTCCGTGCTAACGTGATAACAGCGAATCACTGCGGTCACATGACCCTAAAACGCCTCCCGCCTTCTGAAACCCTTAAAGGGCCGGGAGGCGCCGGCGCCAAGGGGTTAAAAATTAATTAAATAGCGTTTTCAATTTGTGGTGCTCAAATAAAGTTTAGCTCCACTTTCAAATTATTTATTATGTATTAATTTATTTTGAACACAATGGACTTGCATTTTGTTTTTCCAATTGGATACCTAATGTAACAAATCAAAAATGACTTTTAGATAAATGGTACCAGAATAATAACTCATAGGGGGAAATTTACTAAAACTGGAGAGTGTGTAGGTGCAGCTTTGCATAGAAACCAATCAGCTTCCAGCTTTTATGGTCAAACCCTAACTGAACAAGCTGAAGTTAGAAGCTGATTGGCTACCATGCAGAGCTGCACCAGATTCTGAGTGCTCCAATTTTAGTAAATCACCCCCAAAATGTATACTAACTGATAATATATTGTAGTCTCCCTTTGATGGAATGTCTCCCTTTTAGCTGAAGCTCTCGTTTTTTTTTTTCTATAGCGCGCCGCCATCTCCAGGAATCCCCCATAGGCCGATTCCATTTGGAACTCTGTGTTTATGTGCACCTGCCACAGATTACAGCGAGTGTAAGGTGATTGTAATCAGTGACGTGATACTTAGTAAAATGCAGAAGGAACTTGAGCGGGCTCGTGGGACAGACATTAAAGAGGCAGTTTAGACTCCTCATTACAAGTACAGCTTTGCTTTTCAAATACCGGAAAATGAGTCTTTGCTTACAAACCATTATTTTTTTTTTTTTTTTACTTCCCTCTCACGATTTAATTTAATACTGAAGCGACGCTGAATTTTATTTTATGTTTTTCACTTCGCGTTAAACGACGCATGCACGATTTAATTAAAACGCCAATAATAGCATAACTTAAACTATATATATTCCACTTAGATATGGCATCTCCTAATTATCTACGAAAAGCGCGGCTTTGCGGCTCGGGCGTAGGTTTCTATGAGCCGGCTGAAATCCTTTGAATATTTATTTGCCATTTTATGGGTTTACTTAGCGAACGTTCAGCACCACGTAGATGGTCAATAACGCATTATCCGTACAATTAAATGTGACCATGTTAATTAAATCGTGAGATAAAAGTTTATAATAGTATCTTAACTTTTATTGTGCTTAAAGTGGTTGTAAAGGTAGAAGGTTTTTTTTACCTTCATGCATTTTATGCATGAAGGTAAAACAACTTCTCTGTGCAGCAGCCCCCCCACCCAGCCCTCCTAATATTCACCTAAGCCCCCTTTCGATCCAGCGATGTGCACTGGAGACTCGGCTATCCCTGGACTCCCTGTTCTCATTGTCTGACACAGCAGCGGGAGCCATTGGCTGTCAATCTTTGTCAGTGAGACAATGAGGAAGGAGAGGGGGTAGGGCCAAGCCACGGCTCCGTGTGTCAATGGCCACCGAGCCTGCTTTGGTGACCCCATAGCAAGCTGCTTTCATGCCCCAATAGCAAGCTGCTTGCTGTGAAGGCACTCAACAGGAGGGAGGGACCAAGAGCCATTGGCTGTCAATCTTTGTCAGTGAGACAATGAGGAGGGAGAGGGGATGGGGCCAAGCCACGGCTCCGTGTGTTAATGGCCACCGAGCCTTCTTTGGTGCCCCCATAGCAAGCTGCTTTCATGCCCCCATAGCAAGCTGCTTGCTGTAGAGGCATTCAACAGGAGGGAGGGACCAGGAGCGCCAGAGAGGGACCTGAGAAGAGAAGGATCCAAGCTGTTCTGTGAAAATCCACTGCAGACACCAGGTGAGTATAGACATGTTTGTTATTTAAAAAAAAAATTTGCCTTTACAGTCGCTTTAAAGACTCTTAATCAGTAAGGTAAGAGAAAATATATATATATATATATATATATATATATATATATATATAGACCTGCGCTTGAGGAAATTGTAATATATAATAAAATAAAATATAAAAGTGTAAACATATGGCAGCTGAACACTAAAACCTTGATACCAGGCAGTGAACAATAATATATACAGTGAAGGAAATGCGTATTTGATCACCTGCTGATTTTGAATGTTTGCCCACTCACAAAGAAATGATCGGTCTAAAAATCGAATGTTCAGTGTATTGTAACACTGAGAGACAGAATAGCAACAAAAAATTCAAAAGAAATGCATGTCTAACAAATGATGACTGATTTGCATGTTCATGAGGGAAATAAGTATTTGATCCCCTTCACAAAACATGACTTAGTACTTGGTGGCAAATCCCTTGTTGGCAATCACAGAGGTCAGACGTTTCCTATAGTTGGCCACCAGGTTTGCACACATCTCAGGAGGGATTTTGGCCCACTCCTCTTGGCAGATCCTCTCCAAGTCATTAAGGTTTGGTGGCTGATGTTTGGCAACTCGAACTTTCAGCTCTCTCTACAGAATTTCAATCGGATTAAAGTCTTGAGACTGGCTAGGCCACTCCAGGACCTTAATGTGCTTCTTCTTGAGCCACTCCTTTGTTGCCTTGGCCGTGAGTTTTGGGTCATTGTCATGCTGGAACACCCATCCATGACCCTTTTTCAATGCCAACAAGGGATTTTCCACAAAGTACTAAGTCATCTTTTGTGAAGGGGATCAAATACTTATTTCCCTCATGAACATGCAAATCAGTGCATAAATTGTTAGACATGCATTTTTTTTGAATTTTTTGTTGCTATTCTGTCTCTCAGTGTTACAATACACCGAACATTCGATTGTTAGACTTATCATTTATTTCTGAGTGGGCAAACATTTAAAATGAGCAGGGGATCAAATACTCATTTCCTTCACTGTATAAAGTGCAGCGCTTAACAAAAGTGACAAGTAATTGGTGAAAAAAACTGTGAAAAATGTATCATACAGAATATTGTCCATCAAAAATTATTCAGATAAAGAAAAAAAGTCCTCAGAGGCCGTGAGGAAACAAAGGAAATCCAAGGACAGCTGTTGTGTCACCAACCCTTCATATGAAAGGCTTACCAGAAAAGCATGACCCCCTGTTAAGAATGGTCAATCAATCTTTGTTGTTAACAACCCAGAAATGTGGACAACCGGATCCTCCTCCAGATCAACAAGAGAGAAAAGAAGATCCTCCAAGCAATGGACCCTAATTTGGGTAACTAAACCACTCCGGATGGGATTCAGACTGGCTGCTCTAGACCCAGATAGAGATGCTGAGGTGCTCCTGGTTGTCTTGCACAGCACTAAAGCTGTCCCCTTGGTCCTAGACATGTGCGGTATTGCACTACACTGTCTTCTCTGTTGCTTAAGGTAGTAAGGTAAGAGAGTTGTTTTAAGCAAACCTGTGTTAAAAAAGCACAAATAAGCCCATCTGTGTATAGAAAGCCTTCTTCAGTGCCTCAAAGTGACACAGTTAACCTCCCTGGCGGTATTCCGAGTGTAGCTCGGGGTAAAGTTTCAGTACCAAAAGCGGTAACCCCGAACTACACTCGGGCTTACCATGTAGCGTTGCATAGGGATTCCCTGCAGTGCTTACCTTGTCCTTCACTCCCGCGATGTGTCCCCTGCAGAGTCCCCAGCCATCTCCTCCGGCCGATGCCGGCATCCGGCTTCTGTGTTCCGGTCCCTGTGACGTCGGGACGTACGGGCGCCGGCAGCAAATTTGAAATTTTTTAAATAATGTCATTTTTTTAAAAATGATTATTACATAGTAAAACATTGCTGTTTCAAAACATTTCACATACATTTTGTTCCTACTGCTTTGTCCTGCGCCCTGCCTGCATTTTGACTGTTCTTTCTGCCTGGAAACTTAGAAAAGTCGATGGCGTCCAAAAAGCATCCCTTTATGTCAAAATCGGTTTTAGACCGGCTAGAGAACAGCGATAGTAAATCAGAACCACTTGCAGAATTGAGTGATAATGATTCGTGGGGAAATTCATCATCACACACTGAAAAAGATTCTGAGACTTTGCTCAGCGATGTGCGAACTTGGCGCTCTATTTCAAATTTCAGTGTTTTTGGTTTGATTATATTATTTAATTAAATTAATTATTATTATATTATTATTTTTTATGATTATTTATTAAATTATAATTTATGATTTTGTGTTTCAAGTTTTATCATACCCGGGATGTTTACTAGACTCTTGTTCGGACAGATTTCAGTGAGTTATTCCTAAATTACAGGCCTACAATAAAAAAAAAAACATATTTCCATGCAGAAAAATGGTACCGCTTTCAGCACCAAAAATCTGAAATAATCATACCGCCAGGGAGGTTAAAGAGACCGGTCCAAAGGCCTGAGAATAGAGCTACAGTACGCTTCTGTCTGCGTGTCTTTTCTAATGTATGCCAAGTGCACGCATTTTTTTTTTTGCGCTTTCCAGCACATTCATGCACGTCACAGTTTAAAGCAGCCCATTAAATTGCAATGGTCTGCTGTCACGTACCTGATGGGAGACTGAATTGACGATGTCGGCCTCACTTGTGTCACTAGCCCTGACCCCGCTGAAGTTGGAACAGAGGGAGTCTAGGGACCAGGGGGACAAGAGCGCCAGTGGTTGTTGCGGCTCTTGCAGATGATGACCTTGGTAGGCAGAGTATCCTCTGATTTGGGCACCGTAGAAATAGACCAGGCAGGTTCTGTAGATTGCCAGATGTGCAGCAGAGCAAGGTAGGTAGCAAGGACACAGGACTGGAGCAGAGTCATAGGATAGCTGGGGTCATAAACAGTTGGGCAGCGCGGTACAGAATCAGAAGGAGAAGCCAAAGTCAGGAGCAGAGCCGAAGTCAGGAACCAGGAGCAGGAGAGTAATCGGAGTTGGGTCAGGAACAAGCCGGGTCAGCAACAAAGGAATTGTACAGGAACAAGCAGGACACAGGGGGGAGCTGAAGACCAGTCAGCTCTGAATCTGAGCAGAGGCACTCCTTAAATGACCTGTCTGGTGCCAATCTTCGCCGTGCGTGTGCACGTGTGCGTGCATGTGCGCGAACGCGCCTGCACACAACCGTCAATTCTTCTGCAGAATCTCCCTTGCGCATGCGCATTCCCGATTGTGATTCTTCGTGCCGGAAATCCCTTACATCTGCCCTATGCACGTGGACCACATCAAAAATAGTGCACGCACAATTTTTAAAATTGAGCCGCACCAAGACACATGATATTGTGGCACCATGAGTTTTTGCACTCACAAATGTGCATGTTTTTGGTAGATGGAGGTGCCGTTAAGAAAAAGCAGCTAGTTTTTGTGGGAAAATGTGCAATATTGCACACTTTTTTGCTGCACCCTGTCGGGTGTGAAGAAGACCTTAAAGTATTTCTTTTTATTTTTTTATTCATGTATGTTTTTCCAACACTCGTTTGTTACAGTTATCCTTTTTCTTGTCTTGGTGATGGTTTATGCTTTAAGGAACAGAAAGGATTAAGCAGCAAACTATTTCTCCTTCGGAGAGATCAATGTCAGAATCCACACCTTCCGGCTTGTACGAAACAGTTCTTACTGTCACTTCGATTTTACTCAGCTCTCTGACAGATCCTGAGCGTTCTGATTCTACTGTACAGGGAATAGCTACTTCTCATTCTTTAATAGGGTGTCAGCCGTGTATTTGCCTTCCAATTCATCCTACCAAGACAGCATTCACGTAGTGCACTCTGTGTCACTCAAACCGGTGGTTATGTCTCTACACGTCGAAATGTCCCTCCTCCTTCTTTCTCTCCGGCTTCACTGAACTCAAACTTTCCTGCAACTTGTCATCAAGCGCCCTATAATTTGTAGCAGCGTCTTACTTGTCAGCCGGCTGACTTTAGAGTAAACTCCGTGTCCTCGCGCTCTTTTTTCCTATGGATGGCAAGACGACAGCTCAGATCCAATTTAGCCGGCGCAAATAGAAAATTGGATGTGATCTCAGCCACCTCACCTGTCTCATTTCTGAAACAATAAGCAATTGTGCATCTGTATATGGTTCTGACATTTGTTCCATTCAATACAAGGCGGCTTCTCTTCATAAACAAACACCGCGAGCTCCAAATGAAAGTGAGATGCGGCGGCAACGCATTTTGTTTTATTGCAGTTTCTTTTTCAGGGGTTAGGGGTGATTCCAAGAAAGATTTAAACCTTGTGTTCCACCAGACTGCAAATGAACAAATTGATCCATTGGATGGAAGGTTTTGGTAGACCTGGTTGCAGTGGTGTATTTTGGTTTTGTGCTGCCCTAAGCAACCAAAAAATTGTAGGCTCCCCCAAACCTGGGGTTGAGAGCCTGACACCGACCAACACCCCCCTTCCCTCCCCATTGGGAGAGCCTGACATTGACCAACAACACTGAATGAGGAAAGAAAAAACAGAGGGCACACAGGCCTAGTGCATTACCATAAAAAATGTTTAATAAAAAATAAAGTAGGTGTTGTACTCACAAACGACAATATAGTCAAGGCACATAATAAAGAACAGCTGGGTCAACACCGCGCTGAGTAACAGTCCGCAATAGGGAGTGTAGACATCCAATAGGCTGACGCGTTTCGAGGACTTGCCTCTTCCTCAGGCTCTGATGTGCCTTGACTATATTGTCGTTTGTGAGTACAACACCTACTTTATTTTTATTAAACATTTTTTATGGTAATGCACTAGGCCTGTGCGCCCTCTGTTTTTGCTTTCCTCATTCAGTATATTTGGATTCCCCCGGTCTATTTGAGGGCAGCAAGGTGTGCATGTTCCAGGACATTCCTTATGTGGTTGTAGCCTGCATCAAGTCCATCCCCAAGCGCAGGAGCATTTGTGTTTGCTGGTTCATTGACCAACAACACCCCTGCCCCCCCCATCCAAGAGAGCCTTCCACTAACATACAACCCACCCCCCTGGAGAGATAGAGAAAGACACTCACCTTCACAGCTCTGGATATCCCTGGGAACAAGAGTTGGGCTCTGCATACACCATCAAGCAGCCTGCAGCCTCTCTCAGATCCCACCTGGTCCCCGTGCTGCATGTGTCCCTTCTTCTGGGGGGTGGTGCTGCCCCCCTGAAAAATGCCGCCCTAGGAAATTGCCTTGTTTGCCTTGTGGTAAATATGCCCCTGCCTGGTTGATTTACCTAGAAACATACAAAAGTAGTGGCAGATAAAGACCAAGTGAACCATCAAGTCCGCAATTAAACCTTGCAAGACTCCGTGGCTTTAGACTGCTATGGACCACCCCAAAAAAAATTCTTACTATATATGAGGGCTGTACTGAAAGCAATGAAAAAGTGGGCATAACATTTTTATTAATATACGGTGGTCTTTAAAATTTTACATTGGTAAAGTAACTCTTTCTCTTTAGTGACTCTTCGTCGTTTTCATTGCAGGTAGATAGAGGATTCCAAACAGATGCATTGTTTTTTTTTGATGAAGTAGAGGTGCAGGCTGTTGGTCTTCTACTGCATGGTTTGTCTTCAATGTTGGTTTCCCCCTAATTTAATTTCTTCATCCTGCTTTGCACATTACGCTTGTCAATGGTGTCCTCTCCACAACATTTCTGTAGCGTTTTGTAGATGTCGGAGTGCCTGAACCCTTCTCAGAGCCCAATGACAGCAAGTTGATTCTGCTGGAATCCATTATTTACCTGCAATGAAAAAGAAAAAAAATTTAAAGTTACTACTACTAACGTGAAATGTGAAAGACCTATGTAAGTTATTAAAATAGTTATGCCGGGAGTACCTGAAGATGATTTGGTATCAGCATCTTGCAGTCCCTGCACAGTGGGACTGGAGTGTAAGAGAAAGAAGCAGCACAAGAAGTCAATCAATTAATGTGCAGAGAAGAGAGGAGAAGAGCTGAGCTGATCACTGTGCTGCTTCTCCTTTCACTGTCCAGTCAAAGGCTGGGGGCTTGTCTGGGACAACCTGGGCTGAGAGAATGTTGTCTGAATGATGTTGGCCATCAGACTTAGGACGTGTAAAATAAAAAAACTATTTTGGGGAAAATATCAGGATTGAAGTTAAATATTGCAGCAGAAGCTGTTTTTATTATTTTATCTTTTAATAGACTTTTCATTTTTATCCATTTTTTGCTTGAGGTGATTGAAGAAGGAGGTATACCCTGAAAGCTTGTCCTGAAAAATTGCATGTTAGTGCAAATAAAAAACGTATCATGGAGACGAATTGTTTCTGTACATTTTTTATTTTAATTCTGCTTTAAGGCTAGGTTTACACCTATGCAGTTTGCATGATCTGTGTCTGCAGTGCTTTTTGCGTTGCATTTTTGCTGTATTTTGATGTGTTTTATGTTTTTTTTCTTATTGCTAGGCAGATTTAAAACACAAAACATATAAAAAACTCATCAAAAACATGCCAAAAATGCAGCAAGAAAACACTACATGCTTTTCTGCAGTGTTTCCATTGAAATCTATAGGACTAAAAACGCAATTTTTTGCAATCAAAAAAGTCCCTGACCCTTTCCAAAAAACGCACTGGGTGAAAACTCGGAGATGTGAACGTGTCTTATAGGAAATCATGATAAATGGACTGTAGTGCATTTCTGCAAAATGCTGCGGAAACCGCTTAGGTGTGAACTTAGGGTAACAAATGTGTGCCTAATGGCTCATTCACACTAGCGGCAAGGACTGATGCTCTGAGCATGAACTGCTTTTCAGAGCCATTTGACAGGTGGTGGGGAGGCAATATCACCTCCTCACCAACTGTTTTACCCCCCTAAATGCCACTACACAAATGCATGCAGTTGTGGGGCGGTTGTAGTGTGCTCTCATTCACCTTTATGGGTCATTTTTGGCAGCTGGCAATACCCAGCAGATATGAAAAGGGGTATAACACCAGTCAGGGCCTGGACTGAGCAAAGCTAAAAGAGAGGGCCAGCATGACTGGGGCGTGCAGACGAGGCGGAGCGTGTATTTGGGTGGGAATATACGCAGGAGGTAAGTTGGTGGTTACTCACCTGATTGGAGGACACAACCTTGAGGGGTGGTCTTGCCAGGATTATGAGGTGGGTTGGGTCTTGTCAGAGGTCAGTTGGAGCTTTTGCCAGCATGGGAGGGTGGTTTCTCCCACCCTCCTTCCCTGGAGCGTTTCGTGTTTTGTTTAGCTGTTTTGGATATGGTTTGTTCTTTGTGTTTGTCTTGTTTGTTTCGTGTGGGTTCCTTGAGTTTGTTTCTTGTCTGGAAAAGCATTTGTATCCTGAGGTGTTTGTCTGTTTTGTTTTGTCATGGCAGCCGCCAGGGGTTGATGGATCTTTGAAGGTGGTGCTGGAGTGACAATTTGGTGGATTATGGGTTGGGCCCATCGTAGGCATGGGTGTTCCTTCCCAATTATAAGGTCAGGTTGGTAATGTTGGAGTTCGTTGGCTGTATCTGGGACTACGTAGCTGTAGTATTGTCCTCAAGGCGGTGTAGTAGCGGCTGGAAGCCTTTTCATTGGGTGTCAGATACAGCTGAGTTTTGGATGTGAGTAACGATGCCTTCGAAGACCTTGGACCCGGTTGGGATTATTACTGTCAGTTATTATTTGAGTGTGCTGTAAGAAGTGTTATGTTAGAGTTATGTTAAATAAATGGGCTGCTATGGCCGGTTTTACACCAAAAGAGAGTCGCGTGTTAATTTAGGTGGGGAAGGTTGAAGGGTGGTGGTGATTTTTTATGGATTAAGGGTAAGGATTAGCCTCAATATTCTGCTTGTCCATCAGTCATGCATGTGTACATCCACTGCCTCTCAGCTAAAGGGGGAGCAGTTGGGAGAAAATGTGTAAAATGGGTAAAATGTGGACCTACCACATTTTTTAACTGCCTCCTGAATGCAATTGTGAATGAGTCCTGACTGGTGAGGTGGGATATGGATTACCAAGTTGTGCACCAATAAAATTCAGAAATGCAAATCAATCCTAATCAATCATAAGCTGCTAAAATATATAATTTTTTAGAAACCAAAAAAAGCTAAAATTGCAACAAAATGTGCTAAGGTACAGGTAGAAATATAAAACGGTTCACACTTTCTGAAGAGTCTAAGTCGCTGGAAAGCACCATATTACATCATTTCAAAGAACATATTTTGCAGTCTGTGGAACAACTGACAGCGATGTGTTGGTCTTTAAGGGCTGTTGTGACAACCGAGTGAGCACAATGCAATTTATCCCACGTCTGTCTTCATGAAGACCTCACTGTACAATGTCATGTTTAGCGTCTGCTGTATTGGGCTCGTTTTATTGCTTGGTGACTTCTTTGTCAGTTGGAATAACATGTAAAGCAGAAACGGGAAACACGTGCAGAAATCAGTCATTTTAGAGTACTGCGGTGATGCCGGTAATACAGTGCAACAGGCAGCACCTAAAGAAGGGGTGCTCAACCTTTTGAAGAGCGCGGGCTAGTTAAAGTGAAGTTATACCCAAAAGGTGTGAACTTAGGGTAACAAATGTGTGCCTAATGGCTCATTCACACTAGCGGCAAGGACTGATGCTCTGAGCATGAACTGCTTTTCAGAGCCATTTGACAGGTGGTGGGGAGGTGGGGGGGACTGGTCCCTACTCCCCATTAACCTCCCTGGAGGTATTCCCGAGTGTAGCTCGGGGTAAAGTTTCAGTACAAAAAGCGGTAACTCCGACCTACACTCGGGCTTAGCATGCAGCGCTGCTCCGGCATCTGTTCTTCACTTACCTTGTCCTGCGCTCCCGCGATGTCCCCCCTGCAGTGTCTCCAGCAATGTAATCTGGCGGATGCCAGCATCTGTCATGTAGGTTCCGTCCCCTGCAAGCGTCGGGACGTATGGGGGACGGAACGGCGGGAAATTTGAAAATGACCAAAAGTGACATTCACTAAATACACTAAAATCACATAGTATAACATTCCTGTATCAAACCATTTCACATACATTTTGTCCCGAGTGCTTTGTCCTGCGCCCTGCCTGCATTTTTATTGTTCTTTCTGCCTGGAAACTGAGAAACGTCCATGGCGTCCAAAAAGCGTCCCTTTAGGTCAAAATCGGTTTTAGACCGGCTAGAGAACAGCGATAGTAAATCAGAACCACTTGCAGAATTGAGTGATAATGATTCGTGGGGGAAATTCCTCTTCAGACACTGAAAACGATTTTGCGACTTTGCTCAGCGATGTGTGAACTTGGCGCTCTATTTCAAATTTCAGTGTTTTTGGTTTGATTATATTATTGAATTAAATTAATTATTATTATATTATTATTTTTTATGATTATTTATTAAATTATAATTTATGATTTTGTGTTTCAAGTTTTATCATACCCGGGATGTTTACTAGACTCTTGTTCGGACAGATTTCAGTGAGTTATTCCTAAAAATTACAGGCCTGCAATAAAAAAAACTATATATTTCCATGCAAAAAAATGTACCGCTTTGAGCACAGAAATATGGACATAATCAGACCGCTAGGGAGGTTAAGGATCGGCACCTTTGGGGAGCGGGTACCCTAAATTGACAGGTACCCGCTCCCACTTCCGCTGCGATCGAAAGCGGAAGTTGTCCTCCCTTTACGTAGTCTTGTGGGACACGTGACAGGTCCCAGAAGTCTACGGGGCCATTCACAAAGCGCAGCGTTTCTCGCACATGCGCAGTGGGCACCCGGGCTGTGAAGCCGCAAGCTGTCACAGCCGGGTGCCCACAATGAAGATGCCGCGCGCCTGGAATACAGGATGGCTGGTGAAACGGGCAGCGGGGAGGACACCATGGGATCGAGTGACAGGTAAGTGGCTGTTTTTTTAAAAGTCAGCAACTACAGTTTTTTTAGCTGCTGATTTTAACTTTTTTTACAGTGTGAGTGGAACTCTGCTTTAAGTGATTTGGTAACCGGTTGTGGGCCACTATGAAATAAAATGGTTCCGAATTTTTTTTTTCAATTTTCAGTAGCATAAGGAAGATTTTAACCATTTCAAACCTAAGCACTTTCACCCCCTTCCTGCCCAGGGAAATGTTCAGCTTTCAGCACTGTCGCACTTTAAATGACACTTGCACGGTCATGCAACACTGCACCCATATTAAACTGTTATAATTTTTTTCCACACAAATAGAGTTGGTGGTATTTAATCACCACTGGGTTTTTTCATTTTTTGATAAATAAACGAAACAAGACAGAACATTTTGAACGAAAATGCATTTTTCTTCGTTTCTCTCATTCGTCCATTTCTCAGGTCCCCCGCCGGTGCTCCTGGCCCCTCCCTGTTGCTGAATTCCCCAGAGCAAGCAGCTTACTTTCTAAAGTAGTTCTTGCATTAATTTTTTGCAGTTTTGTTGCAATTTCACATACATAGAATATATTGGAAATTGTACGGCAAGTTGCAAGAAATCGTTGAAAATCTTCACAAGTAGTAGTAAAGTCTTCAGAAATCGCACCTGAAATCACTCTGAAATCGCTCAGTTTTAAATCATAGAGAAGAGAGGGCCAGCTATTACTGTTCACCTCTACAATCACAGGACTGAGCTTTTACTCTGATTCAACCCCCCCTCACATACTCTCTCTCCCCCAGGGGCGTATCTACCGTGAGGCAAACAAGGCGTTTGCCTAGGGTGGCAATTTTTAGGGGCTCCCTGGAAGAAGGGACCTTGAGAGCAGCGGCAGACAGAGCCATGCAGGGCCACCAGCAGAGGGGCACCTTCGGTACTTTTGCAGTGGCCCAGAGGACAGCAGGAGGATCCATGTGGGGGAGGGCAGTTGCAGAGTGATGCTCTTGTACCTCTCCCTCCAGCAGCTGATGAGCCGGGACCAGGGGACAGCCTGGAGCAGGGAGAGGAGAGGATCCCAAGGAGGTGAGCTGTGCTGTGGTCTGTGGGATCTCCCTGTCTCCCTCCCTGCACTGGCAGATTGTATGGGACTGCACACACCTCCCCCCCCCCCCTCCTCCTTCCTGCTGCATGGAGGTCAGCAGCCCTTGGAGGAGGTGTGTGTGTGCAGCCCCATACGATGTGAGAAACGGAGAGGGGGGGGGAGAGAGAGAATAAAGAGAGTGAGAGGGGGGGAAGAGAGAAAGGGGGAGAAGAGAGAGAGGGGGGGAGAGAGAAAGGGGGGAGGGAGTGAGGGGAGAGAGGGGGGAGAGAGAAGGGGAAAGAGAGAAGAGAGAGAGATAGGAGATGGAGATAGAGAGGGGATAGAGAGAGAGGAAAGAGAGAGATGGTGAAGAGAGAGAGGAGATGAAGAGAGAGAGAAAGAGGGGGAAGAGAGAGAGCGAGGGATGAGAGAGAGGGGGGGAAGAGCAAGAGAGGGAGGAGAGAGAGAGGGATGAGAGAGAGAGAGAGAGGGGGTGGTGAGAGAGGGAGGAGAGAGAGGGGTGAGGGATGAGAGAGGGGGGAAGAGCGAGAGAGGGAGGGGGGAGAGGGATGAGAGAGGGATGAGAGGGGGGAGCAAGAGAGGGATGAGAGAGAGAGAGAGAGAGGGGGGGGCAAGAGAGGGAGGAGAGAGAGAGGGATGAGAGAGGGATGAGATAGAGAGAGAGAGGGGGATGAGAGAGAGAGTGGGGGAAGAGCGAGAAGGGGAAGAGACAGAGAGGAGAGAGAGAGGTGGGGGGGAGGGGGCGAGAGTGAGGGGAGAGAGGGGGGGGAGAGAGAGAGAAGGAAGAGAGGGGGGAGGGAGGGGGGCGAGAGAGAGAGTGAAGAGAGAGGGAAGAGAGAGAGAATCATATATATATATATATATATATATATACACACATACACACTTATTGACTCTCTCGTTCTCTCATTGGGGGGGGGCGCAAAATTTTTGTGTTGCCTAGGGCAGCATAAAGTCTAAATACATCACTGCTCTCCCCCCGATGCAGTAGCTCTGAGCTCAGCATCTGAGAGCTCACTCCTGTGTTGGTGAAGGTGAACAGTAATAGCTAGGCTTCTCTTAGCAACGCCCTTAGCAATGTCCTGGGAGTATTTCAATCAAGCTTCAGGAGGAACATAAATGGCCAAAACCTTTAGCAAAGACATTATTCAACTTTAGTCAGAGCTGCACAGTTTGTTTTTATCTACAGACGCCCCTTACCTGTGTACCAGTTTTTCGTGAAGGTGAACTAACCCTTTACTGATATGGCAGGTAACAGTTTCATATGTACTCTACACTCAGCTTCACATAGGTGATTGAGTTGAGATTTACAGGCAGACCAGCTCCTGTGGTCTGTGTGATTGTTATATATACTGTATATTTAGGTTCCATATTTTTTATATCAATGTGTTCAGTTGGAGAGTCAGAAAGGAGTTCAAAGCAATTCCATACACTCAGCATATCTCCGGGGGGACATTTGACCTCCGTCAATGATGCTTGCCTTGCTGGTGTATAGAATGATGCTGACATGAGTATCCTCCCAAAATTGCTGATCTTTTTTTTTTTTTTTTGCAATAAAGTGAACCTGTCAACCTTTTTAAACTATTAAAAGTACAACTGCCACCTAGGATAAACCCCCCCCCAGGGTGCTTGCTGTTACCTTATTAACCAGAAAAGCAGCAATAAAGTGGATATAAACCCCAGCAACGATCTTACTTTATTTGCTCGCTTTTTGGTCT
Organism: Staurois parvus; assembly: GCF_062004578.1. Classification (NCBI taxonomy): domain Eukaryota; kingdom Metazoa; phylum Chordata; class Amphibia; order Anura; family Ranidae; genus Staurois; species Staurois parvus. The sequence continues at coordinate 5,315,687 of NW_028318575.1, read as the reverse complement.
GTTAATCATAACATTGAAAGCGTTTTGTGATATTTGATACGTTAAAAAAAAAAAACTGTTGATCCTGCCAGGGGAGCTAATACCTTACTGTGCTCTTTGCTTGTGCTGCCCTGTTGTCAGGTATATTGTTCCCGGCTTTCTCTGTGGATTACAGAACACCTGTCTTGAGAATAGTCTCACCCTATGTCCAGACCTGCCGTGCTTGCCGGCTTGTGTGGGGAAGGGGGGAGTGATGTGATATTATGAAAGGGACAGGAATCTGTAATATGCAGGAGAACTGTGATGAGGTGATCTGTGATGGGGGGGGGGGGTCTTTGATGGAGTGCCTGTGATGAGGGGATCTGTGATGAGAGGGGCCTATGATGAAAGGGGCCTATGATGAAAGGGGCCTATGATGAAGGGGATCTGTGATGAGAGGGGCCTGTGATGAAGGGGTCTGTGATGGGAGGGGCCTGTGGTGAAGGGGTGTGTGATGGAGGGGATCTGTGATGAGAGGGGCCTGTGATGAAGGGGTCTGTGATGAGGTGATCTGTGATGGGGGGGGGTCTTTGATGGGAGTGCCTGTGATGAGGGGATCTGTTATGAGAAGGGCCTATGATGAAAGGGGTCTATGATGAAGGGGTCTGTGATGGAGGGGATCTGTGATGAGAGGGGCTTGTGATGAAGGGGTCTGTGATGAGGTGATCTGTGATGGGGGGGGTCTTTGATGGAGTGCCTGTGATGAGGGGATCTGTGATGAGAGGGGCCTATGATGAAAGGGGCCTATGATGAAGGGGATCTGTGATGAGAGGGGCCTGTGATGAAGGGGTCTGTGATGGAGGGGATCTGTGATGAGAGGGGCCTGTGGTGAAGGGGTCTGTGATGGAGGGGATCTGTGATGAGAGGGGCCTGTGGTGAAGGGGTCTGTGATGGAGGGGATCTGTGATGAGGTGATCTGTGATGAAGGGGTCTGTGATGGAGGGGATCTGTGATGAGGTAATCTGTGATGAAGGGGTCTGTGATGGGGGGGATCTGTGATGAGGTGATCTGTGATGAAGGGGTCTGTGATGAAGGGGTCTGTGATGGAGGGGATCTGTGATGAGGTGATCTGTGATGAGGGGGTCTGTGATTAGTGGGGGTCCAATTATGGAAAATGTATACTTACACTGGGCCAAGCTGGAGCAATGTAGCTATGCAAAACAAAATATGACTAAAGGATGTGTCACCCTTGGTCCTTCTAATAACCCGTAAAATAATAACACAGACTGCAGGACATGCGTTAAAGGCCCAATTTATAAATAAATAAATGAAAAACATCTCATAAACATAAACAATAAATCATTTCAACAATGCAACCAGAATGGGGTCTTCGGGTGTATTTAAAGGCATCATTTACAACTAATATCACCCATGTCCTCAGCCGCGCCCCAACCGGCTAAAAGACATTACAAACTTACATACTTAAACCCCAAGTTGCTGGGAGAACCACCAAACCAACCAAGTGGATGTGCCATACCTCAGATGGGCTCCCCAGTTTTTGTAACAATTTAAGCATTAATTGACTCCCCAAAGACCCCCTGACCAAGCTCCTGTGACAAAATTATTATTATTTTTTTAATAATGCCTCCCCTCAAACAAATCGCAAGTCTAGGGTGGGTAGGTGGGGAAACTTTCTCTTTGCCTTAACTTTCCGGAATGAATACCCAGCATGCTTTACTTGACCAACCCTTGCAGCTACACCCTGCCCATGTGACTTTCAGCTTCCAGTCAGTTAAGACCTACACTTCCTTACACTTTGAGAGCAGATTTTTAACCCTTTTTCTGATCTGTTCCTGCCCTTAGTCATGTAGCCCCTCCATACATTTGCTCTTCTCTTCTCTTCTCTGCTCTTCTCTCCTCTTCTCTTCCCTCCCCTTCTCTTCTCTTCTCTTCTCTTCTCTGCTCTTCTCTTCTCTTCTCTGCTCTTCTCTGTTCTGCTCTTCTCTTCCCTCCCCTTCTCTTCTCGTCCCTTCCCTTCTCGCTATACCTGGAATTCAGTTCTTGCACCCCTGTACATGACACCTGTTTCCTACTGGTTTGATTAGGGGCGGACTGACAACTCATGGGGCCCCCAGGCAATAGGGGATCACGGGGCCCCTGTGTCCTTGCCCAAACTCAAAAAAGCCTATGAAAAATATTCCAGGGGCATCTCATGGGGCCCCCTACTGACCTCCGGGCCCTCGGGCAGTGCCCTAGTTTTCAAATGGTCAGTCCGCCCCTGGGTGTGATAGTGTATCAAATCTCGATGTCAACCTATACGGACATTTCCCAGCTATGGTGATAAAGCTCCCTTCCAGGAATTCACTGACAGGGTTAACAGATGGCTTTCGGATCCAGAAAGGAACATTTGTGTTGGTGTAATTTGCAGCCGTCTCACATGGCTGCCAAATTTCTAAAGTCAGAACAATGCGCGGGAACATGAATAGCGCTGTTGGTAAAATTATATATTTTATAGCCCAGAGTGTGAAACAAAAAGAAAATTCCCACATTCACTGCCGCTCAGTCTCATTCTTAATAGAAAGACATTGGATCAGTTTCTTCTCTGTATTATTAAGGGAGCTGCTCCGCTGACGGACTTAACCTTTGCATCATGCTTTTTTTTTTCTACAGTCGTTTCAATGCACTAAAATTAAACTTTACTGAGATTATTCTCGTCAGCATACTGAACTCTTTGTACTACATACAAATAATTTTATAAAATTGTGCTCTGGGCAGGAAACTAACATACCCCTTTATTGGCACAGTGCCTTTACCCCCTGCCAGCCACTTTCTGATGCTGAAAAGGACAATGATGTCAACTCATATAAAATCCTTTTGCGGGCAAAATACACACTGCTGGAGGATAGACCAATAGCAATACTGTCTGTAATAAAGTGTATAATAATATTGTAATAGTTTAGGAGACTTATCTGTGAAGGTTCTCATTTATCCAGGTCATGGTATGTAGTTGGTCACATTCAACTGGACTTGTTCTGTAATATTGAAGACTTCTGTAGCTTGACCAAGCATTTTCAGTTCTAATGACTGTCAGGAACAGGGGCGGACTGACCATTTGGAAACCTGGGCACCAGGGTCAGTAGGGGGCCCCATGAGATGCCCCTGGTACCTTTTTCATAGGTTTTTTTGAATTTGATCAAGGACACAGGGGCCCCATGATCCCCTATTGCCCGGGGGCCCCATGAGTTATCATTCCACCCCTGGTCAGGAAAATACCCCAAAATAGACTTATATTCAAAAGGTAGCAACAATCCCATGATCCAAAATAACATGAATTTTTTTTGTTTAACCTCCCTAACGGTATTCCCGAGTGTAGCTCGGGGTAAAATTTCAGTACCAAAAGCGGTAACCCCGAGCTACACTTGGGCTTACCATGTGGCTCTGCATAGGGAGTCCCTGCAGCACTTACCTTGTCCTTCGCTCCCGCGATGCGTCCCCTGCAGCGTCCCCGACCATCTTCTCTGGCTGATGCCGACATTCGCCTCCTGTGTTCCGGTCCCTGTGACGTTGGGACATACGGGTGCCGCTGCCGGCGGCGGGAAATTTGAAAATTTTAAAAAAAGGTCATTTTTTTCAAAACGATTTTACATAGTAAAACATTGCTGTTTCAACCCATTTCACATACATTTTGTCCCGAGTGCTTTGTCCTGTCCCCTGTCTGCATTTTGACTGTTCTTTCTGCCTGGAAACTTAGAAAAGTCCATGACGTCCAAAAAGTGTCCCTTTAGGTCAAAAGCGGTTTTAGACCGGCTAGAGAACAGCGATAGTAAATCAGAACCACTTGCAGAATTGAGTGATAATGATTTGTGGGGAAAATTCGTCATCAGATACTGAAAACAATTTTGCGACTTTGCTCAGCGATGTGCGAACTTGGCGCTCTATTTCAAATTTCAGTGTTTTTGGTTTGATTATATTATTGAATTAAATGTATTATTATTATATTAATATTTTTTATTAAATTATAATTTATGATTTTGTGTTTCAAATTTTATCATACCCGGGATGTTTAATAGACTCTTGTTAAGACAGATTTCAGTGAGTTATTCCTAAAAATTACAGCCTACAATAAAAAAACTACATATTTCCATGCAAAATAATGGTACCGCTTTCAGCACCAAAATTCTGAAATAATCAGACCACTAGGGAGGTTAAGGACCAGATGGGAGGTGTGAAAATTGTGGAACCATTTTGTTCTAGTTACATAATTCCATCTTTGGTGTCAAGAAGGCTTTATAAAGGTGATTTTATTTAAAGTAGAACTAAGAGCAAAATATATCCCCTGGTCAGGTTTTTTTTGCCATCGGTGTCCCATTGAGGAGATTTTCCTTTTCTTACTGTCTATAGCTAAAACATGAAGGAAGAGGAAATCCTGACCTAATCACCAGACCTAGTGTCCCCATTGTAAGATTTCCCCTCTATTCCTGTTCTGGTGATAATGCAAAATTTGGGATTTTCTTTCACGTTCGGTGATAACTATAAAACAGGACCTGTTGAGAGGCTGAATCTCCTTAATGGGTATACACATAGCAACAAAAACCTGAAAGATGTTCCTTTCCCTCTCCACTCTATCCAGAACTAAAACAACAATGAAAAAAAGTTTTGCCTTTAGTTATACTTTAACTTCTTCCTGCAACCTCCAGATGGCCCTTTATTGTTCTAGTTATATAATCCCATTCTTGATGTCAAGAAGGTTTTATAAAGGTAAATGTACATGGCTGAAGTTATGAATTGTTGTCAAAATGCTGAGGTAGAGATCTTAAAAATGACATTATATGCAGAAGACAGATGCTGTTGAAGGCCTCTAACTTTGTTCAATGGCAGATGTTCCAGTTTACAGTAAATGGCCTCCTTCCCACCTCTTGTGAACCATTTTCCTCTCTGCCCAAAATGTGCACCTCAATGTCTTAAAAAAAATTGTCCCACTCCTTAGGATGCAGGAATCTGCTGAATCCTGACTTGCAGAAATTGCCCTCCTATGTTGGATCATTCGTTTGTTGAGAGGTTGCTTCACCTCATCACTGTACAGGTCTTTGCATTCCTCACTACACTGCACTGCCTATACCAAGTTACTTGGCTTGTATTTGGTTTTTTGGTCTTTTGAACGGATGTACAAGATTCTGTCACTGTTTATTGCTGAGATTGAAATATACAGGGATGCAATGTCTTAGGAGACTTGTTACATAAAATGTGGGTGCTTACATTGCCCCACTGCATTACACATCAACTGGAACTCAAGTGAAAAATCTCTGTGCTAGAGCTTACACAGAACTCTGGACCCAACACCCCACCCCATGTGGCAGATCTTGGAGAAGTTGGTTGATTAACTGGTCAACATGGTGAGGAGATATGGAGAATGCTATGTGCTTCCCATACATTGAAGAATATTTCACTTGGGTCTGCCAAACTTTTACAAAGGTAATATTTTGGCTTTTATATCTGCCTGGAGTTCAGCTTTAATGAGGGTAGGTAGGAAAAGTTGGTGCCTATCCAAGGCCAGATCTAGCCTGTCTGATCTGGGGGTGCAGTAAAAAAGTCAAGGGGGCATACTGTTAACACACTAACTTTTTTTCCTCTCCTCTCCTAGTTCTCTACAGCTCTATGTGGCTGCAAAGAAAAAGCCAGAATTTCTCAACTTTTTTTTGTCATGGCACCCTTTAAAAGTATGCAAATTCCCAAGTCATCCCAGTCCTGAATTGTATTTATTGGGCTGATGGACACTGAACTGTATTTATTGGGCTGATGGACACTGACATCTGGACAACCTCTCTTTGGTGCCACATGTGGGAGTTCCCATTTACACCAGCGTTCCCCCTTCACATCAAATTCTACCCAGCACTTCAGTCAGCTATATGTCCCCCTTATTCTTTGTGCCTCCTTCAAAATTGCCCCCATTCCATCAGAGTCCTGGTTCCTATTGGAGTCCATACCATCACAACAGTAGTCCCCCATCACAAAAGTATCACTCCATCGCAATAGAGTGCCCCCCCTGAAATAACTGAGTCGCCTCATTACAACATAGTTCTTCTATCACAATGTACTATCCTTCCATCACAACATCCCCCTCTCACAACAGTATCCCCCTCTCACAACAGAGCCTGTCCTAATCACAACATAGTCCCCCCCTTCATAAATAGCAACAAATGATGACATGCTTCCTGGTCTCCCCCCCAACCCACCATAGAAATAATGGATTCAGTGTGGTGGATAGGACCAGGGCACTATGCAGCCATGTTGACTTGGCACCACCGAGGCTGTGTGCTGCCCCCAATCCCTCTAACTAATGATATCGATGTCATTGGTCCTGGGGGGGGCACTACTGAAATCTGAAGGGGGGGAGGCAAAGCTCACCCCAGTACCCCCTTAGATCTGGTCTTGTACCCTGACCAACATTTCCTAAAACTTTCATTTATAAAGAGTGTCTACCTTCCCAACTCTCCCTTTCATTTTTTTTTTCCAAACTACAGGTGCACTTTAAATGCTCCATCCATATGTGTGTAAGTTAGTATCTTATCTTATTATAACAGCAAAACCGCTGGGCTCTGTCAAAGCAAAAGGCAGATAAATGTGTGATTGATATTCAAATTACAGCTCAGTCTTTGAAGGAGAAATACAAAAGGATCCATAATAGCTTGTATCCAAAATAACTTTTAGGCTTTTAGCAATCAAAAACAAAAGTACAAAGTGTACCAAAACACACATGTATGATCACAGGATCTGCTTCCCCGTCCTGATTCAGAATGCTATTTTACACAGGATATAATCCTTGCGTGAAATGACGGAAGTCTGGAGCAGAATATTAATGCAATAGCCGGCTGCATAGAAATGCAGATTTGTGGAATCAGTAAAATTTGAAACTGCCCCTCCAGTTTTCATACAAAATGGTGTTTGTATTTGCAATCTGGTCTTTGCAGGGTCACCAACACAATTTGCTGGTTTTAAAGGTAATGTAAAGTGGTTTTGTATATATTTTTCTATTTAAAGTAGAACTAAAGGCAAAACTTTTTTTTCCATTTTGAATAGAGTAAGGGAGGGTTATACTCCGGTCAGGGGTTTTCTTTGCCATCTGTGTCCCACTGGGGACTTTAATTATACCTTAACTCCTCTCTGCTACCTTCAAATGGCCCTTTAAGTGAGTTGACCCCAGGGTTCCCGATCATGCAGTTATTGTGATTGGCTCTCACAGCGGTCAAATGATCCCGAACAGAGACCAGCAGCTTGGTCAGTGTTGGGAGCGTGCAGCGAGCATGCTCTCAGCACAAATCCTTGGACCCCCAATGATGCGTATGGCCAGCAGTAAGAGGTTAAAGGGGATGTAAAACCAGCCACTAAACATTTATACAGTATGATCTTACTCGGGACTCATTTTGTCTTTGGAGGTCTAAGTTCTGTGGGGGCTTGGATGAGGAGGGGGCAGGTACTCTTCACACCCAAAAGAGTCAGATACCTGTAGTGGCTGGGAATCAGTAACGCGGTTGAGTTTTAACACGATAACATTAAATATATAGCATCTTACTTCACAAGTTTATTTTAGTTTTGTAATGACAAGGTTATAGGGCCTTAAAAATATAGTACCCTCCCATTAGCAGCATAGACCCGCTTGTGACTGTGGACATCATTATATGAGGAAACCCACCTGCCTACCCTATTCCTCTTTCAAGCGGAACTGACAAGTGCAGTGAATACAAATGTAGAACCCTGAGTTTCTTATGGTACAGGAACTGGGGTGGTCTGGGGTGTGAAGGAGCAGGAAATGGGAGGACATGGGACTTATCTGAGGTCTTAAGGTGCATGAATTGGGGCTGATCTAAGGTGTTAAGGTACATGAACTGGGCCTAATCTGAGATCTGAGGGTACAGGAATTGGGTTTGATCTGAGTTGTGAAGGTGCAGGAATTGAAGCTGATCTGCAATCTGAAGGTACAGGAATTGGGGTTGATCTGAGATCTATAGTTGTAGGAATTGGGGCTGATCTGAGATGTGAAGGTACAGGAATTGGGGCTGATCTGAAATATGAAGTTGTAGGAATTGGGCTGATCTGAAGTGTGAAGGTGCAGTAATTAGGGCTGATCTGAGGTTTGAAAGTTGTAAGAATAAGGGCTGATGCAAGATATGAAAATACCAGAATTAGAGCTGCTCTGAGGTCTGACAGTACAGGAATTGGGGTTGATCTGAAGTCTGAAGGTGCAGGAATTAGAGTTCACCTGAGGTGTGAATGTTGCAGAAATTGGGGCTGATTGGAGATCTGAAAATGCCAGAATTGGGGGTTGATGTGGAGTGTAAATTTGCAGGAATTAGAGCTCATCTGAGATCTGAAAATACTAGAATTGGGGTTGATCTGAGGTCTGAAGGTGTAGGAATTAGAGTTGACCTGAGGTGTGAATGTTGCAGAAATTGGGGCTGATTGGAGATCTGAAAATGCCAGCATTGGGGGTTGATGTGGAGTGTAAAGTTGCAGGAATTGGAGCTCATCTGAGATCTGGAAATACCATAATTGGGGTTGATCTGAGGTCTGAAGGTGCAGGAATTAGAGTTGACCTGAGGTTTGAAAGTTGCAGAAATTGGGGCTGATCCAAGATCTGAAAATGCCAGAACTGGGGGTTGATCTGAGGTGTGAAGTTGCAGGAATTGGAGCTCATCTGAGATCTTAATATACCACAATTGTGGTTGATCTGAGGTCTGGAGGTGCAGGAATTGGGTCTGATCTGAAGTCTATGGCACGTTATTGTTCACTAGCATGCCAGTTGTCTAATGCTTATTAATTGACACCTAATGTGGAAAAGATTGCTGACCTCTGGTATTGAAGCACCAAGCTAACAGGCCTGCAGCAGAATAGCAGTGCCACAAACCAGTGATCCATGTGCTTTAATACAGCAAAATAACAATGTGATATGCATTGTGGAGGCACCTGCAATTTATACTACTCTGTGTGTTTATAGAACACAATAAATGCCTTCTGCATATACTTTAATATACAGCACTATGCTTCTCAGGAGAGAAGAGAACATGTGGCAATCTCATGATACAGTTTATTCTTGCTCTTCATTTTATATATGTGATAAATAAACTTTATATTCCCATTTAACCAATTTGTAGAAAGAATTACAAGGCAGCTCTTTGCAGCTCTGTGCAGTAGAAACAATGGAAAAATTAGAGGGAAATATTTCAGAGCAGGCACAAGGTGGAAGCTTAATGAGGACCTTTCAATAAAAAAATAAAATGTGTCAGTGTTATTGAATATGTGAGGCTTGTTACAGTTTCATTTTACAAAAAATCCAAAATTACAAGGGAATAGCCACATATCTATATATATTGTAATGCCTTTTACCCAAAATATCCTTGGGAGGTGTTTCCAAATTTCACAATGCTGACAAAAATGCAGATTGAAAATCTACTATGGCTATTACAAACTATTTATTTATTAACATTAAAAATATATATATGAAACATTTTCCCATGAAAAATGACCCTGGAGGAGGGGGGAAAGCACTGTGTTATTTTTAACTGGAACTGATTTTCATATATTTTTTTTAAATTATAATAAATGAACATTTTGTAATAGCCATCATAGGCATCCAATCAATCCACATTTTTGAAGACATTATTACAGTTTCTTCCCAATTTGTGGGACCATCTTAATGCTGGATGGTGTAATTTAGCCTATCAGTGAGATCGACTCTACTGGTGAGGCCAGCTTGAACTTTCAAGTGGAACTCCAGCCAAATGTATTTTTCTTTGAAGAAGTGGAGAAGGGTTAGTACCTTTGCCACCATTCTCTTCTTGACTGAATCTAGAAATGAAGTACCACACCATGGTACAGGTGTATTCCAATAAAAAAACAATGTATTTCTGCGGCTACACCTCCTCATTGAAGCTTAAAATGAAGCAATGTACGTGGACTCAATAGTAAATATATTGTTGGGTGTTACAATGTTGTAGGTTTGAACAGAATCCATTTGCAGCGGGTTCTATCCCAAAACATTGTTAAAGCGGAGTTCCAGTCAGTTTTGTTTATTAAAAGTCTGCAGCTACAAAAACCATAGCTGCTTTTTAATAAACACACACTCACCTGTCCGAGGGTCCAGTGATGTGCTCACCGGTGCCGTCCCTTCTCTATCTCTTCTCTCCCCAGCACCGGCATTTCAACTGTGGACGCTGCGCATTCTCATTGGTTCGGCAGTCTTTTGGGACCTGTGCAGGCTCCCAGGAGACTGCAGAAGGAAGGAGGGGACCAAAGTTTCAGCTCACTTTGCTACGGCGAACTGAGCCGGAAGTGGGAGCGGGTACCTGTCAAAAACAAGTATCCCCCCAAAAGGTGCCAAATATGGCAGTTGAGTAGGGAGGAGGCAAATAAGTGGAGGTTCCGCTTTTGAATGGAACTCCGCTTTAAAACACCTAACAAAACATTTACTACTGAGTCCACATACTTTGTTTCACTTACTTAAAGCCCAACTCCTGGAAACCTGAAAATTCCCCCTTACATGGGGCTCTGCCTGCACTGCAAGGTTGCACTATTTGCACTTTTACGATCCTTCGCTCGCATATGCACGTGGTGCACCCTCATGCTTTGGCAGTGGACTGTCCCTTGGTGTCCTTATGTCCAATGTATGGCTATAGAGCATGTATCTGTCTTGATAGCATCAAGACCTTAGACTGCTGGAGCCTAATGAAGAAGACCCTGCAGGGAATGGTCTAACAGCATGGAGGAGAAGATGATCAGCTAAGTAAATATACTTTCCAAGCCCCCTAGACCTAAGTAAGTAGCCAAGAATTTCCAAGTTTCCTAGAGTTCAACTTTGAGCCTTTATGAAATGGCAGAGCTGTAGCACCCCAAAATGCGTTGGCTTTGTTAACAGTCTCTCATTGGAATAAACTTTTATCTGGACTGGAATATGAAGGTGTTTAGCTTTAATTGTAGATTCACTCATCCCTATCAAAACCCAAGGAGATTGTGAAGTCTTTTGGTGTGTAGAAGCAGCTACCAGCCCAACAAACTGATACCGTTTACCAGGGTTTCCCAGCCAGGGTTCCTTCGGAGGTTGATAGGGGTTCCATGGGCAATTTCTGCCTCTCAGATAAGTTTGCACTGACACCATAAATTTTTTTAATCATTTGTAAAGGGGTAATTCTTTCTAATGACCACAAGTGTAAGGAGCATTCTTCCCACTGACCATCACACTATTGTATCATGAGTTGTAAATACAGTGTTTTTTAAAAGGGATTCCCTGAGCCTGGAAAGTTATTTCAAGGGTTCCTCTGTGTTGGAAAGGTTGAGAAAGGCTGCCCTATACTATCATCACTCCTAATTTTTTGAATGATAATAATATAAAATAATCTGTGTTTCTGATGCACAAAGTGCAGAAAATCAACCCAATGGGGATGCTGACAATAATAAAAACGTGGCAAAGGTTTTAACATTTACCTACAACCAGCATCCATGGCAACTACATATTCTACGATTGTGATTTCATGTTCTGTTGTTGTTTTTTTAATAAAGGTTAAAGTGAATTATAGTCTATTTATTTTTTTTGTTTAGAAAACATAGATGAATAGAGCCAAACATCAAACATCTCTTCTTCCTAAAAGTTCCTATCAATAGTATAGCTGCCTCCATGATGTCCCTGCCTAAGGATCACCTTTTCTTAATGCATTTCACTGAGTGTAATCATGCTGTTTTGGCAAAACGCGTTAAGGAAAGGTCAGGGACATCATAGAAGCAGCTATAATATTGATAATTCAATAAAGAACATTTTGAAGGAAGAGATATTTGGAGTGCGGCTCCTATTACTTATGCTTTCTAATAGCAAGCAGAGATAGGCTTTTTGAGCCAGTACCCTACCCTAGATGTCCACGGAAAATGCATAAGGTGCAGATCTAGAGTGGAGATGGATGTCTGAAGGTTTGAACCATTTTTTTTTTTAAACACTTGGCTATGATTAAAATTCAGATATTTCAAATATAGTTTTTGTATTTGCAGCTTACAAATAAACATTTTGTACCGGGCAAATCCATTACAAAATAAATGGGTCTGGCATAGTAGCAGTATGGTCATCTTCAATGATTTCAATGCAACCATAGTAATCTATAAACAGTTAAAGGAAATCCAGGATATCTCTGTGCATTTATGAGGCAGGACATCTGTAGGGAGGTGTCTCATACCATGGAGAAGATGGCATCTTGTAAGAATGTCATACGGAAGAGGTCTCTGGAAATATCAGACAAAGCAAAGTAGCATATCACAAAGCTAAGCAAGGTTCCCATGAGGCTAAATCATGGATCTGAATGTTTTATTTTTCATTTGTATTCATAGGCTGTGTTTTTTAATTGAAATTCTGAGTTGAATATAGATTTGTTGTCTCAGTGTAAATTTAAGATATCCGCAATATTACAGGAGTTCTGTCACAGAGTAAAATGCTCATATACTAAAAATTACAATTGTGGATAAACCAGCCTCAATTTTCCCACATAATTCTCTAGCACATCCCTGTACACTATAGATCGTAAGTTCTCATGAGCAGTGTCCTCCTTATCTGATTGTATTATTATTATTATTATTATTATTATTATTATTATACAGTATTTATAAAGCGCCAATAGTTCACTCAGCGCTGTACATTACAAAGGGGGACAGAACATGTGACAGAACGATAACAATACAATGCAAAACATGAGGGGATCGAGGGCCCTGCTCTTTCGAGCTTACAATCTAGGAGGGAGGGGATGGTGGCACAGGAGGAGATAGCTGTAGGGGACGGAGTGGTAGGAAGAGTGGAGGAGGTCGGCAAGTTAGCAGGGGGTGGGGTAGGCTTCCCTGAAGAGATGGGTTTTCAGGGTGTGCCTAAAGGAGAGGAGAGTAGGTGATAATCTGATGGGTTGGGGCAGGGAGTTCCAGAGGATGGGTGACACCCTGGAGAAGTCCTGGAGGTGGGCATGGGAGGAGGAGACCAGGGAACTAGAGAGAAGGAGGTCTTGTAAGGAGCGGAGTGTGCGTGTTGGGTGGTACTTGGATATTCATTCATTGGTCAGTGATGTAGTTCGGGGCAGTATGGTGGACAGCTTTGTACGTCAGTGTTAGGATTTTGAATCTGATCCATTGCGCAATCGGAAGCCAGTGGAGGGATTGGCAGAGGGGGGTGGCGGAGACGGAGCGGTTGGAAAGGTGAATGAGTCTGGCAGCCGTATTCAGGATCGACTGAAGCGGGGATAGCCAGCGGCGAGGCAGGCCAGTGAGGAGGGAGTTGCAATAGTCCAGTCGAGATATTGTATTGTGATATTGTGTATTGTAACTTTACTGTCTCCTTTCATTTTGTAAAGTGCAAACTGTTGGCACTATATAAAGACTGTATGTTTATAATACAATGGCCAACGTTTGTGGACACCTGACCATCTCATACTTTATTAGCTTTTTGGACATTCCATTCAGAAGCCATAACCAATAATATAGAGTTGGACCCCTCTTTAAACTATTACAGCCTCCAATCAAAAATAAAAATAAAAAATGCAGCGCAACAGTATAAACTCAAATGGTGCTAATAATACAAACGTGCATATATGAATAGTGAAACAGAAATGGTGTTTGTGACAATAGATATGTGCTACACCCAATATCTTCTCAACGCATACACATAAATAACCATAGACTTGCACATAACAGTGCTAAAATTAATATAAATACCAAATAAGTTGTACTTAATAGTGAACTGTCCCTTTAAATCTCAAATATCTTCACATGTGCTTTACGGTATGTCTCCTATATATCGTGGTCCAGATACATCAGCAACAAGTGTCTCAAAAATGAAATCTCCAAACAGTGGTGAACCTTCCCTTTAAATATGCTGAACTCCAAGTGGATCAGTGTAATCACACTACTGCATACACGTGTATGGTGCTCCTGTGTCACCCCCAGGGGCGGACTGACAACTCATGGGCCCGCGGGCAATAGGGGATCATGGGGCCCCTGTGTCCTTGCCCAAACTCAAAAAAGCCTATGAAAAAGGCACAAGGGGCATCTCATGGGGCCCCCTACTGACCCCGGGCCCTCGGGCAGTGCCCAAGTTTCCAAATGGTCAGTCCGCCCCTGGTCACCCCTTAGTGTACATTCACCTCCAACACACTATTGCGCTCACCTCCAGGTTTGACCCGTAATGCCAGGTCAAACTACACTTTTCCCTTTAACCCGGGTGGGTATACTGGTAAACAGATCTTCACCACCGTCAGTACTTTAAAACTCTCCAGAACGCTCCACAATCATTGGAAAAAAATGCTCCATATAGTGTAGAATTGCCAAGTAAAACAGACTTTATTAAAACAATCAAAGTAAACTCACATTTAAAAGTGTTCACCTGGGACACTGCAGGGTAAAAACTCACTATACAGCATGTCTTTTGAACAATGTACAGGAATCCCTTTTCCAAAATGGCGGCTCATGCACGTCTGGTTTGCGGCTTGACGTCATCGACGTACCCTTACATAGGGTACATATTACAGCCTCCACTCTTCTTGGAAGACTTTCCACAAGATTTTTGAGTGTGTCTGTAGGCATTTTTGCCAATTCAGCCAGAGAGGCGTTTGTGAGGACAGGTACTTATTTAGATAAGAAGACCTGCAGTTGGGGCTCCAGTTCATCCCAAAGGTGTTCAGTAGAGTCAAGGTTAGGACTCTCAAGTTTCTTCATACCAAACTCATCAAACCATGTCTTTACAGAACTGGCTTTGTACCGAGGCATACAGTCATGGTGAAACAGGAATGAGCCGTTTCCAAATTGTTACGTGGTTGAATAGAGCACGTTTGCCTAAAACATCTTTGTATGCTGTAAGATCAACAGGATCTTTCTCTGGTAAAACCTGAAATCAATCTTTTGAAGAGGTGTCACAAAGTTCCATCCATATTGGTAGGTGTGATGGTCAGGTATCTAAAAACATTTGGCCATATAATGTACTGTACATAATTTTATGACCTCAAATCAGATATTCTCAACTCATTGGCCTTCATAGAGCTAAAGAGCATCTTATATCTCCTAGTACCCATACAGCTGTGCATCCTTTGGCTTTAGGTTGGCATTTATGCCAATGACAATTGACCTCCATGGTGAGTAGGGAGGAGTGTTCTGGTCATATAAAGTAGGTACTGGTATATTGGAAATGACTAGTAGCACCAGGAGGAGAAGGAGGAACTGCTATGTGCTACGGGTTTAGAAATGGCATATGCTTTGTGACTGTGATGGATTATGTCAATAGACAATTTAGCAGTGAATCATGTGACCGGTGTCTTTGAGTAATTAAAGAGGTAAAGATGGCTGGGGCATAGAATTTGGCAGGCTACGCATTTGAAACTCGTGGTAATGTGGCAGGCAAAAAATATATGAGCATAGAGTGTAGGAGCATGAAATGTGCAACAGAGTAGCTAGGGGTGTGAAATATGTCCTAAAAGTTGTCACTTGTAGTATGGAAGTTGTATCTACAGCAGGGGCGGACTGACAACTCATGGGGCCCCCGGGCAATAGGGGATCATGGGGCCCCTGTGTCCTTGCCCAAACTCAAAAAAGCCTATGAAAAAGGTACGAGGGGCATCTCATGGGGCCCCCTACTGACCCCGGGCCCTCGGGTAGTGCCCGAGTTTCCAAATGGTCAGTCCGCCCCTGATCTACAGTGACAAGGAAGTCATTTGAAAACCTTCTTGTAACATGCAAACAGTCTCTTGTAACATATTGGCAATCTATGAAAGCTTCTTCTACCATCGGAGGCTGTCTCTCCAAAATGCTTTTTATACATGTTAGCAATCTCTTGTAAAGTGACAGTGGTGAAAACAATTTGCAGGTAGGGTAAGGTATGGCATTTTGCTACTAAAAAACAAAATTCATTTTTTTCCCAAAAATATTTTTCCAAACACCCAAAGTAGCCCATACAATGTAAACCACTAAAATATTATAATGCCAAGTTCCATTAAGTTTTACCCATTTTACCTCAACAATTAGGTGTCTTGTCTGTCTTGGAAAATTGGGAGATACTAATCTATCCTCTTCTAAATAGTGTCTTAAAGGGGATGTATATTTTTTTTTATATGCTATTGTAAGCTGTGTACCGGGGTGGGCTCCCCAGGATACAGTGAAGTCACGAACGAGGAAAGCAACCCCAACACCAGCTTTTGTCACAACAGAATTTTACTTAGATGTGGCAAATAATATACAATAAATTTACATACACCCAGCCCAAAGGCTGAGACCCTTGTGCTGCACAGCACGGCGCCTTCTGATGGATGAAGGTAGAAAGTGTAGTAATTACCTACTGGGGGGCACAACTAAGCTGCCACACCTTACCTGTTATTACCCTAAAAGAGCAGGAATCAGTGTATGGGTGTACGGTATGGGCTAGCCTGCGGTGCAGCACAACAGCTTACAATCTTACACAAATCTAGAGTATTCCCCCTCCCATAACTGGTCCTGTAGCACGTGCCTGAGTATTCCTTCTGAGCAAAACGCCAGTCTGGCTTGAGTTTGTAGGATTTTATCAGCTCTCCAATGTGAAATGTCACTTTAAGTTGTGGAGTCCTTCCAATGATCAGTAACAACACTTGTGGCCTGACACAAACAGAGACCCTAACTAACTAACTATAGGCCTGTCTCAGTCCTATAGGTGCCAACACTGAAGTGAGTTGTGTGCACGACCTTAGCGACCCGGGTCTGCTTTGCATCCGATGGTGACTCTGAACAGAACAAATGTCTCTCCACGAAGCATGGGATGTCACAGTATATATATTGCTTAGTTCCTCAGCTTCCCATCAGCTTCCTGGCTGCAATCTTCCTTTCTTTGAACAGGGTTAGCGTCTTGAACACCATCAGCTTCACTCAACTGAATTTCTGATTACGGAGGGCTGTCCTCACATCTGGATGGCATCGGATTCTCAGATCACATAGCCCCCTTTCTCTCGCTCAAGCATGGCTGCTCTCCTCTCTTTTTCCTGTTCACTTCCCAAGTCTAAAACCCCACCTCTTCATGAATATAGAATTCTCTATACAGTCTGAGGCTGTTAGAAAAAACAGTGACATCTTGTGGCTAAACTGCAGAATGTAAGTCAGAACGTTTTTAATTTACTTCAATCAGTGTTCAAACAATGAAAGCTGTTTCCCCATCTCACAGTATTTTTATTTAATTAAATAAATTCTTGGCTAAATAATGCAGTTGAAAAAATATCTCGTCATTTTTAGTCAGGGTAAATATAACTATTGCATATGAATATTTAAAATATATGTGAACCCTCACCTTGTAAAACAACTCATTCAGTAAAACATTTGTGTATAAATATAAAAAAGAATTATAAATACCTTTTTCCCTGTTGTATAAGTGATCATACACCCTGTAAGCCCGTTCTGCAGCTAAGAGCAGAGAGCTGGGAGAGGAGAAACAGCAGAACACTGAGATTCCCAGTGAATGGTTGTGCGGGGGGGGGGCATGTAAGCAGAAGTCTGATCATTGGAGAAGAGTAGGATGAATTCCCATCAAAGCTAGAGAACTGACCATGCTTTGTTCTCATGCCCAGTGTGGTCAGTTTGTAATAGAAAGGCAGAGGGACTGGCAGGAACACCAGGGATTTCACACAAAGGAAACAATGCAAAGAGAACAGGAGACTTTTTCATACAAGTACATGGTACAGCAGGCACATATCAGGAATATGAAATATTGGGTTTACACATTCCTAAATGCCCACTATTTCCAGGTTTCTTGGTTTTACCAAACTAACCATAAATGAAACAGTATTAATATTCAATTTTTTTTTTATCATATTATACATATAATATTTTTATTCAATTGCTACACAAGCCATATTGTATATGTTATTAAAAAATACCTTTTCTTTTCAGTCTGTAGCAGGTGTAATTTTCTGTAAAATTCAATGCAATATGGCAACCTTGAGGCTTTCAGTACACAGATGGTATTTATTTATTTTATGTACTTGTATAGCGCCATCAATTTACGCAGCACTTTACATATATATTGTACATTCACATCAGTCCCTAACCCTCAAGGGGTGTACAATCTAAGGTCCCTAACTCACATTCATACATACACATACTAGGGCCAATCTAGACAGGAGCCAATTAACCTACCAGCATGTCTTTGGAGTGTGGGAGGAAACTGGAGTACCCAGAGGAAACCCACACAGGCACAGGGAGAACATACAAACTTCAGGCAGGTGATGCCGTGGTTGGGATTTGAACCAAAGACCCTAGTACTGCCAGGCAGAAGTGCTAACCATTTAGCCATTGTGCTGCCCATGGTATAGAGAGTGCCCCCAGAAATGGCATTTCTGCTTGTGTGATTGGCTCATTGATTTTCCCAAAAATCTGCACTAAGGTGCAAGTCTGATTTTAGGCATCCTCTGCAATATAAATTTAAGTTTTGGTAAGATACACCCAAAAGGTTAAATTTCTCTACAGAGATGCAGACCCTGCAGCATTTCCCATCAGGACAGTGAGAGTGCACCAGGTGATTATAATGAACCAGATCATCCCATTCAGAATCAATCTGAAAAGAACATGGTGAAACAAACACGGAGCAAACTTCAGAACAACAAAAGGTAGGAATCTGGTATACATTTTGTTAACATCCTTGCAGTGTACATTTATCACCCAAAGAGGATTGTTTTTCCTCAGTAAAAGTGGAGTTATAGCCTTGCATACTTGTTTTTAGAGTTGTATCGCTGAAGCTCAGATTACACCCGACTGACATTCGATCCGATCTGCCTAGATGGAGGGAAACGGATCCCCATCGGTTTGTTTTTAGTCAATCAAATTGGAGCTAGGCTAGAGGAGAATGAAGGGTCTGATTGGATCCGCCTGAAAAACAGAGAGGCGTGCCCCATCAGAACGTTCATGTGAAACGGAATAAAGGAATAAGCTTCGGCCATGCAGATCCATTTACCGTATTTTTCGCTCCATAAGATGCACCTGACCATAAGACGCACCTAGGTTTTAGAGGAGAAAAACAAGAAAAAAAATATTCTGAACCAATGGACTGCAGACACAGTACAGGAGATGACCAGAGACTGCGGACATAGTACAGGAGATGACCAGAGACTGCGGACATAGTACAGGAGATGACCAGAGACTGCGGACATAGTACAGGAGATGACCAGAGACTGCAGACATAGTACAGGAGATGACCAGAGACTGCAGACATAGTACAGGAGATGACCAGAGACTGCAGACATAGTACAGGAGATGACCAGAGACTGCGGACACAGTACAGGGGATGACCAGAGACTGCGAACACAGTACAGGAGATGGACCAGAGACTGCGGACACAGTACAGGGGATGACCAGAGACTGCGAACACAGTACAAGAGATGGACCAGAGACTGCGGACACAGTACAGGAGATGACCAGAGACTGCGGACACAGTACAGGAGATGACCAGAGACTGCGGACACAGTACAGGAGATGACCAGAGACTGCGGACACAGTACAGGAGATGACCAGAGACTGCGGACACAGTACAGGGGATGACCAGAGACTGCGGACACAGTACAGGGATGACCAGAGACTGCGGACACAGTACAGGAGATGACCAGAGACTGCAGACACAGTACAGGAGATGACCAGAGACTGCGGACACAGTACAGGAGATGACCAGAGACTGCAGACATAGTACAGGAGATGACCAGAGACTGCGGACACAGTACAGGAGATGACCAGAGACTGCGGACATAGTACAGGAGATGACCAGAGAATGCGGACAGAGTACAGGGGATGACCAGAGACTGCGGACACAGTACAGGGAATGACCAGAGACTGTGGATACAGTACAGGAGATGACCAGAGACTGCGGACACAGTACAGGAGATGACCAGAGACTGCGGACACAGTACAGGAGATGACCAGAGACTGCGGACACAGTACAGGAGATGACCAGAGACTGCGGACACAGTACAGGGGATGGCCAGAGACTGCGGACACAGTACAGGAGATGACCAGAGACTGCGGACATAGTACAGATGACCTTTGGGGAGGGAGGGGGAGCGGGAACCTGAATTTGACAGGTACCCGCTCCCATTTCCGTGGAGTTGTCCTCCCTTCTTCCAGCGGCGGCTTCTGTGACAGCCGGGTGCCCACTGCGCATGCGCGAGAAGAGCCGCGCTTTGTGAATGGCCCGGAGCCTTCTGGGACCTGTCATGTGTCCCAGAAGACACCGGACCATTCACAAAGCGCGGCGCTTCTCGCGCATGCGCAGTGGGCACCCGGCTGTCACAGAAGCCGCCGTGGGAAGACTGCAGCGCTGGAGCGAGGAACAGGTAAGGTCCTGCAGCAGAGAAGAGCTGAGCGGCCGGCCCAATATTCTGACATGGTGGCGGCAGAAATACCGGACGCTTTACATTCGCTCCATAAGACACACTGACATTTTCCCCCCTTTTTTTGGGGGGAAAAAAGTGCGTCTTATGGAGCGAAAAATACAGTATTTTGTCATGGATTTGCCCTGTACAAAATGTTTATTTGTAAACTGCAAATACAAAAACTGTACTTGAAACAGTGCAAACACTTAAAAACCTTAGAAAAATAAACTAATAGAAAGCTAACCTACTGCTGTAATTTGTGACTGGCAGTCGGTATTTACTTTCCTCGGCTACTGTCAATTCAAAGAGAAATGAAAAAGCCCAAATCTTTTGTCACCTCTGTATCAGCGCGCACAGCGTCAGATTAATGCCAGGCGGCCATATGTGCAACCGTGCCTACTAAATATAGCTTCCTTGAAGGAGTTGGTGGCTCTTTACTTCCCCTCGGATGGAAGCATTCAGTCATCCCTGACATGTAGCAATTATAGTATTCCTCCGCTGCTCACTTGAAAGCTTGCCTAATGTAACGGCGATGGATATAATCGTGGCTCACCCAGGCATTCATTTTTAAAACCCCATTTTCTATTTTCTCACGCAGTGCAAAAACATTCTCTATCAAAATTATATTATAAATGGAGGAGAAAAAAAAAAAGAACGACCATTTCACAGATTACAAGCCATGTAAAGAGCCGGTTTACTTTAACAATAGCTGTTTTCAGTGGGGAGCCAAGTGAAGTAAAAAAAAAAAAAATGACGTTATTAAAACAGAACTACAGGTGGTAGGAATTGCACAAGTGCTATTTAAAGGGAATCTAGTTTTTCTTTAAAGCTGAAGTCTAGGATCCACTTTCCAGAGCTCAAGATCCAACCTTCCCTAAGCTCAATTAATTACATTTTTTTTCACTTTAGGCTATAATTTTCTATGCAAATCCCAAACATTTAGCTTTAAGGTTTTCAGTTTCACAGCCAAAAATACAGAGTCACATATAATTCACCGAATAGCATTTGCCCTGGTCAACCGAGTTACAAGAGCCAAACATTTGAAGGAATGGATAAACCAACATCCTTTGTATGAAAGGCTAGGCTCACAGCAGCCATATTGGCAGTATGTTTTTCTTAGCCTTTTTTTTATTCAATAATTTTTGGTATTTGGGAAAGTATAAATAGCCCATAGGACCTGTCATAGAAGTTTTGAAGGCAAAAGTGTGGGGGTGGTCAGCCATGGGATGTGTGGAGCAGGGCAAGGGAAGAAATGGGGGTTGAGAGGGATTTGGGAAAAGGGAATTAGGGGTCCAGAAAGTCTTCAGGCCACAATCTTACTATTGTGGGACAACTGTGTATCAAAGTCAGGAGGTAGAAACTGATCTCTACCCAGGGTTGGCAGCAGGGGCGGACTGACCATTTGGAAACTCGGGCACTGCCCGAGGGCCTGGGGTCAGTAGGGGGCCCCATGAGATGCCCCTGGTACCTTTTTCATAGGCTTTTTTGAGTTTGGGCAAGGACACAGGGGCCCCATGATCCCCTATTGCCCGGGGGCCCCATGAGTTGTCAGATCACCAAAAATGTTGTCATTGTATCTGAAAGTCTAGCCATGATCTTTCATGAAGTGATTCTGGGTTGATTCTGGATCTGATTCCACTAAGTATATGGCTTTTCAAGACCTTAACTATTGTCTACCTCGCTATAGGGGCTAAGAGCACTAGATTGAATTGTGGGTTAGTCAAGCTAGAAATCTTTAGATTAAGAAGTGGTCACTTTATTTGTGGGGCTAAAACATTTCCAGCTAGTTTGGTAATCATGTCAAATATTTGGAACCAGAATTGAGTTGCCACAGGACTGTACCACCATGTGCGGAAAAATGGACCATCGCCCTCAACCTCAGAAACATAGAGAGGAGACCCTTGGAACATAGACTGCAATTCTAGTAGGTATAAAGTACCATCCAGTGAGGATCTTATAAGTAAATTCTACTGCTAGTGCACTACATGAGCAAGACTTTACTGCCATCCAGATTTGGAACCAAACCGTGCTCTTTAAAGTCTCGCCTAGGTCATGGTGCTATTTTTGGATATAGAAGAGGGAAACATTTTTTCCTGCAGTGCTGTTTGTACTGGGGACCATTACCAGCAAGAACGAACGTAAAAGGAAATCCAAAATTTTTATCTTACGAACAAGAGGTGAGGGAATGTCTTCCAAATGGGACACCTGTTCTGGGGAAAGCTAAGAAGGAAATTCCCTTCTCTTTGGCAGAGTTCCTCTAACTTCCTGTTTCATCTCTGGGACATGGAGAGTAAGAAAATTTCCCCAATGGTACAAAGACAGCAAACCAAAATTTTGGTAGGGGTTTTAATCTGCATATAACTGCCCCCCCAAAAAAGATATTGTCAGGACTTGCATCATTACTTTGGCCACCTACTGGTGGCACTGTTATTCATGGAGTCAAAGTGCACAGTTCTGGTGGCTACCAGCAG
Organism: Staurois parvus; assembly: GCF_062004578.1. Lineage (NCBI taxonomy): Eukaryota > Metazoa > Chordata > Amphibia > Anura > Ranidae > Staurois > Staurois parvus. Next base: position 5,292,880 of record NW_028318575.1, on the reverse strand, counting down.
CTGGGCTATACGAGTACTTTAGCTGCACCTGACGTGGGCTGCTGGGAGATATACTATATAATCCAGTCCTTAACTGAAGTTCAGTACTTGATCTTGATCCTTGTTCCTGTAACTGATCTTAATACCTTGTCCTGTGACCTGCTCCTATACCCTACTCCTTGCATCCAGCTTTCAGTACCCTTCTCCCTGCAACTAGCTTCCAGTACCCTGCCCCTTGCATCCAGCTTCCAGTACCCTGCTCCCTGAATCCAGCTTCCAGTACCCTGCTCCCTGCAACTAGCTTTTAGTACCCTGCTCCCTGAATCCAGCTTCCAGTACCCTGCTCCCTGAATCCAGCTTCCAGTACCCTGTTCCTTGCATCCAGCTTCCAGTACCCTGCTCCCTGCATCCAGCTTCCAGTACCCTGCTCCCTGCAACTAGCTTCCAGTACCCTGCTCCCTGCATCCAGCTTCCAGTACCCTGCTCCCTGCAACTAGCTTCCAGTACCCTGCTCCCTGAATCCAGCTTCCAGTATCCTGCTCCTTGTATCCAGCTTTCAGTACCCTGCTCCTTGTATCCAGCTTTCAGTACCCTGCTCCCTGCAACTAGCTTCCAGTACCCTGCTTTCTGCATCCAGCTTCCAGTACCCTGCTTTCTGCATCCAGCTTCCAGTACCCTGCTCCTTGCATCCAGCTTCCAGTACCCTGCTCCTTGCATCCAGCTTCCAGTACCCTGCTCCATGCAACCAGCTTCCAGTACCCTGCTCCCTGCAACTAGCTTCCAGTACCCTGCTCCTTGCATCCAGCTTCCAGTACCCTGCTCCATGCAACCAGCTTCCAGTACCCTGCTCCCTGCATCCAGCTTCCAGTACCCTGCTCCATGCATCCAGCTTCCAGTACCCTGCTCCATGCATCCAGCTTCCAGTACCCTGCTCCATGCATCCAGCTTCCAGTACCCTGCTCTCTGCATTTAGCTTCCAGTACCTTGCTCCATTCATCCAGTTTCCAGTACCCTGCTCCCTGCTTTCCTTGTTTCCTGTCTCTGTCCTGACCTTTCCCTGATCATGTGTTCTCACTCTATTTGTACATAGTCAGTTAGGTTGTCATTTGGGTTGCTGCAATTTCATGTTTTTATTGATATGGTTTACTAGTGTTGGTGGTGTATTATTTGTGTTAATAAACTTCATTAATCCTCATTCAGCCTGGTTCCTGATTTCTTAAGGTACAGTCCACTAATCTGGTCCTCCTGGCTGGTTACTTCCCTCTGGTATTCCATAACAGATATGACTATGGATGCACTTTAAAGTTTTAAGTATAAGGGTGTTTTAGGTATAAGGCTGCTTTTGAAACTTTTTTAAAAATAAAAAAGTACATTTGCTTTGTTATGTATGCCCCAGCATCCAAATGTATGCCAGATAAGAAGTTACATGCTTAAAATAAAAATGTGACTTGCTTTAATGTTTTGGGGGTCTATCTAACCACCAGAAGTATGTTTTATTGAGCATACCATGTGGAAACAGAACCACATCAAGTGTACGTAGCTTTCATTAATGAAGACTGTAGAAAATATTATTTGGATAAATCCTCAGTGAGTCCTACATGGAGGGGGTATTGCACTGTGCATGTGCTTATCTTTGTGCACATTGGCTGAAGGTCAAGCATTAGCCAGCTACAAATTCCATACATTGGTGCTTAGAATGAAGATTCCAGTGATACATTTCTGTGCATATGTTGCCCCTTTTTCCAATGACTGCATAGCTTATCGTGTATTTCAGACTGCAACATTCAACACTAGGAGAGTCAGATGCCTTTACTGTCCTGTCGCATGCTCTTGTTCTTTCCTCTGACCCCTGCATTGCTTCTGAGTCCTATAGTAATTCATGGGTCAAAGGGAATGACCAAGGTACGTGAGATACAGGCACCTGACACCCCAGGATTTGTCAAATGCTGAAAAGTCTTATGGTGCCTGCAATGCTAGAATAGAGGCAAGATAATAGTCATGGGCCACCAGAGAGAAGAGTATATTACCTCTTCATTCATAGGGGTTCCAGGTGGGAGACCTTAAAGAGGATCTTCACCCTAATGCTTCTGTTTTTGTTTTAACCCCCACATACCTGCTGCTGGGCTGACCTCAATCCAGATACTGTATTTCTCCACCAGATCCAGCATTGTCCTGACACAACGCCCTTTTCTGGTACCATTGCTTAGGTCCTGTACTGCCATCGTCCTTCATGCCATCATCGGGAGTAGGTTGTCCCTTCTGGGTTTAGACAACCGCCTTCTGGTGAATTGCTGTTGTCCCACTCTGCTTTTTTCATGAATGGGAGCCAATGCCTCTTAGGATATGTGACGTACATATCTCAGGAGGCCTCAGACCACTTCATTCTAAACCAGAATGGAGAAGGGTGGTGGGCTGGAATGCGAACAATAAATGAAAAAGGTAAATAAATAGAAAAAGGGGAGGGGGGGTTGTGTAATGTTGGGTGGGAGGGGGGGTGGAGAGTTGTGTAGGGGAGGAAAGTCTGATTTTTGAGTTAAGGTCCACTTTAATATCTGTCATAAAAAGGAGCCATAGAGAGTGTTCTAAAAATGCTAAAAAAATACTGATTCAATAAGCTCTAATGGTCATGTCTCTCTCTGAATTGCAACATGTAAAGTCTGTTTAAACAGAGCTAGAGAGCACATAAATTGTATTTTTAGTCCTTTCTTCCTCTTTTAAATGGTAGTGTCAGATAACAGGCTGATGGTTCATGGACCACTACACATGAAGCCCTCCTTCCTGAAAGGCCTGTACGCAGCTTTTCACTTCTCAGACAGGCTACTATTAAGCTGAAGATGATTAATTAAGTTCCTGGTGTACAAACCAACATTTTTCTATCTTACATGTCTTAAAAATATCCATGGTATGTTAATGCAAACATTTTTAATTTTGAGATTCTGCTGAATGACACAGAGATACGACACACACTCTTCCATTCTCCTAGCAGAAGATGTCCTAGTAGAGATGAGCCATTACACAAAGGCTGCCAACAACTATGAAGGCAGCACTGGACTTTCCTTTTAAAAAGCCCAGCTTGCTTGGCAACATGAGCACAGGACTTGCTGTGGAAAAGTGCTGGAATCAAGATGAGTACTCTAGTGAGAACCATTATATTTTTATTTATTTTTTTTTTAAATGGGAGTTCTGACTTACTTGCTTTGTTTTTTGGTTGAACTCAATGGGTATCTTTTTTGAACTTGACTATTTTTGGCTGAAACAGACAAAAAGTCCATCAAGATCAGAGAACTAGACAGAAGAAACCTTTGGATAGTTGAAAGTAGATCTATACCCCAACCTAGCCTTTTTTTAACCCTTTTAATCCAGAAGAACCCTTAAAATAATTCTCAAATCTGAGGGAACCCCTGCTAGAATAAATCAATCTGAGGTCCTTGGGAAAATGCCCCGTTTAACTGATGGTCAGCAGGAAGAATACACAACTTACAGACAGTTAAAAAAGATTATTGGTGTCATGCAACTGGCTCTGCCAAGTGCCATTGGACCTGAAACTGTACAGACACCATCAGATAGGGGGTTAATCAAACACAGCTCAAGGAACCCCTAGTAATCTCTGGAGGAACCTTAGGGTTCTACAGAATCCTAATCAAAATGACTGCCCTACCTAAATGGCATTTAGGTTGGTAATGCTCTCTGTACCTATAACATTTACCATGAATTTCTCATAAAAACACTGTCGTCATCCTTTTCCATCCATTGCATCAGTACTTCTGATCTCCTCCAGCCTGTTTCATCTGCTTCCCTTCTAAATTAATTTGTTCCTACACCAGTTGCACATCATCACTCTGATCTGGCTTTCTGATAGTAACAGGGGTGAAACATGCCCACACAAAGTATGCCAGCATGAATGCTTATAGTCTCAACCAAACATGCATGTGACATAGTGACAACATAATAGCATGACTGAGAGACAGTTGTCATCCAATAAAGTACTGGAACAAGGTATTCTTTTAATAGAGATTCAGTATATTAGATTGAAAAAGTCTGAAGTTATATAAACATGCTAAAGCTTATATGAGGTTTTAGTGATTGGTTTTAGATCAACAAATAAAAAAGAGAAATGGCAGAAAAAGCACACAGTACAGTAAAAACACTGTCCTCCACAGGCTAGCCTTAGGCTCCATTCAGATATTGTGTTGCAGGAACGAGTGTCCCTGCTTGTGATTCTGAAAGCACGATTTACAGGTGTTTTCCACATTGAAGTGAATGGGCTGAGTGCACAAATCTCATGAAATAATCAGGGAACATTTTATTGAGAATAATAACAAAGTGGCAACTCACAATTTCCTAACTTTACCAGTGCACATCATGCCAGAGGGAGACAGTCAGATTTAGCCCTTTGGCCAGTAGCGGTGCTGAGATCGTATCCAGCTGTCAATTCTTCACACAGTTGAGGAAAGTGGAAAATAGCATTGGACTCATAAGAATACCTTATTGGTATTGTTATCTTAAAGTACTGGCGTTGATGTAAGTAATCTGGTTCCAGGGAAGGCGGCTCCTACACCCCAACCTATGTCTATGGTCTCCTTGGTTTATATTTGTAGCACTATCCCCATAGGAGTTGCTGAAGATTTGGGTCCCCCTATAGTCCTGCACAGCCAGGCAACATGTATTTTCAGCAGACTTGCATTCAGAGTCAGTAAAGAGTCCTTGAGCTTGGGTTTATGTTTTATTAAGGTGTATTACACTTGGATGGGGTAGGGGGTGTACGGAATGCCCAATGGAACTGAAAACTGTGGACAAACTCCTTCGCAACTATGTACAAGTCTTTACACAGCAGAAACTCTTTTTGTAGAGCTCTCCAGCCTCTCCTTGTGTCCCGCCCCAGACCCCAGATAATCCTCTTCTTATCCAGCTGCCAGAGGGAATCCCTGGGCAAAGTAATCCAGTGTCTGCCACTTTAAATGAAATAGTCCCAGGGAAGAAGCTAATCAGGTTTCCCACAAGAGCACTCTTTTTCCCTTAACTGGACCAGAGGGTGTAGGAGTACTCACTCAGTCTCAGTCCTGGGAGCAGATTTAAGTAGGTGGCTGCCTTCAGGCCTTACGCTGTCTCCTATCTCTACAGGTGATCTTTACTCTGGGGGTTGGTGAGGCTGAGCGATCCTTTTTTCCAGTGCCCTGCCTGTAAGTAGGCCTCTTCCCACTGGGACCCCTCTCAGGCTCCTTCATCTCAGCTTCCTCACATCTTCCACCTAAACTCTCCTGCAGCTGAGCAGGCTCAATCACTTTTAAGGGCTGTCCTGAACCCATGCCAAGCCTCCTGTTTGGGGATTGGCCAGGATGCCTTAAGAGTTCAGACCAGCTCCCTCCTCACTCCTCCCACTGCTTCTAGAATATTCTCCAAGATTCTAGAGCAGGGGGAAGTATCAAGGAACTGATCTGCAGAGCCTCTGAGCCCTGACCCACATTTGACAAAGCTGACTATTCCCAAGCTTCTGCTCAGCCTTTCTAACTGAAAAACAATCATATACTGTAGCTCTCCCGAGATAACTAGGAGGGTGCTACATAATGTAAATTAATAAAAAATGGCAAATGAAGGGCCATACCACTGCTAAAAAGTCCAGATACAACTTTATGCCAATAAAAGCCAAGGGGACAACCTAAAGAGTAGCCAATGCATTTTGGAGGTCCAAAAACATCCCCTTCATTAGGGCTTGAGATTGAAAATAATGTGCCAAACCACCAATTAAAAAAAGGCTGCCAATCCAGTTGCTGAGAAGTCCTGTGCTTGTAATCACACTGAATGATAAACCAATAAAGGATCTGTTCACTAGTCCATTTACATCGTTTTCAATCAATTCCTAATGAATGTGGTGTTTTTGGACCCCGAATGTGATGACACCTCTTAGGATTTTTCCCCTGACTTTTATTAGAACAAAGTTATGCTTCAGTTGGCATTTTTGTTACAATTCTTCAGGCAGGGCCTTCTTCGGAAGATGTAAGAGTAGGCAGTGATTAATATCCTTTGGATGCAAGGTGCAAGTAGGAACCAGGAGGAGGACCAGGTAATGCATTTTGAGGGGTTTCTCTCATTTTTAAACCTGCTGGCCCATCTGGCCATATATGAACTGCTACAAATTGGGAAAATGTTGTCACGTGGTTAATAACCTTAATAAATGTTACCCTATTTTATTGCACTAGACCAGGGGTCTTTAAAAACTTATTAAACAAAGGGCCAGTTAACTGTCCTTCAGATTTGGGGGGGGGGGGCTAGACTGTGGCCATTGGGCGTAGAAATTGCCCTGATGTTAGTAGGAGTAAACAGTGCATCTTTGATATTATTAGGAGGAATAGTCGGTGTCAGTGGGAGTAATAGTGTCCCATCGATGGTGTCAGTGGAAGTAATAGTGCCTTATTGATGGTGTCAGTGGGAGTGACAGTGCCCCATTATTAGTGTCAGTGGGTGTCATAGTGTCCCATTGGCGGTGTCAGTGGAAGTAATAGTGCCTTATCGATGGTGTCAGTGGGAGGATTAGTGCCCCATCGTTGGTGTCAATGGGAGAAATAGTGCCCCATCATTGTTGTCAGTGTGAGGACTTATACCCCATTGTTCATGCCAGTGGGAGGAATATTGTCTTGCATCAGTGGGAGGAATATTTTCTTGCATCAGTGGGAGGAATGGTACCCCAAGGGCCATATGAATGCAAGCAAAGGGCCACAACTGGCCCCTGGGCTGCAGTTTGAAGACCACTGCACTAGATCAATGCACTCTTGTCTTATTGCTCTAATTGGTTTTAGATATACTTCAACTCCTCAGCATTTGCCAAAAATTCAGATATCAATTTTAGGTGGGCTAACTTTTAAAAAAAAAACAAAAGCAGACTTCCTCATGAGCTGAAGTTTTGTAAAACTTCTTAATGGCCCCTTTTGTGGTTAGAGATGTTCCATTTGCATCTTGATGCCTTTATATCAGCTGCATTTGAATCCCTTTTATCTGGATAATACAGCGCCATAAAACTGGGCCAGCAGTTTTGCATATTTCCTCTCCATGTTTAATGTAAACATTGCTGACTTTAGCCTGTAATAGCCTTTCCCTTTGCTCGTTTCTCACACGTTGGCAGTTGGCATTGATTACAGTGAGTAATCAGATCACAATATAGTCCCACTGAATAGGTTTATAATGTAGAAGTAATCCTTGTGTTGAATGTCAGGAAATTAACTAACAGATGGAGAATTACAAAAAGTATGCAGATGAGGAAGAGGCGCCTCTAATGAACGCCAAAACAAAAGGACAAGCGAGAAAGAATTGGAAAAGATAAGAATGTTTTTTGTGACACATTGAAAAGTGCTTAATTATGAAACAAAATTAAATTTGGTGTTCTGAACCAGTCTGGTATGTGACTTCTGCTATCATGTATCGTCATGAAACTTTTCGAGCTTTAGTGATTAATAAAGTTTTGGTCAGTTTTAGAATAATAAGGCGCCTCTGGAGTTGTATTGGGCCCCCCCATTTTGCCACCCAATGTGGACCATTCAGCTTAAATTAGCTCTAATTTTTAACAAAGGAATAATTAGTTTGTAGGGTATTTTTTAGCTGAATTCTAGGCGAATATAAAAAATAAAAAATATTGCAGCTCTTAGATAATTACATAGTTAGTCTGGCTGAAAAAAATACAAAAGTCCATCTAGTTCAACCATTAAAAAAAAAAAAATGTTGTAAACCTACACCCACAGTTGATCCAGAGGAAGGCAAAATAAACCCAGCAAAGCATGATCCCATTTGCTCCTGCTGGGAAAAAATTCCTTCCTGTATTTCCTCTGTATTTATTACTGTATTCCTAAATGTGTTATTTCAAATGCAAGCAGCAACCTAACACTATTGAAAGGCATGTGATTCGTAGCCAATATTTCTGTTCTTAAATCAAACTCTTGTGGAGAGATTTGGGTTCTTTAGCCACTTGCCGACTGCAATATGTATGATCGTAGGTCTTCTGAGAGCTCTTTTCTGCGAGGCATGGTTCACATCAGACAGTGTTTCTTGAAACCAGTAAACCCAAAACAGGTGTGTGTTTTTTAAGGGCAGGACAGCTGTCAGCAACACATCCAATATCATCACACTGATTGGAGTCAAGGTTGGCTCACTCCTGGCTCCAATTAGCTCTGGGAGAAGTCATTAAGCTAGGGCCTCACATACTTTTTCCTCCCTGCGCTGTGAATGTTTCCATGTTATGTGCAATTAAACCATGGCAACATCTAATGTTTGTGTAGTATTATGTTCAGCAGACTGTGTTCTTCTATTGTTGTGACTTAGATGATGTTCATGCAAAACTCCACATAATCCCAAGGGGTTCACATACTTTTTCTTGCAACTGTATATATATATATATATATATATATTTATATATACTGTATATATATATATATATATATATATATATATATATACATTGCAGTTAGCAAGTGGTTTACTGGGGTTATGGTTGAAGCCGCTGGATTGCTTTCAAAAGCTGCTGGAGGGGACTTACCGTTCTAACTGGGCCCAAGAAATGATCTGACGCGTCACATGGCTGGCCATAGAGGCGATCAGCGACCAGATTGTTTTTGATCGTCTCTATAGCCTTGGATGACCGGAGCGACGTCATGACGTCACTTCAGGTATCGGCGCCTTGTAAACAAGGCCTTTTTTTTTTTTAAGCAAAAGATTAATTTTTTTTAATCTTTTGCATTTATTGACCCAAGATCTCTCCATAAAAAGGACCTGTCATCCCTTATTTCTATTACAAGGGATGTGTACATTCATTGCAATAGGAAAAAAGTGATAAAAAAATAAAAAAAATAAAAGGGCAGTGTAAAAATAAAAAATAATAATGAAAAAAAAATTAAAGTTCCCTCACCCTTCTGTGCTAGCACGCAGAAGTGAATGCCCACATAGGCCACGCCCACTTATGTAAACAGTGTTCAATCCACACATGTAAGGTATTGCCGCAAACGTAAGAGCAAGAACAATAAATCTTGCTCTAGACCTCCTCTGTAACTCTAAACAGGTAACCTAAACCTAACCTAAACAGGTAACCTGTAAACATTTTTTCAGGCTTGCTCATGGAGATTTTTAAGTATCGTAGTTTGTGATCATTCCACAAGCATGCGCAATTTTAAAGCGTGACATGTTAGATATTCTAATTACTTTTATAGCAAAAAAATCGGGCCTAGGGAAGGAGAATTCAAATAACCAGCCTGAATATTGATCAGAGCCTAGCCAATCCCTGGGGAGGTTTGCCAAGATGGTAATTGGGAAGCTGGCATATAGTCTGAAGCCGTAAAGAGAAGTCTTTTCCCAGGGAGGAGAGTTCCAAGCCTTAGGGGGCCTTTTCCTTCTGAGGCACCCTGTGGACTGTGTGACCTTTCTGTGAGGTCTCAGCAGTGGCAGAGCTGGGACCCGGAAGTGATCTGGAACTGACTGTAGGACTTCATCAAAGGGCCATGGTCTAGAGAAGGACTGTCACAGGTGGCAGCTGTCCCTGGGACTTGTGCATAATGACCATGAACTGATTCCTGGTGTACATTTGAGATATTAGGGTCAGAGGTAGCCTGGACTGAGACAGCTCTCATAGGGTCTCAGATACTGGCCATTCCCCATCCTTATCAGTGTCTTGGACTGTGAGCTTAGAGAAGAATGCCTTCCTGTACTATGCATTGGGTACCAATAGCTGTACAGTGGTGTAGGGTAACCAGATACAGAAGAGACTTGCCTCATGGTCTATAGCTGTGAGGCCTTAGACTTTCCAATATTCACAGTTGCTGAAAGAGAAGATTGTCCTCTCACAGGCAATTGCTAATTGTTTTGGAGCATCCCATGCCCCCAACCCTTCTCTTATTACAAGTTTTATCAGCAATAATTCACAAAAAGACAACCTCTAGACTGGTTATTGGACCTGGAGTAAATGAACTGTTGCTTGGGTGGCAGGTGACCACTGTATTGTTTGGGGGAGAACCAGTAGAAACTCATCTGTCCCTGGGGGGGTACACAACTAAGACTCGTGACCACACGTGTCTACTGCAAATACTTCACGACCTCAAATGTATTGGTAGCCTTTGGTCATTGTAGTTGCATCCTTTTTGCAGTCTTCAGCATTTTGTGCCTGACTTGAATATCCTTCTGTATTTGTACCTTTGAATTGTTCAATGCTAAGGCTGGGGCCTCTTTAATCCTTGCCCCATTGGCAGCAAAAATCTTCTTTTTCCTCATAGACTGCTATAGGCCCATCAGTCCATGGTGGAAGTGGTTTGTTGAAAGGTCTGTAGATGTCTATGGGGAACAATATGTCAGTGAACATTCCCATATACCAGGTCATGGTATATCTAATAGTAGTTAGTCACATTCAACTGGACTTGTTCTGTAATGCTGAAGATGTTTCCTAACTTGTCCAGGCCACTTCTTCAGTCCAGTTAATGTGACTAACTACTATTCAATACTCATTTAACTGTATTTACCTTAAAAAAAAACAAGAAAAACATTTTAAATTGAATAATGTGACACATCAAGCGGGCTTTAAATGGATAATAAATAACTCAAGTTAACCAGTATCTGATCCACAAATTGTGTCACCTTAGACATTCTAACCTTTATGGCAAATGCCAGTGTTCTTGTATCCATTTTGCAATCTTCAGTGGTAAAGGTGCCCTTTGCCTATCTTGAATATACCCCTGTATTTGTACCTTTGATTTGTTCCATGCTAATATCATTGCTAGAGCCTCTTTAATCCTTGTTCCACCTAAGCCAAACATCTTCCTTTTCCCTATAAACGTTTATAGGCCCATCAACCCATGAAGGAGACAGTTTGCTGAAAAGTCTATAAAATCTATGGGAACATAGATTATGCTGGTAAATATTCCTATATACCAGGTAATGGAATATCTAGTAGTAATTAATCACGTTCAATTGGACTTGTTCTGTAATGTTGAAGATGTTTTGTAACTTGTCCGAGCCACTTCTTCAGTCCAGTGGAATGTGACTAGCTACTACTCAGTACTCATTTGCATGTACTTGCATTGAAAAAAAAAAAGCTTTGAAATAAAAAAAGGCACAATCCTTGAGGGTGGCTTGGTGTTCTTGCCCTAGGGTATAGATAGAAAATTTTAGTAGACAGAGACCATCAATGATAAGGATTCATCAAAGTTTGGGAGTAAAAAATGAGTCACCCAGGGATGCAACATTCTCTCATAGTTACAGACTCAAGTACAAAGTTTAAATTTTAACTTCATGGCTTGGGTTGGGTTGCTCTATTTTTTGCTTCAGTTATGTATAGGAAAAGGGACTTCCAAGCCTTAGCTATTGACTGCTTAGCTGCAACTGTGGCCTATAGTAGCAACCTGAATTGTTACAGGTCATATTAGGTAGTAGAACATTTAGTAAAGCTGTGAGGGGGTCCAAGGAGATTGTAGTTGATAATAATTTAGAGAGCATATGGAAAATTCCAGCTCAAAATGCTTTCTCTGTAGGGCACTGCCACCAGACTTGGAGATTTGATCCCTCACCCTCACAGTCATGAAAACAGTAATGTGGACAGGGATCAAGTACCAACTGTGAGGACTTTGTAACTCAAGGCTGCAGTGTTTTGTGAGGTGGATTTCATAGCACTCCATATATCACTCCATGTACCGGCTCCTAAAGAGACCCCAAGGTCCATTTCCCATCGGAATGCATAGGTAGGTGGGCAAAAATCAGGTTTAAGCAGTAGTTGTGTGTATAGAGTAGAAATAAGGCCTCTACCATGGGCATCACCTCAGACATTCTAACCTTTATAGCTCATGCCAGAGTTGGCGGAGAGCCAGTCCAGGTCTTTCCCCCCTCTACGTTAGTAGAGCTGCCTCTCCTCTTTGGATCTCTAATTGTCACATAAAGAGCCCTAAAAACTTTTTTTTTTTCATAGTCATAAGAACCTTAGAAGTTTTGGGAAACTATTCGGCACGGTGATGTCATATTTTATAGCCGACAGTCTGCGCCTGCATGTGCACCACAGGGGGCGTGTAATCAAATTGTTAAAGAACTATTAAACCTTTGTCATTTTTAATTTGTGAATTAAACCTACAAATGGATTAAAACTTATTTGCAGTGAAGTGAAACCACTTGATAGAAAAACAAATAGAAACGGCCATTTAAGGCGTGCAATTTCTAAGCGAAACCATTAAAAAGCACATTAGGAGCAGTTTGTGAGCTCTGTACAGGAGGCACCAGGCAGAAGGCTATTATCCCTGAGAAAGTGACAAGGAATCAGCATGTAACAAATGTGGCGATGTTGCAAAGCTGCTACACTCACAGCACAAAGAAGAAAAGGGAAAAAAAAAACTAGGCTAAAAATATCGATGGAGAGACAAGGTTCAGCAGCACGGCAATAGCCAGGGAACAATTTCTTATCAATACAGATTCCTAAGCAGTTGTAGTAAGTATTTCGTTGGAAAAAGAAAATGTAAAATGTTTTCCTGAAAAGAATTCATGCACCATAAGGCGTAGAGAGAGGAGAGTAATGGAAAATTCGCTCCAGCAGTCATTGGGCGGATTGAAGTCATGGACTTGCTTTGTTCGTATAAATGAATTGATACAGCTTGGAACAAAGGACCACTTACCAGTTCACCAAGTGTAGAGTGGCAGTGTGCCCCAAGAGAGGGGCTTTTTGTATAGGCTCCACCCCTGTGTCATGTGACCATTTTGTAAAGCATTAATGCCAGATTGGGCAATTTGAAACTGTATGTCTTTTTCAACTGTACAGACTGCCAAATCAGCAAATGTGAAGATTGGTTTAAGTCTACTGAGCTAAAAAGAGACTTTAGGTTCTGCTCTACATCCCCTGTACCTCCCACATACAATGCAGGGCAATTAACCCTGTATTGTATGTGGTAGAGCAGGGGTATCAAACTCAATTTCATCATGGGCCACATCAGCCTTACGGTTGCCCTCAAAGGGCCGATTGTATCTATGAGACTAAATGCTCAAAGCACCCCACCCCCCCTTACATCAGATGTCAAGAGTCTCCCCAGCATGAGAAGTCAGGAGCCCCCTCACCTTCCTTACATAATAGTGCACTCCCCTTACCCCTTACCTTGTGCTGCTTCCAGGAAGAATCTGGGGACAGAAATGGGAAGCAGAAAGTGCAGGGTGTGGAGGAGGACCAGAGGAGGGCTGAAGTCAGCTTCTGGAGTCTACTGAATCCTGAGACCAGGGGAGGTGGAGACAAGGGGGTGCTGCAGCTACACAGAGAGGTGAGGGATCTGTAGGAGGAGTTCTGTCCTCCTCTCTGCTGTCGACTGCTGAGTTAAGGTGGGGGCGGAGATGAGGGGGGTGCCGCAGCTACAGGAGAGGTGTGAGGGCCACATGAAATAGCCTGGAGAGTTGGATTCAACCCATGGGCCTTGTGTTGACATATGTATGGTAGAGGCTTACAGAGCAGGCTGTGAGGAACCATTTGCACAAAATGAGGGAGCCCACTAGACCAAGAAGCCAAATAAGTAATACAGCATCTTCTCCAACCGTCAGACTTAACATGGTTCTAAAAGCAGAAGGTTTTTTACCTTAATGCATTCTATGGTAAAAAAAACCTACTGCATGTGGCTCTGCCCCCTCCCCCCCTCCAGCCCCTCTAATACTTACCTGAGTCTGATCTCAATCCAACGATGTTCAAAGAGCAGCAGCTTTCTCGGCTCTCATTGGACAGAGAGGCGGTAGTGGGAGTCAATCACAGCCAGTCAAAAGGGGGGGGGGAAGTGCAAGTAGAATTCTGTATGGCTCAATGGATGTACAGAGCCAGCTCAGGAGCAAGCATGCATGACTGCCCCTATAGCAAGCGGCTTGCTATGGGGGCACTCAGGGGGAGGGGAGGAACCAAGGGGACATATGAAGAGAAGGATAGGGACTGCTCTTTGCAAAACCATTGTACAGAGCAGATGAGCATAACACATGCAGCATTTTCAGAAGGGGGTCAAAATGGCAGCTTCTATTTTTCTGTATAGGCTACCTTCATTGAATAGCCTATTGTACTTGTTATATGTCATTTCATTGTATGTAAACCCAAAACCTATTTTTCCTATGCAAACATTTTTTATGGATCTGTTACAAAGTTTCTTCCATGGAGATCCTGCCAGTGACATCACTTCCTATCGCAGGCTGACAACGCTAAGCCCCTACCTCACGCAGAAGACTGGCAGCGCTATTGTGAAAACATAAATCTGACGCTAGGTCCACTGTAACATCCTTGTGTCATTCCAAACCTGAAATGTTTTTCTGCATCCAAGCACATGAACCGCCTGCACTATGTCCTTGCAAATACACTTGACGTTTGGAATCCCATCTCCAAAATACGTCTCCTTGCCCCATGACCACAATTACGTCTGCACTTATGCAAGTCGTGCAGTAAAGACAAATAAATCACGTCTTCAGAAAATGGCTAAATGTTCCTAACCATGTCAAGAAAATTTATACTACGCTCAAAAAAATTCCAAAGCACAAAGCAGCTCTGGGGCTGTGTCATTATTTACACAGTTATCTCGCCTCCCAGGTTTGCTTTGCAAAATCCTTAAATGCTTATTCCTTGTATGGGGATACTAGAGCGCCTCCGGTGTCTAAATGTGGAAGCACTTGCTGGATGTGGGCTTTATGTAGTGAAAGGATAGGTAACACCCAAGAACGGAAATATAATATATTGCAGCTTACCAGTTCTTAAATATGGTGGCTGCATATGTCTAAGTACATTTCCTCCTGTCAAAATTCCAGTGTCCTTGTAACTTATTGGGAACTGATCTGATATCTCAAACAATATTGCCAGCCTTTACAGCTATCTTCTGCAAACTATGGAACACCTCCTCATGTGTAATGGAGATGAGGAGTCCAAATCAGGAGAGTGGTTGCAGATGACAACACTACACTGATCCTCCTATAATACAGTAGAGTGAGTAAGTGTTGTCACCATAGCACAGGAAGTGTGTTACTCACCAGGTCAAAATAGAGAGTAAAAAAAGACTGAAAAAGAAAAGAGAACAAAGCCCTGGCTCAAACTGCTTCAACTTCTGGTACGACTTGCTGCGACCTGCAACACAGAAAGTCAAGTAAAAAAAATTTCCTTTCAATGGGTACCGACCTAATTGCTGCAGCTCAAGTCACATCAACAAAAAAAATACTCTCTGCACTACTTTTCTGTGTCTTTGGTGCAATGTGAGTGCCATAGACTGCAATGTTAAAATCACAAAAGTCTCAAGGTAGTTGTATCTTTGTTTTATCTTTACAACTCTGGCTGTGACTTCAGAGGGTTTTTTTTTAAAGGATAAGTTCACCTTTTAGAAAAAAATAATAAATGCACATTTTTTTGCAGTTAAAAAAAATGTGCATTTTTTATTTTTGACTGCAGGAGCCTGGAAACTATTGCACCAGAGACCAGCAGTTTGTTGGTGCCATGCAGGTCTCCTGCAGACCTGTCAGTGTATCTGATTGCCTGTACGGGATGTACGAGCCATGGTAGTTTATTGAGGACTACAAGCTGACAGCTGCTAAGGCTGTTGGGACTTGTAGTTTCTCATTCACAGATGACTGTGAATGAGTGACGCAGCCGTGTGGGCAGAGCCCCGCACCACCACGTTTTTACAAAATATGACAGCTAGCGAGGGGGGAGAAGATAGCTGTCAAAGTGGGGAGAGGGGGGGGGGAGCAGGGGGCGGTCTGATCGTAACGTATTACATGTTGCACCTTGAACATGGGTGTAATATGTAACATATTCACAAATTACTAGTGCAGCGCAACTCTCTAAATTAATATTTGTTAGAAAACATAAATACTTTTGTGAAAAACATATACAAGTGTTAAACTAAAAAGTCCATAAACAGTCCTCTCAGTGACATGTATCACTTCCGTGAAGATCTTCTTTTTTAGTAATATTCAGTGATCCTCCACCACACCAGGTGAAAAACCTGATCACCTCAAGAAAAGAAAATATGCGCTCATCTGGGTGTACTCAACTCCTCAGTCGCAGTCACATATCTTCTTATCTCCTCTCGCTTTCCTTCTGACATCAGGCCAAAATTTATCTCATGCAACAGAAAGACCGAAACATAGTGCTCTCTGTATAACATTTTATTGTATTCCCCACTAAAATAACACTTACAGATATAAAAGCATAAAAAACATAAAATGTGTATCCACATCCAGCTCACCGCTCCGTGAGCAAGATAGTGGCGGTGTGGTAACACAGTACCGGCTCCTCCTTCCTAAACGCTCCTTCTAAGGGCTTCCTCAGTAGAGGAGAGCTATTCCAACACAACTTTTTTTATAGTCACACATTCCTCCAACATGTGTGCAGTTGGTCATGGAGACACAGGGAGTGAGTCATTATCTTTGGGCGGCAGTTCCAATACTGGCCTCTTCTCCACCCATGGACTGCACATGCACCTCCTGAAGTACACCGGCAGCCACCTTAAGTGAGGGTAATAGGAGATTCCCACCAAGCTCTGGCAGAAAACACTCTCTCCCATCCTCCACACAAAATACCAGGCTCCTACACATTAATCCCACATCTACCCAGGCTTCCCAGGCCTTCTCAGGGCTTCCTCAGTAGGTGGAGATCCATTCTAACACAACCTTTTTTATAGCCACACATTCCCCCAGGAATGAAAGAAAAACAAACATATCTTACATTTTTATGTATTTTACGACATTTGAAAATATTCATTCTTAAAAAAAATTCTATAGCAATTTGCATATTATATAGAAAAATAATAATAATGTTGTTCTGCTTCATGTTCATAGGTGTGGCCTAATTATCATCCATTGTAGCTGCTGTGTTCCTATGTATGCTACTTAACTTGATAACCCTTCTCCTCAATGCCATCAGTAGATGACATGGTTTTTCTATTTCCAAGCCTTGTGACTGACAGCACAGCTCTGTCCTGAAGGATGGAACATGTTATGTCCTACAGGGCACCCTGAAACCAAGTGGCATCGGGTAGAATTCCTTCACATGGTTCGAGGGCTCTGAGGCGTAATTCATACCCCCATCAGAAGGGGTGAAGAGGATTTCTGAGTAAAGGGTAAAAGCAAAGTCGGCAAAATATACAGGGGTGGAGTGATTATAGGAAAAAAAATTGCCCCTAAAGAGACAAATCACTACTTTGTGCTATTTGTGTAGATTTCCTTCCTGCGCCAGTGGCAGTTGTCACCAGGAAATGTACCATTTATATTGCATCGACCTATCACTTCATTCAATTGAAACCGGTCATTCTCAACTAGAGTCTGTAGAACCCTAAGGTTCCCTCAGAGGTTTCATAGAGTTTCTTGAGTTGTGTCTGATTGACCTCCCATTTGATGGTACTGGCATAGTTCCTGGGTCCAATTGGCAGAAGTAGTGGCATGACACCAATGATCCAATTGGCTGTCTAAAGGCTGGCATTCCCACTACCACTGTAAGATGGGCCTTCTCCCCACTAGCTACCATAATAAGGCACAATTTTACCACTGGCCTGCCAATGGGATAACATTGCCTGGGTGCCCCTTTGTGATTCTACTAGTGCAGTTTTGTCAAATATATCAATTAGGACCTGTCATGTACCTGGATAGTGAGCCTTACATGAGAGGCAGGCCTCCCGTACAACTCCGGCTCAAAGAGCGCTGATGGTGGAACAGCGGCTGTGGGGTATGAGTGCCTGTGATCAGTCCAGTAGTAGCTGGTAGGCAGGTGAGCTGCAGGGCAGGCTGAAGGCAGGGAGCCGGATCTAGATGCAGCCGTGCTGGATGGATCACTGAGGGGTGTGTTTTGAGGATGCAGGGTCAGACGAGCCGG
Organism: Staurois parvus; assembly: GCF_062004578.1. NCBI lineage: Eukaryota > Metazoa > Chordata > Amphibia > Anura > Ranidae > Staurois > Staurois parvus. Next base: position 5,275,089 of record NW_028318575.1, on the reverse strand, counting down.
GTTCGGTAGCAGTTGGGCAGATCAGGCATAAACGGCAGGAGGAGGAGTAGTTGGGTCACAGGCCAGGTCAACAGCGGAAGATCAATCAGACAGGTGCAGAGACAGAAGGGTAATTTAAGGCAAGCCAGAGGTCAGGGCAGGTAGCAGTCAAGCGGAGGTCAGGAACAAGCTGGTTCGGTATAAGGAGTCAGTCACAGGAATCAGGGAACACAAGCAGGGATAAGACCAAACGGCAATGAGACATTTACTGCACCTAGTTTAATTAGCAGCATTAGTGACAGGCGCGCGCCTGGATGCGTGAGTGCACGTGCCTATGCCCAAGCACCCGCACATCTGCATGGTCCGTAATAACTTTGTGCATGTGCATATTTGTGTGCCTTCACTATGGGCAGGCCTTTCCTGACAGGGCCCAAGTGTATCTACCTGAGGTTCCAGCAACATCCATCAAGCAATTAATTGGTTTTGGATGTTTGTAGGGTGGCATTCCCACCAGCACAGTAAGATGGGCATTTTCCACTAGCCACCAATATAAGGGGTAATTTTTCCACTTTTCTGCCAATGAAATTACATTGCCTGGATGCCCCATTGGGATACTACCAGTGCATTTTTGTCAAATAGATTATAGGACCCAAAGGTATCTACCTGAGGTTCCAGCACCATCCATCAACCATGGAATTGGTTTTGGCAGCCTATAGGTTGGCATTCTCACCACCACAATAAGGTGGACATCTTCCTGAGGTTCTAGCACCATCCATCAAGTAATTAATTGGTTTTGGTTATCTATAGGGTGGCATTTCCACCACCACGGTAAGGTGGACATTCTTACCACTAGCCACCAATATACAGTAAGGGGCAATTTTTCAACTGGTCTGCCAATGAAATCGCATTGCCTGGATGCTCCATTGGGATACTACCATTGCATTTTTGTAAAATGTATCAATTTGGACCAAAGTGTATCTACCTGAGGTTCCAGTACCATCCATTAAGCAATTAATTAGTTTTGGCTGTCTATAGGGTGGCATTCCCACCAGCACAGTAAGGTGGGCATTCACCCACTAGCCATCAATATAATATATGGATACCCCATTAGGATACTACCAGTACATTTTTGTCAAATACATCATAGGACCCAAAGGTATCTACCTGAGGTTCCAGCACCATCCATCAAGAAATTAATTGGTTTTGGTAGCCTATAGGATGGCATTCTCACCACCGCAATAAGGTGGACATCTTCCTGAGGTTCTAGCACCGTCCATCAAGCAATTAATTGGTTTTGGTTATTTATAGGGTGACATTTCCACCACCATGGTAAGTTGGGCATTCTTCCCACTAGCCACCAATATAAGGGGCAATTTTTCCACTGGTCTGCCAATGGAATCGCATTGCCTGGATACCCCATTGGGACACTACCAGTACATTTTTGTCAAATACATCATAGGACCCAAAGGTATCTACCATCCATCAAGCACTGAATTGGTTTTGGCAGCCTATAGGGTGCTATTCCCACCACAGTAAGGTGGGCATTCTTCCCACTAGCCACCAGTTTAAGGTCCATTTTCCCACTTGTCTGCCAATGGGATCACATTGCCTTGTTTTCCCATTGGCATTCTACCAGTACATTTTGTCAAATACATCAATTACAACCCAAGTGTATCTACCTGAGGTTCCAGCACCATCTATCAAGCAATTAATTGGTTTTGGTAGGGTGTCCCCAAAACCTGAAAATCATTTAAATCTTAAAAATATGAGCATATACAGTATGGCCAAAATATTCCTATCAAGAAAAATTAATCCTAGAGAAAATAGGTTTATAAACATATCATTTTATATTTATAACTGAGAAATAAAATAGTGAAACAAAAAATTCTGAAGTTGGATTCACTTTAAGCCTCGGCGTTGCAGCTGCTGTGATTACATGAGAAATGGCCGTATCTGATTATTCTTGATTTGAGATACTTGAATTTAAATAACCGAAATGGATTGTCGTTTGTTTTCAAACACAAATGAGATGTTGAGTGGCTTAAAGGATGCTAAGATATTCAATACCCTTGATTTATCCTCTGCTCACCATCAATTTCTCTGACAGAAGACAGAAAAAATACACCTGAAAATTCTGTAAGAGGAGGAATATTTTCTTTTTCTGAAATGGCTCCACTTGTGTAACAGAAAAAAGAATGAGGGGTATTTCTATAGCTACCAAGGTATTCCTCGAACAGCAGTTAAATGTCACTGAAAGGAACAAGTAGAGTTATTTTGATTACATTTATTTTGCAGTAAAATTATTGATTTCACTATGGCAAAGTTTCATTAAACCTTAGGTAAAATTTCATTGCAAAAAAAAAAAAGAAAATTTAATACCATTATTTAGCGGTTGTGAGTTTTTTTGTGGGAAGTTGTTGTATAGGGTATTACATTTTATTTAGTTTAGGGGTATTAGTGTTCTTTATATTTGTGTTTTCCCCTTTTTGCATTTGATTGTTATTTGTGTACTGTTTAGTTAAATGTTTTAAAATTTTTATTTATTTTTTTCACTGTCTACTTTTTTCTTTCTGCAAAAAAAAAAAAAAAAAAAAATACATACAGTAATAAGGCTAATGAGGGTTTTGTTTGGTCTAGGATAGATGAAAGGCGCTTCTGTAACCCTCATTTTTACAAATTTTACAAACCACCAAAAAAAATTAAGCTGAAATCTAGACAGATATAAAAGACACGACACACTAAAATAAAAAAAATCAAAGCAATAGTACACAGACCAGGGATTTTTTGCACAAGAGCATGTCCAGCAAAGTTGAAAAAAGCTTCTATAACCCTTAGGCCCCATTTACAAACCATCAAAAAATTAAAGCTGAAATCTAAAGAGATATAAACAACACAAGAAAAAAAAAAGTAAAATAAATAAAATCAAAACAGTACACATGAGGACTTTTTTTGGGCACAAGAGCTGGTCCACGATAGTTAAAAAGAGCTCCTGTAATCCGCAGGTCCCATTTACAAACCATCCAAAAAAAAAATTAAAGCATAAATCTAAATAGATATAGAAGACACTCCAAAAAAAAACTTTAAAAAATCAATGACGTGGTATACTAATGAGGGCTTTTTTTGGCAGAAGAATTGGTCCTGGAAAGTTGAAAGGAGCTTCTGTAAAATTCAGGTCCCATTTATAAACCACAAAAAAAAAAATTACAACTGAAATTTAGACAGATGTAAAAGGCACAAAAAACTAAAATAATAAAATGAAATAAAGGTAATAGTACACAAGTTATGGCTTTTTTTGCACAAGACTAAGTCCAGGAAAGTTGATAGGAACTTCGGTAACCCTCAGGTCCCATTTACAAACTACCCAAAAAAAATCCAGAAAGATATAAAAGACACAATGAATGCAGTCATATAATTAGATTAATATTTGTATACAATTTAATAAAATGTACATCCATGGCACTCGATTTGAATATTGAGCATGCAATTAAGAACCCTGTGTATAACTTTCTTGTAGGAGAGAGGAAGGGGAGTACTGTATATAATCAAATCTTGCTGCGTTTTAAAGTTTATTTGAATACACAATTGTAAAATAGGTGAACGTTGTTACTTTTGTTTGGCGCTTGACCACTGCTGGCTGCAAGTGGTAAATATAGAAATATTTTAAAATATTCAAAAATTCTACTATTGATACACATTTATGAAGGACAAGTAACATAAATTTGAATCAACTATTAAAATTATTGCTGATAAATAAAATGTGTCCTTTTACCTACAGAACAAAAAAATGAATAAATAAATAAAAATGCATTGTTACATAGCGTATGAAGTAATAACAACCCACTAGAAAGAACAAAGAGGTTATCAGGGCACTAACATTAATCAATACACATGTTACAAAAATGTTATAAGTATTCCATATTTTTATTACACAAACATAAACTCTACGTAATTCTTAGTCCAAAGGTCTACTTCCTCAGGAGATAAGTGTATAAGCGTATGGCGTTGATCTACAATTACACAAATAATTCAAATTAGTATCAAACATCAATTACATTTTATAATTGATGTTTAGTACTAATTTTAATTATTTGTGTATTTGTAGATCAATACCTCCCACGTATCCCCTGAGGAAGTAGACCTTTGGCCTAAGAAATGCGGAGAGATGTTTTAACAATCCAATTGTACAGTCCAATCAATTCAACAATCCAATTAATCCAATCAACATTTTTTCCTGTTTGGATTGTAAAATGAGAGAGTAACCTAAATGATTGAATTTTTACATAAATATTGAGCTATTTCCTATATGGTTTTCTGAATAACATATACAGACAGGAATATTGGGCTATTTGGTATTAAGAGGTGAATGTAATAGCTGATTTTATTGTGTAGTTGTGAAGCATGGAATGCTGCTATATGCAAAAAACCCTTTATGTCTTTGAAAATTATTTGTGCAATAAAAATAAGGAATACACTTAACAGGTTTCCAACATGATTATTGATTAATGTTTAGTGCCCTGAAAATCCCTTGACCCCTTGCTGTTAGTTTTTTGCTTGGGATGCTGGCACAAAGTAGAAACTTATATAGACTTTATTTAACTAGTTATATATACAGTATATACATACATACATACCATTTTAAGATATACATATATATATATATAATTTATTAAATAGAGGCTACCTAAGTTTCTACTTTGTGCCAGCATCCCGAACAAAAAACGAAGGGGAACTGTGTATATATATATATATATATATATATATATACACAGTATCTCACAGAGGTGAGTCCACCCCTCACATTTTTGTAAACCAGATAGGAATGACTTAAATCCATACAACGGTTCCTGCTGTATATAAACGTCAATAACCTGTTCTATATGTGTCTGTTTTGCAATTTCTCTTCTTAAAAATTAATATCATACCTAATACACTACAGCCTCCACAAAATATTAAATGAAGTATATGTATATATATATATATATATATATATATATATATATACATATATATATATATATATATATATATATACAGTATCTCACAGAAGTGAGTCCACCCCTCACATTTTTGTAAATATTTTATTCTATCTTTTCATGTGACAACACTGAAGAAATGACACTTTGCTACAATGTGACGTAGTCAGTGTACAGCTTGTATAACATGTAAATTTGCTGCCCCCTCAAAATAACAACACACAGCCATTAATATCTAAACCGCTGGCAACAAAAGTGAGTCCACCCCTAAGTGACAAGGTCCAAATTGGGCCCAATTAGCCATTTTCCCTCCCAGGTGTCATGTGACTCATTAGTGTTACAAGCAGGGGCGGACTGACCATTTGGAAACTCGGGCACTGCCCGAGGGCCCGGGGTCAGTAGAGGGCCCCATGAGATGCCCCTGGTACATTTTTCATAGGTTTTTTGAGTTTGGGCAAGGACACAGGGGCCCCATGATCCCCTATTGCCTAGGAGCCCCATGTGATGTCAGTCCACCCCGGTTCCAAGGTCTCAGGTGTGAATGGGGAGAAGGTGTGTTAAATTTGGTGTTATCACTCTCACTCTCTCATACTGGTCACTGGAAGTTCAACATGGCACCTCATGGCAAAGAACTCTCTAAGGATCTGAAAAAAAGAATTGTTGCTCTACAAAAAGATGGCCTAGATTGTAAGAAGATTGCCAAGATCCTGAAACTGAGCTGCGGCACGGTGGCCAAGCCCATACAGTGGTTTAACAGGACAGGCTCCACTCAGAACAGGCCTCACCATGGTCCACCAAAGAAGTTGAGTGCACATGCTCAGCGTCATATCTAGAGGTTGTCTTTAGGAAATAGGCGTATGAGTGCTGCCAGCATTGCTGCTGAGGTTGAAGGGGTGGGGGGTCAGCCTGTCAGTGCTCAGACCATTTGCCACACGCTGCATAAAATTGGTCTACATGGCTGTCGTTCCAGAAGGAAGCCTCTTCTAAAGATGATGCACAAGAAAGCCCGCAAACAGTTTACTGAAGACAAGCAGACTAAGGACATGGATTGCTGGAACCATGTCCTGTGGTCTGATGACACCAAGATAAACTGATTTGGTTCAGATGGAGTCAAGCGTGTGTGGCGGCAACCATGTGAGGAGTACAAAGTGTGTCTTGCCTACAGTCAAGCATGGTGGTGGGAGTGTCATGGTCTGGGGCTGCATGAGTGCTGCCATTACTGGGGAGCTACAGTTCATTGAGGGAACCATAAATGCCAACATGTACTGTGACATACTGAAGCAGAGCATGATCCCCTCCCTTCAGAGACTGAGCCGCAGGGCAGTATTCCAACATAATGACCCCAAACACACCTCCAAGACAACCGCTACCTTGCTAAAGAAACTGAGGGTAAAGGTGATGGACTGGCCAAGCATGTCTCCAGACCTAAACCCTATTGAGCATCTGTGGGGCATCCTCAAACGGAAGGTGGAGGAGTGCAAGGTCTCTAACATCCACCAGCTCCGTGATGTCGTCATGGAGGAGTGGAAGAGGACTTCAGTGGCAACCTGTGAAGCTCTGGTGAACTCCATGCCCAAGAGGGTTAAGGCAGTGCTGGAAATAAATGGTGGCCACACAAAATATTTTCACTTTGGGCCCAATTTGGACCTTGTCACTTAGGGGTGGACTCACTTTTGTTGCCAGCGGTTTAGACATTAATGGCTGTGTGTTGAGTTATTTTGAGGGAACAGCAAATTTCCATGTTATACAAGCTGTACACTGACTACGTCACATTGTAGCAAAGTGTCATTTCTTCAGTGTTGTCACATGAAAAGAGAGAATCAAATATTTACAAAAATGTGAGGGGTGGACTCACTTCTGGGAGATACTATATATATATATATATATATATATATATATATATTTCATTTAATATATTGTGGAGGCTGTAGTGTATTAGGTATGATATTAATTTTTAAGAAAAAAAATTGCAAAACAGACACATATAGAAAAGGTTATTGACGTTTATATACAGCTGGAACCGTTGTATGGATTTAAGTCATTCCTATCTGGTTTATTGAGGTGCTCATTATTAGTTACCATGGAGACGGGGTAGTAGACTGGTCAGGATCTTTTGCCTTTTGTTCACATTTAAAAAAATATCAGAGTGCGTCCTGATTCCCAGAGTCTTTGTTGAAAAGCTCTACTCTCCAAAAGCACTTATGTTTCAAGTATGCCGCTTACCTGCTGCAATTACATAAAACAAAGCATCCGAGTGCTCATCAAATTTACATAGAATAAAAGTAGCAGAGTGAAGCTGGGCTGTGCGGTGGGGTGGTGACGTAACCTGCTCTGGTAAAATGCCCGGCTCCCTGGTGCAATTTTGCACTGTTTACCCCGTCATACACAAACCCACTGGTGGAGGGAACTACCTTGTAAATTATCCACCATTTCCACCATTTCCTCTCTTCTCCTCTCCCCTCTCCCATTCCCATTCCCTTTCCTTTACCCTCTCCTTCATCTCATCTCTCCTCCTCTCCTTTACTCACTTTTTCCCATCTCTGCCTTCTCCTCACCTCTCTTCTCTTCTCTTTTCTTCTTTCCTCATTTCTTCTCATCTCTCCTCTCATCTCCTTCTTCCCTTACCCTTTCCTCACCCTTACCCCCACCTTATCCTCCATCTCATCTCTCCTCTACTCCTTTCCTCACTTCTTCCCATCTCTGTCTTCTCCTCTCCTTATGTCTTATCTCCTCATCTTGTCTTCACTCCCATCTCCTCTCCACTCCTCAACTCTTATCTCCTCATCACATCTTCACTCCCATCTCCTCTGCCCTACCCTCTCTTTATCCTCTCCTTTCCTTTCCTCATGTCTTCTCATCTCTCCTCTCACCTAGTTTCCCCCTCCCATTTTCTGTCCTTCTCTCCCCTCAGCTCATCTCCCCTCCTCTCTCCTCTCCCCTTTCTTCCCCTCCTATTTCCTCACCCTTACCCCCACTTTATCTTTCATCTAATCTCTCTTCCTCTCCTTTCCTCACTTCTTCCCATCTCTGTCTTCTCCTTATCTCTTATCTCTTTGTCTTGTCTTTACTCTCCTTTCCCATTTTATGCCCTTCTCTACCCTCAGCTCATCTCCTCTCCTCTCCCCATTCTTCCCCCCGTGTTTCCTCACCCTTACCCTCACTTTATCTTCCATCTCCTCTCTCCCCTCATTTCCTCACTTACTCTCATCTCTCCTTTCACCTCTTCTCCTTTCCTTTCTCCTCACCTTTCTCCTCTTCTCCTCTCCTTTCTCCTTTCCTCGACACTCTCCTCATCTCTTATCTCCTCGCTCCTCCTCTCTCGCCTCATTGTCTCTCCTATTTGCTCTCTCTTGTCCACCCTCTTGTTTCTTGTCTCTGCTCACCTTCTCTCTCCTCCCCTTTCCTCATCTCATCTTTCTTCCTGTCTCCTGTATACTCTCCTCAGCTTTTGTCTCTTCTCTGCTCCTTCCTCCTCATCTCATCTCCTCCTGTCTCCACTCTTTCTTCCCCAACTCTCTTCTCCTCTGCTCTCCTCCCATCTTGTCTCTTCTCTTCTTTCCATCTTCTCATCTCCCCATCTGTCTCCTCATTTTTCTCTGCACTTCTCCCCTCTGACCTCTTCTCCCCTGATCATTCTACTCATCTCTCTCCTCCTTCCACCCATCACTCTAATCCATTCTCCACTCCTCTCCTCTCCTCCCCTCCTTCCCTATTGCCTTACCTCTTCTTCCCTCCTCTCTCCTATTCTATTCTATTCTTTTCTTTCTTTCTTTCTTTCTTTCGCATTTTAAAGTTTATGTAAAGTTATAGTTTTTGATAGAGTACAGAATGGTAACACCATTGTCATGTTTTAAAAAAATCACCATTCTATCCAAAACAAAAAACACTTTGGGCTTTAAATACACTTTAATTACACATTTTAATTGCACACATTTTTCACTTTGAATGCTCTGTTGTTGTTTTTTTGTTTGTTTGTTTTTGTTTTTATTTTTAAATACTCGTTCACCTTGTGAAATAAATGTTATTTGACTAACTGAATTCCATGTGAAATACATTTAAATAAAGATTCCTTTATTTCCTCCAACCTTTTCTCTTTCTTTCTTTCTTTCTTTCTTTCTTTCTTTCTTTCTTTCTTTCTTTCTTTCTTTCTCTCTCTTTCTCTCTCTTTCTTTCTTTCTTTCTTTCTTTATTTCTTTCTCTCTTTCTCTTTCTTTATTTTTTCTTCCTTTCTTCCTTCCCTCCCTCCTTCCTTCCTTCCTTATCTTCCTTCCTTCCTTCCTTCCTTTCTTTCTTTCTTTCTTTCTTTCTTTCTTTCTTTCTTCTTTCTTTCTTTCTTTCTTTCTTTCTTTCTTTCTTTCTTTCTTTCTTTCTCTCTCTTTCTCTCTTTTTTTCTTCCTTCCTTTCTTTTCTTCCTTCCTTCCTTCCTTCCTTCCTTCCTTCCTTCCTTCCTTCCTTCCTTCCTTCCTTTCTTCCTTCCTTCCTTCCTTCCTTCCTTCCTTCCTTCCTTCCTTTCTTTCTCTTTCTTTCTTTCTTATTTCTTCCTTTCTTCCTTCCTTCCTTCCTTCCTTTCTTCTTTCTTTCTTTCTTTCTTTCTTTCTTTCTTTCTTTCTTTCTTTCTTTCTCTCTTTCTCTCTTTCTTTCTTTCTTCCTTTCTTCCTTCCCTCCTTCCTTCCTTCCTTCCTTCCTTTCTTTTCTTCCTTCCTTCCTTTCTTCCTTCCTTTCTTCCTTTCTTTCTTCTTTCCTTCCTTCCTTTCTTTTCTTCCTTCCTTTCTTTCTTTCTTTCTTTCTTTCTTTCTTTCTTTCTTCCTTCCTTCCTTCCTTCCTTCCTTTCTTTCTCTTTCGTTCTTTCTTTCTTTCTTTCTTTCTTCCTTTCTTCCTTTCTTCCTTCCTTCCTTCCTTTCTTTCTTTCTTTCTTTCTTTCTTTCTTTCTTTCTTTCTTTCTTTCTTTCTTTCTTTCTTTCTTTCTCTCTTTTCTCTCTTTCTTTCTTTCTTTCTTCCTTTCTTCCTTCCCTCCTTCCTTCCTTCCTTCCTTCCTTCCTTCCTTTCTTTTCTTCCTTCCTTCCTTCCTTCCTTCCTTCCTTCCTTCCTTCCTTTCTTCCTTCCTTTCTTCCTTTCTTTTCTTCTTTTCCTTCCTTCCTTCCTTTCTTTTCTTCCTTTCTTTCTTTCTTTCTTTCTTTCTTTCTTTCTTTCTTTCTTTCTTTCTTTCTTTCTTTCTTTCTTTCTTTCTTTCTTTCTTTCTTCCTTCCTTCCTTTCTCTCTCTCCCTCTCTTTCTCATAAATGTATAGATTTACTCTATGTATTTATTGTGATTTTTAGTCAAAGGTTTCAGATGTATGTGTCCCGCTGAGTTACATTTTGTACCAAAGGACACTCAGTACTGAGACAAGAGTCTCTTGTCGCTTTTGTCAGAATGAATGGCTCAGTGGTAACTGGGATCATTATGATAAACTCAGAATAGGGAGCTGCATTGTATTCTTCTGCTACACAAATCCGCCACGTTGAAGATTATTATGTTTTTCTTTCTCTTACAAGAGACTGAGATTTACAAGAGCGCAATACATCTAAATGTAAAGAATGTCCAAATAACATTTTATTAAAAAGAGAGTAAAGAAAAATAAAAGAAGGGCTACAGCAAGTGTTTAACAAAGGCTGACATGAGAGCTACTGCTGGATCGGGCTTATCATAGAGGAGGCTGGAGCTGGCTGCTTAGTTAATGCAGTAAAAAAATTAAATAAAATATAATTTGATCTGCTACATTTGATATCAGCGCTGGTAACATTAAAGCAGTATTAAACCCCAAAACTAAAATTTAATATATTGCAGCTTACCAATCCTTAGATTTGGTGTCTGCATTAATTTTATTTTTTTTATGTGATTTCCTTTATTTTCACCTGGTGATCCTGCCAGTAAGTCTGTTATTTTTCAACTTAATTTAACGTTTCACGTTTTAATTTAATTTTTCTTTTTTCTTTAGCTTTTTATTTTTTAACTTTTTCAACATCCAGAAAACGTGGCAGTAAGGGTTGAGACAGACCATTTACCATTGATAGAGTGCTTACAATGATCAGCTTTAATTCATTTATGTAAAATATTTTCCCAAAATGAAAAATAAACTGTTGCAGTAACTGATTAGAAAGCATTGTTGGAGTTTGGCTTCAATTTGTTAGTGTATCCAAATCCACTAGTATATCTAACACTCTCCTCACCCCAGACTAACAATGCTACTGATTAACCACTTCCCAACCGCCATATAGCAGAAATATTGCTACAGGGCGTCACGGGTGCACAAAATCACATACATAAACATGATTTTGCATTTCCGGGTAGGGGCGTGCGCATCCCGGACCGTGATTTATCGCTGGTGAACGGTGATTACCGAGGATTTCCAATGGGAAGGAGAACTGAATGTAAACAATACAGTTCTCCTCCCTATCAGCTCGTGCACACTGCTTTGGATGTCTCTGCACAGCACAGCCATCCAAAACAGTGCGCTTACTGTGAAGCAAAAACACAGAGCTTACTGTGAAACAGCACACAGTTAACCCTTTAATCTCCCCTCATGTTAACCTCTTCCTGCTCAGTGCCATTAATACAGTGTCAGTGCTTTTTTTTAGCACTGATCACTGTATTGGTGTCACTGGGGATGTCAGTGACACCAAGTCAGTTCCCCCCAGTGTCATAATGCCTGCTGCAGTCCCTCTGTAAGTTGCTGATCACTGCTATTGCTAGTAAAAATTAAACAAAATTCCAATATCTATACCGCCGTTTGTAAACGCTATAACTTTCACATAAATCAATTAATTTACACGTATTGGGATTTTTTTTTTAGCAAAGACATGTAGCAGAATACATTTTGGCCTACATTTATGATGGAATTTGATTTTAAAATTTTTTTACAGGACATGTTTAATAGCAAAAAGTAAAAAATATTGCTTTTTTCTCAAAATTGTTGACCTTTCTGTTTTTATAGCGCAAAGAATAAAAAATGCACAGGCGATCAAATACCACCGAAAGAAAGCTCTATTCATGGGAAAAAAGGACCTAAATTTAAATTGGGTGCAGCGTTGCATGACTGCAAAAAATGGCCTGGTCAGGAAGGGGGATAAATCCTCAGGAGGGCAAGTGGTAAAGGTGTCTCTGTTGCTACTCCATCCAGACTGGAGACACCTAAGGCAGAAAGCGTGCTACTGGCAGGATCACCAGGTGAAAAAGGAAAAAAATCCTAAAAAAAAATAATAATGCAGAAAACACAGCTAAGGATTGATAACCTGCAATATGTTACCTTTTTGTTTGGGGGTTTAATATCAATTAGTATAGGATCAACACAAGGGTAAAAACCTGCAGCTGCTCCAACAATAATGAAACAACATGAAAGAAACACCCAACTGCAACTAAATCTAGTTCTGTATATAGTGGGGAAGAGATAGAACCTCCATCAGGTTTTTATTTGTGGTCTTTGCTACCATTGGGGAGATTTACTCTCAGTTCCTTTCAGGACAGGAAATGATAACACATTTCTCCTCTAGGGGCACCATGCAGATTTGAACATCTGAATCCAAAGACCAGCAGTGTATCTAGTTCTTGTGCTGCCCTAGGCAACACTAAAATTGGACACCCACCAGCAACCCCTCCAGCCCCCACCACTCTCCAACAACCACCCCCCCCCCAGCCCCCACCACTCTCCGACAACCACCCCCCTCAGCCCCCACCACTCTCTGACAACCACCCCCCTCAGCCCCCACCACTCTCCGACAACCACCCCTCTCCAGCCCCCACCACTCTCCAACAACCACCCCCCTGGCCTCTCTGACAAACACCCTCCCAGCCCCCACCACTCTCCGACAACCACCCCCCTGGCCACCACCACTCTCCGACAACCACCCCCCTCAGCCCCCACCACTCTCCGACAACCACCCCCCGGCCCCACCACTCTCCGACAACCACCCCCCTCAGCCCCCACCACTCTCCAACAACCACCCCCCTGGCTCCCACCACTCTCCGACAAACACCCTCCCAGCCCCCACCACTCTCCGACAACCACCCCCCCGGCCCCCACCACTCTCCGACAACCACCCCCCTCAGCCCCCACCACTCTCCGACAACCACCCCCCCCGGCCCCCACCACTCTCTAACAACCACCCCCATCAGCCCCACCACCCTCCAACAACCACCCCCCTGGCTCCCACCACTCTCCGACAAACACCCTCCCAGCCCCCACCACTCTCCGACAACCACCCCCCCGGCCCCCACCACTCTCCGACAACCACCCCCCTCAGCCCCCACCACTCTCCGACAACCACCCCCCGGCCCCCACCACTCTCCGACAACCACCCCCCTCAGCCCCCACCACTCTCCAACAACCACCCCCCTGGCTCCCACCACTCTCCGACAAACACCTTCCCATCCCCCACCACTCTCCAACAACCACCCCCCCGGCCCCCACAACTCTCTGACAACTACCCCTCCCCTGCCCCGCCCGCAGAGAGAGAGACTTAGTCAAGCACTAAGCTTAACCTTTCCGGAAAGCAGCCAGCCATCCCCAGAGCCATCCCCAGTGTCTTCCTTCCTTGTGTCTCCCTTATGCGGGAAGCTTACATCCTCCAGCAGTGCGCAGCTTCATCAGTATCCATGGTGGAGCCTCACCAGGTCCCCATCCCTGCCACCTGTGTCCCTTCCTCCGTGGAGCGGTGCCACCTCCCCCCCTGAAAATTGCCGCTCTAGACAAACGCCTTGTTTGCCTTGCGGTAAATACGCCGCTGCCAAAGACATTGGCAGCCATGATTGAACATCTCGCCAAGGCCCCAGACATTATTTTGGTATCTCAATTTAAGTACAGTACAAAATATTTCATAATGAATATTCAGGACTTGGAAGTAATTATTCATTCTGAATACCATCATACCAGAATATTATTCATGCAGATGTAAAGGTGCCCATGGTAGCTGGAAACCCACTGGTGCGCACCAGTGGCCAATTCCACCTTAATATTTAGGTGCATAATTACTAAGGTTGAGTGTATAAAAATAAGACATGCTGATGCACATGGACAATGTAATGCAATAATGACTTGACTATGAATGAAATGTGTAAGAATGTAACAAATGACTGACAATCTCTGGATGTCGCCGCAATCTAGATCATGGACATACGATGAGGGCTAAGTGTGCTTTTACTTTATATAGTACAATAACATTATTTTATAAATCACATTTTCAAGTGTTAATGGTAATAATAATCATAATAAAAAATAGTAATAATGAAGAAAATAATAAAAACAATAATAATAATGAGACTGGCAATAAAAACGGTGGAAAGTCTGAGGGACAAAAAATATCAGGAGAGACTATAGGAACTCAATATGTACAGTCTGGAGGAAAGAAGAAAAAGGAGAGATATGAACAGGGGCGGACTGACCATTTGGAAACTCGGGCACTGCCCAAGGGCCTGGGGTCAGTAGGGGGCCCCATGAGATGCCCCTGGTACCTTTTTCATAGGCTTTTTTGAGTTTGGGCAAGGACACAGGGGCCCCATGATCCCCTATTGCCCAGGGGCCCCATGAGTTGTCAGTCCATCCCTGGACCCTACGCTGGTGCAGTGGGTCCTGCGTTCCTCCTGGTGCACGACAATTCCCCGTCTCATGTGGTGAGAGTATGCAGGCAGTTCCTGGAGGATGAAGGAATTGATACCATTGAATGGTCCCCACTCTCACCTGACCTAAATCCTATAGAACACCTCTGGGATATCATGTTTCGGTCCATCCGACACCAACAGGTTGCACCTCAGACTGTCTAGGAGCTCAGTGATGCCTTGGTCCAGATCTGGGAGGAAATACCCCACAACACCATCCATCATCTCATTAGGAGCATGCCCAGACGTTGTCAGACATGCATACAAGCACGTGGGGGCCATACAAACTATTGAGGACCATTCTGAGTTACTGCAATGAAATTTCAGCAAAATGGACTAGCCTGCTGCATCATTTTTTCACTTTGATTTTCGGGGTGTCTTTGAATTCAGTCCTCTGTAGGTTGATAATTTTCATTTCCATCAAACGATGGGGCGTCCTTACATTCCTAACACATTACCCCGTCCATATCAGTATAGATATTCACCATGATATGTTGCATCTGTGCAAGTGGAAGTGATGCGGTGTGCATGTGACCTTGAAGCCACGCCCTTCCGACCAGAACGAGCGATATACACAACGATTACCAGCAATGAGTATAATATTGTTTATTACATTCCCTATATATGTAAATAGTGATACATAAAATATAATCTGCAGAATTCTGGTTTCATCATCTCATTACGCCAATCTACTTTTAACATTTGGATTTTTCGTTCATGTTCATAAACATCTGGGTCATCTTCTGTTTCCGCTCATGCGTGATAGCGCTTGATAGATTTTTTTTTGTACGACTGTCATACCACCGCATAGAAAATCGGTCGTTAGCATGCGAAACAACATTTTTCACTGTTGTTCAACCGGACTTTTTCGTTCACAATATCGATTAATAGCGGTTAAAACATTCTGCTCACCAACGAAGAGAAAATCGTTCGATCATTGGTTCCGCTAAATTTTTCGTACGATTTTCTTATTGTGTGTGCGGGGCATTAGTCCTCATGCACACGGGACGTTTTTACAGAGGCTGTTTTTGGCTTTTGATGTTTTTTTCTACAGTCAGTAACCCCCCAGCATGTTATCCTATGTGTCCATGCACAGACTGTAATCAGCGTTTTTTTGGCTGGGAAAAACCCAGCAGAACTAGTGGGTTTCTAGAGGAGATTTTTAGCTGTAATAACGCCGTAACATTGAAAAACGCAGTAAAACCCAGCAAAAAGTGATAAAACACAGCAAACCAGCATTTTTTATCTTTTTTAGCAAATAAATATTTTTTGAGGGTAAAAAAAGCTAAAAAACCACAAACACGGCAAAACGCGGCTAAACGCTTAAGCAAAAATGCTAAAAATCTTGCATTTTTAACGTGACTTTACACAGCGAACATTTACAGTGTTATTAAAATGCCCCGTGTGCATGGAGCCTAATTCTTCTAGCAGTAGTAAATGGATAGTAAAGTATATTATATTTAGTTGTTTTAAACTTTCTGTTTGTTTTCTTCAATTGCTTCCTGGTTTTTTGCCTAGGTCAAATGATGTCATACATCCCAAGTCTTCATGAGCATTTTCTTTTAGCTGGAGGATGGGAAGAGGGGCATCCTCAGCTAAGTACACCCTCCAGCATGCATTCCTAAGCTAAGGGCAGATGGATTCCAGCGAGTAAATGCTACATGAATCATCTGCCCTTACTCAAGATGGCTGCAGCTGGAAATGCTAGGGGGTGGTTTTCAAAGTGATATCTCAACAAAATAAAGCATGGAGACATGGATGGATGGTGGAGTTTGCTTTGAATATTAAAAATTAATTAAATAGCAATTTCAGTTTGTGGTGCTCAGATACAGTTTAGTTCCAATTTAAAGTATAACGTTTATAGGTAAAATTTTAGGCATGCCCAGCATTGTCCATCTTTTTGGTACAGCCTTTTATCATTGTTGAGACACTGGATATTGGACGTCTGGGGGAATGTCAAAATGCAGGATTTCTTTTAACGACCCTTTAACCCCCCTGGCGGTATTCCCGAGTGTAGCTCGGGGTAAAGTTTCAGCACCACAAGCGGTAACCCCGAGCTACACTCGGGAATACACTGCAGCGTTGCTCCGGGATCCCTGTTTCACTTACCTTGTCCTTCGCTCCCGCGATGTCCCTCCTACAGTGTCCCCGGCAATGTCCTCCAGCAGATGCCGGCATCCGTCTTCCGGGTTTCGTTCCCTGCGACATCGGGACGTACGGGGGACAGAACTGGCGGGAAATTTAAAAACGTGAAAAAGTGACATTCACTAAATACACTAAAATCACATAGTATAACATTACTATATCAAACCATTTCACATACATTTTGTCCCAAGTGCTTTGTTCTGCGCCCTGCCTGCATTTCTACTGTTCTTTCTGCCTGGAAACTGAGAAACGGCCATGGCGTCCAAAAAGCGTCCCTTTAGACCGGCTAGAGAACAGCGATAGTAAATCAGAACCACTTGCAGAATTGAGTGATAATGATTCGTGGGGGAAATTCATCATCAGACACTGAAAACGATTTTGCGACTTTGCTCAGTGATGTGCGAACTCGGCGCTATATTTCACATTTCAGTGTTTTTGGTTTCATTATATTATTGAATTAAATTTATTATTATTAAATTATTATTTTTTATATTTATGAAATTATAATTTATGATTTCGTGTTTCAAATTGTAACATACCCGGGATGTTTACTAGACTCTTGTTCGGACAGATTTCAGTGAGTTATTCCTAAAAATTACAGGCCTACAATAAAAAAATACATATTTCCATGCAAAAAAATGTACCGCTTTGAGTACAGAAATACTGACATAATCAGACCGTTAGGGAGGCTACCTGGCATCAGGCAGACCCTCCCACTTAGTAGTCTTTTTTGGAAAGTTGCTGCAGTGGCCAGTCTCAGCTTTCACAGAAGCAGGTAAGAATTTGCAATGAATTTGCTTAAAGTGGAATTCAAGCCTAACATTAACTATTTATAAACAAGTTCCCCTCCCCCTACCTATCCTGCCTGCCATGTGCAAAAACAGATCTGCATACTTACCTTTTATTCAACTGCTCTGGTCCAGTCATGTGATACTGTAGTTCCAGATTCATTGTGTCAGCTGCTGCAGGGGAGAGTAGGGAGTGCTGACAACGACTGGGCCATGGAAGCTTATGGGTGATGTCCAGAGGTGGACTGACAACTCATGGGGCCCCCGGGCAATAGGGGATCATGGGGCCCCTGTGTCCTTGCCCAAACTCAAAAAAGCCTATGAAAAAGGTACCAGGGGCATCTCATGGGGCCCCCTACTGACCCCATGCCCTAGGGCAGTGCCTGAGTTTCCAAATGGTCAGTCCGCCCCTGGTGATGTCATCGACCCCAGCCCATTGTTGAGCACTCCGAGACCACAGCAGGTGAAAAAAAGGTAAGTACAGGCGTACCTCGGTTTACAAACGCCTCGGTTAACGTAATTTGTGGTTTATGAATGAAAATCCATTGAACATAATGCCTCGGTTTATGAATTTTTTCGCAATATGAAGTAAGTTTCCCCAGGATGCATTGCGCCTGGGAGGTTTATAGCGCTGGCCCCGTGCCTTTAAAGTGCACTTTATAAAGAGTTTTGAACAGATAAGATCTTTTTTTTTTTTACTTTTTTCTGTCCTCCAGAACAGATTAATTGGTTTTCAATGCATTTACAAATTAATTTGTAATCATGTCCCTGTACAGTATTTATCCCTTTAAAGTGCACTTTATAAAGAGTTTTGAACAGATAAAACTTTTTTGGACTTTTTTCTGACCTCCGGAATGGATTCATTGGTTTTCAATGCATTTACAAATTTGTTTTTAATCATGTCCCTGCACAATATTTGTGCCTTTAAAGTGCACTTCATAAAGAGTTTTGAACAGATAAAATACTTTTTTTTACTTTTTTCAGACCTCCGGAACGGTTTAATTGGTTTTCATTGCATTCCTATGGGAAACCACGTTTCAGTTTACGAATTGTTCGCAATACAAAACGTCCCGGAGAACGCAATAAATTCGTAAACTGAGGTACGCCTGTATACAAATCTATATACTTGCCTCTTTTTAGCCTGCTCTGGGCCAGTTATTTGATCCTGCAGCACCAGCTTCCCTGTGTCAGTAAGCTGAAGGGGATAGGAGGGAGTGATGACAACACCTGGGCTATGGGAGCCTATATGTGATGTCACAACTCCCAGCATTCCCAGCCATTGTTGAACTCTCCCAGACCACAGCAGTCACAGCAATCATACAAATCTGTATACTTATTTTTTTTTTAGCCCACTCTGTACTGGTCACATGATCCTGCAGCTCTGGCTTCCCTGTGTCCTAGAGCGCTTGACAACAGCTGTGAATTCCAGAGCTGTGATGTTACCCAAAGGCTCCCATGGCCCAATTATTATTGGCATTCCCTCCTATCTTCTGCAGCAGCCGCTCGCAGACACAGGAGAGCTGGAGCTGCAAGACTATGTGACTGGCCCAGAGCAGACCCAGGAAAGGTAAGTATACACCTTTTTTTTTTAAACAGGGTATACAGGATAAGTTGAAGGGGGGAGGGGGGAACATTTTTAGGAATAGTAAATGTTAGACTTTAATTCCACTTTAAATACATCCAAAGTATATAACAGGCCTGGTGAAGATTGATTTTGTTTCCTACAAACCACTTCCCATTGCAGGACCTTTATTAAATATTATCGGTCACTGTCAATGCAGCAGACGCCGTCATTTTTACCAAATATCGTATTGCCCACAAAGCTGGAATCTGTGTACACAAATCTTGGGTGTTCAGTTGATTTTGTGATACTTTTCTTTTCCCTAAGATAAATATAGAACAATCACTTCACTCTAGAAATGCTCCAGTTAGGCCATGATGAATATGGCTCATTATGTTCAGTAATTTATCAGTGTGTCGCTCCTGCAGGATACTTGGCACAAAGGGGACTCAGCAGCTCGCACTCCAGAGCTAAATGCCAGACTAAACAGATCTGCATTGGGTGTACCGTGGATAGACTATGAATCATACAGAGACAGAGAAGCCAAGGTTCCTCCTTCTGGAGGCTTAGAGGACTTGGTGTGTCTCTGCTGCCTGAAGGGTGGAACAATCTCTACTCAGACCCCACTGAGCACTCTTCTTTAGGGGTAAAGACCTCCTTGTAGGCTCTATAGAGGGTCTGTGACCTGTGCCACCAAAACCATAGCCATGATCAAATCTTCGGCCTCTATTAAAAATGATCTCCAGGATAAACAATATTGTTTAAATCCATTCATCATGTGCATTCTTCCTTGTGTCTTGGTGGGCTTTGTGTAGTTCTTCCAGATCTGTGCAGTGATCTAGTGTGAGATTTCCCTCAGTGCAGGAGCTTCCTGTAATAAAGACCGGTCACTGCTGCTCTCTCTCCTTGTGCAAGCTGACTGGTCTTCTAGCCACCTGTAGGTAGGTGCAGTTACCCATCCTACCTGTTAGTAGGTCCATACCACTATTGAATGGAAAGGGGAATTGATCCCATAAGGGAATTGATCCCTTAGGGATTTCATACAGTGCCTCAAGAGGAGAAGTCTTTCTGATTTGACACTGAACTCTCGAGAGGCTTTGGCAGCCATCTTGGGTTAGGGAACCTTTCAGATAATTGAACCTACCTATTTTTTTAAAAATCTTTATTTAAGGAAAGGAGAGGCATCCAGACATGGTCACAAAACAGGGATTCTCAGGTGCAGCTGCATAGTCATGCCAATATACGTATACATCAGGGGCGGACTGACCATTTGGAAACTCGGGCACTGCCTGAGGGCCCGGGGTCAGTAGGGGGCCCCATGAGATGCCCCTGGTACCTTTTTCATAGGCTTTTTTGAGTTTGGGCAAGGACACAGGGGCCCCATGATCCCCTATTGCCCGGGGGCCCCAAGAGTTGTCAGTCCGCCCCTGGTATACATCAATTACATGTATAACATTGAACTATATTAAAGGGATGTCAACCTTATACGATAACCAATGATTAGCAGTTGGCAAGATTACCTACAAGAGTGTGGTGGAGACCTCATGTGCATGTGAGATATTAAGGTATGTAAGCTACTGTTTTCCCCACTCTTCAAGTGATATGAAGCAAGGAGAAGTGAGAACAAAGAAGAGGGAGGCAAGAGAAGGGCAAGAGGAATATGCAGAGAAAGAGAAAGAATAAAAATGGGGGGTGGCTAGAGGCAGGGGCGGACTGACCATTTGGAAACTAGGGCACTGCCCGAGGGCCCGGGGTCAGTAGGGGGCCCCATGAAATGCCCCTGGTACCTTTTTTTATAGGCTTTGTTGAGTTTGGGCAAGGACACAGGGGAACCATGATCCCCTATTGCCTGGGGGCCCCATGAGTTGTCAGTCCACCCCTGGCTAGAGGTGCATTGAGGAAGAGCGGCTCCAGGGGGGGGGGGGTATAAACCAAGGCCAACTGGGGACAATTATGTACTCAAAGCAGTGGGTCTGTGAACACATCGGGGTTGATTTTTTCGAACTGGAGAGTGCAAAATCTGGTGCAGCTGTGCATGGTAGTCAACCTGTATAACAATGAACTATAATGAACACAATGAACGATCAGAACAAATCACTCACCGTGTTCATTCATAACTGAAGCATAGCAAACTGTATTTTTTTTTGGGGGGGGGGGGTTCCTGTCAGGTTGGCGGTAAGGGGCCCCGTGGTTTCCAACAGCAGCCCTGTTTGCACTATACTGTATCTGTGCCAATGACTGCTGTATCTGTTTATGCAACAAATCTGCAAGGACTTATATGAAGGATGCTAGTGCATTATACAAAGTGGTTACTTCCAAGGAAGGTACCTAATATGGACCCTGTTTACATGCCCCTCCTGTAGTTTTCTGCAGGCAGCCTGTAGTACGCGGAGCCTGCTGGACCCCTCCCACAGCTCTGCTCTCTGCACAGGCTATGTACAGCACAGTAAGGATGTCACTGCTACTTTTATAAGACAATAACTGGGTTTGCAAAGGCGTTTGGTATACACAAAGTGGATTTTTATCCTTTTTCATGATTGAGGAGTATTTAAAAAGAAAAAATTGTGCCAGGAGATCAGCTTTAAGGCTCCATGCACAGTGGCTTAAAAAAAGGCCAGTATTCTTGGCAGAAAAAAGCTAATTCTGAGTGTTTTTATACTAGGGTTTAAGAGCGTTTAGTAGCATTTAGGAGCATTTAGCATTTTTTCCTGCCAGCAAAACACTCTCAAAAATGCAAAACAGAAGGGTTTTTTGTGCCTCAAAATGTCCAGCTTAAAAATCTCCTCCAGACTACCTAATGTGCATGGACACATAGGGTAACATTAGTTGCTTCTACAGGCGAAACGCGTTTGTAAGGCCAGTGTGCATAGAGCCTAATTGTGAACTTTT
This sequence comes from Staurois parvus, assembly GCF_062004578.1. Classification (NCBI taxonomy): domain Eukaryota; kingdom Metazoa; phylum Chordata; class Amphibia; order Anura; family Ranidae; genus Staurois; species Staurois parvus. Next base: position 5,253,125 of record NW_028318575.1, on the reverse strand, counting down.
GAAAGTATAACTAGCTGTGTCAGGGTTTTAGTGCTGTCTATGGTATGGAAATACATCCTCTCTATTTGTCCTGTTTGCCGCTATCACTGAGAGTGAAAGTGAAAGAAAATCCTAAATTTTGAATTGTGACCAGAACAGAAGTAGAGGGGAAAACTTCATATGGGGACACTAGTTCTGGTGACAACCAGGGATTCTCATACTTGTGAAGGGTTTTCTCTCACTCCCTGTTGTGGCTATGGGGCAGGAAGTGAAGGGAAATCTCCCCAATTGGGGCACAGATGGCAAGAAAAACTGACAGGGATATAACCCTTTTTTACTTTACCCTAAATGTAAGTGAAAGTGAAAGTGAAGGAAAATCCATAATGTTGAGTTGCATCTGATCAGGAATAGAGAGGAAATGTTATTTATTTTAGGTACTTCTATAGCGCCATCAATTTACACAGTGCTTTACATATATATTGTACATTCACATCAGTCCCTAACCCTCAAGGGGCGTACAATCTAAGGTCCCTAACTTACATTCAAATACTAGGGCCAATTTAGACAAGATCCAATTAACTTACCAGCATGTCTTTGGAGTGTGGGAGGAAACCGGAGTACCCGGAGAAAACCCACGCAGGCACAGGGAGAACATGCAAACTCCAGGCAGGTGGTGCTGTGGTTGGGATTTGAACCAAGGACCCTAGTACTGCCAGGGGGAAGTGCTAACCACTTAGCCACTGTGCTGCCCTATCTCACATTACATACTCTAGGCCAGGGGTGGGCAACTGTGGCCCTCCAGCTGTTGGTGAACTAAAAGTCCCATCATGCCTCTGCCTTTGGGAGTCATGCTTGTAACTGTCAATTTTGCAATGCCTCATGGGACTTGTAGTTCTACAACAGCTGTAGGGCCACAGTTGCCCACCCCTGCTCTAGGCCAAAGTGTTTATTTTCTCATCTCTATCTGTAATGGAAGAGTTTCATTTTTTTTATTGCTTGAGCTGATGTTTATGTGTGTCTGTGAGACACTCACTTGTGACATGATAATTAAAGCATATTTCTGGGTACAAGGACTGTGGCATGTGTAGACTGTGCATACGGTGAGTAGGCTCAATTGTTGTTTTAAATTTTATTTTTAAGCTCCTTCCAGTGTGCAATTTGGCCATGCCCATTGTTTGGTTGGACCTACTGCCTTTTCTTTGAAAAGCCCGGTTACAAAATGCCTGACAACACCTTGCACACCTCACCAGGTTTTTTTGCGGCATTAGTGCAATAAAGGCTACTTTCTGGAAACTCGGCCATGCAGCTCATTTCTGTTCAAGTATCATCGTATTGTGTTCCTTGAAACAACCATACTGTCTTTTTCCAGAGCAGCCTGTATTTCTCCTGAAGTCACCTGTGAGTTTTTCTTTGTGACCCAAACAATTCTTCTGGCAGTTGTGGATGCAATCTTTCTTGGTCTACCTGACCTTGGCTTGGTATCAAGAGATCCCAAAATGTTCCATTTTTTTAATAAGTGATTGAACAGTACTGACTGGCATATTCAAGGCTTTGGATATCCTTGTCTATCTTTATAATATTCCATTACCTTGTTACGCAGTTCTTTTCTGCTCCCCATGGCTCAGTATCTAGCCCAGGGGCGGACTGACCATTTGGAAACTCGGGCACTGCCCGAGGGCCCTGGGGTCAGTAGGGGGCCCCATGAGATGCCCCTGGAACCTTTTTCATAGGCTTTTTTGAGTTTGGGCAAGGACACAGGGGCCCCATGATCCCCTATTGCCCGGGGGCCCCATGAGTTGTCAGTCCGCCCCTGATCTAACCTGCTCAGTGCATCCATGTGAGAGCTAACAAACCCATTAACTATACACATTTATAACCCTAATCGCAGTTTTAAAGCCATAGATGTGGGAAATTAACTTTTAATTGCCATTTTGACCCGTGTGTGTCACCTTGTGTGTCTGTACCAAGACCCACCAAGGAATGGAAACTTTTGATCCGGGCCACTTGGCTGATTTTTGTTCTCATTATGATTTAAAAAGGAGCCAAACAACTATTTGATAATAAATGGCTTCATATGAACACTATCCTTACATAAACGTGTTTTGACATGACCAGTCATATTTTCAATATCAACGGCAAAATTTCACGATTTCTGCCAGGGGAGGAAAACTTTTGCACACAAATGTAAATGTATGAAGTTGCAGACTCGGCACTTTTATAACAGCTACAGAGCTTCTCTATTAGATCAGCAGGTATTGAACCAAAAGTACTAGGCGATAGTAACCTTGTATGATATAATTTGGTGATTTTGTCCTGATTTCCATGCTCTCTTGATGTCTACAAAAACTAAAGTCATTTGTATGTGTTCCTATGTATTTTCTTTCAATTCTACTACAATCATCCCCTCTAAGTTCTATTTCTCACTCACCCGACTCTGTTGCTGACTTCTGAAACCTTTATATACAATAAAGCCATCATGCTAATAGTATTACTTCAAACAGATCAGTATTTATGAGTCGATTCTGGCTTCGTATAGGACCATTTGGTGCATGGCATAGGCTAATACACGGCAGATGGCAGAGCCTTAACTCTCATAATAATAGCGTCTGTTATTTTCACGGCTGTCACTTGACAATGTGCTGTACAGTAGGGTGGAAAAGCTTGAACTAAGCAATCACAGTCAATATGTTTGGAGGCCTAACAAACTGTATTTTACGCAAGTTGTTTGGTGCAAGCAGCTTGGCTCAGCTGAATCTGACAAAAATACACATTGACAGAAAAACATGATGAAAACACATTCAGTGACTTACAGGGAGGATGCTATGAATCAAACGTTTGTTGATGTGCATTGATGTGCCTATTTTATAGGTCAGTTCCACCTGAGAACTGAAACTCATTGAGTTCACAAAATACCTGTGACTTTCTCAAAGGACTCATTGGCAAAGGCTCCCTGAAGAAGACTATTTATTATTCTTCTTCTTATTATACAGTATTTATAAAAGCCAATAGTTCGCTCAGCGCTGTACATTACAAAGGGGGACAGAACATGTGACAGAACAATACCAATACAATGCAAAACATGAGGGGATCGAGGGCCCTGCTCTTTCGAGCTTACAATCTAGGAGGGAGGGGATGGTGGTACAGGAGGAGATAGCTGTGGGGGATGGAGTGGTAGCTGTGGTAGGAAGGTTAGCAGGGGGTGGGGTAGGCTTCCCTGAAGAGATAGGTTTTCAGGGTGCGCCTAAAGGAGAGGAGAGTAGGTGATAATCTGATGGGTTGGAGCAGGGAGTTCCAGAGGATGGGTGACACCCTGGAGAAGTCCTGGAGGCGGGCATGGGAGGAGGAGACCAGGGAACTAGAGAGAAGGAGGTCTTGTGAGGAGCGGAGTGTGCGTGCTGGGCGGTACTTGGATATTAGGTCAGTGATGTAGTTCGGGGCAGTATGGTGGAAAGCTTTGTACGTCAGTGTTAGGATTTTCTTTTCTAGTGAAAAGAAAGACTAGTGAGCATACTTTTAATAAAGATGTAGTGCAGACCCCAAGCTGGTCTCGCTGTTCGTTCCAAGTTCTATTCGCTAAAGGGTGCACAGCGGCCAGGCATACAGCAGTTTGTCAATCTTTCCACTCAATAACCAGGCAGAAGATCCTTTTTTTTTGCTTTATTGGTTGAAGAACTGGGATGAGGAATGGGGTGAGCCTTGGGATACTCCAGAAGTAGTGCAACTTGGACTGGGCTCACTTTCTACTAGAGCTCCTAGCAGGGGCGGACTGATAACTCATGGGGCCCCCGGGCAATAGGGGATCATGGGGCCCCTGTGTCCTTGCCCAAACTCAAAAAAGCCTATGAAAAAGGTACCAGGGGCATCTCATGGGGCCCCCTACTGACCCCGGGCCCTCGGGCAGTGCCCGAGTTTCCCAGTGGTCAGTCCGCCCCTGGCTCCTAGCCAGATCCTCAGCAGACTTTACTCCAAACTGTTCCTGTAGCTTCAGCAATCAGCCCTCCAACTCTTCCTGAGCTGGGACCATATTGAACCACTTGTAGAATCCAACTAAATGGCCTAGGAGGCAGACAGCCACTCCATACTAGGAGACTTTCTCCACCAGGCGAAGGATTCTGCTGTTCTAGGCCACATTCTATTTAAGCACCCCTAGGTTCCCTGCTGGTTGCCTGAGATGCCTGAGACAGCATAACTATTCAGGCTGCCTATTTGCGTACTCCACACCATGTCCTAGAACTGCCCATAGAGTTTTGGAATGGCAGGAGGAGCAATCAAACCTGCAGCCTGTGAAACCCACACAGCCAAAAGCAATCAACCTGCTCCCCGGCTAATGACGAGACAAAAACTAAATTTGCCTAAACTTAACAGAAACCTCACTAGGAGGGTGCTTCATAGACTTGACGTTTGATGCAAACTAATGGGGAAAGACATGACGATCTTGCAGATTAAATGATAAATACAGTGCAAAAAAAAAACCAGAGCAGTTGTTTTATAGTTTGAAGGGTAAGTGTACGCATAATGCATGGGCCCTTTCCTAACCCTCAGTGTATATACACTAAATTGCCAAAGGTTTGTAGACACTTGACTATCGCACCTACTTGGGTTTCTTGGACATCCTGTTCCAAAACCAATTGATTGAGTTTAAGTATTTGCAGTGAAGGGTACTGTTAATGTTGTAACATACAAAGACATTTTAGACAATTGTGGGCTTTCAATCTTGTGACAACAATTTGGTGAAGACCCATTTCTGTTCAAGCATGACTATACTCTTGTGAAGAATACCAGCTTTATAAAGACTATGGTGTCCGTTTATGGACCAGCGGTAATAGATCGCTGCTCAGTTCTCCGGCATTCTTGGAGAACACAGTTCTCCTGTGAATGCAGTTTATGAAGCAGTTCTCCAAACGAAAGGAGAACGGTCTCCAAACGCTGGAGAACGGTCTACAAACTCTGAAAAACGGCTCATTTTACTATAATCTCTCGAGATTATAGTAAAAGATCAGTTTACTAAACAGAGGTAAATTATCTCTGCTTAGTTTTCGGTCCCTCTGATTCTCCAGCTCTTGGCTGGAGAATCTGGAGGGAGAACACAGATCTCCAGAGAAGGGCTGACATGATCTCCTGAGTGTCATAAACTGTGAATGACCAGAGAATAGCTGAGATCTGTTGAATCGCAGCTATTCTGTGTGTCATAAACGGACACCATAGTTTGATGTCGAGGAATTTGTGAGGCATTCACGGAGCCCTGATCTCAACTGTACTCAGTGCCATTGGGATGAATTGGAATGCCAATATTGAGCCAAGTATTTGCTTTCAACATCAGTACCTGACCTCACAAATGGGCACAAATACCCCCAGATACACTCCAAAATCTCGTGGAGATTAAACCTATGGTTATTGAATGGGATGTTCCAAAAGTTCATAGATGGTCAATGTCCAAATGGGGGCTAAGATTGAGTTCTACAGTAAATTTTGCAGCAGTTGTTTTCTTATTCTGGGTCACAATCCTGCACAATGTCCTTTTGTCTCTTTAGGTCAGTTGACCATTTCAACTGCGCTTATGTTTATGAGACAATGTCTTCCCGGAAACTGTATGCCACCATAACCTTTGATACTGTACCTTGCAACACGGCAAATAATTTGGCAACTTCAGTCACAGAGGCACCAGCTTAGTGGCACCGACAATTTGCCCTCTTTGAAGCTCAGTAAGCGAGTAAGTGAAACTTCCCACCTATTAGCTAGGTGTCTCATCATACAGCAGAAGCAAAACAATGTTACATCACTTTGATTTTGTTTCAATGTTTCTTTATTGTGATTTTTTAAATGACAAAAATCCACAATTGCAGAAGAAAGGAGAGAGTAAACATAGATCATAAAGAGATGCATATACATGTATGCAAACAAAAGAAAACCAAATAGGAAAATAAGTAAAAAAGAAAACAACAAGGGGAATGGCCTTGCTGGGTTACATATCAGTACATCAAGGCTTCAAGGCTTCATAACTTGCAGCACAGCATACAAATGGTAGGTTACATCAGAAGATTATTTGTGATACCAGCTGAGCCATGGTTTCCAAGCTTTGTCAAACGATAAGAGTGAGGTTAATCTAAGAGCTAGTATTCTTTCATAGAAGTAGTGAGTCTGGACAATGGCTATGACTTTGGATGGGTTAGGCGCCAACTCTTTCTTACAGTGTCTTGTGTTAATGAGCTTAGTGGCCAGTAAAATAGAGGGCATTATTTTTCGAAAATCACCTGGAAAATTATCTATTCCTAAGTTTAGGATTGCCAGTGGCAGGTCTGGGCTAATGGTATGCTTTAGGATATTGGAGAGGAGCTGGAACATGCCAAAAGCTTTGTATACTATTGCAGGACCAAAGAATATGAAACAGGTTGCCAGCTTGGCCACAACTAATCCAGCAATAAGAGGACCTAGAGGAAGAGAATTGGGAAAGGTGGTAAGGAGCGAGTTACCATCTAGTGAGAATTTTTTGCACAAGTTCCCAGTGGTTGGTGCAATGGGAGATTACATATGAATATCAGAGGGTCATATTACCATATGACCAAGAGGTCACTGGCCTCTTGCCTTTGAAGTCCCTTGGAGGACTTACATGCCTGTTTTTATTCGCTGTTTGTGAGTACCATTCTTTTACTAAATAAATTTTGGTTACTGAGGTAATGTGCAAGGTTGGTGCGCTTCTTGTTGTTTCATTTCACAGTTCTGTTCGGGCTTCCCCAGCCTTGGTTTGGAGCTGCACGACCTTGTATACTCCGGTGGTTGCTTTTTCGGAGTTTGATTTCATCTACTCACCACCGGCCTGGGTCCCGGAGCGCAGGAGAAATTGCATTTGGTCTGTTGTTCATCAGTTTCAGCTGCTTTGGTGTTAATGATATTAACAAGTGCACTAGATGGGCAACAATGAGACCACCCCCAAAACAGGAATGATTTTACAGGTGATGGCCACTGACAATTTTTCCCTACTCATCTTTTCTGACTTTTTTTCACTAGTTTTGCATTTGGCTAAGGTCAGTGTCATTACTGGTAGCATGAGCCGATACCTGGACCCTACAGAGGTTGCACAGGCAGTCCAACTCCTCCAGGATGGCACATCAATACGTGCCATTTCCAGAAGGTTTGCTGTGTCTCCCAGCACAGACTCAAGAGCATGGAGGAGATTCCAGAAGACAGGCAGTTACTCTAGGAGAGATGAACAGGGCTGTAGAAGGTCCTTAACCCTGGAGAAGCCGTGGAGAATGTTATGCTGCCTGTGACATCGTTCAGCATGACCGTTTTGGTAGTGGGTCAGTGATGGTCTGGCGAGGCATATCCATGGAGTGACGCACAGACCTCTACAGACTAGACAAAGGCACCCTGACTGCCATTAGGTATCGGGATGAAATCCTTGGACCCATTGTCAGACCCTTTCAGGGGTGGACTGACCATTTGGAAACTCGGGAGCTGCCCAAGAGCCCGGGGTCAGTAGGGGGCCCCATGAGATGCCCCTGGTACCTTTTTCATAGCCTTTTTTGAGTTTGGGCAAGGACACAGGGGCCCCATGATCTTCTAATGCCCAGGGGCCCCATGAGTTGTCAGTCCACCCCTGGACCCTACGCTGGTGCAGTGGGTCCTGCGTTCCTCCTGGTGCACGACAATGCCTGGCCTCATGTGTTGAGAGTATGCAGGCAGTTCCTGGAGGATGAAGGAATTGATACCATTGAATGGTCCCCACTCTCACCTGACCTAAATCCTATAGAACACCTCTGGGATATCATGTTTCGGTCCATCCGACACCACCAGTTTGCACCTCAGACTGTCTAGGAGCTCAGTGATGCCCTGGTCCAGATCTGGGAGGAAATACCCCACAACACCATCCATCATCTCATTAGGAGCATGCCCAGACGTTGTCAGGCATGCATACAAGCACGTGGGGGCCATACAAACTACTGAGGACCATTCTGAGTTGCTGCAATGAAATTTCAGGAAAATGGACTAGCCTGCTGCATCATTTTTTCACTTTGATTTTTGGAGTGTCTTTGAATCCAGTCCTCTGTAGGTTGATAATTTTCATTTCCATCAAACGATGGGCCATCCTTACATTCCTAACACATTACCCCGTCCATATCAGTATAGATATCCAGCATGATATGTTTTCTGATGTGTTTTCAAAGTGTTCCTTTCATTTTTTTGAGCAGTATATATATGTCAGATGTCATGAATATGAAATGTTGGGGTAACATAATGCTGCAAGCTGGACCTGGGCTATAAATAATAGGAACTACACATTAAAGCCCATCTCCTACCCCCCCCCCCCCCCCCGGGTCCTCTCCCTTCGTTTCTGGCTGTTGGTGAACCTCACAAGCAAAAAAATACATAGTGCCACAGAGAGTAACCCTTTGTTTTATCAACATGAAAAATGATTACATTTACATATTTTATGAGGAGTGTTTAAGAGAGGATACACAGGTTGGAGAATGATCCCTACATACATCCCTTAGTACTATGCCTACAGTGACAATGGCATATAATGCTAACCTTAGCTACATATCTTCCTGCTGAGTTGCCACCTCCAGCTTCTGTAAGGACCTCCAAAGTGTAACTACTAACACAATTTGGATTTCCACCGTATCTTCTTCACCTAAAGAGGAGCTAAGTGTGTTCCATTCTACTGTGTTTACCCCATAAATAGTGTAAGGAGTTAAATACAAATTGCAATAACCCATATCAATCATTCTTTAGATGTCAAAATGGCAGAAGATGGAATCTGATTGGCTACTATGGGTTCCAGCACATGCCTTTAGCTCTTTGAACTTCTTTTTTGTTTTCTTCAACACGCTACAGAGGTCTCTTCACTGCCGTTCCCAGATTTCCTTTAATTCTCCTTATACTGAAGCGCCAAAACGATCATTTTGACAAGAATCAGTGTCACCCATGCTTTTCTGTTATCCTGTCATTCGTATTTACAATAAACGCCACCAGAAAGATTGATCTGTTAAACTATAAGCAGATGACAAGCAGGCCCCTGAAGGCGTCACTCACAGCATTTAAGCTGCAGCTCGACGTTCTCAGCCCAAGACAAATAAGGATCGTGTTTACTTTATACCGCCGAAATTAAATTTCTCCTCTCTGAAAAAAAATCTTATCCTGGCTTGTTGCTCGGGCTCTTGTCTGCACCTACAAGGTTCAGTGTCTATACTCTCATTTATTAAAATCTCAAGGAGAAAATTATGATAATCCGGCACCGAGGACCGAAGAGACGCACTCCTTCTAGAAAATTAATTAGATCATATTTGAATACTCCTATTTCTCTTTTGTATTTAGCTAAGCAAAAAATAGTTCTTCTTGATTGCCTTGGGGTTTTGGGATGACCCACTGCCGACCCAATTAAAAAAAATACACAACACAATAGCTAATTTTCCAAGCTGCTGCAGAGTCTATGTACCTATGTAATTGTTAAAAGAATGTTATGTCTTGGAAATTGTAGATTAAGAAAAGCTTAGCGGAGATAAGTGGGTTTTTTTTAAAACTTAAAATCATAATGCTATGTCTTATCTGGTCATAATGATCTATATCTCATTCAGCCTCCCTATGGACTTGCTCCACTGCCTCTTATGATCCGATATGTATACATAAACCATATGTTTTTGCAAAGGTCACTGCTGCATCCTCTATCCGTCTCCAGTCCCCTGCTGCTACAGATGTAACTCCGGTCATTGAAGACCATGCTAGAGTTAGGGTGCCCAGCAGCAAGCCACTGGAGGCTCATTGCAACAAATTAACTTTCATTTGCTGAATTTAGAGTACAGAATACCATGTGCAGAACCTTCTGGGCTTCAAACAGCTATACATCTTGAATAACAAAAAGGAACACAACAGTAAAACAGGTTGATAGCCAGCAAAATGCTATACATGAAATCTTATCCTTTAGGACAGCCATTCTCAACCAGGGTTCTGTGAAACCCTGGGGTTCCTCCAGGGCAGACCTGGGAAAATTGAGGCCCTTTGGCTGTCTCTATCCAGCCCTCAATCCCTCCACTGTCAGAATGCTTCTCTAAGCCTGGCAGTTTCCTCGCTGGAGAGGTTGGCAGGGTGAGATGCATGCTGACAGATGTCCACATGGAGAGTTGCAAGAACTGGCAGGAGAAAGCTTGAGGAGCTGATTAGTACAGCAGGAAGGCTCGGTTCTCATGGGAGAACATTGCCAAAGAGATGTCCTGATGCTCTCCAGCCACTCTACTACCACTCTGCTATCAGGCCCAGTTCTTTCTGCATTAGCGCCTGCATGCTGCAAATCCCAGGAGCCATGCACTTTATCTTCTCTCCAGGTCAGGATCTGAAGATATCCCCACTGTACCCAACCTTGGCTCCCTTTCCAGTCACAGTGCTTTTTTTTTTTAGAGGGATTTTAACAGGCAGTGGGGAGGTGTTATATCGCCTCCTCACCACCTTATTTATCTATATATTGCTGCACTGACACATTACAATAGCGTGCATTGCAAGTGGCTGCGGTGCAGTCCCATTCGACTCAATTGGCAAGTTTGACAGGCGATGCCAGTGGTCCAACTCTGCAGCCCAAATTAAAATCACCCATCTCAAAGAGAACTATTTTATGAGCAGTTGCACCTAATTATCCTAGCACCAGATGTCTGTATTCTATATGTTCACATGCTTACAGACCTTCCCAGGTCCAAGACTAATACTGAGCAGAATTAAGTTTGACCCTCCAAAGCAGTCCCGGTTTATCATGTGGTCCTTTGGGGAAATTAATTGCCCACCTCTGCTCCAGAGACTGCCAACAGTTCCTCGAACTTTGGCTGACTGACCTTCCATTTTATGGTGTCTGTGTAATTCCAGGTCCACTTGGCAAAGCTGGTTACATGACATCAATAATCATTTTAACTGTCTGCACAGGGGTGCATTCTGATCACCACCATACAGGGGGCATTATTCCCCCTGGCCACAAAAGGACATAAGGTTCCTTTTTCACATTGTCACCCAATGTATTGATTTTAGCAAGGGTTCCCTGAGACCTGAAAATTATTTAATGGGTTCCTCTGGGGTAAAAAAGTTGAGAAAAGCTGCTCTGGGACTTTCATTTTGCAGGAGGCAATGATCATCCATGGGAGGACAAGTTAAGGAGCTCACCATCACTCATATCCCTGTACCCCACCACCCTACACTGTTATGTGATCACATTGCCTAAAAACTGTAGGATGTTTCTTGGAGATCCATGGTGTGCTTGCAAATATGTACATTGATCTGTGATGTTACCAGTGCCCAGTTGGCTGTTGTTGCAGCACCCATTTACTTTGTAGCCCATTCTGGGTTTACTTGTTAGGATTCAAGCTTTAATATTCAACATGCAGTTTCCTATATAAAAATTCATATTATTTACGCACGGCACTTTATTAGGAGTTACAGTCATGGCCAAAAATATTGGCACTCCTGCTTTTCTGTCACATAATGCACCACTTTGCCCAAAAAAAATTCTGCAATTACAAATGTTTAGACATTCTCATGTTTATTTCTTCTTTCTGTATTGGTATGACACAAAAAAGTGGAGAAACAAATAACCAAATCTGACACATTCCACGCAAAACCCCAAAAATGGACTGGACAAAATTTTTGGCACCTTCAATTTAATATTTGGTAGCACACCCCTTGGAAAAAATTACTAAAATCAATGGCTTCTTGTGGCCATCTATGAGTTTCTTACACCTCGCTATTTGAATTCTGGAGCGCTCTTCTTTCGCCAACTGCTCCAGGTCTCTCAGATTGGAAGGGTTCCTTTTCCCAACTGCTGTTCTGAGATCTCTCCACAGGAGCTCTATGGGATTGAAATCTGGACTCATTGCTGGCCAGTTCAGTACTCTCCAGCTCTTTGTCTGAAACCATTTCTGGGTGCTTTTTGATGTGTGCTTTGGGTCATTGTCCTGCTGTAAGAACCATGACCTCTGATGGAGACCCAACTTTCTGACACCGGGCCCTACATTGCACCCCAGAATTCTTTGCTACTATTCAAATTTCATAATGCCATGCGCACAGTCAAGACATCCAGTGCCTGAAGCAGCAAAGCACCCCCAAAACATTGGTGACCCTCCACCATGTTTGATTGTAGGGACTGTATTGTTTTCTTTAAAGGCCTCATTGCTTTTTCTGAAAACAATAGAATGATGGATTTTACCAAAAAGCTGTCATTTTGTTTTGTCTGTCCACAGCACATTCCCCCAAAGGGATTTTGGCTTCCTCAAACTTCAATCTGGCTTTTTCATGTTTCTGTGTCAGCAGTGGGGTCCTCCTGAGTCTCCTACCATAGCGTCCCTTTTCATTCAGATGGTGATGTATAGTGTGAGCGGACATAGTTGTACCTTGTGCCTGAAGGTCGGCTTGAATTTGTCTGGAAGTTGATCGAGGTTCTTTATCCACCATTCCAACAATCCTTCGTTACAATCTTTGATCTGTTTTTCTCTTCCATCCACGTCCATGGAGATTATCTACAGTGCCATGGACTGTAAACTTCTTGACAATGTTGCACACAGTGGACACAGGAATATTGGTCAGTTTGATTACAAATTACAGGAGCATCTTAAGCATTTCTTACATTTTGAGAAAGTGCCAATAATTTTGTCCAGTCCTTTTTTGGGGTTTTGCATGGAATGTGTCAGATTTAGCTTTTTGTTTCTCCACTTTTTTGTGTCATACCAATACAAACAAAATAAATAACAATTATAATGTTTAAACATTTGTAATGGCAACAATTTTTTGGCAAAGTGGTGCATTATATGACAGAAATGCTGGGGTACCAATATTTTTAGACATGACTGTATGCTGGTATGAGGGAGGTTTGAATGAGCTGCCATACAATGGAGTACTAAGCAGAGACCAATCTTGGCCTATTTTAGCGGTGCGTAGATTCATCCTTCTCTGTACTTACATTTCCTACATGTTGCGTCATCATACCGGGCCCTACCAGTGATATGTTCACACTGAGCCTTTTAAATAAAGATGGATGACACATGAAAATTTAAGGTGTGTATCTTAGGACTACAGATATTTATTAATATTTAAACAACCTCTGTAGTATATGGGGTTAGGAGAAGGAGTATTTGTTAGTCATTTTATGCATATGTTTGTCTTTTGCGTAATTCTGTGTTTGGCCATAGCTTTTATTTTTTTTTAATATAAACAGTATTTACGATAGATAGATAGATAGATAGATAGATAGATAGATAGATAGATAGATAGATAAATAGATAGATAGATTTGTGCTCAAACCTTTTCATACCCTAGCAGAAATAAATAATCTTTTGCCATTGATATTGAAAATATGACCAATCATGCCAAAACAACTGTCTTTTATTTAAGGATAGTGATGATATGAAGCCATTTATTATCACATAGTTGTTTGGCTCCTTTTTAAATCATAATGATAACAGAAATCACCCAAAAGACCCTGATCAGAAGTCTCCGCCCCCTGGATCAGAAGTCTCCGCCCCCTAGAATGTTTGGCCTTGGTACAGACACACAAGGTGACACACACGGGTTAAAATAGTAATTAAAGGTTAATTTCCCACATCTGTGGCTTTTTAGATTTCAATTAGTGTCAGTGTATAAATAGTCAATGAGTTTGTTAGCTCTCACGTGGACGCACTGAGCAGGCTAGATACTGAGCCATGGGGAGCAGAAAAGAACTGTCAAAGACCTGTGTAACAAGGTAATGGAACTTTATATAGATGAAAAAGGATATAAAGGATATCCAAAGCCTTGAATATGTCACTCAGTACTGTTCAACCACTTACTAAGAAGTGCAAATTTTGTGGATCTCTTGATACCAAGGTCAGGTAGACCAAGAAAGATTGCAGCTATAACTGCCAGAAGAATTGTTTAGGATACAAAAAAATAGAAGTAAAGCCCCACAGGTAACCTCAGGAGAAATACCTTTGATAATATGTTTATGGTGATATATAATTTATTGTTAATCATTTGCTATCCCACAAGGCTACACCTATCTTTGTTTAGTTTATATATGTATAGATGATTTTATTTGCACCTGAAGGGGCAGCTGCCTTAACAAGGGTAATAGGTCTACACTATTTTGGGTTGGTGACCTCTCATTTCCTTTGTAAGTATTCACCTCTGCTCCAATGTCATTCGTGAGCTCTCTCAATAGCACTGACATCTTCTCCCAGGCTTCTCCTGGTCGCTGGCTCTTCAGTCTTCTGGATTGGCCGAAGCTGGATGATGTAACTCCTATGCATGCGCAGGACTCCATTTATTCCAACATGTCATGTCCCTTCTGATTAATAGCTTGACTTTTTAGGACAGAAATGGTTTGATTACACTTGTGGTGCCTTCTGAAGAGTGATCCACATTGGCTCACTGTTCAGAGGGCATTTGGCAGGCAGTGATGTCGCCTCCTCACTACCTTTTTTAACCCCTAAAACCTGCATCTCCACAGCTGCCGTACCCCTGGCTGAGCGCAGCAGTGGGGATAAAGTTTGCTGTGCTGCAATTGAACGTTCCTTAGCATATGTACATCCCCTTCTTCTGCCTTTGCAGCTTAATGGGCAGGGGTTGGGGGGGTTGGTAAAAACACTTCTCAACTGCCTTTTTACCACCCCCAACCATAACTGTGAAGGATTCCAAAGTGTGTTAAGAATGAAGGACACCTCCCCCACTCCTCATCTCCCTAACATCAATGTGATGTACTCTGTAGCCCACAGAGAGAATGGGAAACAATAGTAACTGATAACAGTCAGCACAAGCAGAGAGCCTAGGAATGTTATCAGCTCATGATTTCTGGCAGGATCAAGGGGTATTTTTTCTTATTGATCAGAAACGATAAAACATATATATTTATTATTATTATTATTATACAGTATTTATATAGCACCAACGTTTGCTCAGTGCTGTACATTATAATGGGAGACAGAACACGAGACAGTACAGTAACAATACAATACAATACAATACACGAGGGATTAGAGGGCCCTGCTCCTTGGAGCTTACAATCTAGGAGGGAGGGGATAGTGGTACAGGAGGAAATAGCTGCGGGGAATGGAGTGGTGGAAAGAGCAGAGGAGATCAGAAAATTAGCAGGGGGCGGGGTAGGCTTCTCTGAAGAGCTGGGTTTTCAGGGTGCGCCTGAAGGTGAGGAGGGAAGGTGACAGTCTGATGGATTGGGGTAGTGAGTTCCAGAGGATGGGGGAAGCCCTGGAGAAGTCCTGGAGACGGGCATGGGAGGAGGAGACCAGGGAACTGGAGAGAAGGAGGTCGTGTGAGGAGCGGAGAGTGCGTTTTGGGTGGTAGATGGATATCAGATCAGTGATGTAGTTTGAGGCAGTGTTATGAACAGCTTTGTACAATAATGTCAATATTTAGAATTTTATGCATTTGGCAATCGGAAGCCAGTGGAGGGATTGGCAGAGGGGGGAGGTGGATATGGAGCGGTTGGTAAGGTGGATGAGTCTGGCTGCAGAATTCAGGATAGACTGAAGCGGGGATAGCCTGTGTTGGGGTAGGCTGGCGAGGAGGGAGTTGCAATAGTCAAGTCGGGAGATGATAAGGGATTATACAGGATTTACAGTATATAGCACCAACAGTTTGCATAAATATATATAGTGTGTGTGTGTGTATATATATATATATATATATATATATATATAATTATTATTTTTTTTAACCTGCAGTGAATGTTTGGTAAATGTCACATTCACCACTTTATAAACATGCCCCTATATAGTTAACCTTTAAAAAAAAGGAAAAAAAACAGGATTTCATTGGAGATATTTAACTCTAAAAAGAGTTATCTATTATTAATTCAGGATTTTTTTAACACAAGAAGATTTGCTATGGCAAAACAACTTAGTAAAAAAAAAAAATATACAAGCAGTAAGAAAAAAAAAATCTTAATGAGGATTTATGCAGATATTCTTGGAGTTGCATTGTCTTTTACAGAGCAACAAACTTCACGGAGAGATTCTTAATTAATAGTTAATCTTGTTGTTATTACTATCTAAGCAGCAGAAGCTTAGAGATGGGTTTTTGTGAGATTTTAATTTTGATTAGATATTTCCTAAGCTGCCATTCTTTGAAAGGGATTTTAATAGAAGTGCGATTTAAAATAACAGAAGGGTATTTAATCATTTTCATTTTTTGCCTAGGATTTATAGGAGCCATTGCTAGATATAGCTGTGCTCCACACCTTTGGCGCGGCCTTTCTATAGAATGATGGAGGTCAACAAAAATCAGTTCCATGCAAAAGGTTAGATATGAGCTGCGTTAGAGTGGAACTCCAGGCAGATGAATAAATATACAAAAGAAGTACGGCTGCTTTACCTGCCAATGAATGTGTATTTCTGTCCATCCGGTCCTGAGATTTACACAGATCAGCCCAGGGGCGGACTGACAACACATGGGGCCCCCGGGCAATAGGGGATCATGGGGCCCTTGTGTCCTTGCGCAAACTCAAAAAAGCCTAAGAAAAAGGTACCAGGGGCATCCCATGGGGCCCCCTACTGACCCTGGGCCCTCGGGCAGTGCCCGAGTTTCCAAATGGTCAGTCCGCCCCTGGTTCAGCCCTGTCTGGCAAGGGAGGAGACCTGATTTTCTCTATTGCAGTTCGGTAACACTTACGCCCCGTGTATATGAACCCTTACAGGTTGTGTCCCTCTCCCTCATCCTGTGGCTGGACAGTGAAAGTAGAAGCAGCAGATGATCGCATCAGTCTGCCCCTTTGCCCTCTACTCCTGTCAGCGTTCACTCACACAACTGATTGGCACCCTGTGCTGCTTTGCCATCCCCCCAGTCTGAGCTCTGCTGTACAGTGAACCCCAAGAGGCTGATACAAAGTCTAATCTACGCACTTATACAGCTTGCTTTTAAAAACAGAAAACATTGGGGCTTGTTCACACCAGTTGCTATGGTCTGGTGCAGTCACTAGTGTGCGGTAGAATGGAAGCAATGCCGATGCACTGATCATACTGTTTCCTTTTTTTTTTCAAGTTAACTTTATTTAAATGTCACAAAGTGATATTTCATTAAGTTCTGTAGGCACGAGGTGGTGGACTATGTAGCACTGCGCTGCAGTAGAAAAAAAAAAGTGGTGTAAGCAGTATTTTTTTCCCGCACATATGCTGGTATGAACCAGGCAGGTAGGAGACAAGGCATTTTGTGTGGGAAAACCTGTACACACGCAGATGTGTGGAAAACCTGTGCATGTGCAGATGTGTGGAAAACCTGTATGCACGTAGATGTGTGGAAAACCTGTGCATGTGCAGATGTACCCCGCGTCGCGGAGGAGGATTGGTAATGTGAATGTCATTCCCTAGTCACATGTCAGTTATGACACCTTTATGCAAGGGCGGACTGACCATTTGGAAACTCGGGCACTGCCCGAGGGCCCGGGGTCAGTAGGGGGCCCCATGAGATGCCCCTGGTACCTTTTTCATAGGTTTTTTTGAGTTTGGGCAAGGACACAGGGGCCCCATGATCCCCTATTGCCCGGGGGCCCCATGAGTTGTCAGTCCGCCCCTGCCCTTATGTATGAGCTACAACCCTTTTTGTCATGTAATTGTGTTAATGACAGATCTGTTCCTGGATATAGCCGCAAATGTCTAGAGGTAAACAGAAGAGGACAATTAAATAAAGAAACAGGGTGTTTGTAAGGTTTTGGTTTTTTTTTTTATATTGTACATTTTTGTAAATGAATTACTAGGAGTATTTGTATTAGGTACCCAAAATTGTCCATTAAAAACCCTTTATACCGTAAGCCATTACAGGTAATCAGTTTAGAGTTCACCATGAATGATGGCCCTAGAATTATTCTCTCCACTCCAGTGTGCACAGCGATACCTAATACGTGTAGTGCAATCATCATTTATATGAGTTCACATGGGAGCGGGATACTTTAATTGAAAAAAGTTTTTTCGATTAACTTTATTTTTTCACTTAACTTTATTGCTGTCATATAGTGGTTTTAGCACTACTCCCTTAGGAGTCACTGAGTTTTTAGGTCCCCCTAAACACTTGCACTTTGGAGAAAGTAAACAGTCCTTGAGCTTATTTGTGATTTTATTAAGGGGTATTGAACTTGGATGGGGTTGAGGGGGCTATGGGATGCCCAAGGAACTGTGAACATGAGGACAAATCTCCTTAGCAACTATGTACAAGTCCATAGACAAATAGTCTCTCCTTGAAACAGCCAGAAGGTATGCCAGAAGGGCTCTCCAGCCCTTCTGGCATACCTCCTCAGACCACATATGAATACTCCTCTTCACCCAGATGCCTGAGGGAATCCCTGAGCAAGGGGACCCAGAAACTACCACTGTAGTAAAGCAGCCACAGATGAGGAGCTAGTTGGGTTGGCCACCTGATTGCCCTCACCCCTTATCCAGCCCGGGGGTGTAGGATTACTCACTCAGTCCTCTCCTGTAAGCTTGTGGGTTGGTGGCTGCCTTCAGGCTTTATGCTGGGCTGGCTCCTTCCCTGCTTCCCAGACTGTCCTCCCTTTAAAATGGTGGTACAGTGGAGATCCTCTTCTCCAGCGCCTGCCTGTAGGTAAGCCTTTTCCCTGGGCCCCCTCCCAGGCTCCACACTTCAGCCTCTCACTCCATCTTCCACCTGACACCCAACATTGCTCCTGCCACTCCCAGGCTCTGTGATGCTTAAGGGTTGCCTTGGTCACCATGCCCAGCCTCCTGCCAGGAGATTGGTCAAGGTCCCTCAAGTATGCATATCCAAGCTCCCTCCCCTCCTCCATCTCTCCTCCAGAAAGCTCTCAGATGTCTGGAGAGGTTGGAGGGCTCCAGAAGCTCTGACCTTCAGAACCTCCCTACTCCTGAGGTGAACTCCTGCCTCACTCACAGGCTGACACATCCCAGGCTGCTACTCAGCATCTGTCTAAAAAAAGAAAATAACAAAACCTATCTAGCTAAGCTAAAGGGCATTACATCGACAAACCACCTGTTTGATAACACAACGGAAGTGACAGGTTCCCATTAATGAGACATCAGGGATCTGTTGTATTCCTTGAAGTCCACTAAAGCTAATCAAGCACAATATGTGTTTGATAAGTTTCTTCCCTGGCCACAGAGTCCGAGGATTGACAGTACTGAAAATGGAAGTGACGAAATTCCCATCACTTTCTGGTTCATTCACAGAAAGGTCTATTAGTAAACAAATGTTTACTGATCTCTCTCCTGTCTACACACCAGCACCCACCATGGCCATCCTTGGCCAACAGCTGAGGCTGTGTAGCACAAGGTTTTGGGGGGATGCACGTTCCCGTGTATGTGGAAATGATAATGCGGCTGTACCAGCATAGGGAACTGAAGAAGTACTATACTAAAGAAGTACTATAGTAGGCAAAAGTACACTGTGCTGCCACAGACATAAGCCTTGTAACAATGGCAGGGAAAGGATTGGTGGCAGGGGATGCAAAATCCAGCATAGGGTCCCTGAACTGGTCAATAACCATTAGCCTTGTCTGCCATATAGGATCTTCTTCCACCAAGTTGTTCCAGCAGAAAGCTGAATGAAGAAGTTCTATAGAAGCCAGAAGTGCACTTAAAGGTGTGTTCTGCCACGGGCATAATCCTTATGTAAGTGGTAGTGAAAGGGTTGATGGTGGGGATGCATAATGCAGCACAGGGTCACCAAAGTGGTCAACAAAAATGACCCTTGCCCACCATAGAGGATCTTCTTCCACCATGCTGTTCCAGCAGAAAGGTGGCTGAAGGTGTGCTATGGTAGACAGTGCTTAAAGGCCTATGCTGCCATGCATGTAAGCCTTATGTCAGTGACAATGAAAGGGTTGATCGCAAGGAATGCATAGGATCACTGAACTGGTCAACAAATATTACCCTTGTCCACCATAGAGTAACTCTTTCCACCAGGCCATGACTGTAGGTTTATCTACATTACCACTGCAAAGCAGAAAGTCTTTGTATGGGGGGATGGGGTGGCTGCAGCCATGGTCCTTGCTTCTTTTATAAAAAATTTAAATACGTATATGTATTTGTTCACAAGGCTCTTTGCCGGTTCTCTGCCTTTGACCCTCCTTGACAATGCATGTTACTTGCTGTATCCCAAAAGGCAGTTGGTATGTGAAGTACAGATTTCCTGTTTATCCTTGACACTTTTGCAAAGTTCTTGCGGCCAAGATATACACCATCAAAGTAGCGCAAACATTTCTTTATTAAAGAGGCTGCATTCCCAACAGGACCTGTTGACGCACTCCCGTGATCATCGATTTGAAAGCCTTCTCCAGGAAGGTCACCATCATCTTTAACCTCACAATAACCTCCCTGATTACTGTCAGTTGAAAGACATTGTTTCATGTCATCATGCTTAGCCTCTTCAAAGCTTCTTCTTCTGCTCTATGGCATCTAGTTGTGGCCGGGCTTAATCATGTCTGCAGTTTTCTCATCCGGAGATTCTGTCAATCATTTCCTCTGTTGCCAGGGTACGGGGATTCATCATGACACCTGCGCTGAGAGAGCAGAGATCCCGCTACGGCTTCCGCAGACTCAAGAATGACAGAATTGTTAAAGGAGATAATTTAAACATCAAAACATGAAATAAAATGTTTAAATATACACCTACAGTATAGAGTATCTATATATCTACATATACTTCAAAGTATATTCAAACGCAATCATTAAAAACTTGTATGAGCTCTAACAGCTTAATCTAATATTTTATAAAATTTGCAGTTGTCATTTAAGTCTAAGTTTAACTTAACTTTAAATAAGCACAAGGAATGGTACTTACATGTAGGACTATCATTAGAAATTATGGGGCACTGTATGGCCTACCTGATTCCCCCTCCCCAGTACCTCCTATTGGCGACCCTGCCCACTACCCCACACTGTGTCCCTCAGCACCCTCATTACCCCCAACCTGCATAACCTGCATCTCCTTACACCTAGAGGAGCAACTCAAAGCTTGGGTGCCCTGATGCAAAAGTTGACATGCTCCCCTCCCCCCCACTACCACCCTTGCCTTCCACACACGCCAAGATACTACCACTTATCCTGCTCTCTAGACACCCTGCATTCCCCATTACACCTCGCTCTGCATCCCTCACTACCCTGTTCTCTCCACACTCTGCATCCCCTGTAAAACCTAACTCTGCACCCCCTGTATCCCCCTGATATACCTCACCCCTCATTACCCTGTTCTCTGCACCCCCTGCATTCCCCATTACACCTCACTCTGCACCCCCAGTATCCCCCTAATGCACCTCATTCTTCACCCTCTGCATTCCCCACTACACCTCATTCTGCATCCCAAATTACCCTGTTCTCTGCACTCTCTGGATTCCCTATAAAACCTAACTCTGCACCCCCCATATCCCCCTAATACACCTCACTCTGCACCCCCTAAATTCCCCATTACACCTCACTCTGCATCCCACATTACCCTGTTCTCTGCACCCCCTGCATACCCTATTACTCCTTGCTCTGTATCCCTCATTACCCTGTTCTTTGCACCCCCTGCATTCCCCATTACACCTCACTCTGCACCCCCAGTATCCCCCTAATACACCTCACTCTTTACCCCCTGCATTCCCCATTACATCTCACTCTGCACCCCCAGTATTCCCCTAATGCACCTCATTCTTTACCCTCTGCATTCCCCAATTACACTTCACTCTGCATCCTACATAACCCTGTTCTCTGCACTCTCTGGATTCCCTATAAAACCTAACTCTGCACCCCCTGTATCCCCCTAATACACTTCACTCTGCACCCCCTGCATTCCTCATTACACCTCACTCTGCACCCCCAGTATCCCCCTAATGCACCTCACTCTTTACCCTCTGCATTCCCCATTACACTTCATGCTACATTACCCTGTTCTCTGCACCTCCTGCATTCCATTACATTGAACTCTGTATCCCTCATTACCCTGTTCTCTGCGTTCTCTGCACTCTCTGCATCACCACTTGCCTACCAGGCAAATTCTGACATTTCTCTCCAACATGTAAACATCATCATATTTTTACTAGAAAATGACTTAGAACCCCAAAACATTATGTCTATATTAAGCAAAGGCCCTAGAGAATAAAATGGTAGGTGTTGCAATTTTTTATGTCACATGGTATTTATACAGCAATTTTCAAACACAATGTTTTGGAAAAAATACACATTAATGAATTTTAATGCAAAAAAACCACAATATGGCAGCGTTCAAGTCAAATTGGGACTTTTAATGTTACAGATATAAAAAGGCGGTACTATATGCAGTAGTAAGTGGCAAGTGTGTCCTATTATTGATAGGCGGCGCACATGTCACGGGCAAGTCCAGAGACTGTTAACCACTTCAAGTCCAGACACTTTCGACCCCTTCCAGTCCAGGCCAATTTTCAGCCTTCAGTGCTATCACACTTTGAATGACAATTGCGCGGTCATGCAACACTGTACCCATATGAATTTTTTAGCTTTTGTTTGAGACAGATACAACTTTATTTTTTTTGGTATTTATTCACAACTGGGATTTTTTTTTTCTATATAAATGAAAAAGTCCAAAAATTTTGAAAAAAAAGTGTTTTTCTTATAAAATTTTGCAAATAAATAATCTTTCTACATAAATCTTGGCCAAAATGTATTCAGCTTTTTTTTTAGTAAAAAAAAAATAACCCAAATTAGTTTATAACCAAAAATTATAATTTTTCTAAATTTTTATTTACATTTTTATATTTTTTTTTTATATTATTATTTACTTTTTTTTTAACATACTGTCACCCTAGCAGTAGAGTGTCACCATAGTGACACTGTACTACTTGTGGGGGGTGATGAAGACTTTTTTATCTTATTTTACACTGGTTGCTTTCACACCCATAAAGGCTGTAAAGGCAATTTCTCCTCTCTGGCTGCATTCCTGCAGCCATTGAGAAATACTGTGTGAGCTGTGATTGGTCACAGCTTATCACATGGTACAAAGCTGTTGTGAATAGCCTTGTACCATGTGACCTCTGTGATCATTCACAGATTTCACAAGTAGTAAGCAATGATGTCAGAAGTGACATCTTGTTTACTACTATTCATGTGATCACTGATTGGCCAATCAGTGATCAAATGAATCGGGACCTCACACAGAGGCCCCAGGGAGTGCTCACAGGCAATAGAGGTGGGGGACATTTAGAAACATCCACCCGCATCGGCAGTGCTCCCATCCAGAAATTTATCAACATGGGCAATTTATCAACATGGGCCGGACGGGAAGAGGTTAATCAAGATGACAGACAACAGTGTCAGTGTGTGCATGGAACAGCGAGTGGGGATGAAGTTTCTTGTGAACGAAGGTGTAAAACCGGCAGATATCTATAGAAGACTTCAAGCACATTGCGGTTATGAGACATCCGTAGTAAGACATTTAAATGGTGTAAACGTTTCAAAGATGGCCGTATATCTGTCAGTGACGATCCTGGCCATGGTGGTTCCCAGCCCACAGCAGTCATTCCTGTGAACATCCAGTGTTTGGAACGCCTGATTCTGGATAATCGACGCATCACCTGTCATGAAATTGCATAAGAGACAAATCTTTCTGTGGGAACAGATACAAACATTTTTGAAAAGTTGGTGCATGCTGGGTACCAAGACTAAGAATATCACTGTTGTGTTCTGAGTGATGTGCATACGTGTCTGTGGAAAAAACGGCCTGGTTTGTTCGCCAAGGGCATTCTGTTTTTCCAAGACAATGTACGAGCTCATACTGCTCACCAGACTATGTGCACATTACAGCAACTCGACTTGGAGGTTTTACCACCTCCCCCTTATAGCCCGTACCTCGCTCTGAGTGACTTCCACCTGTTTGGACCCCTAAAAAAGTTCCTTGGAAGTTAGCATTTCAGCACTGATGATGAAGTGAAGCCGGCTGTCCTAGGATGCTTCAGGCATACTGACAAATCTTTCTTTGCTGGAGCTTTCCAGGCATTAGTTACACTCTGGAATAAGTGTATAAATGTAGCAGGGGAGTATGCCAAAAAATAAATGCAGTTTCCACTCCTTGAAATGTGTTCTTTTATTATATAAACGCAAAAGTCCCACTTTGACTTGAACGCAACTTGTATAGCCCAATTTTTGGTAAAATATAAAAGAAAATGTTACATCGAGTAGTAAGAAACCTAACATGTCACGCTTCTAAAATTGTGCATGTTCACGGAATGGGGCCAAACTACAGTACTTAAAATCTCTATAGGCGACGCTTTAAAAAATTTTACAGGACCAGTTTAGAGTTACAAAGGAGGTCTAGCACTAGAATTATTGCTCCCGCTACATTTGCGGTGAAATGGTGGTGGTGAGAACACCGTTTACATATGAGGGCACGACCTATGTATGTGTTAGCTTCTGCACATGAGCATGGGGGGGGGACGGGGGCTTTTTACATTTTTTTAATGTTTTCCTTTTTATTGTTACACTGTCGCTTTAATGTTTTCTTTAATCACTTTTATTCCTATAACAAGAAATATAAGCATCCCTTGTGATAGAAATAATGCATGACAAGTCCTCTTTATAGAGACATCTGGGGTCAATAAGACTCCAGATATCTCCTCTACCCTGGAAAGCATGAGATCAATAAAAAACAAACAAACTTTGATTTCTGCTTTTCAGAAATAAAATGGCAGTGTTTACATCTGCCAGAGACAGAAGTGATGTCATGACATCACTTCCAGCCTCCCAGGATCATAGAGATGGCCGGGACCATCCGGTCCATGGCCAGCTCTATGGCAACCTGGCAGCACCTCCAGATCTGATTGCACGGGAGAGCCAGGAGAGGCAGCCAGAAAAGGGTGGGATGTCTCCTCCCGCTTCCTGTTAGAGCAATTCAGTGACTAATCAGGCACTAGGATGAGTTTTGTTAAAGAGGGAATCACTGGTTGAAAAGAAAGATACTGGGATGATGCTTGTAGCTGCAGGCATCATTCTGATATAATACCGGCAAGTCAAGAATGCCCATAGATGTCCACCCATCAGGAAGTGGTTAAACCATACTCTGCATCCCCTGCAACCCCATATTACCTTGCATCCTCTAATATACCTCATTTTGCCCCCTGCATCCCCCTGATACGCAGAGCTCCCTGCCTGGGGTTAGAAAGATGGTGGACTGTGAGATGCCCATAGGCCCACTTGATGACTTGATGGGCCTGGGCCCCATTCAGGAAGGCTGCCTTTTGGGGGATCAGGATGGAATTTTTTCCCCTGCAGGAGCAAATTGGATCATGCTTTGCTTGTTTTTTGCCTTCCTCTGGATCAACTGTGGTATAGGATTATAACTTTTTTTTTTATGGTTGAACTGGATGGACTTTCGTCTTTTTTCAGCCAGACTAACTATGTAACTATGGAACTCAAGAACTAAAGTAAACCAGAGAGTGACACACTGGTCTTTTAACCAGCAAGGGTCAACTGGTACCAAGGTAAGATCTAGAACTGAAGTCAAGGTTAGAACTAGAGGTTATTTTTGTGGGGTTACAGGAACTGTGAGCCCACAGCTTAATGAGCATAAAGAATTAGGCTATGTAACTATGTAAGGAGGATCGCTGCAGTAAGTATTACCTCTTTTTTTTAAAATATGTGCCTTTAGAATCACTTTAAGTTTTAAAGAGGAAGAAAAGCCTAAATCTAAATATTCTTAAAATTCTTCTCTCCCCCAACCATTTGCCTACCTATCCTGCCTAACCTGTATAAAAAAACCTCTGTATGCTTACCAATTTTTAGGCTTTTCTTTCACTTTAAGCATTGTGCCCATCCACCAAAAAGGGGAAGTTCCGCTTTAAAGATTGGTCCCCCGCTCCCCATTAAGGATTGGCACCTTTGGGGAGTGGGGGGGAACGGGTACCCGAATTTGACAGGTACCCACTCCCACTTCCGTTGAGATCACGTAGGCGATCAGAAATGGAAGTTGTCCTCCTACCCTCCCTCCCCGAAATCTTGTTGGACATGTGACAGGTCCCAGAAGACGACGGGGCCATTCAGGAAGTTCAACGCTACTTGCGCATATGCAGTGGGCAGAAGCCGAAATCTGTCACAGTCGGGTGCCCACACTGAAGATGCCGGTGCCCGTAATACATATGGTGAAACAGGCTGCAGCAGGGGCAACGCGGGATCTTGGGACAGGTGAGTGGCTGTTTTTTAAAAAGTCAGCAGCTACAATTTTTGTAGCTGCTGACTTTTATTTTTTTACAGAGTGAGCGGAACTCCACTTTAAAAGAAACCGCTCATAACAAAAACCTGGAAGCTGCCATTGCTTTCCGGAAATTGCTAGCTGCCTGGTCATATTGCTCATCCTTTCATTTTATTACTTTGAGTCATTGACCTGAATTCTGTATACACACTTAGAATGGTACACCTTTAAATACACCTAGCTGGTCATGCACAGTCAAAGCAAAATGACTTTAATGACAAGAAACCCAGCTTGAGTTAAAGATTATAGAATGCAAGTGTTACGTAAGTCAACAGCCCACATGGGCCCTATAGGGTTTGAAAAGAACTCCAGTAGGCAATTGATTGGTTTTGGAAAGGCCAGTATATTAGAGGCAATTGCAGTCATGTGTATTACTTATTGAGAAGCCTAAAGTTTTCACTTTGATTTTGTGATGCCTACTTCAAAGTTCTGTATAGATTTGCCTTCCTCGGAAGTATTATAGTAATGATAATGTTCTGTACTTAACATCTACAATACAGATCTTTTTTTTTTTTTTGTCAGCACATCGATCAATATGATTAACAAAAGCTTTTGCGCGTGGTGCTGTAGGCTTCGGCGTGTAATGAGGGGGTTAATCCTGGCTGCCAGTAGGTAGCAGTCATTATCCGGTAGTTTATGAGTTAGCTTTTTGTCTCTGGGTCATCGATAGTCTGTTATGTTACAATAAGACAAAAAGACAGTGGGAGCCCTTAAATTGTTTTTATCGACTAAGCAAACAGTGAGATTTTTATTCACGCAGAGCTTTTGATACCGCGGAGTCGCAATTCCGACTTGCCTTAGCTCTTTCAGAAGGAACGCTTTTAATAAACTCGATACATTGAACCCGTACATCAAAATATTACACCAAAGGTTGTAGCACTTCTTTTTCTCTGGGTTGCAGAACGGCACGCAAAAGTCTGTGATCCAAAAAAAGACTTGGTTTTTCATCATTCTCTTTTCTAATCCTTGTCATTCGGGTTAGTCAGTTTTATGCCATACATTTAGTTGGCAGTACATCTCCTCCTATTGACTGCGGGCTTAGTTTATAGTCTTTGTGAGTGCCTCCACTGTGTTATCTTCAAAACATCTGTTCGCCACTTTAATAAGATCCTTGCTCCTTTAGAAAGCATTAACAGGTCTACAAAACTCTCTGGGATGATTTCCAACCAGTCTTCAAGTGCTTTAAAATACACAGATCTATGCTGTAAGAGTGGTAGATGGAAGCACCTGTTACATTTTGGCATTTGGTCTATCGATAACAGTTCACAATAGACCACCCGATAAGGTGAAGATTAAAGCATTTGGGCCTAGGTAAAAGTCAGTCATGATGTTCTCCTCTACAGTCTACTTTGTAAGCAATTCCTGCCCACCTACCCTACAACACCACCCATGGGCCATACTATTATTATTTTTATTATTATCATAGACCTGCAGAGGGATCCTCCATTTGGGTGGTTGGAGGATCAACCATGGTGAAGTTATCTGTCTTAGATGATGTTGGGCTTCATGTTGGCATTTGGTCTGTAGATAGTTACTCACAATAGACAACCCAAAAGTACAAAGATTGCATCTTTCAAGCTTAGGTAAATGTCAGGAATGACATTCTCCTCTATCTTGTACTTAAGCAATTCCTGCCCACATACCCCTACAACACTACCCACGGGCCATACAGGTATTGTTAAGATAGGGTAAGAGATCAGAAAACTAGGTTCAGGTAAGTATGACAAGTTTGTTTGTTTTTTTAAATGAACCTTCAATATTACTTTAATGCCCACACATCGCATATATGCAGTCATGGGTGGCAGGGGTTTCTGTCCTGAGAGTAGGCTTGGTGTGCACTCCCAGCACAGTGAGCAAGCTCCCATATTTTAGTAATAATCGAGTAGTCACAATATCAAGCAGACCTCCCCCCTCAACCCCGGGCCTAATAGCCCAGTTAAAGGGACGCTGAGGCTGGGCTGGAAGGGGTTAAAGTAGAACTGAATGAAAACTATTTTCATTTTGAATAGCATAAAAGAGGGTAGAAACGCTTGTCTGTGTCCCATGGGTAGCTTAATCTTCTCTCCCTGTCCCATGGTCACAACAGGAAGTGAGAAGAAATTCCGGGAAGTCATCAGGGCCAGAACTAGTGTCCCTATTGGAAGATTTTTCCTCTATTCTTTTTCTGATGACTACTCAAAATTTAGGATTCTCTTTCACTTTTAGTGTTAATGATCACAAGGTCAAATAAGGAGAGTGATTTTCTATAATCGGGACACAAACAGCAATACAAACCTGACAGGTGTTCTAATCCCTCTCCACTCTAGCCAAAACTATAAAAAAAAAAGTTTTGCCTTCACTTCCCTTCTTATCCCACTTTCAAAAATTGTGAGCAGGAAGGTTCTTTATTACAGAAGAGACATGTCTCATCTCTTGAAGTGTAAGTATCATGGAGTTTAGCTTTCATTTAAGCTTTCTTCTTTTTGATGCCTTATTTGGTTTCCTTTCTAGCTCCTGCAGCTTATCATTCTTCTCTCTGATACCTTCTCTCTGCCTGCCTTCTCTAGACCTTCCCTCAAACAAGCCTCCCCTCCAACCTCCAACCTTATGCACCTTAGGCTATTCACAAAAAGTGTGGCAGAGCCAGTGGCGGACTGACAATTCATGGGGCCCCCCGGGCAATAGGGGATCATGAGGTCCCTGTGTCCTCGCCCACACTCAAACCACATCCAAAAAAGCCTATGAAAGGTACCAGGGATATCTCATGGGGCCCCCTACTGACCCCAGGCCCTCGGGCAGTGCCTGAGTTCCCCAATGGTCAGTCTGCCCCTGGACTGAGCACATTAGTGCATTTCATCACTGACTAAATATATTTTTTTGAGGGCAGCTCAAGCACACCCTAGTTATCCACTGTAGCACTGACCACCTATAGCAGTTGAGAGATTTACCTAGTTACTAATCCCGCTTGTCCTGACCCCATTTGAACTCCACCTGCCAGGACCTCTTATGCTGGCCCTATACTAGTAGAATTTCATTTGAATATTTTATTTTCAAGATGTTCTTTTGATTTTTTTAATCATTAGTGAGTCAAATCAATGTTCATTTTCAACCTCAGTGCTAGGAAAATTCGAAGGAGCTGGAAAATTTTTCTTGAATAAACACATTTCTAACAGTGTATGATTTATGTTCAGGAAAGACAATTTCCAAATCAAATGTTAAAAGCAAACAAAGTTTTCAAGTCTGACAGATCATAGAAGAAAGCTTATGGCGCTGCTCCAAGCTCGACCGGAGAGAAAGGATCACCCCATCATCATGGGAAAGAGGGAGCAGCGTCCTGTAATGGTTCCAGTTACTCCAGTGTTCAGAAAGGGAGGGGTGCCGCTCGTACCAACCCAGAGAGTTAAGTGTGTAGAAAGTGGCTTCAGCTGCTCGCTCCAGCCATGCCTGCTGACACGTTTCACCCCATGCACTGGGGGCTGTGATCAAGGGTGAAACGCATCAGTGGGCGTGGCCGAAGCAGTGGCTGAGGCCACTCTCCACACACAACTCTCTGGGTTGGTACGAGCAGCATCTGTCCCTTTCTAAAGGTTTTAAGTACAGTATTGAGAAGGTTCATAGGTGTTATTGTAGACGCCTTTGTTCAAAAATCTGCTTGTCTACTGCCAGCCTAATTCTTTATGTTCATTTAAGCTGTGGACTCACAGTTCCTGTAACCCCAATAAAAATAACCTCTAGTTGTAACTGTGACTTCGAATCTATCTGTCAGGAATGGATTCACCACTGGTGGTGGGACTCACCTGCTGTGTGGGCTGCAGTACCAGGGCTGGCCAGCGGGTGCTCTCAGCAGCCAGAAGCTCACTCCTGCAATCAAGCCATCACCTGTATTGTTCCCATGAGCCCCTGTACCTGCATCCTGTCTGCTTCCTGCCTGATCCTGACTTTGCTTTGATCCTGACTCTGCACGAATCTGCCTGTACCGACCTCGGCTATTCCTGACCACTTTTCCGCCTGCTCCTTGTACCTTGTCTGCCCGTTTGCTACCGACCCGGCCCGCCTGACTACGTTTGGTGTTGCACATATTGTTATCTGTTGGAGGTTTGGTTTGTTTGCACTGTGTTTATGTTTAGCCTTGCACTGCGTTTATGTATTGTTTAGCCTTTAATAAATTGTATTGTTTTATACTATACCTGAAGTCTGCGTTTCCCTGTGTCGGTCCACACATCTCTTGTCATACCCGGATCCTTGACACTATCTCTTACCTTGGCACCAGTTGGCTTTGACCCTTGCTGGTTAAAAGACAAGTGTGTCACTCTCTGGTTTACTTCAGTTCTTGAGTTCCATAATTACATAGTTAGTCTGGCTGAAAAAAGACAAAAGTCCGTCCAGTTCAACCATTAAACAAAAAAGTGAAAATCCTACACCCAGAGTTGATCCAGAAGAAGAAAAAAAAACACAGCAAAGCATGATCGAATTTGCTCCTGCAGGGGAAACAAAATTTCTTCCTGATCCCCTGAGAGGCAATCGGATATTCCCTGGATCAACTTTACCTATAAATGTTATATCCAGTTATATTCTGTGTATCCAAGAAAAAATCCAAGCCCTTTTTAAATCAATCCACTGAGCTGGCCAGAACCAACTCTTGAGGGAGTCTATTCCACATTTTCACAGCTCTCACTGTGAAGAAACCTTGAGTATTGAACCACATACATTAGGTTGACCTAAAAGAGATTGTAGAGAATGGGTGTCCAAATTTGTGACTTTCCTGGGCCACAACAGGAGAAGAGACATAGTCTTGGGCCACACATAAAATAAACTAACAATAAGGATAGCTGATGAGCAGAAAAGGTCAGGCCAGGGGCGGACTGACAACTCATGGTGCCCCCGGGCAATAGGGGATCATGGGGCCCCTGTGTCCTTGCCCAAACTCAAAAAAGCCTATGATAAAGGTACCAGGGGCATCTCATGGGGCCCCCTATTGACCGCGGGCCCTCGGCAGTGCCCGAGTTTCCAAATGGTCAGTCCGCCCCTGGGTCAGGCAGATCACAAGTTAATGATCACTGATACATATCGGAGTAATAAAACTTCAATTTTTATTTATTTTTTAATTATAAAAGTAAAAAAGGGCATCATAAAACTAGTGCGATATTTGACACTGTCTTTGATAAACTAATGCATCAATATCTAATTTGATAGCTGTAGTAGCAATTCTCAATGAAAAATATGCTCATCAGATATTTTATAAATTGTTGCTCACACATATAGGTGCTGCCAACAACTGATGACATGAATAAGGTGTGATGGTGAAGAGTAGGAGATTTTTCTTTGGGAAGAAAAAACTGTAAAGAGACACTGTCAAATTTTTCTTTGGTAGCAGTTCACTAAATGTAAATGCATTTTTACAAAAAATTCCCCCCCAAAATCAAATTTTTAAGTAAGTTTATGATTTTGAGCACTCATAGCCTACTTGGGCCGCATGCATCTCATGGGCCGCGGGTTGGACAGGCTTATGGTAGAGTATTAGCTAACTCCCATACCCTACATTTATCTTTAGATTTTAAGTCACTTTCCAAAATCCCTCTGATAAAGCACACACACGCTAGACAGTACACTTTATATAAATGTACTGATCAAAAGCATACTATACGTAATAATGACCAGAAGGCCAGTTGCCTAGACACATGATGATAAAAGAATCTCTTGCTTGCTGGAGTACTGCTAAATAGGTTAAATGATTCAGAACACTCCATATTGTCCTCTTAAAATTACTTTTGTATCCTTGGGTCTGGCAGTGAATTGTGAACACTTTCTCATTAGCAGCACCAATGCCTTTGATGTCAGTGATTTTAGGTTTTTGTCTATTCAAAATGTAGTGTTTCAACTAGCTTTAAGTAGGCAGTCCGTTTTCCTTTATCCCATAGATATATAGGCATGTTTAACCGCTTGCCCTCCAGAGGATTTACCCGGCCATTTTTTGC
Organism: Staurois parvus; assembly: GCF_062004578.1. Taxonomy (NCBI): domain Eukaryota; kingdom Metazoa; phylum Chordata; class Amphibia; order Anura; family Ranidae; genus Staurois; species Staurois parvus. The sequence goes on along the minus strand of NW_028318575.1, from coordinate 5,221,011 downwards.
GATATGGCACTGCGTTACCTTAACTGGCAAGTGCGCAGTCATGCAGCTCTGCGCCCAAATGAAATTTATGTCCTTTTTTCCCAAAAAATAGAGCTTTCTTTCAGTGGTATTTGATCACCTGTGCGTTATTTATTTTTTGCGCTATAAACAAAAAAATTGACAATTTAACAAAAAAAAAAAAACAATATTTTTGACTTTTTACTATAAAACATATCCAGTAAAATAAATAAAATTTTGGCATAAATTTAGGCCAAAATGTATTTTTTGACATGTCTTTGCTAAAAAAAAAATCCCAATACATGTAAATTAATTGATTTACGTAAAAGTTATAGCGTCTAAAATGGCGGTATATATACTGGAATTTTTCTTTTTAATTTTTTTTATACTAGTAATGGTGGCGATCAGCGACTTATAGCGGGATTGCGGCGGGCATTCTGACACTGGGGGGAACTGACTTGGTGTCACTGACATCCCCAGTGACACTATTACAGTGATCAGTCCTAATAACAAACACTGACACTGTACTAATGGTCTGGGCAGGAAGGGGTTAACATCTAGGGCGATCAAAGGGTTAACTGTGTGCTGTTTTACTATGGGGGCTGTGTGTGTTTCACTGTAAGCATACTGCTTTGTATGACTCTGACATGCAGAGCCATATAAAGCAGTGTGCAGGAGCTGACAGGGGAGAGATCTGTATTGTTTACATACAGACCTCTACCCCGTCAGAAATCCTCAGAGATCACCAAGTGCCGGTGTGGAATCACCAGGCTGGATCCAATGATTGACAGCTGAGGCCGCGAATGGCGCGCATCCCCTACCCGGAACTGCAAAATCACGTATATATTTATATTTATTTTTGTAGACATGTTGATGCTTTGAGCCAATTTTCATTTATTTCAAAGGATCCCCATAGCACTATGGGTTAGCTAAAGAGAGAGCACATAAGATCTACTTTAACCTCTAGAGGATTCCCCCCCCCCTCCTGACCAGGCAATTTTTTGTGATACAGCGCTGTGTTACTTTAGATGACAATTGCGCAGTCATGCAACGCTGCACCCAGATGAAAGTTACGTCATTTTTTCCCCACAAATGGAGCTTTCTTTTGGTGGTATTTGATCACCTGTGATTTTTTTCTTTTTTGTGCTATAAACAAAAAAAGACCGGCAATTTAAAAAAAACTATATTTTTTCTTTTTGCTATTAAACATGTCCAGTAAAAAAAAATGTAAAAATCTAATTTTGCCATAAATTTGGGCCAAAATATATTCTGTGACTTGTCTTTGCTAAGAGAAATCCCAATACGTGTATATTAATTGGTTTACGTGAAAGTTATAGCATTTACAAATGATGGTATATATACAGAATTTTTTTTTTAATTAGTAATAGCGGCTATCAGCGACTTATAGCGGGACTGCGGCGGGCATTCTGACACTCGGGGGGAACTGACTTGGTGTCACTGACATCCCCAGTGACGCTAATACAGTGATCAGTGCTAATAAAAAAATCTGTCCCTTGTCAGAAATCCTGAGATCGCCGAAACAAGGTGATTGACAGCCGAGGCCGCGAATGGCATGCGCCCCCTACCTGGAACTGCAAAATCACGTATATATACATCATTTTGCACACCTGTGCCGCCCTGTAGCAGTATCTCTGCTGTATGGCGGCACGGAAGCGGTGAAAGAGGAATTTCAGGAGCATACACAAAATAACATACTGCATATCATACATGTCCGATGCCCCTGGAACATAGAAGCCACTCCACATGCTTCCAGTTCCCATGTTGATCAGCTGCCCTGTTGTTCTGTTTTGCATTTTTTAAGGTGCTTTTCGGTAAAAGCAAGGAAACGTAAACACCTCTGTAGTGTATTAATGTTTGCTCTACTAAACAAAAATGCTGTACTCACACTAAATAAGAACACTTTTAGGACATTACATGACAAATCAATACAAAATTTGCATACAATATACACATGCACATGGTATCTATCTTTCCTAGCAAATGAGCATGGACAATGTAATGCAATTGCACTTAACAGCTACTTAACTTGTTTTTTCCTGGTGATGGAGTCTTCTTACCATCTGCTCCTTGCTTCTCAGAGTTCTCCAGAACTATTACATTATGTTAGTTTCTTCTTGCAGTCCTGCAGACCTACCAGTTTCTGCCAACATAATTTTGATGTTTTTTGTCAATATCATTTACTGTAGCATGAGCCCATTAACCAGTCCAACGAGTTAATTAGCATATGAATGGGGAAGCCTAACTTCTACTTATATTTATGCTATACAAATCACTAAAATAGCCATTGACAATGTATTTGATTACATTAAACAGCTACTTAACTTGGTTTTTCCTGGTGATGGGTTCTTCTTCCAGACTGCTCCTTACTTCTGAACCACACTAGTGCTTCTTTTGTTCAGCACAGGGCTGTGTTTCATTGTCCTTTTCCCTCCCCCTACTTCTTGCCAACACCATATCCTGTCCTGAGCTGTAGGAACCAGTCCAACGCATTTAATAGCATACGAATAGGGAAAGCCCAACTTCTACTTATATTTATGCATAAAAATCACTAAAATAGCCATTGACAATGTATTTGATTACATTAAACAGCTACTTAACTGCTGTACTCACACTAAATAAGAACACTTTTAGGACAACATTACATGACAAACCATTACAAAATTTGCATACAATATACACATGCACATGGTATCTATCTTTCCTAGCAAATGAGCATGGGCAATGTAATGCAATTGCACTAAACAGCTACTTAACTTGTTTTTTCCTGGTGATGGAGTCTTCTTACCATCTGCTCCTTGCTTCTCAGAGTTCTCCAGAACTATTACATTATGTTAGTTTCTTCTTGCAGTCCTGCAGACCTACCAGTTTCTGCCAACATAATTTTGATGTTTTCTGTCAATATCATTTATTGTAGCATGAGCCCATTAACCAGTCCAACGAGTTCATTAGCATATGAATGGCGAAGCCTAACTTCTACTTATATTTATGCTATACAAATCACTAAAATAGCCATTGACAATGTATTTGATTACATTAAACAGCTACTTAACTTGTTTTTTTTCCTGGTGATGGGTTCTTCTTCCAGACTGCTCTTTACTTCTGAACCACACTAGTGCTTCTTTTGTTCAGCACAGGGCTGTGTTTCAATGTCCTTTTCCCTCCCCCTACTTCTTGCCAAAACCATATCCTGTCTGGAGCTGTAGGAACCAGTCCAACGCATTCAATAGCATACGAATAGGGAAAGCCCAACTTCTACTAATATTTATGCCATAAAAATCACTAAAATACTGTAGTTATTACAACACATTCTGAACACATAAGGTGGGTCGAGAACACAAAGCTTTCTTTGATTGGATGCGGTGGAGAGCATGATGTCACCACCATGGCTTTGCCACCCCATGCTAAGCAGCTGACCTCCTGTGTTCAGAATGCAACAGGGCAGCCATTTGTCAGGGGACCTGTCAGGCCAACGGGATCTCTAGTGGTCCACAGCATGGGGTTTCCCAGGACGCGGAGTCTAAGTCCCAGTCTGCCTTTTCACCAGGGCCCCTGATGGTGGGGATGGACTTGGTGCAAGACTGGAACCAAGTCGCGCCCCAGGGCACCCCCGGCGGTGGCAGAGGGGTCCCGCTGAGGGTGTGTGCCCGGGATGAGCCTGCTGTGAAGGGGATGACAGGTCGATCTGAGCGGGATGAATGGGATGACAGATCCCGATCCGAGCGGGATGGATGAGATGACAGATCCCGATCCGAGCGGGATGGATGGGCGACTGCTAGGAGCGAGGTCAGACTAGCCGGGTCGGTATCATGCGGGCAGCGTGGTACAGGGGGAGCAAGCAGAGAATGGTCGGGGTCACAAGCCAGGTTCAGCAGGTAGTGGGCAGCGTGGTACAGGAGATCAGTCAGAAGGATGGTCAGGAACGAGCCGGGGTCAGAGCAGGAGAGGGTCAGCATAAATCGGAACAGGCAGAGTTTGGCAACAAGGAAACGTACTTACAGGAACAGGAACAAGACCTTGCGGCAACTTGGAGATGCACAGGGCAGTTTTAAATAGAGCGCCCTGTTCTCCCATTGGTGCGGCCACGATCGCTAGTGTGCATGCGCGGCTGCCGCCACGATCGCCGAGGACTCTGTGCTCGCCGGCTGGGACGGATCGGCAATCTGCGCATGCGCGCACCGCCGAGGACCCGGGATCCCTGACAGGACCCAGAAGCAAATGGAGATCACTAAAGTAACGGTGTCAACTTAAGTGTTTCAAGCTTCCAGGGGCCTCAGCCAGATATGGTATATATACATTGGACCAAGCTGGACTAATATAACTATGTATAAAATACCCATACTTGGAATTCCTCTTTAAGTCAAATTCCTTCAAAAAATGTCATATTGCAGACATCTTAAAGGAAACAAGTCGATGTATTTGTAGCCAATTGGTTAGACTGCAATTAATCACGTTCTTGTTGAGATTTAAGGCAGAGGTCTCTATAGCTCCAGCCGACGTGAAGGATTTATGATTTTTGCTGGGACGTACACTTTCTCTAGGAGGATCGGTAACAGCTGTGTTGGGGTTTTCCGATAAACGTTTTACAGCCCATCAAGCAGCTATGAGGCAAAGCGGAAGAACATTTGGGGCTGTGCAAGGCCTATTACCCATCACTAACAAAACATCTGGTGGAGACCTCATGTTTTCCAAAGTAATCATTTTTCATACTAATAACGATGGAAAAGATTTGTTCATAAGGAAAAAAAAGTTTTATTTATTTATTTCTAAAACATTTTTATTTAGCTGGAAATACGTCTTATGGGGCAATTAGAGGGATGTCGACAAGACCTGAACTTTGCCTCTGAAGCAATTGTGTTCGCTGGGCACAATTCACAAACGAGTTTACACGATCCAATATTTGTTCAGTGATGAAACATTAGCTTCCTACTCAATTTCCTCTTTCACAGTTTTGTTGTCAGAGATATAACAAGAGAGAGAGATCACCTGCTTGGCTTGTGTGATACCATGGCGAGACTCAGATGTTGTTTTTGTAATATTCTTTTTATTGCAGACAAAAGTCATTTTGTGGCATTAAATAAATGCAAGAATTTAACAGTCATGACGCTAAATAGCTATCAGTGTAAAGTTATAGCAAGAAACAGCATTAGATGGACATCATTATGTATAGAGTTCAGATCATAGAGAGACATGTAACATTTGAATGAGCTTTTATCAAAGGGGGGGGGGGGGGATAAGATAATTAGGAGGATAATTTTGTAGGATAATGTTGAGATGTGAGGGAAAGTAAGGGCTTGTTCAATCCATGGCTAAGTCCCCTTTATTTGCAGAGGCAGTTGCGTAGCATGAATGAATCCTCTCTGCAAGTGCCCCGCAACAGTGTACATTTCACATGGTTGTGGTGCACTTGGACATGGCTCAAGGGGTTAAAAAGGAGGTTAGGACGATGCCTTCTTACCACCAGCCAAACACTGATCACTTTTCAGAGACCAAAGCAAGTGGGAACGAGCCCCAAAAAACACCATCTGAATCTATGCATGAAGTATGTCTACTAACTATGAATTCTCGGTATAGGGGAGTGCTGTTTGCCTCTTTTATGCTGAGGAGTAATCACATTGAGATGGGGTAACAATCTACGAGTTGTCCACTTACTTCCTGATTGGTGCAAAAAGTAAACGCAATGAGCATGTGATCGCTGCATACCTCTGTTGCTAGGGGACTGATTGCCCTCTGTACTGGGCACCCCGTGGTGATCTTGGGGGAGCCAGACCCTCATTTGACACTTGGTTCTTACAAGATTTTCTAGACCCACAGAGGCTATATTTAACCCATGCTGGGTCAGACTGGCATGTCCCCAGTGTGGGAACATGTGACTACTGCCAACCTCTAGCACTAGGGGATTGATTTTCATCTGTACTGGGTTCAAAGGAGCCATCTTGGGGGAGTCAGTGTCTGACTGAACACTTCTGGGAATTGGGCAGACATTTTGGATACAAGGAAGCTCTATAAATTGCCCCTGCTGGGCTGATGTGGCATGTCCCCAGTGTGGGATCTTTGCTTGTCTCTGGTGCTAGGGGACTGATTGCCCTCTGTACTAGGTTCCCAATGGCCTTCTTGGGGGAACCAATGTCTGACTGGACATTAGCTTTTCCCAATATATATATATATATATATATCCTTTGCTGGGTCAGACTTTCATGCCAATAATGTGTGGGTGGTGAGATAAAGGTAGTTGGCTAAGGAAAGTTGAAACAAGGGCAGGGGAAAGTTCCAAATGAGTAGGTACAGTGTAGGACCAGTCTGGATAACCCCCGGTTAATATTGCCTGCTTGAGGGAGGATGCTGGTCAAGCCTGCAACTGGTTTAATGCATTTGTGCATTCTAGATCAGTACCCTAATGAGAGGCTGCTGTTTAAAGGGTATTTCCACTTTTGCAGTCAAATTTGAGAATATCCCACTATACAGTATGTTATGGCCTTTAACCTCCCTGGCGGTATGATTATTTCAGATTTTTGGTGCTGAAAGCGGTACATTATTTTGCATGGAAATATGTAGTTTTTTTATTGTAGGCCTGTAATTTACAGGAATAACTCACTGAAATCTGTCCGAACAAGAGTCTATTAAACATCCCGGGTATGATAAAATTTGAAACACGAAATCATAAATTATAATTTAATAAATAATCATAAAAAATAATAATATAATAATAATACATTTAATTCAATAATATAATCAAACCAAAAACACTGAAATTTGAAATATAGAGCCAAGTTCGCACATCGCTGAGCAAAGTCGCAAAATCGTTTTCAGTGTCTGATGACGAATTTCCCCACAAATCATTATCACTCAATTCTGCAAGTGGTTCTGATTTACTATCGCTGTTCTCTAGCCGGTCTAAACCCGCTTTTGACCTAAAGGGACACTTTTTGGACGCCATGGGCGTTTTTCAGTTTCCAGGCAGAAAGAACAGACAAAATGCAGGCAGGGTGCAGGACAAAGCACTCGGGACAAAATGTATGTGAAATTGGTTGAGACAGCAATGTTTTACTATGTAAAATGTAAAAAAAAAAAAAGACATTTTTTTAAATTTCCCGCCGCCAGCGGCGCCCGTACATCCCGACGTCACAGGGACAGGACACAGAAGCCGGATGCCGGCATCGGCCGGAGGAGATGGCCGGGGACGCTGCAGGGGACACATCACGGGAGCGCAGGGTAAGGTAAGTGAAGAACAAATGCCGGAGCAGTGCCGCATGGTATTCCCGAGTGTAGCTCGGGGTTACCGTTTGTGGTACTGAAATGTTACCCCGAGCTACACTCAGGAATACCGCCAAGGAGGTTAATGCAGATAAGGCACCAAGTGAATTTAATTACCCCCTTTATCACCCACAGAACCTGTATAATTAAAATGTATTTGGCTTTAAAGGAATGAGGTGGCAACCCCACATGGAGACTTTGAAGAGAAAAAAAAAAGACATTTTGGACAATTTCAAGTATGGTCAAACCTTCCCATAGACACCCTCCTAAACCTTGTGGACAGCCTTCCCAGAAGAGTTGAAGCTGTTATAGCTGCAAAGGGCGGGGCCAACTCAATATTGAACCCTACGGACCAAGACTGGGATGCCATTAAGGTTCATGTGTGCGGAAAGGCAGGCAGCCCAATACTTTTGGCAATATAGTGTGTGTGTGTGTGTGTGTGTGTCTGTATATATATATATCTCCATTCAGTCGTATCCGACCCTTGGCAATTGGACCGTCACTTGTAAGCGACTTTCTCCATGAATTCTCTTAGCAATTATCTTACAGGGTAGTTTGCCAGGTCTTTCCCCAACCCCTATTATGCAGGAGATCCCGCGTGGCTATGGATGAAACTAGGGCTATTTAGACAGGAGCCAATTTACCTACCAGCATGTCTTTGGAGTGTGGGAGGAAACCGGAGTGCCCGTAGGAAACCCACGCAAGCACAGGGAGAACATGCAAACTCCATGCAGGAGGTGCCATGGTTGGGAATTGAACCCAGATGTGCTAACCACTAAGTCAATGTGCCGCCTATATATATATGTGTATACGGTATATATATATATATATATTTACTTAATCGAGTCCACTGTGTTTAGTGTTACACAATACTGCATCCATACCTAACAATTTCATTATGTATCTTGCCACTAATGTGATCATCACGAGTCAAACATTGCACAGAATGGGAAGTGATAGGAATCAGTTATCTCCCTGGTCCCCGGGCTATACAACATGTCATCCATTCTCTGTCATCTATCTATGCCGGGACAGAATATCTCTGATATATCTCTGTACAGATTCCCTCCACCTGCCTCGGGACATGTGTGTCTCGTGTACTGCGCACAACTGGAAAATTGTATCACTTAAATTAATAGCTATGCTCCCTGGAACCATATATAAAGCTAATATATAATTTATGGAAACGAGATAAAGTGTAGCGGGGATCGGTGTCATATCGCTGAATGGGGACGGTCAGCTATCCAAAGGGGGACTCCAGGGGGAACGCAAATTTGTTTAATTACTATGCAGTGTTGCTAGACTTTAATCTCTATCTGTCTGTGTTCCTGAATGCATGGCTTTAAACTAAAGTGTTGTCCATTTGGGGGCAAATAAGACTTCCTGTGTGCTGGGGTATAAAATCTCTGGCGCATTCTGGTGGCTCCGGGGGCTGAACAGAATGTGTACCACTGCCAGTACAAGGGAATGGCTTTTTCATCGACATTTACCCATTGTGGCATGTGTGGGGTTGTGTGAGTGGCATCTAGCAATGTGAGCTCTGGCTTGATTTTATCTTTTAACATTATTTGAAGTGCACATTGTGGCACCTCATTAAAGTCTTCGCCCAGCAGTGTGGTGTGTTGCGCTGCAGTGCGGTGACATGCGGTGCCATCCAGTGTCCTATGGTGCAGTGACATGCGGTGCCATCCAGTGTCCTATGGTGCAGTGACATGTGGTGCCATCCAGTGCCCTATGGTGCAGTGACATGCGGTGCCATCCAGTGTCCTATGGTGCAGTGACATGTGGTACCATCCAGTGCCCTATGGTGCAGTGACATGCGGTGCCATCCAGTGTATGAGCTTCGTCCTTCTGATCCCTGCATCTGCAAAGTCTCCGTAAATGGCTTGTCTATCCTAGAGAAGAGGACAGGATGGATCTATGAAGACTATCAGATGTGTTTTTGGCACGTCATCAGGGCCGAGGATTGAGGGGGTACCACTGGTCCTGTACGGGGCCCAGACTAGCAGGGGGGCCCAGGTAGTTGGGTGAATCGGATGTGGGCAGGGAGGGTGATCTGCACAATGGGGGGAGAAAGGCAATTGCTGGAACTGATCCCCTGTATGGCTCTCTCTGCAGCACCCCTTGGTGCACCATACATTTCCCCATGTTACTCAAGACCCCCCCCCCACATGTGCCCCCCAATCCCGTAATGCTGTTGGCTTCTCTCCTCTCCTTCCCAGCTGCAAACAGAGTATAGGATCCTTAGGATGAAGAATGGGGGAAGGGTCCATAAATGTGTCACAATTACCAGCCCCTTCCTTTCCCATGCTACCCAAGCCCCCCCCCACACACATGTGCCCCCCACCCCCTGTAATGCTATTGGCTTTTCTCCACTCCTTCCCCGCTGCAAACACATTTTAGGATCCTTAGGATGAAGAATGGGGGAAGGGTTCATAAATATGTCACAGTTACCAGCCCCGTCCTTTCCTGAATGAACACAATGAGTGATTAGTACCAATCACTCACTGTGTTCATTCATACCTAAAGCCTAGTAAACTGTGTTTATTTGAGGGCCCTGTTACGTTTGCTGTATGGGGCCCTGTGGTTTCTGACAGCAGCCCTGGAAGTCATGCACTCCATCTTGGGGCATGCACGGTGTAACATACATTTTTCAATTGTAGCATGGGAGCAGGGACAGATGAGGCCTAAAAAAGGCACAATAAGGGCTTATGCACTCAGGGTGTTTGCTTTTCTCCTATGAGCAACTGGCAGGAGAGAAAGGTGCTTAAAAAATGTGCCTATGGGCTTGTATACACTTCAAAATGTGGCATTTGATATGCTTCTTTAAAGCACTCTGAATGCCAATCAAAGCACCTCTCACTAAATACAATGGTTACCTTACAGACCTGTTCACACTGTTGCATTTCCTTTGCTTTCTTGGTGCTTCAAAGCCTCCATCGAAGTCTATTACAATGCTTGCTAGCAGCACCTGTAGCATTTGAGGGGCATTTATTCAGTTAGCTTCATTTTGTTCTGGAGGTATTGGAGGTATGAGATTCTGGTTCATGTCTATTCTCGCAGTGTCTGGTGCAGATGCCACATCTCGTGTGTATCATGGAGCAGCAGGAAGGGGAGCGGGTTCCGGACTTGAGAGGAGCAACTAGCAGAAGACACATGTGGCGCGCAATGGGGGAATGCTATAGCGGAAGGTGAGTGGGGTCCGGAGAGAAAGGACTGAGAATCAGAGGATCAGCAGAGCTGGGGGACTGGAGTTGGAGAAACCAACAGATGTCACATGTGGTAAGCAGGGACTGGAGAGAGAAGGGACTGAGTGGTGATGAATCAGCAGAGCTGGGGGACCATTGTAGGAGAAACTAGCAGATGTCACATGTGCAATATAGCAGAAGGTGAGCAGGGACCAGAGAAGAGAATCAGCAAACTGGAGAATCAGCAGAGCAGGGGGCTATTATAGAGTTGAAGACCAGCAGAACTGGGGGTTACTACTGATTGGGGGATCAACAGAGCTGGGGTTACTACTGAGTGGGGGATCAGCAGAGCTGGGGTTACTACTGAGTGGGGGATCAACAGGGCTGGGGTTACTACTGAGTGGGGGATCAGCAGAGCAGGGGTTACTGCTGAGTGGGGGATCAACAGAGCTGGGGTTACTACTGAGTGGGGGATCAACAGGGCTGGGGTTACTACTGATTGGGGGATCAACAGAGCTGGGGTTACTACTGAGTGGGGGATCAGCAGAGCTGGGGGTTACTACTGAGTGGGGGATCAACAGAGCTGGGGTTACTACTGAGTGGGGGATCAACAGAGCTGGGGTTACTACTGAGTGGGGGATCAGCAGAGCTGGGGTTACTACTGAGTGGGGGATCAGCAGAGCTGGGGCTACTACTGAGTGGGGGATCAGCAGAGCTGGGGGTTACTACTGAGTGGGGGATCAACTGAGCTGGGGGTTACTACTGAGTGGGGGATAAGCTAAGCTGGGGCTACTACTAAGTGGGGGATCAGCAGAGCTGGGGGATACTACTGAGTGGGGGATCAACAGAACTGGGGGTTACTACTGAGTGGGGGATCAACAGAGCTGGGGGTTACTACTGAGTGGGAGATCAACCGAGCTGGGGATTAATACTGTGTGGGGGATCAGCAGAGCTGGGGGCTACTACTGAGTAGGGGATCAATAGAGCTGGGGGTTAATACTGAGTGGTGGATCAATAGAGCTGGGGGTTAATACTGAGTGAGGGATCAGCTGAGCTGGGGGTTAATACTGAGTGGGGGATCAACAGAGCTGGGAGTTACTACTGAGTGGGGGATCAGCAGAGCTGGGGGTTAATACTGAGTGGGGGATCAATAGAGCTGGGGGTTAATACTGAGTGGGGGATCAGCTGAGCTGGGGGTTAATACTGAGTAGGGGATTAGCAGAGCTGGGGGTTACTACTGAGTAGGGGATCAACAGAGCTTGGGGTTAATACTAAGTGGGGGATCAACAGAGCTGGGGGTTACTACTGAGTGGGGGATCAGCAGAGCTGGGGGTTAACACTGAGTGGGGGATCAGCAGAGCTGGGGGTTAATACTGAGTGGGGGATCAGCAGAGCTGGGGGTTACTTCTGAGTGGGAGATCAGCAGAGCTGGGAGTTACCACTAAGCGGGGGATCTGCTGAATGAAGGTAGTAATGAATTGGGGATCTGCTGAGCAGGGCTATACCTGAGTCTGAATTACTACTGAGCAGGGGTTCTACAAAGCTTCTTTAAAACAAAGAGAAAAAAAACACACATAGGGCATTTGCCAAGCTTCATTAAAGCTTCAAAAAAGCATTACTGAAGCATCAAAAACATATAAAAAATGCTTGTTGAAGTGATAGGTGTTTTAATGTTGAAATGTTAAAATCAAAGCAAGTGTAAATGAGCCCTTAAGCTGCATATGGCACCTGCGTTTAGGTGCGTTTAGGCAGGTTTAAATGCGCTCAGGCTAGGGATGCACTGATATGAATACCAGTATCAGTGCCAATACCGAGTATGAGTACTCATACTCCTGAAAATCCTCCCGATACCCAAACCAATACTTTGTGGTGCAATTTGCTCCATACATAATGAATAGGCACAAATTGCACTGCAAAGAACAGCATGTGATTTGAACAGGAATGCGGTGCGTTTCCTGTCCAAATCGTATGCGGTTTCCCCACTGCTCCTGTGTGAACCCAGGCTTGTCATAGCAAACCACATGCGGTTTGGACAGGAATCTCACCGAATTCCAGTTCGAATTGCATGCTATTCTTTGCAGTGCAATTTACGCACATTCACTTTGTATGGACACAAATCGCACTGCAAAGTATTGGTCCTCGGTACCGGTGAGTACTTGACCAAAGGTGTCGGTACTCCTACTTGTCGATTAATTAAAGGGAATCGGTGCGTCCCGAGTTTAGGCACATGGAGTGTTTGAGCGTCAATGGATTTCATTGGCCAAAATATTACTTTCATTTGACCATTGAATGAATTATCACTCAAACGCTGATACATGCGTCTAGACTCATTTAGGTGCGCCACGTGTTTTTTCTGCCCAAAAACCCCTCTCCTGAATGTGCTGGTGTTGCTGTTTTTTTTCCAGCCTGTAAACGCACCTCTTCCAGTACGCCTGTAAACACGTTTGTGTGCGTGGAAATGTGAGCCAACATAGAGGGACTTTTACAGCTAAACAAAAACCTTCTGTAAAAGTGTCTAGGAAAGACATGCATTGATATACCGCAGGTAAGTTTATGTACACTCTATTAGATACTATTGACATTTTCTGTGGGGGTGGACATTATAAACCTGGCTCATCTGCTTATTTTTGCCGCTCCCCAATTTCAAGTCTGAAGTAAGCCTAAAACGAATAATTGGTGGTTTAGTGATTTTAAAGCTCCGTATTTTGCCGATAGCGGCCCTTCCGTTAGATCCCTGATCTGTTATAATACGACTCATTACAGAAGAAGAAGCCGAAGACGGATACACTGTTGATCTTTGTTTAAGTTGAGCGCTACAATCGTTCTGGGAAAGGTTCTAGAACACACCTCCCGGCCTATATATATCCTCCATGCTGAACAGATACTTTGTGCCGTATAATGAGAGGTTCATTGAACTCCCCACCCCGCTCTCCTTCACACTCTACCATTTTCTCATCACAAAGCCCGGCCGTTCTTTCGTCCTATTATAGTCTGGAATGTCTGCAGTCTGTTCCTCGTCCGATATTGTCAGATTTCCTCTGATTTAGACGTGAAAGGACTACTGCAGTGAACTATCCTACTTTCCAAGCTTGTTAGGCGAGAATCCCATCGCCTGGGCCAAGCCGGAGACATGCCGACCATTTTTCTTTTTTTTTTCCAGTTCTAATAGAAGAATGGTGAGGTGCTGAATAATTATACCGTGCGTCTCGTATCAGCGCCCTGATGGCGTAACTGAAATATATTAACCCCTTCCCACCAAGCAATGACGTTCCTTTAACAGGGTCTGTGTGTCCAGGGGAAAGGGAGGATCGGCCAATCATATGACCACTGTGATTGGCCATCTCAGTGGTCACATAATCAGGAGCCAGTCCCACGAGTAGAGCCGAGAGCTGTCTTCTTTTATATTAGTAGTAGTAGTAGTAGGATAATAATAATAAAAATAATAATAGTAATAATAATAATAGTAATAATAGTCCTAATTATTATTTCTACTGTTGATAATTCTATTATTATTATTAGTATTGTTATTATTTTTACTAATTATTATTATTACACTAATAATAATAGTAATAATTATTATTTCTGCTATTGATACTTCTATTATTATTATTATTATTACACTAATAATAATACTAATAGTAATAAATATTATTTCTACTATTGATATTTCTAATATGTTGTTATTATTATAAGTAGTAGTAGTAGAATAATAATAATAATAAAAATAATAATAATAGTAATAATAGTAATAATTATTATTTCTACTATTGATATTTCTAATATGTTGTTGTTCTTATTATTATTATTATTATTATTATAATTATTATTATTATAATTATTATTACTAGTAGTAGTAGTAGTAGTAGAATAATAAAAATAATAATAATAGTAATAATTATTATTTCTGCTATTGATACTATTATTATTATTACACTAAGAATAATAATAATAATAGCAATAATTATTATTTCTACTATTGATATTTCTAATATGTTATTATTATTATTATTAGTAGTAGTAGTAGTAGTAGTGTAATAATAATTAGTAGTAATAATATTAGAATTATCAATAGTAGAAATAATAATTATTGCTGTTATTATTATTATTATTATTATTATTAGTAGTAGTAGTAGTAGTGTAATAATAATAATAATAATAATAATAATAATAACAGTAATGATTATTATTTCTACTATTGATAATTCTAATATTATTAGTATTGTTATTATTATTACACTAGTAATAATAGTAATAATTATTATTTCTACTATTGATACTTCTATTATTATTATTATTATTACACTAATAATAATAATAATAATAGTTATTATTTCTACTATTGATATTTCTAATATGTTATTATTATTGTTGTTATTATTATTATTATTATTATTATTAGTAGTAGTAGTAGTAGTAGTATCATAATAACAGTAATAATTAATATTTCTGCTATTGATATTTCTATTATTATTATTACTACTAATTATTCTTATTATTCTTCTTATTATTATTATTATTACACTAACACTAATAATAATAGTAATAGTAATAATATATTTTTCTACTATTGGTATTTCTAATATTATTATTATTAGTAGTAGTAGTAGTAGAATAATAATAATTATTATTATAATAAATAATAATAACAGTAGTAATAATTATTATTTCTACTATTGCTACTTCTAATATTATTATTATTATCATCATCATTATTATTAGTATTATTATTAGTAGTAGTAGTAGTAGTAGTAGTACTAGTAGTATTTTTGTTTTATTGTTATTATTTCTACTATTGCTATTTCTAATATTATTATTTTACATTTATTTATGTATTTATTTTACCAAGTTGATGAACTGAAATGGCATAGATTAGTATTCATCTCATCTCATAGCTGTCTGAAGTTTTTATAAGTTAAAGAGGTATGAAACCTAAAAGTAAACATCTGTTATATCGCAGCTCACCAATTCTTAGATGCGATGGCTGCATTCGTTTTCTTTTTAGGTTTTCTTTCTTTTATTTTCATCTGGTGATTTGGCCAGCAAGTGTGTTGTTTTTCAAAAGCACAAGCTCCCCAGCAGAATGTATCAGTTTACATGGATGATTTACGTTTAACAATGACAGGGGTGTTTCAAATGATCAGCTTTTATTTATTCATGTAAAGCCTTTTGCCCCAAAAGGAAAAAAAAAGTGTTTGCTGTAAGTTTATAAAGTGTGAGCTGGAGTTTGGCTTCAATGTGTTATTATATTTAAATCTGCCAGTGTATGTATCATCACCTCCCCTTCATATTGATAATGCCTCCTGTGCTTATTCAGTTGTGCCTTACTAATACAGGTGAAAACATGGCAAAAAAAAAATAAAGAAAGGAAAACTAATGCAGCCACCACATCTAATTATTTGTAAGCTGCAATAAAATACATTTTTGCTTTTGGGTTTACTACCGCCTTAATTTTGATACTTCCAATACTATCGATTACTTGGTTTTAAATATGTCTCCCCAAGAAGGGGATATTGGATCAATAAAATATTGATATGGAGATGTTCTTAGTTATTACAGGTATTTATATAGCGCCGTCAATTTACACAGCACTTTATATATATATTGTACATTCACATCAGTCCCTAACCCTCAAGGGGTGTACAATCTAAGGTCCCTAACTCACATTCATACATACACATAATAGGGCCAATTTAGACAGGAGCCATTCACCTACCAGCATGTCTTTGGAGTGTGGGAGGAAACCGGAGTACCCGGAGGAAATCCACACAGGCACAGGGAGAACGTACAAACTCCAGGCAGGAGGTGCTGTGGCTGGGATTTAAACCAAGGACCCGAGTACTGCCAGGGGGAAGTGCTAACCATTTAGCCACTGTTCCTCCTCGCCCTGGTGAAGGGGAAGTTTGCAATGAACATGCTCTCAGCACAGAAAGCCATGGACACATGTGTGTTTGGGCTCACCCTCTTGGCTGCTGTACATATGTGTTATATGGACAGCAAGAGGTTAAAGCGTATTTAAAGTGTGAGTTCACCTTTTTTACAAAAAAAAAAAATTAAAGGGTGAACTAACAAACTACAACTCCCCCACCCCCAGTCCCCACAACACTTCCTCAATGGATGATTAGATTTCACTACCAATGCATCCAGTGCAGCAGTCCAGGGATCTGAAAACTGTGGTCTTCTTCCCCTTCTTTCCTTAGGGATGTCAGGATGGGCCAGAGAAATTCCTATTAGTCAAAGCGGGCATGTGCCAGTACTGACCAATCAGAATCACTCTGATCTGTCCCATCATCCCTAGGGCAGGAAGGGGACAAAGACTGTGGATTTTTAAACCCTGGACCGCTGAACTAATTGCATGGGCAGTGAAAGCTAATCATTCATGGAAGTGCAGTTCACCTTTTCATTTTTTGTGAAAATGGGAAATTACACTTTAAGGACGCATTCATACTTGGCATTTCGGGAACGCATGACAAAGTACACAGAAAATGCATGTTTTGCAGTGCATTTGCACATTGCGCTTACGGTGCCATTAAATGTTGATGGAACCCCCAAGAGCAGTTAGCAGACATGCATTTTTCCACGTGTTTGGTCACGCTAAAAATGCAGCTAAACACACGCTGAAAAAAAAAGTCACATTCTACACCTGAAAGGTTCTGGAGATTCTTTGGCGCATTTGTCATGCATAGGACATGAGCTCTGAGGTACAGAGAATAAATGAGGCTGATACCAAGTCAAAGTAGAGTACTTACACTGCTTGATTTACAAAAAAAACATCTATGACTTAATAATAAATACAGAGCTGCACTAATCTGTGTATTTTATATCGTCTTGGAGTTCATTTTTAAACAAATGTCAATGACGAGCTGCTATTATTATTATTATTATTAGTAGTAGAGTTTGTAAATATTGTTAATTATTATTATTATTATTAATAATAATATTAGTAGTAGTAATAGTAGTAGTATTTGTAATTAATATTAGTAGTAGCAATAATAGTAGCAGTTGTTGTAATTATTATTATTATTTATAGTAGTAGTATGTGTAATTATTAGTATTAGTAGTAGTAACAGTATTATGTGTAATTCACATTATTATTAGAATTAGTAGTAGTATGTGTAATTACTATTATTATTATTATTAGTGATTTTTATCATTATTATTATTATTATTATTTATAGTAGTAGTATGTGTCATTATTAGTATTAGTAGTAGTAATAGTATTATGTGTAATTCACATTATTATTAGAATTAGTAGTAGTATGTGTAATTATTATTATTATTATTATTATTAGTGATTTTTATCATTATTATTATTTATAGTAGTAGTATGTGTCATTATTAGTATTAGTAGTAGTAAATATTATTATGTGTAATTCACATTATTATTAGAATTAGTAGTAGTATGTGTAATTATTATTATTATTATTATTAGTGATTTTTATCATTATTATTATTTATAGTAGTAGTATGTGTAATTATTAGTATTAGAAGTAGTAATAGTATTATGTGTAATTCACATTATTATTAGAATTAGTAGTAGTATGTGTAATTATTATTATTATTAGTGATTTTTATCATTATTATTATTATTATTATTTATAGTAGTAGTATGTGTAATTATTAGTATTAGTAGTAGTAATAGTATTATGTGTAATTCACATTATTATTAGAATTAGTAGTAGTATGTGTAATTATTATTATTATTAGTGATTTTTATCATTATTATTATTATTATTATTTATAGTAGTAGTATGTGTCATTATTAGTATTAGTAGTAGTAATAGTATTATGTGTAATTCACATTATTATTATTAGAATTAGTAGTAGTATGTGTAATTATTATTATTATTATTAGTGATTTTTATCATTATTATTATTATTATTATTATTTATAGTAGTAGTATGTGTAATTATTAGTATTAGAAGTAGTAATAGTATTATGTGTAATTCACATTATTATTATTAGAATTAGTAGTAATATGTGTAATTATTATTATTAGTGATTTTTATCATTATTATTATTATTATTAGTAGTAGTAGTAGTAATAGTAGTAGTAGTAGTATGTGCAATTAATATTAATATTAATAATAATAATAATAATGTTAATAATTACTAGTACTACTACTCATAACAACAACAACAACAACACCACAAATAATAATAATAATAATAATAATCATTATTATAATAAAAATCACTAATAATAATAATTAAACATACTAATACTAATAATAATAATTATTATTATTATTATACAGTATTTATATAGCGCCAAAAGTTTGCTCAGCACTGTATAGTATTATGTGTAATTATTATTATAATTACACATAATACTATTACTACTAATAATTACACATACTACTATAAAAATAACAATAATAATAATAAGTATTATTATTATTAGTGATGAGGATTATGATTATTATAATTATGATTATGATTATTATTGTTAATAGTAGTAGTATTTGTAATTATTGTTTTTATTATAATGTATTTTTAAGCTCTTTTGAGCTACACCATGGAAAAAAAATCACATCTATTTTCAAGTTTCTACGCTTTCACTCCCATTTCTACTGCTTTTATGTTTCTGAATATATTCGGAAAGCCACGTCTATTCTTGTTATCAAAATAT
Source organism: Staurois parvus (assembly GCF_062004578.1). Lineage (NCBI taxonomy): Eukaryota > Metazoa > Chordata > Amphibia > Anura > Ranidae > Staurois > Staurois parvus. The sequence goes on along the minus strand of NW_028318575.1, from coordinate 5,201,924 downwards.
TGTTTCGAAGAATGGAAAAGAATCAGAATCTTGTGTAATAAGATGACAACATATCAAATATCTGACAGTGATAAAGGCACGGATTTTCCGTCAATTGTATAATGGATTTTCTGACAGTGATTAAGTCGTGTATTTCGGTCTAGCGCGCCCCCAGGCAATAAAAAGGAAGGAGCAGACTTTGCAGTACTAACTATTAATATAAAGGAAAAAAAGGTTATATGAACATATACACACGCACACAGGAAAGTACACTAAAAAAAAGGAAAAAGAGAAGGCAAAAATAATGAAAATGCATACACACAAGGAGAAAAATACAGCTTTACAGAAATATATTTCACCACAAATTGTTCTTGCAGTGGAATTTCCGACTTAATGTTCGGTCACAGTATTATGGAAGTCATCCATTCCCCAGGAAGACAGATTTCATTTCGTTCTCTTTTAATTTATTTTGACACACCTAATTAACTGGATTGGATTTAGTGCCTTGTCTTGGCATTCGTCAGTTTGTATCTGTGGAATACTAAATTGTAATGACCTAGTAGAATATGCGATCATCTTAAAAGGAGAAAATAAGTTTTGAGGACGTAAAAGCATTGTGTATATTCATCTTTTATTTATCATTATCATTGTTATTATTATATTATTGTCCTTTACAATACAGGGGAACATAAAACACCACAGGCGTATTCAATAAATGAAAAATGCTGGCATACTGCACCTGTAACAACCAATCAGAAAACACATTAACCAGTCAAATCAATATAACACGGATTCTGATTGGTTGCTCTGCATATTTTATTGCCTTTACCAACTTTCGGTGTGTGTATACAGTTGTAACTTTGTGCACAGGGACTACTTTTTGTGTTTATTAAAGGGTTAATTCACCTTGGTAAAAAAAATACCTATGACAGTGGTGGTCAATTTTTTTAATATGGGGGGGGGCTCAGGTGCAGCCCCCAACATCAAGTGCAGCTAGTGATACAAGAGTTGGCCAGAGACTGGGGACTTGATACAAGAGGTGGTCAATGCCTCCTGCTCCATCACAGGTGTCAGTCTCATTCCAGCATCCTGGTATTGGCTGTGATACATTCTCCCTGTCTGTCCACCTGCAAGGTGATTGATGTGGCCAGTCTCTGGATGGACACCAAACCTGATTTAAGCCAGCCAAGCCTGCAGTCTCATGCTTGTGATACCATGTGTAATACGTGCTCAAACTCCCTGTCTGTCTGTCCTGCTGTGTCGTTTGATTCCCCGTTTTTGACCGTGGATTGGATGAACTTTGCCTGCCCTTTGACTACAGATTGGACATGGACTACTCTGAAACTTATCATGTACCTGGATTATCATTGAACCCCTTGGCCTGTCTGCCAACCGCAAGTACCTGTTTTCTGTGTTCAGTTTGCACCTGCCCTGGAGTGGTAGTCAGGCACTACCGCATTGTGTATAAGTCCTGGGGGCAACACTGTACTGGTAGGCCTGCTTGCCTTATCGGAAAGGGGCTGCGATAGGTGAAAAACACATAAGCCAGCTATAGTACCTGTTCACCTGCGTAAGGGGTAAGCGTGACAGTCAGACACTGGGGACATATACAAGAGATGGTCAGAGACTACGGAGGTGACACAAAAGATGGCCAAAGACTGCGTACATGAAAAGAGATGGTCAGAGACTGCAAAAATAATACAAGAGATGAGCAGAGACTGCAGGCATGATGCAAGAGATGGCCAGAGACTAGGGACATGATAAAAGAGATGGGCAGACTGCAGGCATGATGCAAGAGATGGTCAGAGACTATGGACATCATATAAGAGATAGTCAGAGACTGCAGGCATGATGCAAGATATGGTCAGAGACTATGGACATCATATAAGTGATAGTCAGAGACTGCAGGCATGATGCAAGAGATGGTCAGAGACTGCAGGCATGATGCAAGAGATGGTCAGAGACTGGGGACATGATAAAAGAGATGGGTGGAGACTGCAGGCATGATGCAAGAGATGGTCAAAGACTATGGACATGATACAAGAGATGGTCAGAGTCAGTGCACTTGGATGTTGAGTTGCTGTTGTTCCCAGTTGCTTCCACTTTATTATAATCCCACTAACAGTTGAGCGTGGAATATTTAGTAGCCAGGAAATGTCACGGATGGACTTATTGCACAGGTGGCCACCTATCACAGGACCACGCTTGGAGTCACTGAGCTCCTGAGAGTGACCCATTCTTTCACAAATGTTTGTAGAAGCGGTCTGCATGCCTAGGGGCTTGATTGTATACACCTGTGGCCATGGAGGGGATTGGAACACTGGAATCCAATGATTTGGAGGGCGGGGCCAATACTTTTGGCAATAGTGTAAGCAAAAATCATAAAACTCTTTTTGGTCCCAGCTAGGGATGGGTGCACTAAAAGGCAAAAGACTTTTTCTTAGCAGGCTGACAAATGTGGAAATGCTGTTGCAAAAGTGACTGCAGAGCTTAATCTCAGTCCCGTGAAGACTGCATCCTGTATAGACTGAGACTGAGCTCTGCAGTCACTTTTGCAGCAGTTGTTTTCTTATTCTGGGTCACAATCCTGCGCAATGTCCTTTTGTTTCTTTCTGTCAGTTGACCATGTTGACTGCTCTTATGATTATCAGACAATGTTTTCCTGGAAACTGTACATGCCGTCATAACCTTTGATACTGTACCTTGCGACATGGCAAATAAATTGGCAACTTCAGTCACAAAGGCATCAGCTAAGCAGCACCAACAATTTGGCCTCTTTGAAGCTCAGTAAGCTCTGACATGACTCCGTATTACTAGCAGCGTACACAGTGAATGACGAAAGTGAGGCTTCCCTCCTGTTAGCTAGGTGTCTCATCACACAGCGAAAGCAAAAGAATGTCATCACTTCCACTTTCAATGCTTTCAAAGCGAAACATGTCGTCACTTTCACACTTGCAAATCATGTGTTTCTATGTTTTTTGTCTAACCTCTGTAAGTCTGATGTGATTAAAGTGTAAACCTAGAACATAAATGTAATATAATGAAATTCTGTGCTGCTTACTAGTACCTGTGGTCGCCTATTTAGTTTTTTTTTCTTTTAAAGTGTAACTCAGATTCGGATTAATTGGTTATGTCGTGTTATTTCGGTGACTTGCTTGTGACTTCCATGCGACTTGCTTGAGACTTCATTATACTTCGATGAGACTTGCTTGACTTTGATCTAGCTTGCTTGTGACTTTGATGTTCTGCGATTTTGGCTTTTTTCAATCATAACAACACAGAGTGTGAAACATATTATTGAATTTACAAATTCTCTGAAGTCGTGAACAAATGAAACAAATGAATATGAATGAATTTGATTTTTTCATTATAATTTATTTCGAATTCGCTGAAATGTGTTTCTATTTTGATTTGGAGATTTGGATACCTCCGAATCTCCGAATAATGAAAAATTTTGATTTGTAACAAAATGAATTGCACATGTCTAGTCCTTTGCAGACTGATTCTGAAATTAAAGGTCTGGTTCATTATAATCACCTGATGCACTCTCAATGTTTTAATGAAAAACGTTGCAGTATCTGCATCGCTTTTATAAGTATTTTAATCTTGTAGAGGGTAGAATTTCTATTGCAGAAGATGCCTAAAATGTTGACTTGTATCCAGGGGCGGACTGACCATTTGAAAACTCTGGCACTGTCCAGGGTCAGTAGGGGAGCCCCTGAGATACCGCTGGTACCTTTATCATAGGCTTTTTTGAGTTTGGGCAAGGACACAGGGACCCTATGATCCCCTATTGCTCGGGGGCCCCATGAGTTGTCAGTCCACCCCTGGTTGTATCTTAGTGTAGATGTTTGGGAAAATCAGTGAGAGAATCAACTAATCAGGAAATGATGTTTCTAGTGGCATTGTGTACACCAGTGGTATAGAGAACACCTCCGGGTTGCCACATTGCATTGAATTTTACAGCAAAATTACGGCGGCTGCAGATTGAAAAGGAAAAAAAATCATTTTTAACAACATTAAATTACAGCATGGCTTGTGCACCAATTGTATGTGCTATTTTATTTTTTTATTTGCTGGAATTGTTTTCACAAAAGTGGAGTTATCCTTTAAGCTGGTGATCCTGCAGGTAAAACACTTCTGTCCTAGAGTGACAACACTGTACTGTTTACAGACAGGTATCACGGTGGATCTCTAGAGCACCTCATCCCTCATAATGCAAAACCAGTCAAAAAAACCAGTCAAAAGCAAATGGGTCTTTATTGAAGGTGCTACTTCCCAAAAAAGTTATTAGGAAACTTCGAGATACTGTTACAAACATCCTCTTTTTGGTAGCATAGTCAAACCATTTTTTTGCCTTTAAAATCCCAAAGTTTAAAAACAAAGTTGTTAGATTTGCACATCAGTACAGCAATCACATTTATGATACAACTTTCTAAAGTGGTATTGAACCCAAAACCAAAAATTTAATTTATTGCAGTTCTAGTCCTTAGATGTGGTGGCTGCATTAGTTTTCTTTTTTAGGCCTTTTTTCCCCTCTGTTTTCAGCTGGTGATCTGGCCAGTAACACACCTCCTGTATTAGAGCGCCCCTACTCTGGATGAAAGAGCACAGAAGGCACCTTTGGACAGCAGCACTGGCAGTCTGGGGGGAGAGTAGTGTTAGATGTACTAGCAGATTTAGATACACTAACAAATTGAAACCAAACTCCAGCTCACACTTTATAAGCAGTTACAGCAATGCAAGGTGGGGCCTCTATGGACTGGAGTTGTTCTCCATTGCATCCCACATATGTTTGATTGGATTGAGATCTGGTTGGTGGCAAAGTCAACACCTCAATACCATTGTTGTGTTCCTCAAACCATTCTTGAACCATTTGTGCAGTGTGGCAGGGCACATTATCCTACTGAAAGAGGCCACAGCTTTCATGGAATACCATTACTTATCCCTGTACTGCTGTCACAGAGAGGGAGGGGGGGCAGCTGGCAGCAGCTGCAGAATTGGGAACATGTTACATGTTCCACCCTAAAAACAGGTGGAGCATTTAAATATATGTTCCCATAGATCAGTGGTTCTCAACCTGTGGGTCGCGACCCCTTTGGGGGTCGAACAACCCTTGCACAGGGGTCGCCTAAGACCATCGGAAAACACATATTTCCAATGTGTAAAGAGCAGCTACTGTGTAGAAAGCAGCTACTGTGTAGAAAGCAGCTACTGTGTTGAAAGCAGCAGTATTAGAGGTAAAACGACACTTCATGAATTATAATTACTGGGTAAATAATTTTATGGTTGGGGGGTCACCACAACATGAGGAACTGTATTAAAGGGTCGCGGCATTAGGAAGGTTGAGAACCACTGCCATAAATGAACTTATCTTTTAAATGGTGCTTTACGTTTGGAGAAAGAGAGCATTGTCACCCTATAACAGGAAGCTTCTGGAAAAGCTCTTCAAGGCAGGATTTTGAAGAGGAACTTCTGTCTCAATAATGCTGGCCCCATACCTTCCCATGCCACCATATTTGAACGTGTACCAAAGGCCTGCTGCACTACTGCTTACAAGCTGAGATTACGTGCAGAAAACCAGCTATTTAGGACCTCCATAACTATACAGTTGTGCTCAAAAGTTACATACCCTGGTAGAAATTGTGAAATTTTGGCATTGATATTGAAACTATGACTGATCATGCCAAACAATGCTCTTTTATTAAAGGATGATGATCATATGAAGCCATTTATTATCACATAGTTGTTTGGCTCCTTTTTAAATCATAATGATAACAGAAATCACCCAAATGGCCCGGATCAAAAGTTTCCCTCCCCTGGAATGTTTGGCCTTGGTACAGACACACAAGGTGACACACACAGGTTACAATGCCAATTAGAGGTTAATGTCCCACATCTGTGGCTTTTTAAATTGCAATTAGTGTCAATGTATAAATAGTCAATGAGTTTGTTAGCTCTTACATGGAAGCACTGACTAGGCTAGATACTGAGCCATGGGGATCAGAAAAGACCTGTTAAAATTCCTGCGTAACAAGGTAATGGAACTTTATAAAGGTGGAAAAGGACATAAAAAGATGTCCAAAGCCTTGAATATGCCAATCAGTACTGTTAAATCACCTATTAAGAAGTAGAAAGTTTGGGGATCTCTTGATACCAAGCCATGGTCAGGTAGACCAAGAAAGATTGCAGCCATAACTGCCAGAAGAATTGTCCGGGATTCAAAGAAAAACCCACAGGCAACCTCAAAAGAAATACAGGCTGCTCTGAAACAAGATGGTGTGGTTGTTTTTAAGGAGTACAATAAGGTGACACTTGAACAAAAATGAGCTGTTTGGTCGAGGTGCCAGAAAGAAGCTTTTACTGCACCAATGCCACAAAAAAGCCCGGTTACAATATGTCTGACAACACCTTGACATGCCTAACCGGGCCTTCTTGTGTCATTGATGCAGTAAAGGCTTCTTTCTGGCATCTTGACCATCCAGCTCATTTTTGTTCAAGTGTCATATTGTGCTCCTTCAAAACAAAAACACCAACTTTTTCCAGAGCAGCCTGTATTTCTTTTGAGGTTGCCTGTGGGTTTTTCTTTGAATCCCGGACAATTCTTCTGGCAGTTGTGGCTGCAATCTTTCTTGGTCTACCTGACCTTGGCTTGGTATCAAAAGATCCCCAAACTTTCCAATTCTTAATAGGTGATATAACAGTACTGATTGGCATATTCAAGGCTTTGGACATCTTTTTATGTCCTTTTCCATCTTTATAAAGTTCCATTACCTTGTTACGCAGGACTTTTGACAGTTCTTTTCTGATCACCATGGCTCAGTATCTAGCCTAGTCAGTGCTTCCATGTAAGAGCTAACAAACTCATTGACTATTTATACACTGACACTAATTGCAATTTAAAAAGCCACAGATGTGGGACATTAACCTCTAATTGGCATTTTAACCTGTGTGTGTCACCTTGTGTGTCTGTACCAAGGACAAACATTCCAGGGGAGGGAAACTTTTGATTTGGGTTATTTCTGTTATCATTATGATTTAAAAAGGAGCAAAACAACTATGTGATAATAAATGGCTTCATAGGATCATCATCCTTCAATAAAAGAGTGATTTTAGGCATGATCAGTCATATTTTCAATATCAATGCCAAAATTTCACAATTTCTGCCAGGGTATGTAAACGTTTGAGCACAACTGTATGTGTCGTTGTGTAAGGGCATAAAAACCACAAGCATGCACAGTTGTGCCGAAGGTCTCTGGTAGGTTTCTGAAGGATTTGAAGAGTATTTCATCTCTTCTGCACATGCATGGAATCAAGCCTAGTCAAGAAAAGTCAAAATCTCTTAAACAAAGGTTCAGGTTCACGTAATTTGTTTTTTTTGGGGTGACGGTCCGCTTTAATGAAAGCTACAGAATCAACAATATTATATTTACTTTTGAAAATACATTAGGCGTTAAAGCTGACTTTAGTGATTTGGTTTTACATATACTTTATATTCAAATATTTTTATTAAAAGATTTTAACATACAAATAAGGATATACGAGCATCAACATATAAAGGTTCACATTTGGGAGGTACAGTATATGGAAGAGAAATGAGGAAGGATCCCCACCAGTTGGCTTGGTTTTACATATACTTTAAATAAGAATTTTTTTTGATATGCCAACATCTGTCTCAATTCAAAATCAATCCTCATTTTAATATAGTGGGAGGAGCCATATATATCATCCGTTTATCCCCTGTAACCATTTAGGCATCTGAGACTGCTGGTTTATAGCACAGACTAAATTTATAGAGCCATTTATTATAACTTGCCTAAAGCTGTTTCAGCAATCCTGGCATCCATCGGCCGTAAGCAGATTGGCTATATTATTAAATATCAAGGATAAAGTTTAGAAGAGTTCCTTCTTAATTTTTATAATTTTTTTTCTGTACCGTGACTCAAGCACGAAGTTTTCCGCTGCAAGCCAAACCTCGGGATAGTTCTCCAGCTGTAACCTATCAATCATACCATCAATTATCCCCCTGATTCCTCATAAATCTTCCTCCATAAGTTCAAACAGATAGCAATGAATATCTGCCTTACAAATTAAATTGAGTTCTATAGCTGGGGGACTTTGCTGTGTAAGTGATTACGTTTTTTTTCCCATCTACGGTCGCCGAGCCACCGACCTCTACACATTAACCATGCTGTCAGCGGGTCGAGGAGAGGTAGTAACAAATACGTCAAAGACACATAGCATCAGCAAAGGTTAATGAGAGTATTAGAAGACTGAGAAAAGATTTCTGTGATTGGCACTGGGCACAGCGGGTTAAGCTACGAAAGCACTGATGCGATGGTGGTATTTTTGTGCATTGTCAACGGTGTTCTCTGAAGTCAAAGTAAGAGGTGTGATTACAGATTAGGAAAGGTACCGAAATGAGAGTAATGCGTCAGACAGAATTTATTTGGGAATATTTAGTGGTATAGGATTATTGCTGTCAGGGTTGGTGTTTGTAACCAGTCCTATTTTCAAAGGGAGAACAAATTGCATCTCTAGTTTTTTTTTTTACAATAAACAAAATTATCGCATTTGCATGAGTCCAGTGGCACAGAGTAAGCACAGCAGCCAGCCATAAAACTACAAAGATCCTTCACATCATGACAAATGGCACCATTGGGGTAAAGATAGTCTGGAGGAGAAAGCCTGATTGTGAGTCAAGTTTGTTGTGAGTCCAGTTTTGGTTGTGAGTCCAGTTCTTGGTTGTGAGTTCAGTTTTTGGTTGTGAGTCGAGTTAGTTGTAAGCTTAGTTCTTGCTTGTGTGTCCAATTGGTTGTAAGTCTAGTTCTTGGCTGAGAGTCCAGTTGGCTGTGAGTCTAATTCTTGGTTGGGAGTCCAGTTGTTTGGAAGTCCAGTTCTTGTTTGTGAGCCCAGGTCATTATTGTGAGTCCAGTTCTTGGTTGTTAGTCCAGTTCTTGGTTGGAAGTCCAGTATCCAAGGCAAAACAGTTTGGGGTTTCACAGCTTTGTTAGACCTTCAGTTGGTTGTGAGTCTAGTTCTTGGTTGTGAGCCGAGGTCATTATTGTGAGTAAAGTTTTTGTTTGTGAATCCATTTGGTTGTGAGTCCAGTTCTTGTCTGGGAGTCCAGTTGGTTGTGAGTCCAGTTCTTGGTTGTGAGTCCAATATCCAAGGAAAACATTTGGGGGTTTCACACTTTTTTAAACCTGCAGTTGGTTGTGAGTCAAGTTCTTGGTTGTGCATCCAGTTTATAGTTATGGGTAAAGTTCTTAGTGGTGGGTCCAATTGGTTGTGTGTCCTGCTCTTGTTTGTGCGTACTGTTTTTGTTTGTGCATCCTGTTCTTGTTTGTGAGTCCAGATAGATATAATTTAGACTCTATATATCCCTACGAAAAGTATTACTCTCACCCTCGAAAGTGTAAATAAAATATAATCTTTTCAATGCTCTCTCTGTCACACCCCCAACAGTTGCCCTCATAAATAGTGCAAAAACATATATCAACAAATGTCCACATATGAGTCCATGTAAAGTGCTTTTTCAAACGTTGAGGACTAATCCACTTTGCTGCTCTTCAATCCAAGACACCCAAATCAGGATACCTCAAAAAAATATAAACTAAATATAGTGCATTATCGTTTCAACAGAAAAGAACACTCGTGAGACTAAAAGTGATTCCTCCTATACTCCCACCCGTGACAAATCAACACTCCAAAAATTGTGATTCAGTGCAACACTCCACAACCAGTGTCACCATCCAAATGTAATGAATACCATTACCCTCTCATGGATGATAAGGACTAATAGTGATCACATGCATCAAAATGAGTAGTGCCATCACTCTTGTGGTATAAAATACCATTACCCTCTTCAAATGCAGACCGAGCAAAAACTCCTTCAAGGCAATCCAAAATATCCCCCTCTCCGGAAGCTTCCTGCTGCTTCCAATCCACCTTCCCCGTTCCTCAAAGGGGCAGATAATATAAGACTCAGTGGAGTATATAAAAAGGAATTCACAAATTTATTCACAGCTTACATAGAAAACGCCAACGTCCATCCTCTCCCACAGTCCATACGTGAACTCCAGTATCCAAGATGGCCGTGCCGCTCCTTCCGGTTTGAAATTCTAGTGTAACGTCCTTACGTCTCTGACGCGTTTCGTCACTTCCGACTTTTTGTGAAAAAGTCGGAAGTGATGAAACGCGTCAGTGCCGTAAGGACGTTACACTAGAATTTCAAACCGGAAGGAGCGGCACGGCCAGTTCTTGATTGTGGGTCCAGTTGGTTGTGAGACCAGTTCTTGGTTGTAAGTCCAGCTTGTGGTTGTTATTCCAGTTCTTGGTTGTGGGTCCAGTTCTTCTAATTCATACTAAAAGTCATTTACATGATAAGAAAAATGAAGAATGGATAAAACTACTTATAAAATAAGAGTTCTTTTGTTAATGTTTAAACCTTTTATATTTGAAACACCATTGTTACCATGTTAGATATAATAACATCATAACAAGCTGCATATAGATGCCTCCAGTCCTGTTGGATTATGGTAGAAGTGAGGCATTAGGGTTGATTCACTAAAGACAAATAGGCTGTTCACATTGCAAGGGAATTTTCATTTAGCTTAGTAACTTCTATCATCCATTCATGCACAAGCAAAAATGTTTTTTTTTAATTTTCTGTACACGTCGTTATTCTTTGCAAATTGACTTTTCACTACATTAAGTTATATTTTCCCAAGGTGAAATGAACTTGCAAAGTAAACTGTCTATTTGATTTTAGTAAATCAACTCCACGATCTTCGACTTTGCTAGGAAGGCACAATATGAGATGTGCCAATGGGTCAAGACTCACTGGCATTATCCATACACCTGCCATTGCTTCCTTTCCACAGCATAAAAGCAGCCTTTAGAGCAAAGCACTGGACTTCCAGAAGTCTTCAAGGGAGCTGGAATTCAATGAGTACCTTCATTTTCCATGTCTCTTCTGTTCAACTGTGAAATGCTGCAAAAATATTCAGTAAATACTTTGGCCTTCTCTTGCTGCCCCCTGCCTACAATGACTATTGAGGGAGTAGTAACAAATACGTCAAAGACACATAGCACCAGCAAAGGTTTTCAACATTTTCTATATACTCCAATGGTAGGAGTGTGACATGAAATCTACTCATCTTCTTTGTTTCTGCATAAGTGGAAGGAGTGGTGTAGTGACAGTGGAAGGAGTCAATGAAGCAAGGTAAAATACAAGCACAAGTGAGTGCTACTGCTTAGCCCAATTGGAATAGGCAAATCCACCTGAGTATGGGTGATTCATCACTAAATTGTGTGGATGGCACAATGCTCATCAAAAGGAAACTGGAAAATGAAAGCCAGTCCACCCCTTAGGAATACCTTTGTCAAAAGTAGAACCTGGTAAGCTGATAAGCCAGGACCTGACTTTTCATACTATGGGGTTTATTTACTAAAGCTGGAGAGTCCAAAATCAGACTCCCTTCTGCATAGAAACCAATCAGCTTCTAACCTCAGCTTGTTCAATGAAGCTTTGGCAATGAAACCTGGAAGCTGATTGGTTTCTATGCAGAAGGGAGTCTGATTTTGGACTCTCCAGCTTTAGTAAATAAACCCCCATATGTCTTGGTTACTCCAACAGTGAGATTTCAGTGCCCAAACTCTTGACCTCTTCCTGCCCACTTGGGAATTTTGGGTATTCCCACCCCCTATGTCTTCCCCATCTCCTCCTGTTGCATTCTCCATTATATAAAAAATATCACAAAAATCCAATGGGAAGAGTGAGAACCCCTCATAATGAGCAGCACAAGTGTTTAGATCCATTCATGAATAAGCATGTTGTATTTGTTGCACACCATACAGTTTTACCTACTCTAATATTTTGCTCAGTGCTGCTGGGAACTGATGGATGACACCACCAAGTTCTCAAGGGACCCTGTGTGGTCCAGAAATGTTGGCTTGTAGTTTTGTTTTTTCCTTTCTCAATAAAGAACACAATTCTTTTATGTGAATATCTGTTTTAGATGTGCAGAACCGGAAGCTCAGCACAGGGATCTCACAGACAGAATACCCTAGGGATAGAACAGCCTGTCAAGGTGTTTCATTCTCTAGCATCTACCAAACATTCTTCAACAAACTTCTTACATATCAGATAGAGTAATCTAGCTATTGAATGATATATTGAAAAAAGATGTCTTTAAGAGCCCATTCACACCACAGTGCTTGCATTATCTTGCACATAATGCATTCATACTGGCATTCATACTACTCCTTTTAAGGGCTGGATCACACATTCCTGTGCAGTGCGATCTTGTAGTCCATTCATTTGTATGGGCTGCAAATCCCACCAGAACAGGGGGGGCTGACAACTCATGGGGCCCCCGGGCAAAAGGAGATCAGGGGGCCCCTGTGTCCTTGCCCAAAACTCAAAAAAGCCTATGAAAAAGGTACCAGGGGCATCTCATGGGGCCCCCTACTGACCCTGGGCCCTCGGGCAGTGCCCGAGTTTCCAAATGGTCAGTCCGCCCCTGCACCAGAATGCAGCAAAAGTGATGCATGCACTACTTTTGAAAAACGTGCCACACCAAATCGCATGGTTCTGTGATACTGTGTGATTTGGTGCCCAAAATGCACTGCATCTGCAATCTCCATATGGAGTACCATTACCATTACAATGTTTGGGCTGGAGACCACACTGGGATGATAGTTGGTAGGTGTCTTCGGGAGGAATGAAGAAGGGATCACTTCTAGTGGGTAGAACCTGAAGGTGGATAGTAGTGATGGACCACCTTGGGCTGCTATCGTTCGGTACAACAATGCGGTTGTTTCATCAAGAAATAGTTGGGTCAGCAGGGAGGTACATCCTGTGTCCAAAAAGATGCAAATCTTGATGAGGGATTAGGAACATTTATTTAAAGTGTAAACATATAAATCAAGCCAACACATTTCAAAGGACTTGCCTCCCCCTTCCTCATGCTGTTGTTGTGTGCTTAAGGATGGGGGTGGGCTCCAAAGCAGTAGTTTGGCCAAGTGCCGGCTTGTACTATGCAGGGGAGTTCTGGTGTGAACTGGCCCTTAATGTGTTGTTAACATGTATCTCTGTTAATTTTTTAAAATGTCTGCATGTCATTGTTATGCGCCACAGTGCATTGATACGACATTTCAGCCCATTGAAACGCAATATGCGGCGCAAAAGCAAAATATGCCCCACTTTTTTTATTCAAATGCAAATTGTCCTGATCCTGTGCCAGGATTGGGTGAATGATTCCTAATGCCATATCATATTCTTTTTTTTTTCAACAATAAGAATATCTTTTGTATTTTTTTCTTTGCATTTGGTGTTTAGTCATATTTATTTGTGACTTCCTAAGCATGCAGTATTGGGTAGCCCCCTCCCCTCATTTTATTGTACAATTGTACAAAAGAGGAAAGAATATTTTGAAGACATTTTACTAATAATAAATGTATTAAGAAAATGGGACTTTAACGGTATCAATAAGGAAAAATATATTCACAAAAGCATCTTAAAAGTCTAAAGGTTTGTATTCATATACATTAAAACACATTTAGAATAATACTAAATGAGATCCAGTGCCATTAAAAAAAAAAATCTTAACTTGTTTGTTATTGGTAACATCAAATTGTAATACCAGTCCAATAATACGATTTAAATGGAACTTGTTTTGAAGACATATTCATTTATAACTCAATCGAGATAGCCTTTACAAGGATATCTAATCATTCAATCAAGTGGAAAATGAAGGAAACAGCTAATCAGTTAATTGATTTCACTGAGACAGATCCATGTCTATTTCTATTTTCAAACTGCCTGGCTCAGGCTTAAAAAAATGACATTTTGTAAATTAATCTGATTAGCTATGCTAAATTAAGTAATAAAGGTAGTTTAGAACTGAACATTTAGAAGTATATTGTAAGTGGCATTGCGAGAGAACTAGCAAGCATTGTCAAGTTGGGCTCTGTTTTCTAAAACCAAGAACAAAAAATTTATATATTGCAGCTTACCGGTCTGTACCTGTGGTGGCTGCATTTATTTTCCTTTTTTTAGGTATTTTTTTCCTTTTTTATTTGTGTTTTGTTCTTTGTCCCACATGAGCAATAGCTCTAATTTTTTAAAAATATTTTAAGAACAGGGTAGGAGGTAAGTAGTACACACTTCTCAGAAGTAAAAGAACCATGTATGACTTTTTGAAACTTTTTGAAAAGACCTGATGACACAATAGGAACTGTGGGCTAGTTTGGCCAACGGGGACATGAAAAGCAATAAAATCTGATCAAGGATGTCACCTTATTCCACTCTCTCCAAAATAAAGCCTTTATTGGACTTCCACAACAAATACTATAAATCTGACATATCAGACTAGATGTCGCTCCACTTCCTTAAACTGAACCTCTCCAAAACCGAGTTTCTTGTCTTCCCCCCAGCCCGGACACCACCCCCCATTGACTTCTCCGTCACACCCAACAATGCCACCATCAAACCCGCCCAGCAGGCCAGAGTACTGGGTGTCATTCTGGACTCCAACCTATCCTTCCAGCCCCAAACCAATCTTTAACAAACTCATGCAGACTCCACCTCCGCAACATCGGCAAAATCCGCACGTTCCTAACCCCAGAAACCACTAAACAGCTCATCCACTCCCTCATCATATCACGACTCGACTACTGCAACTCCCTCCTCACTGGCCTGCCTCGCCGCTGGCTATCCCCGCTTCAATCGATCCTGAATACGGCTGCCAGACTCATTCACCTTTCCAACCGCTCCATCTCTGCCACCCCCCTCTGCCAATCCCTCCACTGGCTTCCGATTGCGCAACGGATCAAATTCAAAATCCGAACACTGATGTACAAAGCTGTCCACCATACTGCCCCGAACTACATCTCTGACCTAATATCCAAGTACCGCCCAGCACGCACACTCCGCTCCTCACAAGACCTCCTTCACTCTAGTTCCCTGGTCTCCTCCTCCCATGCCCGCCTCCAGGACTTCTCCAGGGTGTCACCCATCCTCTGGAACTCCCTGCCCCAACCCATCAGATTATCACCTACTCTCCTCTCCTTTAGGCGCACCCTGAAAACCCATCTCTTCAGGGAAGCCTACCCCACCCCCTGCTAACCTGCCGACCTCCTCCACTCTTCCTACCACCCCATCCCCCACAGCTATCTCCTCCTGTACCACTATCCCCTCCCTCCTAGATTGTAAGCTCAAAAGAGCAGGGCCCTCGATCCCCTCATGTTTTGCATTGTATTGGTATTGTTCTGTCACATGTTCTGTCCCCCTTTGTAATGTACAGTGCTGAGCGAACCATTGGCGCTTTATAAATACTGTATAATAATAATAATAATAATAATAATAAATCCAGACTATATAAGGGGCCTACCATGCCCTTCCAGTGATAGGTAAACACCCAATGGTGAAAAAAAAGTACTTTTTTTGCACACAAAGTTTAAAATATGCAACTTCCCCATATAGATGGATATAGAGGTTGCAATAGTAGAAGGCTTAGTGTTCAAGATTTAAATCAATCAGTCTACATATTTTGCAGGACTTTTGCTTTCATCAGGGCTGTGGACAAAGCTTTCTTAAGAGACTAAACAGGGAAAAGAAATCTATCTAGAAAAAAAACACCAAACACCAAAAATACATAAAGAAATAGGAGCAATATATGAAAAAAATATATAACAAATATATAAAAACTGTCCAAACATCCAGTGAGGTAAAAAGATACAAGAGTATGGAAAAAAAAATGAAAAAAAAACCCCACACAAAACACGTATGTATTCACTGATACCCACCTCACACCAGCTGACCCAAAAAACAAATATATAAAAACAGGTGTCCCCCTACCTGGCCTGTGGGAGGGTATACAGTCCCGGGGGGGAGATCTATCAAATTGCATCTCAAAATCTAAGTAAAAAAGACCAAGAACAAGAAGGAAAAAACAAATGTATATGCCAATCTACACTCACCGGCCACTTTATTAGGTGCACCTTGCTAGTGCCAATAAAATCTCCCCCACACCATTACACCACCAGCCTGAACCGTTGATACAAGACAGGATGGATCCATGCTTTCATGTTGTTTACAACAAACTTTGACCCTACCATCTGAATGTCATAGCTACCAGTCTGTGGATTCTCCTCTGACATCAACAAGGCATTTTCCTCCACACAACTGCCGCTCACTGGATATTTTCTCTTCTTTGGACCATTCTCTGTAAACCCTAGAACTGGTTGTGCGTGAAAATCCCAATGATCTGTGTATAGCGTTCACCATGACCAGTGTGGAAAATAGTGTGTATAGTGTGGCTGACAGCTGATGAGGATTCCCAAGTATGCAAAGTGCACGCACAACAAAACCTGCCAGGAGTTTGCTTTGCTCTTCATTAACCTGCCTAGCGGTCTGATTATGTCCATATTTCTGTGCTCAAAGTGGTACATTTTTTTGCATGGAAATATGTATTTTTTTATTGTAGGCTGTAATTTTCAGGAATAACTCACTGAAATCTGTCCGAACAAGAGTCTAGTAAACATCCCGGGTAGGATAAAATTTGAAACACGAAATCATAAATTATGATTTAATAAACAATCACAAAAAAAAATAATATAATAATAATCAATTTTATTCAATAATATAATCAAACCAAAAACACTGAAATTTGAAATATAGTTCGCACATCACTGAGCAAAGTCGCAAAATCGTTTTCAGTGTCTGATGAGGAATTTCCCCCACGAATCATTATCACTCAATTCTGCAAGTGGTTCTAATTTACTATTGCTGTTCTCTAGCCAGTCTAAAACCGCTTTTGACCTAAAGGGACGCTTTTTGGACGCCATGGACATTTCTCAGTTTCCAGGCAGAAAGAACAGTAAAAATGCAGGCAGGGCGCCGGACAAAGCACTCGGGACAAAATATATGTGAAATGGTTTGGTACAGGAATGTTATACGATGTGATTTTAGTGTATTTAGTGAATGTCATTTTCAAATTTCCTGCCGGTTCCGTCCCCCATACGTCCCGACGTCGCAGGGAACGGAACCCAGATGACAGATGCCGGCATCTGCCGGATTGCATTGCCGGGGACACTGTAGGAGGAACATCGCGGGAGCGCAGGACAAGGTAAGTGATCGAGGGATCCTGGAGCAGCGCCGCATGGTAAGCCTGAGTGTAGCTCGGGGTTACCGCTTCTGGTACTGAAACTTTACCCCGAGCTACACTCAGGAATACCGCCAGGTGGGTTAAGGATCGATTGCCATTACCATGATCTACAACTTTTCCAATGCATCGGAGGGTTATCATTCACCTATGACAATGAGCAAACCAGGACATTGAGCAGACCACAAAAACACATCACAGTTGATAGTTATTTGCACATTTCTATAAGACTATACATAGCTTTTAGTGCAAAAAAAACATTATTATTATTATACAGGATTTATATATTATTATTATACAGGATTTATATATTATTATTGTACAGGATTTATATATTATTATTATTATACAGGATTTATATTATTATTATTATACAGGATTTATATATTATTATTATTATACAGGATTTATATAGCGCCAACAGTTTGCTCACCGCTTCACAATATAACAGGAGACAATACAGCAACAATACAGTTCAATACAAGAGGGAAAGGAGGGCCCTGATCCTTGGAGTTTACAATCTAGGAGATTATTATTATCTTCAAACATTGGAGATATTGTTTCTCTTGGGCAAGCACAGAAGTTTTCTTTATATTACTGTTTGTACTTTTCTGCAAACACAGAGGGATTGGAGGTTTCATGTTCCAGTGGTTACCATCACATTGTTACACTAGAGTTGTCTGAGGTGCACACACAATTACCTTTTTTTGTGGAAATTTTCCTATCGCTTTCATATCTGTGAATTTTCCCAGGTCATGGTATAACTGACAGTAGTTAGTCATATTTATCTGGACTTGTTTAGTAATGTTGAAAATGCTTCACCACTCATCCAAATGGCTTCCTCATTTCTAACGGATGTCGGAAGCCTACCCCAGCAGAATTTACACTCTCAGCCCGTAACTCAAACAAATGGCACCAGTCTCAGACTTTTGGCATCATGGTGACTGAATTATGTAAATTACAACAGGGTTGTTTCACACACACCTCCTTCCATGTTCTTGGACTATCAACATATTTGCACAAGAGCACTGTCGTGGTAGAGAATCCACTTGTTAGGCCAGAGTTATGGTATTTTCCTCTGAACAGGTTCCTGTAACCTTTTCAAAATGTTAAAGTTGGTTAACCGTTGTTCCATGTTCTGTGAACTTGTAGTTAACATTCTGGGAATTAAATCAATACACCCCATATTTCAAATCTAATTAAACAAGTGGTAATATGTCTTTACATCACAGAATAAGTCTCGTTGGGTGTGACTATCTACCACAAGTTAACCTGTGCGGAATGTACCAGTGTTCCCACTTTCTGTAGTGTGAACTATCATCAAAGTCAGGAGTCAATGGCTTGGAGAGAACGAGTGCACAGCCGTCACTCTGTGGATAGATAGATCCTGTAGTCACTCACAAGATCTACCTGGCCGGATTAATCTACCCAAACCTACTAAATGGAGTTGTTTCAAGGGCTTCTAGATGTTAAAGCAGATCCCTAGTTGTAGATGCAAAAATTGTCTCCATCAATAAACAACATCTCTTTGAGAGCCAGAAGCTGATACTTTGACTGCTGGCTCTTAATCCCAGCTGGAAGCTTGGGTGCTCACTGACAGAAATTATCTCCAAGTGGTTTCCCAATCTTGATTACTATGTCAGCTGTGAGACTCTACTATACACAGGCTGGAGCATTCATTGAGAGTAAGCCTTCAGATCAGGGATGAGCTTCAAATTTGGACCAAAGTAGAATGTGGTCTACATTTTGCCCATTCAGCGTTTAGCAAACGGGCAAGTTGGATACACCAGCTTGTCGAGCTGAAGCTTCAGCTGCAGCAGAAAATGATACTTTTATAGCAGCAGTATTAATGCTGCTGGTAAATGTTAAAGCTTCCATCTCAGGCTGATTGTTAGGAAGCCCTGCCTAGTCCATTCAGATGAATCTAAACACAAGGGCGTGGATGGTGACCGACATAACTGACCATATGTATGGCCATGGCAATATTTGGTCAGTGACTTCAGTTACCATCCTAGCACCATTATGTACAAATCAGCTGTCAGACAAGAATCTTTCATTTTCCAAGAGGTAGCAACTGGGAGGATCATCTTGGTGGTCAGCATGTTTTTTTCTTTTGGCAACTCAGCAGCTGTCATTCATTATGATGGACAATGGATTGACATTCTTGACTGACATGATTGATGGTGGATTTACATTGTGGGACTACTGCTTCCCCACCGCAAATACTGCTACAGGGCAGCAAGGCCGCAATTGGCGGCTACGGCTGTGGATCATCAGTTCCCCGCCGGAGATTCCTCACTGGCACCTAGTGATCGCCGAAAAACACTGACAGGGGAGAGGTCTGTATGTAAACAACACAGATCTCTCCCCTCTCAGCACAAGCATGCTGCTTTGTTTTGCTCTGCACATCAGAGCAATACAAAGCAATGTGCTTCCAAAGAAAAACACACAGAGCGCAGTAAAACAGCAGTTAACCCTTTGATCGTCCCAGATGTTAACCCCTTCCTGCACAGTGTCATTAGTACAGTGTCTATGCTTTTTTATTAGCACTGATCACTGTATTCGTGTCACTGGGGATGTCAGTGGTAGTTAGTTTCCCCAAGTGTCAGAATGCCCACTGCAGTCCTGCAATCCCTCTATAAGTCGCTGATCGCTGCCAATACTAGTATAAAACAAATCCCAGTATACATATACGGCCATTTGTAGACGCTATAACTTTCATGTAAACCAATTAATGTACACGTATTTGGATTTGTTTTAGCAAAGACATGCAGCAGAATAAATTTTGGCCTAAATGTATGACGAAATTTGATTTTCAAAATTTTTTTTATTGGATATGTTTTATAGCAAAAAGTCAAAAATAGTTTTTTTTTCAATATTGTAGGTTTTTTTGTGTTTATAGCACAAAAAATAAAAAAAACCCCAGTGGTGATCAAATACACCAAAAGAAAGTTCTATTTGTGGGAAAAAAAAATGACATAAATGTCATTTGGGTGCAGGGTTGCATGACTGCGCAATTGTCAGTTAAAGTAACGCAAAAAATGGCCTGGTCGGGGGGGGGGGGATCCTCTAGAGGGCAAGTGGTTAAAGGTCTTGTGAAAATGTGGTGATTTTTTTTTTACTGTTTACATGTTTTAGTGAATGAGTAGGGATACCGTATTCAAGTGGGGGAGAGTTGCGGCATCTGAGGGTGCTGCTAAATTTGGCCTACGTTGGCATCTACAGAATAACGACCTTTGGTCTCAAAATGGTTATATTATCTGACTGTCGGGCAGTTTTGGGGATATTTGTGACCAATATAGGAAGGATTTTGTTTTACTCACCAATTTTCTCCCCTTGCTCAATGGCTCACTTTTTTTTTTACAACAACGTATCTGAACCAGGGGCGGACTGACCATTTGGAAACTTGGGCACTGCCCGAGGGCCCGGGGTCAGTAGGGGGGCCCCATGAGATGCCCCTGGTACCTTTTTCATAGGCTTTTTTGAAATTGGGCAGGGACACAGGGGCTCCATGATCCCCCAGTGCCCGGGGGCCCCATGAGTTGTCAGTCCGCCCCTGATCTGAACATGATATATCAAATGGTTTATCTCATTATATACAAAACAGAAGCAAGTTAGGAAAGGCAACAAAGTCTGCTAAAATCTTTCCAATGAATATAACTGATCAATAAAATAAATTTTTTTATTCAGTGAAGTAAAATGTTCCCTGTAACACACGCATTCCATTATATATAGACACACGTTTCATCTACCATTGTGTGGAGGTGACAGGTCTTGCTCAATAAGGTGACTGTACACGGGAAGTATTTGACGAGATTTACTTTCAACAAGATACCATTCCATAAACACAAAGAACAATATTGTTTGATGGTGTTAGCTGATTGAGAATTCCGTTACATGGATACCGGAGGCCATATGTTCAGTAATTTTCTAGTTTGATGTTTTATCGGGAGAGCATTGAGCCGCGCTTCATACTGTGTATAAAGCAGACCAAAGATGGTAAGGTGTTTATGTGGAGGGGTCAGGTTTCTTCCAAAGGAAGATGGATTGCCTTCAGCAGCTGTTACTGGGATATTAATTTCCCATAGTTAATTGTCTGTCCAAATGCAGCATATGCAGCCAGTGAAAGAAAGAAAAATATGGTATTAGAAACTCCATGGAAAATAAGATGTAAAAAGAAGTGTTGTAGTAGAACTATGGGGCATATTTACAAGCTGGAAAATGATCAAAACGCTCCCTATTGGCTGTTTCTCCACTATGAAAATTATTTTGCATTTAGAGGACACATCTGCCACTTGCATTCTATCAAGTCTATCAACTGATTCCCATTTCAAATAATTTGTCCAACTTTTGGATTCCACGATCTCAGTAACAATGGCTGTATATATAAAATGCGGCCAGTTATGAGTGATTTTTAGGGCTCGTTCACACTTGACTGTTTTACCAACGCATGCCAAACGCCCCTATAGCGTTTGGCAAGCGTCGGTCCGGCGTTTGCAGAGCATTTTTTAACGCCCGGCAAACGCTCCGCAAATGGCGCATGCACGGTTTAGCGGAGGTTGCTAGGCATTTGCCGAGCATTAAAAACGCCCCACAAACGCCTATAATGAAGTTTGAATGTTGTTACCGCTCCGCAAATGGCCCGTAACCGCGTCGGAACCGCACCGCAAACGCCGGCTGGGCATAGACTAGAGTAGGAGGCTTCAACACCTGACCATTTTGCCGTGCCACGAGGCTACTGCTCCCGTTAGAACAGCACCATGTGCTGCAATGTGCAGAATTGTCCGAGGCATTTGGGAAGCGGTAAAAACGCTTCCCAAACACCTTTCTGCCACTAGCAAACACGGCTAGTGTGAACGTAGCCTTTATAGTTATTATATACCCACCCTCTGCAGCTATAACAGCTTCAACTCTTCTAGGACGTCTCTCCACAAGCTTTAGGAGGGTGTCTATGGGAAGGTTTGACCATTCTTCCTGAAGCACATTTGTGAGGTCAGGCACTGATGTCGGGGGAGGAGGCCTGGCTCGCAGTCTCCACTCTAATTCATCCCAAAGGTGTTCTATGGGGTTGAGGTCAGGACTCTGTGCAGGTCAGTCAAGTTCCTCCACCCCAAACTCACTCATCCATGTCTTTATGGACCTTGCTTTGTGCACTGGTGCGCAGTCATGTTGGGTCAGGAAGGGGCCATCCCCAAACTCTTCCCACAAAGTTGGGTGCATGAAATTCTCCAAAATGTCTTGGTATGCTGACGCCTTAAAAGTTCCCTTCACTGGAACTAAGAGGCCAAGCCCAACCCCTGAAAAAAAAACCTCACACCATAGTCCCCCCTCCACCAAACTTTACGCTTGGCACAATGCAGTCAGGCAAGTACCATTCTCCTGGCAACCGCCGAACCCAGACAAGTCCATCAGATTGCCAGAGAGAGAAGCGTGATTGGTCACTCCAGAGAACACGTCTCCACTGCTCTAGAGTCCAGTGGTGGTGTGCTTTACACCACTGCATCCGACCCTTTTCTTTCCCTGCACCTGATTGGCATTGCATGGGTGATCAAACCCATGCGATACGAATTCTGATAATCGCACTGTGTTTTGTGATCTGTTTCGGGGTGTCGTTAATTTAACATTGACACCCATACCAGATTGCATGGACGTAATGCAATATATTTTTTACATACTCAGGCTCTGCAAATATTGGATTCCAAGCAGAAGCAACATGCCATCAATGAGTTCTTGATGAAGAAGGGAGGCAAGCTGTCCAACATTCCACAGAATGTCTACGGATATGACACTATTTAAAAGTCTTCATCCATATGTGCATATTGCACTTGTCAATGGTGTCATCTCCACAAACATTCTGTAGCCTTCTGTGGATTTTGGACAGCCTGCACCTTTCCTTTGTCAAGAACTCAATGACTGCATATTGCTTCTGCTCTGAATCCATTATTTACTTGCAAAGAAAGAAAAAGAAGAGTTACTATAGAGGAAGAATTAATCTACCAACATGTGACATTTGAACAACCTATGTAAGATAATAATTAAATTATGCCCACATATGCATTACTTTTGGTACAGCCTTTGCATATAGATCCTATACAGCTAGGCTATGTGTGCTCCTGAGGAAGCGGCACCACACCGCAATACACATGGAGCTCCATCTGGACTTATCTTCTTATTTGACATTATACATGGGGCATGCTCCTCTAATTATCTTTACTTTGGAATGTACTGGGGTCCACTGCCTCGTGCCATATTTTGTGTTCAGCGTTACTCTGATTTTGCTGCAATCTTTTTTTAGCATTGTGCAACATACTTTGTATACATGTAGTGATCATTTTTCATTTATTTATGGTTTGAATGTTTTTTCTTTCCTGTCGCTATTGGCTTAGTATATTAGCATTGTAGACCTCAGTCTACACTTTACATCTTCACTTGTTTAGAGGATTCATGATATACAGTATGATATCAAGGTTATTGCAGGGAGCAATTGTTTATTGGGTATTTTAATTGCTTTTATGGGATAATGGCACCAGTGTTTTCTTGTAATTATCTATCCATCCATCCAATATCTATCTATCTATCTATCTATCTATCTATCTATCTATCTATCTATCTATCTATCCTTCCAATATCTATCTGCTTAGCTATCTATCCAGCCATCCAATATCTATCTATCTACCCATTCATTCAATATCTATCTATCTATCTATCTATCTATCTATCATCCAATATATATCTACTTATCTATCTATGTATCCATCCAACCAATATCTATCCATCCAATATCTATCTATCTATCCATTCATCCAATATCTATTTACCTACCCATTCATCCAATATCTATCTATCTATCTATCTATCTATCTATCTATCTATCTATCTATATATCCATCCATCTAATATCTATGAACATATCTATCTATGTATCCATCCATCCAACCAACCAATATCTATCTATATATCCATCCAATATCTATCTATCTATCTATCTATCTATCTATCTATCTATCTATCATCCAATATCTATCTACTTATCTATCTATGTATCCATCCAACCAATATCTATCCATCCAATATCTATCTATCTACCCATTCATCCAATATCTATCTATCTATCTATCTATCTATCTATCTATCTATCTTTCTATCTATCCATCCATCTAATATCTATCAACATATCTATCTATGTATCCATCCATCCATCCAACCAATATCTATCTATATATCCATCCAATATCTATCTATCTATCTATCTATCTATCTATCTATCTATCTATCTATCATCCAATATCTATTTACTTATCTATCTATGTATCCATCCAACCAATATCTATCCATCCAATATGTATCTATCTATCCATTCATCCAATATCTTTTTACCTACCCATTCATCCAATATCTATCTATCTATCTATCTATCTATATATCTATCTTTCTATCTATCCGTCCATCTAAAATCTATGAACATATCTATCTATGTATCCATCCATCCAACCAATATCTATCTATATATCCATCCAATATCTATCTATCTATCTATCTATCTATCTATCTATATATCTATCTTTCTATCTATCCATCCATCTAAAATCTATGAACATATCTATCTATGTATCCATCCATCCAACCAATATCTATCTATATATCCATCCAATATCTATCTATCTATCTATCTATCTATCTATCTATCTATCTATCTATCTATCTATCTATATCTATCTATCTATCTATCTATCTATCTATCTATCATACAATATCTATCTACTTATCTATCTATGTATCCATCCAACCAATATCTATCCATCCAATATCTATCTATCTATCTATCTATCTATTTATCCATCCAATATCTATCAATCTACTTATCTACCCAATAAGTATCTATCTATCCAATAACTATCTATCTTCATTTACACCATTCAGCTCTTTCCAAGAAATGATAGATTTAATTATGTTTTATAAAGTTAACAAGATACAAGTGAAATTGAGCTCGCTGTAGCAGTTTCATGCGACTGTACTCCTCCGGGATAAATATTAATGATCACTATAACATTACCTAATCATTTAATCGTTATTGAATTTACTTCCTAAATCAGATTACAAAGACAGCTCTGTCATGGCAGAAAGTAGAGCGTGATGGAGACGGCACAGCACAGCCTCCCCACTGTCTCGCTATGCAGATTCAGGCAGTTAAATGCCGACTTGCCCCAGCTGGGCCCGTTTTCTCCAGATTCATCCATAACACATGCAAATGTAATCAGAAGCATGGTGCTGTTCAGCTCATTTCAATGTTACATTTGCTGTTCACCAATGAATACGCTAATGAGATGTGCACGGGAGAAGGAAAGCTTTTGGCATAGCTGCAGTGAAGAGCGCCAAGCTCTGTGTAAGAGGCCAGGAATGCTGCAAGTTAGCTAGTTTGGGTTTCTAAAGGGTCTCCTCTGTGTGTGAATGTTCAACAATTTCCTTTTGTATGCTATAGCAATATACACAAAATAGTAGAGCTTACCCTAAGTGGATGACATTAAATTTGCTACAAACTTTTTATCATAAGTAATTGGAAGTTTTTTCCCCATAGAGCTATATACTGTTTTTTTTCATTCTTTATTATGTTTCTGTGCTGCTGATCTCCTCCAGTCTATTTCAGATGCTTCGGAATTGATTTACTAAAACTGGAGAAATCTGGTGTAGTTCTGCATAGAAACCAATCAGCTTTCAGGTTTTTTTTCAAGGCTTACCGTATTTGCCGGCGTATAAGACGACTTTTTGACCCTTGAAAATCTTCTCAAAAGTCGGGGGTCGTCTTATACGCCGGTACACATGTTTAGGGGGGCTGCGGCATTAAGTACAGGGGTTTGCAGGGGCTGATGTCTCTTACCTGGATCCAGTCCCACGACGATCCGGTCCCAATGATGGGGCACCATTCCTGCCACTGATACCAATGATGGGGCACCTATTCCCCCCACTGATACCAATGATGGGGCACTATTCCTCCCACTGATACCAATGATGGGGCACTATTCCTGCCACTGATACCAATGATGGGGCACTATTCCTCCCACTGACACCAATGATGGGGCACTGTTCCTCCCACTGACACCAATGATGGAGCACTATTCCTCCACTGATACTAATGATAGGGCACTATTCCTGCCACTAATGCCAATGATGGGGCACTATTCCTGCCACTAATACCAATGATGGGGCACTATTCCTCCCACTGACATCAATGATGGGGCACTATTCCTCCCACTGGTGTGCATTGGAAGAGGGGTAGTCTTATACGGCGAGTATAGCCCAAACACTACATTTTAGCAGGAAAAGTAGGGGGGTCGTCTTATACGCCCAGTCGTCTTATACGCCGGCAAATACGGTAATTGAACAAGCTGAAGTTAGAAGCTGATTGGCCACCATGCACAGATGCATGAGATATTGCACGCTCCAGTTTTAGTAAATCAACCCCTTCATGTCTACATGTGCTCGCTCCAGCTTCAGCTGCACAATATTGCTCGGGGCTAGCTTCCATTGACAAAGGTGAGCCATGTTCAGGCAATTAGGTTGGTTTACTAAAGGCAAATAGACTGTGCAAAGTGCAATTGCTCCAGAGCTGGGATCCCAGTGGTGTTACAATCAGGAGCAGTGAAGGAGGAGGTGCATTTCACTGACAGGAGGATTGCCCCTTCCCAGGCCCATGATCATCCACTAAGAACATCCATGGCCCTGCACTCCCCCACACTCCTGAGTCCTCTCTTGGCTTCTCGGCCCTGCTTTAACTTTGTAAATGGCACCATTATGTCACCCGGCCTGAGGCCAGCCCTTCCCCCCACCCCCGCCCAAGCCCAGTCAAGGAGCTTGGAAACTAGGCGTGGAAAGTTTTGAAGCTGTCTTATTTTTTATGGGGATTTACGGACAGTCTGTAAATTGCCTGAAATTTACAAACTCTCCGTAAATTTAAGAATGGTTGGCAACCCTGTTGCAGAGTGCGACTGTACTTTGAAAAGTGCACACTCTAATTGCCTACAGTAAATCAACCCCTATGTGTGTCGGTGTAGCAGCCTGTAGTCTGCTCCAGGGGTGTGTGTGACAGGGTAATGCAGGAGCATAATTAGAAGACCGGGAGAGTCACTCCACAATAGGAAGTTAATGGACAAAAACAAACAAGGACGCACTCTCATCGTGCATTACCGTGGTACACCACGTGTTTATTGTGTAATCAAATAGATATATACTCACAAACCAAAGGAGAATAAAAGCAGAATAAATTGTCCACAATGGCAGTCAATGCAATGCTTGCCCTAATTAGGAATAACTGACGCGTTTCGGGAGACGAACCCCCTTCCTCACCAGTAGGATTATGGGTTTGGCCCCAAGCCATGTTTGGCCGAACCCATAAGGAAGCTGTCGGTGCCGACCAATCAGGTCATTGACTTATGTGACTATAGTAAGCCAATGATTTCCCAAGCATCCCTACCTCTTTGTGTAGGTGCAGCCATGGGGTGGGGATACTGGTGACATTGATGGCCTACTATGGTCTACATGTGCTCGCTCCAGCTTCAGCTGCATAATATTGCTCTGGGCTGGCTTCCATTGACAAAGGTGGGCCATGTTCATGCAATTAGGTTGGTTTACTAAAGGCAAATAGACGGTGTAAAGTTCAATTGCTCCACCCCTACCTCTTTGTGTAGGTGCAGCCACGGGGTGGGGATACTGTGACATTGATTGCCTACTATGGTCTACATGTGCTTGCTCCAGTTTCAGCTGCATAATATTGCTCTGGGCTGGCTTCCAATGACAAAGGTGGGCCATGTTCATGCAATTAGGTTGGTTTACTAAAGGCAAATAGACTGTGCAAAGTGCAATTGCTCCATCCCTACCTCTTTGTGTAGGTGCAGCCACGGGGTGGGGATACTGGTGACATTGATGGCCTACTATGGTCATATGGCCATATTAGGTCAATGACCAGTTTAAGCCGGCACTGATAGATTTCATCGGAGTTCAGCCAAACATGGGTTTGGGTCAAACCCAATCTCATCCCTACTAGTGATCATGCCATAAGGGTCCTGGTTCAGGCACTTCCTATTGTGAGGTGACCCTGTCCATGTCTTCTAGCTGAGCTTTATGGATGATAGACATTTATAAGCCATGCCCCCTGTAAGTCATTCTGTGTTTTATACACTACTATAGAAAAACCATCATTCTCAAATCAGAATATCCAGTTTCGTAAGCTATTTATATACCTCCATCCTCTTCGCATCCTTTACAAATGCTACATTTATGTACCTTATCTTTGTCCTCCCTGAATTACATACCTCCCCCCCTTCCCCCATAAAAACATCAAACGAAATGATTCCTGCTCTCATTTGCATATATTACCAGTGGCAATGAGGTAAATAGTATAAAAATATAATTTTCCTTTGATGTCTCCTAAAATTGTCTATGGCCTCTGATCTGCATAAAATGCCAGTGGCAAAAGAGGTTAAGAAAACAGATAAAATGGATGTAGTTTAGCAAAGCAAGCAGCTATTGCGGTTATGTTTGGAATATATATGTACAGTATGCAGTAGCAGACAGACAGACAGACAGGCCCGGTGCAGCAAATTTCGGAAAGGTCATCAAAAATTAGATCTGACTTCATATCTAAATGACATTATACTGTAGGAGCATTCGAGAAATACAGAAACAGTTTTGGCCACCCATATGGAGAGGACATACAGTATATAATATAAGCTGGCCACAGTGACACTAGATAGTTGAACTCGACACCAAAATCCTGACATTGGCATCTGCAAGAGAACCGGTCTTCCATGCAAAGTATATTGATAAAAAAGAGGTGAGTATGCAAACAAGGGTTAGGGTGGTTGTAAACCCTTCCATATAAGTTACATAGTTAGTCTTGCTGAAAAAAGACAAAAGTCCATCCAGTTCAACCATAAAAGAAAAAAAAAAGTTATAATCCTATACCCACAGTTGATCCAAAAGAAGGTAAAAAAACCCATCAAAGCACGATCCAATTTGCTCCTGCTAGGAAAAAAATTCCTTCCTGATCCCCCGGAAATTCCCTTTATCAACTTTACCTATAAATGTTATATCCAGTTATATTCTGTGTATCCAAGAAAGAATCCAGGACTTTTTGAAAGCAATCCACTGAGCTGGCCAGAACCAACTCTTGAGGGAGTCTATTCCACATTTTCACAGCTCTCACTGTGAAGAAACCTTTCCGTGTTTGGAGATTACATTTCTTTTCCTCCGGACGTAAAGAGTGCCCCCTTGTCCTCTTTGATGACCTCAGGGGGAATAACTCTACACCGAGTTCACTATATGAACCACTAATGTATTTATACATGGAGATCATATCCCCCCCTTATGTATTATACATGGAGATCATATCCCACTTATGTATTTATACATGGAGATCATATCCCCCCTTATGTATTATACATGGTGATCATATCCCCCCTTATGTATTATACATGGTGATCATATCCCCCCTTATGTATTATACATGGAGATCATATCCCCCCTTATGTATTATACATGGAGATCATATCCCCCTTATGTATTATACATGGAGATCATATCCTCCCTTATGTATTATACATGGAGATCATATCCCCCTTATGTATTATACATGGAGATCATATCCCCCTTATGTATTATACATGGAGATCATATCCCCCCTTATGTATTATACATGGTGATCATATCCCCCCTTATGTATTATACATGGAGATCATATCCCCCTTATGTATTATACATGGAGATCATATCCCCCCTTATGTATTATACATGGAGATCATATCCCCCCCTTATGTATTATACATGGTGATCATATCCCCCCTATGTATTATACATGGAGATCATATCCTCCCTTATGTATTATACATGGAGATCATATCCCCCTTATGTATTATACATGGAGATCATATCCCCCCTTATGTATTATACATGGTGATCATATCCCCCCTTATGTATTATACATGGAGATCATATCCCCCTTATGTATTATACATGGAGATCATATCCCCCCTTATGTATTATACATGGAGATCATATCCCCCCTTATGTATTATACATGGAGATCATATCCCCCCCTTATGTATTATACATGGTGATCATATCCCCCCTATGTATTATACATGGAGATCATATCCCCCCTTATGTATTATACATGGAGATCATATCCCCCCTTATGTATTATACATGGAGATCATATCCCCCTTATATTTTATACATGGTGATCATATCCCCCCTTATGTATTATACATGGAGATCATATCCCCCCTTATGTATTATACATGGAGATCATATCCCCCCTTATGTATTATACATGGAGATCATATCCCCCCTTATGTATTTTACATGGTGATCATATCCCCCCTTATGTATTATACATGGAGATCATATCCCCCTTATGTACTATACATGGAGATCATATCCCCCTTATGTATTATACATGGAGATCATATCCCCCCTTATGTATTATACATGGAGATCATATCCCCCCTTATGTATTATACATGGAGATCATATCCCCCCTTATGTATTATACATGGAGATCATATCCCCCCTTATGTATTATACATGGAGATCATATCCCCCCTTATGTATTATACATGGTGATCATATCCCCCCTATGTATTGTACATGTTGATCATATCCCCCCCTTATGTATTTTACATGGAGATCATATCCCCCTTATGTATTATACATGGAGATCATATCCCCCCTTATGTATTATACATGGTGATCATATCCCCCCTATGTATTATACATGTTGATCATATCCCCCCCTTATGTATTATACATGGAGATCATATCCCCCCTTATGTATTATACATGGAGAGGATATCCCCCTTATGTATTATACATGGAGATCATATCCCCCTTATGTATTATACATGGAGATCATATCCCCCCTTATGTATTATACATGGAGATCATATCCCCCCTTATGTATTATACATGGAGATCATATCCCCCCTTATGTATTATACATGGTGATCATATCCCCCCTTATGTATTATACATGGAGATCATATCCCCCCTTATGTATTATACATGGAGATCATATCCCCCCTTATGTATTATACATGGTGATCATATCCCCCCTTATGTATTATACATGGAGATCATATCCCCTTATGTATTATACATGGAGATCATACCCCCTATGTATTATACATGGAGATCATATCCCCCCTTATGTATTATACATGGTGATCATATCCCCCCTTATGTATTATACATGGAGATCATATCCCTCCTTATGTATTATACACAGAGATCATATCCCCCTTATGTATTATACATGGAGATCATGCCCCCCCCCCCCCTTATGTATTATACATGGTGATCATATCCCCCCTTATGTATTATACATGGAGATCATATCCCCCCTTATGTATTATACATGGAGATCATATCCCCCCTTATGTATTATACATGGAGATCATATCCCCCTTATGTATTATACATGGAGATCATACCCCCCTTATGTATTATACATGGAGATCATATCCCCCCTTATGTATTATACATGGAGATCATATCCCCCTCATGTATTATACATGGAGATCATATCCCCCCTTATGTATTATACACAGAGATCATATCCCCCTTATGTATTATACATGGAGATCATGCCCCCCCCTTATGTATTATACATGGTGATCATATCCCCCCTTATGTATTATACATGGAGATCATATCCCCCTTATGTATTATACATGGAGAGCATATCCCCCCTTATGTAGTATACATGGAGATCATATCCCCCTTATGTATTATACATGGAGATCATATCCCCCTTACGTATTATACATGGAGATCATATCCCCCCTTATGTATTATACATGGAGATCATATCCCCCCCTTATGTATTATACATGGAGATCATATCCCCCTTATGTATTATACATGAAGATCATATCCCCCTTACGTATTATACATGGAGATCACATCCCCCCCTTATTTTTTATACATGGTGATCATATCCCCCCTTATGTATTATACATGGAGATCATATCCCCCTTATGTATTATACATGGAGATCATATCCCCGCTTATGTATTATACATGGAGATCATATCCCCCCCTTGTGTGGTATACATGGAGATCATATCCCCCCTTATGTATTATACATGGAGATCATATCCCCCCTTATGTATTATACATGGTGATCATATCCCCCTTATGTATTATACATGGAGATCATATCCCCCCTTATGTATTATACATGGAGAGCATATCCCCCCTTATGTAGTATACATGGAGATCATATCCCCCTTATGTATTATACATGGAGATCATATCCCCCTTATGTATTATACATGGAGATCATATCCCCCTTACGTATTATACATGAAGATCACATCCCCCCCTTATGTATTATACATGGTGATCACATCCCCCCTTATGTATTATACATGGAGATCATATCCCCCCTTATGTATTATACATGGAGATCATATCCCCCCTTATGTATTATACATGGAGATCATATCCCCCTTATGTATTATACATGGAGATCATATCCCCCTTACGTATTATACATGGAGATCACATCCCCCCCTTATGTATTATACATGGTGATCATATCCCCCCTTATGTATTATACATGGAGATCATATCCCCCCTTATGTATTATACATGGAGATCATATCCCCCCTTATGTGTTATACATGGAGATCATATCCCCCCTTATGTATTATACATGGAGATCATACCCCCCTTATGTATTATACGTGGAGATCATATCCCCCTTATGTATTATACATGGAGATCATATCCCCCCTTATGTATTATACATGGAGATCATATCCCCCCTTATGTATTTATACATGGAGATCATATCCCCCCTTATGTATTATACATGGTGATCATATCCCCATTATGTATTTCACATGGAGATCATATCCCCCCTTATGTATTATACATGGAGATCATATCCCCCCTTATGTATTATACATGGTGATCATATCCCCCCTTATATATTATACATGGAGATCATATCCCCGCTTATGTATTATACATGGTGATCATATCCCCCCTTATGTATTATACATGGTGATCATATCCCCCCTTATGTATTATACATGGAGATCATATCCCCCCTTATGTATTATACATGGTGATCATATCCCCCCTTATGTATTATACATGGAGATCATATCCCCCCTTATGTATTATACATGGAGATCATATCCCCCTTATGTATTATACATGGTGATCATATCCCCCCTAAATCTCCTCTTCAGTTCAGTTAGTTCAGCTTTTCACTTCCCTCTGAAAAATTGACTGGCCTGAGGTGATACACAGAGATTAAACAAATCCTCCTACATAAGTTGTACCTGTTTACCTGTAAGGTTCTCTTCTCTACATCCATTCAAACTGCAGAATTTTTGTGACTTGTTTGAGCTTTCAGAAAGCAGGGGGCTGAAGTTACACTCTGCAGAGCTCAGTTGATTGGAGGGAAGGAACACACCCCCTCCACACAGCACACAGGGACAGAGCTGCGGCTATCAATCACAGGCTGTGTGCTGGAGTTCCCTCCCCTGTCAGTGTTTTATCTCTTGGTGTCAGGAAAACTTGTCAGAAATTACTCATGCAGATAGCAGAGGAATGAGGCAGCAGACTGAAATTACACTTAGTGCTCTGGATTAAAGGAAATGTCTCTGTCCGCGTCCGTACAGTGAAATGTCCCTACTACAACCATGCATGATTCTTATTCCATCTTCTACTTGATGTGCTCAAAAAAAATTATATAAACACACATAGTGAATTATCCTCAGTATGAATACAGCTATATTGAAAGAATCGCACTCAGAAAATGTGTAGCAAATCCTTGCTTAATCACTCCACCATGTGATCATTTCTATACGCCTGTAATTCTTACCCTCTATATATTTAAAGATGCCTTATAGCAGGTACCACCAATAGAACTCTTTCATTTCACAACGTCTTCTTTTCCGCCCTCCTTTTCCATAGGAGATATATCCTCCGGAAAAATTAAATATAGTATAATACCATCAATAACTCCAAATGTGTCCTCTCGTGCTCCACTCTTAAATCAATGGTGACCACCAGTGACATGTGATATATCACTCCACACCTCGCAGACCATGCACCTTACCACACTACGTCAACCAAAAGGCATAGAGTAGAAACCGCACATCCCGATCCACAGTATTCCCAGTCTTCCAATAATATACAGATCAAAATGGCTCGGCGTTTTTTTCTTTGTGTATTACTTTTTTTAAAAACAGCAATTGCCCGTCTCCAGGACTTCTCCAGGGCTTCCCTCATGCTCTGGAACTCCAACCCCAATCCAACCCCAACCCCAATCCATCAGATTATCACCTACCCTCCTCACCTTTAGCCGCACCCTGAAAACACATCACTTCAGAGAAGCCTACCCCGCCCTCACCTAATTGCAAATCTCCTCCGCTCTTCCCACCACTCCATCCCCCACAGCTATTTCCTCCTGTACCACCATCCCCTCCCTCCTAGATTGTAAGCTCCAAGGAGCAGGGCCCTCGAATCCCTCATGTATTGTATTGTATTGTTACTGTACTGTCTCCCACTATAATGTACAGCGCTAAGCAAACTATTGGTGCTGTATAAATACTGTATAATAATAATAATATTCCAATAAAAGCACTTACAAACAAGTCAGAGTACATCAACATGTATTCATCATCAATGCAAAGCATTTGTTGGCTTCAAAACCTTATCCAAGATGGCCGCTATGCAACTTCCGGTGTACGCCTGATGTCACTTTCTGACATCTTTCGTCATTTTCGACTGCATCAAAGGATGTGATAGTCAGACAAGCGGCCAACTAAATACTCTCCCTCCGCCCTTAGCGTGGGCGGCGGTTGCCATCTTGGATAAGGGCACTAACTTCGTGGTGAACCTCTAAAGAGTGCAGCTTGCTTACAGATGATAGAATGCAACATGCAAAACAATATAAACATAGTTAATACATCTAAGATCAATAAGGTATTTGATAAATGACTAATATATCTAAAATTGATATTAATACAAAGAACATAAATAATGAACAATATCACTCACTGTAGCAGAAATACTGCTACAGGAAGGCACGGGTGTGCAAAATCACACACATATATATATTTATATATATACAGTATATATATACTGTGTATATATATATATATGTGTGTGTGTGTGTGATTTTGCAGTTCCAGGTAGGGGAACTACAAACTACACCCTACCCATGACACCACTCGCGGCCTCGGCTGTCAATCACCAAGTCCCGGTCAGTGATTCCCCGGTGATCTCTGAGGATTTCAGATGGGGGAGAGACCTGTATGTAAACAATACAGATCTCTCTTCTGTCAGCTCCTGCACACTGCATAGCAGAGCCATACAAAGCAGTGTGCTTAGAGTAAAACACACACACAGCCCACATAGTAAAACAGCACTCAGTTAACCCTTTGAATGGCCCTCATGTTAACCCCTTCCTGCCCAGTGTCATTAGTATAGTGTCAGTGCTTTTTATTAGCACTGATCACTGTATTGGTGTCACTGGGGATGTCGGTGACACCAAGTCAGTTCCCCCCAGTGTCATAATGCCCACCGCAGTCCCGCTATAAGTTGCTGATTGCCGTCATTACTAGTAAAAAAAAAAATCCAAGTATGTATACCGCTAACCAATTCATTTACACGTATTGGGATATTTTTTTTAGCAAAGACATTTGATTTTTAAAATTTTTTTTACTGGACATGTTTAATAGCAAAAAGTCAAAAATACAGGTTTTTTTTCAAAACTGTCAGTCTTTTTTTTTATAGTGCAAAAAATAAAAACTCACAA
Source organism: Staurois parvus (assembly GCF_062004578.1). Classification (NCBI taxonomy): domain Eukaryota; kingdom Metazoa; phylum Chordata; class Amphibia; order Anura; family Ranidae; genus Staurois; species Staurois parvus. Next base: position 5,165,942 of record NW_028318575.1, on the reverse strand, counting down.
ATGATAAAAAGCTCTATTCGTGGGGAAAAAAGGACAGAAATTTAATTTGGGTGCAGCGTTGCATGACCGTGCAATTTTCAGTTAAAGTAATGCAGCGCCGTAGCACAAAAAATGGTCTGGTCAGGAAGGGGGGTAAATCTTCTGGAGGGCAAGGGGTTAAGAAAAAAATATTACCTTTTGTATCACTTTAACCACTTTAATACCGGGTACTTTCATCCACTTGCTACTCAGGCCAATTTGCAGCTTTCAGCGCTCACACTTTGAATGGCAGTTGCACAGTCATGCAACACTGTACCCATAATACATTTTTATAATTTTTATCACACAAATAGAGCTTTCATTTGGCTCTATTTAATCACCACTGAGTTTCTATTTTATGCTAAATAAATGAAAAAAGACCAAAAATTTTGAAAAAAAAAAAACCCGTTTATCTTCGTTTCTGTTATATAAGTTTGCAATTAAATAATCTTTCTTCATAAACTTAGACCAAATGTATTCTGCTACATTTCTTTGGAGAAAATAACCCAAATCAGTGTTTATTATTTAGTCTGTAGGATTGTTAAAGTCCAAAAACTATGGTATACATCTGAAAATCTATCAAATCTGATGCAGCGATGGCCATCTCATTTCTTGATAACAGAATAGTACAATACTCCCCAAATTACCCCTTTTTGGACAGCAGACAGTCCAAAGTTTTTAATAAGAGGCATGCCGAGTTTTTTTAAAGTTGTGATTTTTTTTGTAACAATTTTTTGGAAATTGAAGAAATTTAAAAAAATAGCTTTCTTCCTTTGTTTTTGTTTTTTTTTTTATACATGCTGTCACCAGTGCAATGTCATCATATAACTGGTGTGGCGGTGATCAGGGACAGTGACTGGTGACAGTATGCAAAAAAAGTATATATATAAATATATATATATATATATATATTTATTTTTTATTACTTTTTTTTAAAGATTTTTTTTTAACACACTGTCACCAGAGCAATACAGTGTTACCATAGCAACATTATACAACTATGATTACTTAAAAATGTGAATTTCACTGGTATAGGCAACCATTTTTACTGAAAGAAATGGATTAGTTCACTATATGCTATTGTTGTACGCTGCGATTGGCCACAGCTAATTACTGGTACAGATGTGCCATGTGATCACTGTGACCAATCACTGAGATCAACACAATAGTACACAATGGATGGCATAAATGAACACCATCCATTGTGTACAATTGCCATGTGATCTGCTGTGATTGGTCACAGCAATCACATGGTACTGGCAAACAGATCTCGCCGCAGCATCATATGACGTCCACCCAAATCGATGAGTTTTATTTGCAATATTTTTTCTTTTTTACAAAAGCGGAGTTACTTTTTAAAAAATTGAGTAAATACTTGTGAGCTACTATGGTGGTATTGACAAAAAACTATCTACTTAAATAAATAAAAATAAATAATTAAAGTGGTGCATCAACACTAGTACACATACTCATAAAACTGTGTATAATAAACAAATAATAAATGATAAATTGTGTCGCGCTCTACCCAACAGTATATTCCTTGTGATAAATAATAATAATATAAATTCTCCCACATCCGCGCAACTGTTTACTATCTCAAAAAATATTTTTTAGCGGGTATAACCTATTTATCCAATCAAAGATGAAAAGTAAGATGCCATACCAAAAACCTTGGTGACAATGATAATGTTATTAATGCAAGTGAAATATACCAATCATATGTGACATCAAATAATGTGATTGAAAATTCTGAAAAATAAAAATGAAAAAATAAAATAAAATATAATAAAAAATGAAAAATAAATTACAAATGTCAAAAATGTGAAAAATATTATATAAATAAAAATATGAAATAAAATGAAATAAATATATATATATATATATATATATATATATATACATATATATATATATATATATATATATATATATATATATAAAAGTCCTCTTTGTGATCTCACTGTACTGACCTTACTCTATAGCCCAACCATATAGGTTGCTATATTATTATTATTATTATTATTATACAGTATTTATAAAGCGCCAATAGTTCGCTCAGCGCTGTACATTACAAAGGGGGACAGAACATGTGACAGAACAATACCAATACAATGCAAAACATGAGGGGATTGAGGGCCCTGCTCTTTCGAGCTTACAATCTAGGAGGGAGGGGATGGTGGCACAGGAGGAGATAGCTGTGGGGGATGGAGTGGTAGGAAGAGTGGAGGAGGTCGGCAAGTTAGCAGGGGGTGGGGTAGGCTTCCCTGAAGAAATGGATTTTCAGGGTGCGCCTAAAGGAGAGGAGAGTAGGTGATAATCTGATGGGTTGGAGCAGGGAGTTCCAGAGGATGGGTGACGCCCTGGAGAAGTCCTGGAGGCGGGCATGGCAGGAGGAGACCAGGGAACTAGAGTGAAGGAGGTCTTGTGAGGAGCGGAGTGTGCGTGCTGGGCGGTACTTGGATATTAGGTCAGTGATGTAGTTCGGGGCAGTATGGTGGACGGCTTTGTACGTCAGTGTTAGGATTTTGAATTTGATCCGTTGTGCAATCGGAAGCCAGTGGAGGGATTGGCAGAGGGGGGTGGCGGAGACAGAGCGGTTGGAAAGGTGAATGAGCCTGGCAGCCGTATTCAGGATCGACTGAAGTGGGGATAGCCAGCGGCGAGGCAGGCCAGTGAGGAGGGAGTTGCAGTAGTCGAGTCGTGATATGATGAGGGAGTGGATGAGCTGTTTAGTGGTTTCTGGGGTTAGGAACGTGCGGATTTTGGCGATGTTGCGGAGGTGGAGTCTGCACGAGTTTGTTAAAGATTGGACTTGGCGCTGGAAGGATAGGTTGGAGTCCAGAATGACACCAAGTACTCTGGCCTGCGGGGCGGGCTTGATGGTGGCGTTGTTGGACATGATGAAGTCAGTGGGGGGTGGTGTCCGGGCTGGGGGGAAGACAAGAAACTCGGTTTTGGAGAGTCCTATAAAGTCCTTATTTGAACCAGATATAAGATGTTGGTGCTAACAATCAGATATTAGGGACTGACATTTCTATAATGTTTTAATTTATTATTTTGTGTCCATAAGAATGTACAGTAGATGTACATATTTGCATTAGCTTCCTTCATACTGAGTCAGGTGGTCTGGCCATTAACTTTCTGCAATTGTGCTGAGAATATCCATATTCCCAGCAGAATTCTCAAGGGTTTGTATTAAGTGACGGCCTATCCGCTATGTACGCTATTTTAACCGACAGGCTAATACCCTAAAAAGTAGATCTAATGAAGTTAAGTGTCTCTAGGAAATTGACTTAAGCCATTTGAATAGTCTGACATGAAAGCAAAGCGCTACACTGAGAGTGACTGGCCTCGTACATCAATCCGCCGTGTTCTAAAATAGATTTCTTATTTTCAATGAAGCATTGATGAATGATTCTCAGGTGGAGTAGTCTGCCAGGGATATGGCATTTCTGAAAAGTCATTTTTCATTTGACTCGGAAAATTGATAAATTGCTGGAGAGATGATAAGAGTGTCTGATAATTTGATGTGTTGTTTCACAGGAAAGTTCTTTTTATTTTAGAAACACAAAATCCGCAATGGCATTCTGTACAGGCGACACACCGCTAAGTGATGGAATAAAAAACACACGTCTGCAGAACCTTTAAAAAAAAAAAAAAAGAACTAAGAAATAAAATTGGTTTTATGTATCGGAATATGAAATTGTAGGAGAGATGTGCTTTCAGAAGTCTAAAGAAAATTTGCTGACTCAACATATTTGTGGATTGATTTTCTCATTACAAACTGAGAATGAGACAGTGAGGGGGGATTGTATTCATTGCAGGCTGTTAACCCATCCCCCACAATTTTTAATTCCAATTAAGGGAATGTTTGATCACACAATGCACTGGAGCAGCTTGAGTTTGGTGTTAACACTTCGACTTCCAAAGATGTATAACACACCTTCATTTAGCCCAAGAGGTAATGGTAGAGGGGGGTTAGACATGGAATTTCATAGGTTATCAAAATGCGGACAAAGTCATTAGCAATTGTCCTGTATTCAGCAGCTTGCCACAAAGATTGGGACCCTCTCTCCCTTCCCCTCCCTCCCTTTCCCCTCCAGGAGAGGACATTCACCCAAGTTGAGAAATCGAAGTGTATCTGGCCAAAGAGAGCACCAAATGAAAAATCCTTATGAGTCCAAAGTCTTTCTTGTGCAACTGATTACAACAAGCAGGGCAAAAGACAGACAATACGTTTCGGAAGCCCTGAAATGCATTGGCTGCTTTTTGCCCTGCTTGTTGTAATCAGTTGAACAAGAAAGACTTTGGGCTTCTGAGGATTTTTCATTTGGGGACCAATTATACCTTCTCTTAAGCCAGCCATACACGGGTTGAATTCCGAAATAATTTTCTTTTGAAAATCTTTTCTACAAATTTTTGTTCGAATTTCCCACCATTATTGGGTCACAGAAACGGACGCTTTTCGTATGACGATCGAATTTGAGTGATTGGGCATGTTGGAAATTTTTTGAAAAACAAACTAATTTTGAATCAATGTTGAGAGAATTGTGCAAGAAATATACTGTATAGTTGTGACCTGGAAAGAAAAGAAAATTCTTGGCCATGAAAATTCTTTTCTGTAGCAACATGAGGAGAAATTTAAGGGTTGGTTGGTTGAATCAATGGTGGCACCATCACATTACAAAATGCACAAAATTTCTGATTTTCTAAAGAAAATATGTTCGGAATTTGATCCATTTATGGCCTGCATTCGGCTCTGTTCAGCCCTCTTGCATGGGGGAACTGGTAGTCCCGCTTGTGATATTTATAGCGCTATGTTTACTTCAGTGGGCTGTCCTATACACATTTGTCACCTCAAAGTGATCTAAACAGTATATTGTAGAAATCTTCTCCATCTACACCTCCTCCCTTGATAAACTCCCATGACTTCAAGTACAATCTCTATGCTGATTACACACAAATCTATCTTTCTACCCCTCACCTCACCCCTTCAGTCTCCTCTCGCATTACTAACCTACTAAGTGGCATATCTGCATGGATGTCACTCCACTTCCTCAAACTCAATCTTTCTAAAATGAAGCTCTTAGTATTCCCTCCAGCCCGTGCCCCCTCCCCTGACTTCTCCATCAGATCAATAATACAACCATCAGTCCCTCCCCTCATGCCAGGGTACTAGGTGTAATCCTAGACTCCCATCTGTCCTTTCAGCCCCAAATTCAATCACTGTCCAAATCTTGTAGACTTCACCTCCACAACATCTCCAAGATACGCCTGTTCTTAACCTCTGAAACTACTAAGCAACTTATTCACTCCCTGGTTATATCTCGCCTTGACTATTGTAACTCCCTCCTTATTGGCCGACCTCATCGCAGGCTATCCCCTCTTCAGTCTAACATGAATACTGCTATCAGACTCATCCACCTTACCAACTGTTCCATATCTGCCACCCCTCTCTGCCAATCCCTCCACTGGCTTCCCATTGCCCAATGAATAAAATTCAAAACATTAACAATAACATTTAAAGCCATTTATAACTCTGCCCCAAATTACATCAACAATCTTGTCTCCAAATATCACCCAAACCATCCTCTCCACTCCTCCCATGACCTCCTGTTCTCTAGCTCCCTTGTCTCCTCCTCCGATGCTCTTCTCCAGGACTTCTCCAGACCCTCCCCTATCCTCTGGAACTCTCTACCCCAATCTATCTGACTATTGCCTACACTGCCCACTTTTAGGCGATCTCTGAAAACCCATCTCTTCAGGTAAGCCTATCCTGCCTTCAGCTAATAACCAAATCTTCTATTCCTCCTATCAGTTTTTTCCTTCTCAGTTATTACCTTTTGTACCACCAGAACTCTCCCTTTTAGATTGTAAGCTCCCAGGAGCAGGGTCCTACTAACCCCCTTGTATTGAACTGTATTGTTGCTTTATTGTCTCAATTTATATTGTAAAGTGCTGAGCAAACTCTTGGCGCTATATAAATCCTGTATAATAACAATAATAAAGTTCTGACAGGGTACAACTAGGCCCAGTGGGAAGCACAAGTGCCTGGCAACACTTACAGAGTTAGTAGCAGCAGTTCTGTAACTTGAGATGTTGCCAACAGCTTCTGCAAAGGGGAGCAGGAATGAGGCCTGGCCAAACTGAACCAATTGGGAGGCTTCTAATGGTGGAAATAACAAAATCCCTGCGCTTTCCCTACTCCTTTAGAACTTCACCCAAGATGGCCACAGAGGTCAAGAGGGGCTTTAGCATCCAACTGGACAGGTGTTCTCCTGGTGATCGCAGAAAATCATAGAGGAGCTAAGTTCCTCACAACTTCCTCCCCTTCTGCATTTCCACTCCGGTCGAGGGCCACCTACAGTGGGGAGTATAGGCCGCACCTGTCAACATGTAGATAACACATGCACATGGAAGTATTGGTGCATGCTTGAATCCTGCTGAATCCTGTAATAGATTTCTAAGGGAGGCTGTCCACAGCAACAATGTCATCTGAATGGGGAAATACTCTCCAAATGTATGCCTTTTGACAACAGATGGTCATGAGCATGAGCAGGGCCGTGGATAAGGTAGTAGCACCAGTCCTCCTGTATGGAGCCCAGGCCAGAAGGAGGGCCCAGGCTGTTGGGTGAATTGGATGTGGGCAGGGAGGGTGATCAGCATGATGGGGGGGGTGGCAGTTACTTGAACCGATTCCCTATATGACCCTCTTTGCAGCAGCTGAGAGCCAGCTTCTTCTCTTCTCCCTTCTGCTGGCTTTCAGCTGCTGCAGAGAGAGCCATACAGGGGTTCCAGCAATTGCTCCCCCACCTCACAAGTTTTGGATAAAGTGGAGAGGAATTAGAACACCTATCAGTTTTTATTGGCTCTGAGGAAGAGGTTATGTCCTTGAAACGTGTTAGCCAGTTGGTCATCCAGGGTTCCATCGTATGGACTCAGATGTTGTTTGGATCATACGTCTTGTTCAGTTTGACATGCCTGTGTTATTATGTCCATTGTGAGTATGATACCTATTTTTGTTTCTTTAATAAATTATTTTAAATGATAATGCACTAGGTTGGTGCGCCCTTTTTCTGTTTCTCCATTTGTATCCAGTTTTTATTGCTGTCTGTGCCTCCATTAGGAAGATTAAACATCTCTATTTGTTCTGTTTATTGTATCATTGAAAGTTAAAGAAATTCATGAATTTTGGGTTAACACCAGAACAGGTGAAGGAGGAAATCTTCCAGTGGGGACACTAGTTTTGGTGACACCCTGGGATTCCCTCACTATGGGACAAGAAGATAAGGGAACTCTCCCCAATGGGACAAAAAAAAAATGGCAGGGGTTATGACCCTTCCTTACCCTTTCCAAAATAGTTCTAATTTAAGAATATGTAAATATTTGAATGTCCAGAGCCTGGCCATGGTTCTACTTTATTTCCATGTCTAAAACATTATAGATTTGCTTTAAAACTATGGCACAATTCCCACTGAACAAGGCTAGTTGACAGCTATGTAAATGTGTATTAGACGTTGAGTACATTTGGCACTCAATATTCTGTAGGAAACAAAAGACCGACTCTCCTAATTCATGTTCTCATTAGCCTCAAGTATTGATGCCCGCACATTATTTTACACTTGTTTTATACGCCCTGATTTTAGTTGCCCAAATTGTTAATTCGTACCGCACATCTTCTCCATCCTCAGAGCTGCCAGAATTTCCTTACATTTGTATTGCATTAAGTCCCATTATAAGAGATTAGGTTGCAAATCCCTTCATAAGGATAAGACAGCAAGTAGGAGCCTGGAAAGGAAAGCTCTTTTTATGCGTACGGCATCAAAGTGATCCCAATGCTCTGAAGACTCAGCCGCTCCTTCAACATTCACTGTCAGTTTTCTAAAATGTAGGCCTGACAGAAGCTGTAATAGATTCTTCCATTATTTGATTTGTGCTTCGTACAAGAAATATATTCAGTTTTCTTAAGAATATCAGAATTCTCTATGGGTTGGATCCAGAGGATGATTTGCTGGCACTAATAGCTATTTTTATACTAGAATAGCCCCAATTCTAACAGTTATAATTCTGGTATCAGAATGCTTCCACTGTGCGAGAAGAACAGCTGTGCACAATCCCTTTAAATGGGACATTTAAAGGGATTTTCCAAGTTGAGATACCGTATTTATGGCTTGCCATCTTCCAACATTTTGCAATGTGCTTTTTTTGTTGTCTGTTTTAACTGTTTATTTTTTAACTTTATTTTTCCAATAGCAAACAGATGAGTGGTGGAATTTCAGTGGTGTTGATTTTGATGCAAAATCCTTGATTTACAATAGCTGGCTTTAAAATTTTGGCAAATCAGAAAATCTATTTTTTTTATTATTAAGCTGCTTAGATGTCATTTGTTTGAATAAAAATAAAAATCTACTTTATTTATTGACAAAGTGTGCGTTTTTGGGGAAGTATATTTAGGGTAGGTTAGTTTTTTAATGTGGTGTTCTTTTTGTGTATGTTTTCTGTCTTTCTTCTTTATTTTTTAGCTTTTAATTGATATTCGTGGACTAGCACTTTAAATGTTTTATTTTACTTTTTTCACTGTCTGATTTCTTTCTGTGATAAAACAACTAATATAATGGGGCTGATGAGCGGTCATTTGTTTGCACAAGAATACTAAAAGAGAGTTTCTATAACCCCTCAGGTTAGTAGCCAAGTAAAGTCCATTCAACTGTTAAAAACCATCAATACTATTTTTTTTTTTTGCTTTCCCTATGACTTCAAAGCATTTCCACAATATGGAGAAATTTAGATTTGATGTTTGCCTTCTGATTTTTGTAGATTTTTTGGTAAAGTGAAAACTCTTAATGTTGCTCTTTTTAAGTGTATAGCTGTAATTCTTAGTTGTGTTGTCCTCTGTATAGTTGGCAGACTAATACAGAGCACCCCCCACAGTACAGAGCACCCCCATAATACAGATTCCCCCCAAACTACAGGTACCCCCACTATACAGAGCTTCATCCTACAGTACAACACTCCCCCTACAATGTACAGAGCCTCCTAACAGTACAGAGATTCCCTCCACAGTACAGAGCACCCCCCCCCCCTACACACACACACACACACATAGTACAGAACTCCCCTCCACAGTACACAGCCCATCTACAGTACAGAGCTCTCCCCACAATATAGAGCCCCCCACATTACAGAGTTCTACACACACTACAGGTCCCTCCACAGTACAGAGCTCCCCCTCTAAAGTACAGAGCTCCCCTCCACAGTACAGACCCCTTCCCCACACATAGTACAGAGCTCCTTTCCACAGTTCAGAGCCCTCCCACATTGTAAGGATCTCCCCTCCATAGTACACAACCCCCTAAGTAGTACAGAGCTCCCCTCCACAGTCCAGAGCCCCCCTCCCCACATAGTACAAAACCCTTCCCCCTGCCAATATAGTACAGAGCCCCCTCAACATTACAGAGCTCCCCTCCAAAGTACAGAGTCCCCCTACATAGTACAGAGCTCCCCTCCACAGTACAGTGAAGACTGCAGGAAAAGCAGAGAAGTTGGTGTGGCTCAGCTCACCAGAGCCTTTTCAAGAGGGAAACACAGAAGCTGGCAGAGGAAGTGAGCAGAGCAGAAAGCTTCCTCACTGGCTTCTGTGTTTAACAATGGCAAGTTGTAGAGGACAGGGCAGTGCCAGAGGTGGTAGGGAGTTCTGACACATTCTGGCTGAAAAAAAAGTCCTGCTTTGAATCATCAAAGCAATCTGCACTCCTTCACCATTTTATTTTTATGTTTTGAGTCACATTCTGGGTACTCATTGAAGGGAAGCCTTGCCTCATGTGAGCAGCCTAACCTAAGACAGTGAGATTGTTACATGGCTGTATTTTTTTAATTTTTTCAAACAAATAGGTGTTGAAGTCCCACCACCTCTTAGATATGCCTGTTTTGAGATTTTATTGCTGTCCCTGCTGAAGAGCCTCTTAATTTCTACTTGTCCTGGAAACCGCTGTCATATGGGACAGAATGTCACTGAAAATGTAAAATGTTGCAGTTGTCACCGGACACGAGGGTAGGAATGATCTACCAATGGCAGGGGTGGACTAACCATTTGGAAACTTGGGCATTGCCCGAGGGCCCTGGGTCAGTAGGGGTCCCCATGAGATGCCCCTGGTACCTTTTTCATAGGCTTTTTTGAGTTTGGGCAAGGACACAGGGGCCCCACGATCCCCTACTGCCTGGGGGCCCCATGAGTTGTCAGTCTGCCCCTGACCAATGGACACCTAATCACATTGGAAATATTTCCTTCAACTTGGTTTTGTTTCTCCAGGACAGGATGAAAAAAGAAACCTCCTTAAAAGGAAACAGACAGGGAAAAAAAAAAAACTTGCAGGGATTTTATTTATTTTGTTATTTATTACAGGTACATGTATAGTGCTGTCAATTTATGTAGCGCTTTACACATATAATTGTACTTTCACATGAGTCCCTGTTCTCAGGGAGCTTCCTATCTAAGGTCCCAAACTCATACTCATACAGTCAGGTCCATAAATATTGGGATATCGACACATTTCTAACATTTTTGGCTCTATACACCACCACAATGGATTTGAAATGAAACAAACAAGATGTGCTTTAACTGCAGACTGTCAGCTTTAATTTGAGGGTATTTACATCCAAATCAGGTGAACGGTGTAGGAATTACAACAGTTTGCATATGTGCCTCCCACTTGTGAAGGGACCAAAAGTAATGGGACAATTGGCTTCTCAGCTGTTCCATGGCCAGGTGTGTGTTATTCCCTTATTATCCCAATTACAATGAGCAGATAAAAGGTCCAGAGTTCATTTCAAGTGTGCTATTTGCATTTGGAATCTGTTGCTGTCAACTCTCAGATGAGATCCAAAGAGCTGTCACTATCAGTGAAGCAAGCCATCATTAGGCTGAAAAACCAAAATAAAACCATCAGAGAGATAGCAAAAACATTAGGCGTGGCCAAAACAACTGTTTGGAACATTCTTAAAAAGAAGGAGCGCACCAGTGAGCTCAGCAACACCAAAAGACCCGGAAGACCACGGAAAACAACTGTGGTGGATGACCAAAGAATTCTTTCCCTGGTGAAGAAATTTAATTTCAAATCCATTGTGGTGGTGTATAGAGCCAAAAATGTTAGAATTGTGTCGATGTCCCAATATTTATGGACCTGACTGTACATACTAGGTCCAATTTAGGCAGGAGCCAATTAGCCTACAATTTTAACCATTTAACAAAAGTTTAGACTAGAAATGCATTTGGAAAACATTTACAGTTTTATGTGTGAGCAAAAATACCAGCGCATTGCCTTTTATATTTACGTGTTCTGACCTTTAATGTACAGTAGATGAGAAAGACACTTTCTATTCTGTTATGTATTAGAACATTTTGGTGTGGTATTGGATAGGATAGCTTTTACAGAACCTGTTCACAATGTTTCGGAAGGGAAGAACTATCACCAGTTGCTGGCCTGCTTCTGAACAATGCTAGTTGCATGACAGCCTAATTGGTCCTTAGGCTTTGGTACTTTCACTGTTACAGCACAAGAATGCAGATAAAAAAAACGTAAGCTTCACCTGAGATTTCTTAATCTACATGCTTTTCTTAGATCAGGGACGCCGGCACTTTTCAGGAAGGTCATCAATAGTTTACTCTATAAAACTCGAAGTAGAGGGTAGATCATGATGATTGATACCTATGCTTATGCCACAACAAACTTTTTTTTAAAAGAAACCGTGACTTTAATTGCATACATTGAATGGGTGTCATTGAAATAAATGGGTTTTGGCTTGTCATGCGACTTTATGTGTCATAAGTCGCATGCCAAGTCACACTAGTGTGAACCAAGCATTAGCCCCAAACCAACTTCCCCTTTATAGGTTATTTCTCTGCATTTTTTTACTTTACCATGGTTCCTGTAGCAAGAAACAGCTTTTATTAGTCCCTGTACTGTCTTCACTAGGCTTGTACTTTTCTTACAGGTGCAGCTGCTGGGAGCTCAGTTCCTATTGATGTAGATTTTCCCCCAGAACTACATCTCCCAGGAGTCCCATTCCTGTTCACAGTGTGGAGAGATTCTTGGAAATTTAAGTGAAAGTTCAGTTAACTATACTTAAATTTACTCCCACTCCCATTCTAAGTCTATTCTATCTACCCTGTGAATGGAAATGTGTATATTCATCTATTATGAGGGCACTCCGCTCTGGTCACATGATCGGGTCACAGTGCTGGTCTCAGTGTAGAGGATGGACAGCAGTTGCCCCATAGTAAGCCTATGGGTGAAGTCATCACCCAAGGTCTGCAGCCTTTGTCTTCTCTCTCCTCTTCACTAAAGCCGATGCTGGGACCTGATCATGTAACTGGACTGGAGCACCCTCAGAATAGGTAAGTATATATCTTTCCCTTACTCCGTAGAAATAATAGGTTTACAATGGAGGTGGGAATAGATGTATAGCTAGTGTTTGACTGAAATTCCACTTTAAAAGGGTTGTATAGGCTGAAGGTTTTTTTACCTTCATACATTCTATGCATGAAGGTAAAAACCTTCTGTGTACTGCTCCACCCCACAGACCTCCGCCCCCCCCCCCCCAATACTCCCCTGAGGCCCTTCTCGATCCAACACTGCGCATGGGAGCCTCAGCTGTCCCAGGACTCCCTCTCTTCACTGGCTACTGTCAATCACAGCCAGTGAGCCAATGAGGAGAGAGTGGGTGATGAGGGAAGGGCAGATCAGTGATGCGGCTCTGTGTCTTATGGACATTTAAAACAGGGCTCAGGAGCAAGCATGCACCATGTCCCCCATAGCAAGCAAATTGATATTGGGGACACTAGTCAAAGGGGAGGGGCCAGGATAACCAGCAGGGAACCCAATAAGAAGAGGCTAGGGGTTGCTCTGTGCAAAACCACTACACAGAGCCATTAAGTATGACATGTTTATTATTTTTTCTTTTTTAAATTTGAACCACTTTAAGACAGCAGCTATATTTTGATGAGAAGGAGATACATGTATATGAAGTGGGACATAGAGCAGTGGGTATAGTCAGAATGCTGTAGTCCAGTAGGTACAGTAGCTGGCATAGCTTGTTGAGATTTCAGTGCAGCAGAAGCATTGTATTGTCAGCCTTATAGGAGAACACTGGATTTCTGGCATATCAACAAGTATTTTTGGTACCTTTTTAAAGAGATAAATCAACAAAATTAAACTGGGAAACCAACAACCAAAGAGGTTCTGTTGTGAACCTGTACAGAGTAATAGCTCACATACCAAGATTGGACAGTGGTGGATGGGTTCATTTGGGAGACTGGAATAGCCAAGTCTGGATAGTCATTGCTAAATTAAAATCTGGGTTCATGGATCTGCTCATCTCTAAATGTAAATAAAATACCACTTTGGCTACTTGTAGTTAAATGTATACATGATGAATATGTAATCTCATTGATATGCTTAATATTACTTTGAACGTCCCTTTTCATACTTGGTGCCTCTTCTCTCTGCAGGTGCTGTGTGCTAATATATCAGGTGTTGGAAAAAGTGGAAGTTTAAAACCAGGAGGATCCATATCCACACTTAAACATATATGGACAGAAAGTAGCAAGGACTTGTCTATAAGTCGACTCCTTTCACAGACTTTTCATGGCAAAGATAACCAAACCTCCTTGGATATGAGATATGACACTCCAGAACCGTACACAGAACAAGAGCTGTGGGAATGGCTGAGGAACTCAACAGACCTGCAAGGACCTCGTTCAAGGTCCAAAAGAAGGCCAATTGTGAAGACGGGCAAGTTCAAGAAAATGTTCGGCTGGGGGGATTTCCATTCCAACATCAAAACAGTGAAGCTAAATTTGTTGATAACAGGGAAAATTGTAGATCATGGCAACGGAACCTTCAGCGTTTACTTCCGACACAATTCAACTGGTCAGGGGAATGTATCTGTCAGCTTGGTCCCACCGACCAAAATAGTGGAATTTGACCTGGCCCAGCAAACGGTGATTGATGCTAAAGATTCCAAATCCTTCAACTGTCGCATTGAGTATGAGAAGGTTGACAAGGCCACCAAGAACACTCTTTGCAACTATGATCCTTCAAAAACTTGCTATCAGGAACAGACCCAAAGCCATGTGTCTTGGTTATGCTCCAAACCCTTCAAAGTGATCTGTATTTATATTTCATTTTATAGTACAGATTATAAACTAGTACAAAAGGTGTGTCCTGATTATAACTACCACAGTGATACGCCCTATTTCCCTTCTGGTTGACAATAATATGTATGCAAGACTTACCTCTAAGGAATTAATAAAAGTACCGGGCTGGATCCTTAAACCAAGAAAGTCCCATCAATTGCCTGGAATGTGTCTACAAATGATTTAACTCTACATTAAAACGAAAATACTTTTATATTGGAAAATTTATCAGATGCAATTTAATATCCCCAAATCACTCCATATTTCATTTACTAGATGTAACCCTCTGTGGATATAAAGCAAAATGCATATTGTAAGTGGTCGCTTTTGAAGATCCTTGTTAAGAGAGATTTCATTGTCCAACCCATAACATTTTGTGACAGATCTACAAGGAACCAAAAGGATTAGCCATGCTTAAAGCTTTCTTATATCTTCATAGTATGGAGATGTTACTCTGTTGTGCTACGCTCCAGTATACATGGCTTATACCTATCTCTGGAGATACTCTAAGCGGAAAATAAAATATCTTAGGAAAGTATACTGAAAAAAAAACAAAACAGCTAAAGTGTGTGATAATCGTGGAAAGCTTACAAAGGTCATTATCGAGAACCCAACAAATGCAACTCTAAAAAAAGGCACATTGATGATAGTGAATGATGGGTATCCGATAGTTAAAGATGGAGAGCCGTTTAAAATTAACATGCTGGAATACATAAACATGAGACACTTAAAGGAATGCTCTAACCAGCTGTAGACTCTAGTCTAGTTATTTTGATCATGGAAGCAAGACTTAAGTCAAGAGTTGGGTCTCCATGGTTTAACAGTCACAAATCTCTTCTTTAACAGTCTGTGATTGACTGTATTTAACTGTTAAGAAGAGAGTTTTGGCAATTGTACCATGCAGATGTTTGTTAAGAAATAGCTTGCATCGATTTCCAGAGACAGCTTAGCTGGATCTAAAAGGTATATTGTTGTGAGGACCACCCTCACAAAATCCTTGAATTTCCAAAGATAGGTTAATTAAAGGCTAGGTTCATTCTAAACAGATATTTCTGTTTTGGTTGCACACATTGCTTGCTGGTTTCTTTTATTTCATAAGGACTCCTATTGATATCTCTTGTGAAAAAAATATGGCACAGCGCATGATGGGGCAGATGATTGGACCTAGAAATCTAGTTATGGAAACATTACAATGGGAGTTCTCATGATATAAAAGCAAATCACTGAACATATCACACCTATGACTAGAACTGAAAAATCAGTCTTAAGAGGACTGATCCTCTGTTTAAAGAAGCAAAAGCCTTCTTGTGGACACCATGTAAATTGCAAATGGTGGAAATCTTTATGAAAATCTATTGTATACTTCAATATCCTAGTCTACATTTGTATGAATGGTTTGTATTGTATATAGTTTAACCAGTGTTACTTGAGCAGCTTATTAATATAACTAGTAAATGTTTCTGCTTGTTATTGGTTCAATACAATCAAAGGACTATGACGAGTTCATGTTAATTGACTTAGCTGTAAACTTCATGAATACAAAACAAAGGACATAATTATGTACAAAGCATTTATTCCGCTAAAGTATTGTTGAAAAGCTGAACATATACCACATTGAAGTCTGTATGCATTTAGATATTTTATTTCTGGAAAAAAAATTGTATATAAAATAAAATTACATAAAGTTGAGTTTAAATATTTTAATGTGGTCGTTTAGTCTTTGGTCAAGATATGAGAAAGGAAAAAAAGCAAACAAGATACTGGAGCAAACATAAGAAATGGGAAAGGGGTTGTGTGAGCAAAACATACATTCGTTCACAAGGAAGTGCTAAGGATTATCATGAAAGTTGAGTAATATTGTGCACTTCAGCCAGAAGGAACAATTCACTCAGCCAGTGAAGGAGCTTTTTAGGCCAGTTCTGCTCTCCTGTAACTGGTAGGCTCCCTTTAATAATGTTAACTGAAGATTCCCTCAAGTTAATTTGGATTTATATTCGAGACTCAGTTTTTTTCAGTCAAATAAATCTGAAATATTGCATCTTGAAGTGTTAACTAACCCTAATTTTTTTTTACTTTTGTATAGAGTAGGGAAGGATGAGAACCCCTGTACTTGTCCATATCCTCTCTATTTGTTCTGTTGACCACCTGGAATGAAAGTAAAGGAATATTAAAAATTTTGAGTTTCCACCAGAGCAAGAATAAAAGGGAACCCTTCCAGTTGGGACAACTGTTTAATAGATGGTCTACCTTTTTGTCTACAGGCAGGAAGTTGAGAGAAATCTGTTGAACTGGGACAAAAGAGAGGTAGAGGTTTTAACCATGCAAACTATGAGAGGTCGACATCATATTTTGTCTTATCACCTTTTTACTGACAGTTACACAACAATGATAATACAGGCCAACACACATTTTGGTTCCTCGAATGTTAGGCCTGTGTATTTTACCCACTGATTAAAAATATGGCACCAATGTTTCCCTGTTAGCTCTAGTTTTTGAGGTACAGCATAAATGCCATATACTGCTTGTACAAAATCAGGATATTTTAAAGTATTGTTTTTTTTATCTCCTTATAGCATGAAAGAAACAGATACAAAAGAAGCCATGACCTTTACGGCGCTCAATCTGCAAAAATGAAACAATATGAGTGGCAATATAAACATACCTCCTATATGATCATGCCGATAATACAGTTGATAACTTACACTTTAGTATCCAATGTTTCTGATATAAATTTACAGTTGGAAGCATGTAAACACTCTCTATATCTGCTAACATGTGTGCAAAAACGCACACTAGGTAACAGAAGAACAAGTTCATCAGCAAGATTGAGCAAAACTGACTAAAAAATTATATAAATATTACCATATCCAAGAAACTAGAGATGATGCAGTCTAGCCAATACAATTTTCTGAATCACAGCCCCAAATAACCCCAAGAACAGATCCAAAAAAAGGCATCAAGAGAAAAAAAAATGTGTTGGGCTGTGTATTAAAATTGCAACACTTTCAACCTAAAGTCACCTCACAGAGAATGACTCCCGGAAGCAGCCAGTTGGAGTACAAGGAGTACAACAGAGTACAATGTTTGTTGGACTGTGTAATGAAATTGCAACCCTTTCAACCTATACTCACCTCACAGGGAATGACTCCAGGAAGCAGCCAAATAGAGTACATTGTCCCAATCCTCTTCCTTTAGTGAAACTTCCAGGCTACATCCAATCTCAGGTAGGATCCTTGGCTTGTAGTGGTTTAGAAGAAGATGGGAACCAGTAATTTTAGAATATTTAAAAGGTTTATTACAGGTGTTTTGAGGAATCATGGTAAAAAGTATGAGGGTCACAATGTACTCAAATAAAAGTCAACGGTTTCAAATTCAGCTTCTGTAGCTGTAACACTTGCATTAATTTTTTAACTAGGCCCCAGACACTCCTAAGGTAGCAGATCAAAGTCAAGGTTTTTGTGTTTGATTGACTATCTTAGCCTAAATTGCACGACACCAGAGAGGTTCTAGTGTTTTCCTTTCCTTTAAAGCCCATTCATCCTAACATAAATGGGCAGCTGAGGCTGCCTCCCTCTTCGTTGCAATAGATCAAAATACAGGTTGTTTCAACTCTTCAGGGTAGCCCCCCTTAAAGGGAGAGCACCCAGACAAAACCCTTTTGAGCAGAAACCTAGGAGAAAAGAAGAGGAGAGAATGCTAGAAGGTTGTCCAAAATATGTTTCACCTTCCAAAATCATACCACTTTTCTGTAATCAGTTGGGCTGATAATTATTTACAGGTAATAGAGCATGCTTAGCAGCAGTTAGCAGAAGCAATTTACACCATGAGCTTAGGAACTTTAGCAGAGCTTCTAAAATAAAAAGGGTCACACACAGGGGCGGACTGACAACTCATGGGGCCCCCGGGCAATAGGGGATCATGGGGCCCTTGTGTCCTTGCCCAAACTCAAAAAAGCCTATGAAAAAGGTACCAGGGGCATCCCCATTAGTCAATCA
Source organism: Staurois parvus (assembly GCF_062004578.1). NCBI lineage: Eukaryota > Metazoa > Chordata > Amphibia > Anura > Ranidae > Staurois > Staurois parvus. Next base: position 5,147,735 of record NW_028318575.1, on the reverse strand, counting down.
TTTATTTATTACAGGTACTTATATAGTGCTGTCAATTTATACAGTGCTTTACATACAGTATATATTGCACCTTCACGTAAGTCCCTGCCCTCAAGGAAGCTTACAATCTACAGTACTCGAACCGAGTTAGATGAGAGCCAATTAACCTACCAGCATGTCTTTGAAGTGTGAGAGGAAATTGGAGTACCCAGAGGAAAGTCACGCAAGCACAGGGAGAACATGCAAACTCCACGCAGGTAGTGCCGTGGTTGAGATTCGAACCAACAACAATTAGCCACTGTACCGGCCGCCATTTAAACATAGATAGTGGTATGTGGTACTGCTGTATATGTAAAGCCAGTTAAAAACGTATTCTTGTTTCTTCCAGTCCGTCTTTACATGCCCTAATAACTCTTGACAATCTATGGTCAACACAAGCTGAAGGACTACCAGGGGTGGTACAAAGTCATGTTACTGACCATCAGTAATGCATTCCTAGGTATAACAAAAAGGTATGTTCTAGACTGCCACCCTGTATTCCAATGCAATTGGACTGCCCTTGGTCCATATATTCAACTTCCAACTACTAGAACTATAGAGCAAAAGTTTGTCTTATTATTCTTGCAATTATTTCTGAGCATATCTGCACAGATTATGCAAACTGATACTTCTAACCTTTGGGCACCAAATGTTGTGTGTCTACAATTATGAAAACCTGGCCCTGTTTATCTGGTGTTAATTAGTTGAGAAGATTTGATTAGATTGGAGAGGCCCTGGAACTAGTGTTGCTTTTAAATGGAGTCCATATAGGGCAGTCTTTCATTTTCAGGAATACAATGATTTTAGCTTAGCTGCTTTTAGTCTGAAGATAGGAGGAATCCATGGCGTTCAGTGGCATTCTACAACTGGGACTGATAAACTTGTTTTATACTTCCTTCTTGAAAGTGTTTTTATTCCTTGTGCCTAATACATCTCCATTCATATTGCACTTATAAGTCTCTCTTCTTGTATCTTGCTTTTAGCTTGAACATAGCTCAAAAAAAAAAAAAAAAAAAATAAGATCAGGACCAGGGGCGGACTGACAGCTCATGGGGCCCCCGGAAAAAGGGGATCATGAGGCCCCTGTGTCCTTGCCCAAACTCAAAAAAGCCTATGAAAAAGGTACCAGGGGCATCTCATGGGGCCCCCTACTGACCCCGGGCCCTCGGGCAGTGCCTGAGTTTCCAAATGGTCAGTCCGCCCCTGATCAGGACTCAGGCAGGTGAACAACTCAGGCAGGTGAACAAAATAGTCTAGGAAAAGGTTAGGTGAATTTTAATTGAAATGACTGTCTCTGGCAGCCAGTAGTTAAAGTCTTTTGCCAGAAACAGGCATTTTATTTGTAGCCCACCTTCTGGCCCTTTAAGCTGCACGGCAGCACATCTTCTTCTGCAAATTATTGCTGTCTCCCTGGACTTAACATGCAGCCTACAGGGAAGGAAGGAGGCACTTTATGGCTACAACGACTTTTAGCATGCCCACCAGTGACAGTAGAAATGAGGAGAGCCACATGGAATTTGGCAGCTGGGATGCTGGACTGCTACAGTGCCAAAGTGTCAGGTGCCCAGAGTGACATTCTGCCAGTCTGTACACAGGGCATCACTGTGAGCTGTGTGGGAAGCTGCTGCAGGAGTAACGGTAGTGCTGTATAGGGTTGCTGTGCTGTGCCTGCCCATAGACTGAGTTGCCACCATGTACAGTGGTGAAGAGCAGAGACTGTCTCTGTTTGTACTGTTCTAGACTGTGGCTGAGGACTCAGAGAGAGAGAGAGAGAAATTGAGAGAGACTGCTGATGAGGACTTCAGATATGAGGAGAGCCAGGGTTCCATCCAGCCCAGCCTTGAGGGAAGAAGCCCTGGGTGTATGGCATGACCTCTTGCTAATCCTCATATAGGATGCTTTGGGTTTTTCATCTGTGGTGAGCCCTTTGGCCACCTGTATTGATACTGACTTTTCCACTGTTATTTTTGCTGCCCCATGGACAATAGGCCTTGAACCATTTAATATTTTCCCCTAACACTCTTTTTAGAGAGAGAGTGAGCCCATTCATGGAAGATCCAGGGCCTCAACACTGGCAGACTTTACTGTATTTAGACTTACTAGGCAGTGGCATAAGTAGCCCACCCCCATTTTATTTTCTTAGATAAGCCATCTTGTTAGCATTGGTGTTCTTTATAGTAGACTTGTACATTGTTTTTCATGCCACAATTGTGTTTGGTTCTAAAGTCATTATTATGTGGTATTGCTTTTAATAAAACCCATTTTAAGTGTTTTAAACAGTTAGAGTTCATCGCTGGAAAAAAAAACAGAAGGACCCATCTGACCAGCAGCTTCTTTACACCTCTTTGGGCTTTGTGTTTTATGGTGTAGCAGTTTCATTTTATCCCTTGTATCCACAATGTGAAGATCGCCCTTACTTCCCATACCAGAAACAAGAAAGGATATTAGAAAATGTTATTCACAAAAAGAACATTGGGGAACTGGAGAAAGTACAGAAAAGAGCAACCAAACCGATAAGAGGCATGGAGGAGCTCAGCTATGAGGAAAGATTAGAGGAACTGAATTTATTCTCTCTTGAAAAGAGGAGATTAAGGGGGGATATGATCTCCATGTATAATACATAAGGGGGGATATGATCTCCATGTATAATACATAAGGGGGGATATGATCTCCATGTATAATACATAAGGGGGGATATAATCAACATGTATAATACATAAGGGGGGATATGATCAACATGTATAATACATAAGGGGGGATATGATCTCCATGTATAATACATAAGGGGGATATGATCACCATGTATAATACATAAGGGGGGATATGATCTCCATGTATAATACATAAGGGGGATATGATCACCATGTATAATACATAAGGGGGATATGATCTCCATGTATAATACATAAGGGGGATATGATCTCCATGTATAATACATATGGAGGGGATATGATCTCCATGTATAATACATAAGGGGGATATGATCACTATGTATAATACATAAGGGGGGATATGATCACCATGTATAATACATAAGGGGGGATATGATCTCCATGTATAATACATAACGGGGGATATGATCTCCATGTATAATACATAAGGGGGGATATGATCTCCATGTATAATACATAAGGGGGGATATGATCACCATGTATAATACATAAGGGGGGATATGATCTCCATGTATAATACATAACGGGGGATATGATCTCCATGTATAATACATAAGGGGGGTATGATCACCATGTATAATACATAAGGGGGATATGATCTCCATGTATAATACATAAGGGGGGGATATGATCTCCATGTATAATACATAAGGGGGGATATGATCACCATGTATAATACATAAGGGAGGATATGATCTCCATGTATAATACATAAGGGGGGTATGATCTCCATGTATAATACATAAGGAGGGATATGATCTCCATGTATAATACATAAGGGGGGGTATGATCACCATGTATAATACATAAGGGGGGATATGATCTCCATGTATAATACATAAGGGGGATATGATCTCCATGTATAATACATAAGGGGGGGATATGATCTCCATGTATAATACATAAGGGGGGATATGATCTCCATGTATAATACATAAGGGGGGGGATATGATCTCCATGTATAATACATACGGGGGATATGATCTCCATGTATAATACATAAGGGGGGATATGATCTCCATGTATAATACATAAGGGGGGATATGATCTCCATGTATAATACATAAGGGGGATATGATCTCCATCTATAATACATAAGGGGGATATGATCTCCATGTATAATACATAAGAGGGATATGATCTCCATGTATAATACATAAGGGGGGATATGATCACCATGTGTAATACATAAGGAGGGATATGATCACCATGTATAATACATAAGGGGGGGATATGATCTCCATGTATAATACATAAGGGGGGATATGATCTCCATGTATAATACATAAGGGGGATATGATCTCCATGTATAATACATAAGGGGGGGATGTGATCTCCATGTATAATACATAAGGGGGGATATGATCTCCATGTATAATACATAAGGGGGGATATGATCTCCATGTATAATACATAAGGGGAGATATGATCTCCATCTATAATACATAAGGGGGGATATGATCTCCATGTATAATACATAAGAGGGGATATGATCTCCGTGTATAATACATAAGGGGGGATATGATCTCCGTGTATAATACATAAGGGGGGGATATGATCTCCATGTATAATACATAAGGGGGGATATGATCTCCATCTATAATACATAAGGGGGGATATGATCTCCATCTATAATACATAAGGGGGGATATGATCTCCATGTATAATACATAAGGGGGGATATGATCACCATGTATAATACATAAGGGGGATATGATCTCCATGTATAATACATAAGGGGGATATGATCACCATGTATAATACATAAGGGGGGATATGATCACCATGTATAATACATAAGGGGGGATATGATCTCCATGTATAATACATAAGGTGGGATATGATCTCCATGTATAATACATAAGGGGGGATATGATCTCCATGTATAATACATAAGGGGGATATGATCTCCATGTATAATACATAACGGGGGATATGATCTCCATGTAATACATAAGGGGGGTATGATCTCCATGTATAATACATAAGGGGGGATATGATCTCCATGTATAATACATAAGGGGGGGATATGATCTCCATGTATAATACATAAGGGGGGATATGATCTCCATGTATAATACATAAGGGAGGATATGATCTCCATGTATAATACATAAGGGGGGTATGATCTCCATGTATAATACATAAGGAGGGATATGATCTCCATGTATAATACATAAGGGGGGGTATGATCACCATGTATAATACATAAGGGGGGATATGATCTCCATGTATAATACATAAGGGGGATATGATCTCCATGTATAATACATAAGGGGGGATATGATCTCCATGTATAATACATAAGGGGGGGATATGATCTCCATGTATAATACATAAGGGGGGATATGATCTCCATGTATAATACATAAGGGGGGATATGATTTCCATGTATAATACATAAGGGGGGATATGATCTCCATGTATAATACATAAGGGGGGATATGATCTCCATGTATAATACATAAGGGGGGATATGATCTCCATGTATAATACATAAGGGGGGATATGATCTCCATGTATAATACATCAGTGGTTCATATAGTGAACTCGGTGTAGAGTTATTCCCCCTGAGGTCATCACAGAGGACAAGGGGGCACTCTTTACATCTGGAGGAAAAGAAATTTAATCTCCAAACACGGAAAGGTTTCTTCATAGTAAGAGCTGTGAAAATGTGGAATAGACTTCCTCAAGAGTTAGTTCTGGCCAGCTCAGTGGATTGCTTTAAAAAAGTCCTGGACTCTTTCCTAGATACACAGAATATACCTGAATATAACATTTATAGGCAAAATTGGTCCAGGGAATATCCGATTGCCTCTTGGGGGATCAGGAAGGAATTTTTTTCCCTGCAGGAGCAAATTGGATTATGCTTTGCTGGGTTTTTTTTGCCTTCCTCTGGATCAACTGTAGGTATAGGATTATAACTTTTTTTTTTTAATGGTTCAACTGGATGGACTTTTTTCAGCCAGACTAACTATGTAACTAAAAATGTCTCCCCAAAGACAAGCCTTACAGCAGCATTTGGAAAATTCACCTTTTGTGTTCTGGTGCACTCTGCACCACTTGCAATTTGAGTAGCTTGAACCCCCTATAAGCTTACCTGTCCTGCTCACTTAGAACTAAGATCTGGGTTCAAACAACTAAGTAGTTGTAAAAAAAAAATCGACTACTAGAAAAATGTGAGCTTACTGCCTGTGTGGAGGTGAATCTCAGATGCTTTAAATTTCACAATATTTAAATTAATTTTCGCTTAAAGTTCTCTTGAGATTCACTCAGCTTTACCGTACGTTACTACCTCATGGTTCCGCCATCAGAACCTTTGGAAACATCCAGTGTTTGCAGATATGGTAGAGCATGTGACCTCTCAGGGTGTAGCATTTGAGTCTTAACCAGGGGCGGATTGACCATTTGGAAACTCGGGCACTGCCCGAGGGCCCGGGGTCAGTAGAGGGCCCCACGAGATGCCCCTGGTACCTTTTTCATAGGCTTTTTTGAGTTTGGGCAAGGACACAGGGGCCCCATGATCCCCTATTGCCCGAGGGCCCCATGAGTTGTCAGTCCGCCCCTGGTCTTAACAACCCATTGCCATGGAACAGCTTCCTATGGGGTCACTGGACAGAGAGGAGGAGCCAGGAGCACCAGTGGGGGACCTGAGAAGAGGAGGTTGGGACTGCTCCGTTCAATTCCACTGCACAGAGCAGGTAAGTATAAACCTGCTTGTTATTAAAAAAAAAAAAATAAGTTTACAACCCACTTTAATGCCACCTCACTGACCCTCTGAGAGAAAAAAACTATTCTGATACAAATTTCTATAAGGCTTCATCCCTCCCTTGTGTGATTTTCCGGGTTATTAAGTATGACATTCCAACATGCAAATTTCCAGGAGGTCATCTCATTTAAAAAGAACTTCTGAAATCATTTTCTAACACCCCTGCAAGTCTGTGAATTCCTCAGTTATGTTTTGTCGAGTTCATCAAACCTTTTGCTTCCAAACTGACCAATCTCAAATTGCAATCAATGAACTTCAGTAATGTCTTACAACGGAAAGGTCAAAGGAGATACCAGCTTGTAGTTTATCAATAGACATCAGTGCCTGTTGTTTGATGTAATTAAAATATAGTCCCAGCACAACAGGGCATTACCAGGTGATTAATACAAGATGTGGAACTAAGGGCCTTGAACGAGCCAGGGCATTAATCACTCGTAATAAGCCATCCTTCCGGGAATATTATTGCAGACGAGAATTTTATTTTAAAACCTTTGTTTTGCATACAGTATGCCTACGGATACAGCTGTTTTCCAAGACAAAGATCATTTCTTGTGTTGCATGTTATCCAATTATTTTTATAGATAGTGGTAATGCCCTTTTAAAAAATAAACATTTTACAATTAAAACTGAGTTATATTGCTTTTTTGAAAATTAAATTTTTATTTAATTTCATACTGACGTTTTTATACATTCTTTTTACAAATACATATATAATAAACGTCAATGGATTCCACCTCTTTATGAGTTCTCTAAAGAGTTCTGTCTGATCAAAACCTCCAAAACAGCTGTCCATTTTCACATTTCAAACATGTGAATACAGATTAGGAGCTCCACCTTCTGGTTGTATAAAAAACAAAATTTTTATTAACATTAATAATTTAATGGGTTTTTTTTAAATCAGATCTTTTTTTATTAATTGAAGTATGGATCCATGTACAAATATAATCAGACAACCACAATCTCCAACGGAGTGTAACCTTAGTATCAACAAGTTACATCGTTATAATATAAAAGGTATACAAAGTCATGTATACCAAAGATATAACCACAGATTCCAGACCACAACATTTTCCAGACTCTTTTTTTGAAAAAGAAATAACCCCCCCCCCCCAGATTTCAAGATAGGCTGGGAAAATACAGATGGAAATTAAAATAACACGAGTTACAAAATCAAAATAGTTTTTAACAATTTGAGCAAAAACAAGAACCAAAAACCAGCCTTCTTCGAACTGAACTCCGAGAGTCAAACCTCCTCAGCTCATCCACGTGCAATATAGTAAATATAGAGTCTAATCCAGATTTTTGCCAATAGTAGAGTTGTACCGCATGGATACATCTATATCCCAATTCCTATTCAAGGGTTGATGGAAGGATAGTTATCTCACAGTAGACCCAATGGGGTTCCACCGCTTAAAAGCCTGTCCTTAACCATTAGCCGCCTGGCCAATGGCCGTTTGGCGGCGGCAAAAGCGCTTCGGCATTCCGGGTGCACGCCATTTGGCATGCTCCCGCACATGCGCAGTTTGCGCTCCTGCAGAGCCGCGCAGCGGCGCGATCTGTCACTAATGACAGATCTGAGTGCCGGCCCCCGTTGCTGGTACCATGTGACCTGCTGTGACCAATCACAGCAGGTCACATGACAGTTGTATACAATGGATGGCTTCATTCATGCCATCCATTGTATACTAGTGCCTAGCTGTGAATGGTCACAGCTAATCACATGCACATGTCATGTGATTAGCTGTGACCAAATCACAGCTAAGCACAAAAAAAAAAACCTGAATGAATCGATTTCATTCAGGTAAATGCTTGCTTATAGCAAAGTAATTCTTTGTTATAAGGAAATTGTGTAAAAAAAAAAATACTGATCACTTCCCCAAAGTAGTACAATGTTACTATGGTAACATTGTACTACTTTGGTCATAGTAAAATATGAAAAAAAAATCTTAAAAATTTTTTTAAAAATGTAATAAAAAATTAAAAATAATAATAAAAAAAAAAATATATATATTTTTTTTTTTCCTAGTGTCATCAGTCAGCGTCCCTGTTCACCGCCATGCCAGTTATATGATGACACTGTACTGCACTGGTGACAGTATGTAAAAAAAAATAGTGAAAATAATTTTTTTCATTTTTTCATTTTCCGAAAAATTATGACAAAAAAAATACAACTTCAAAAAACTCGCCATGCCTCTTATGAAGTACGTCGGACTGCCTACTCTGCAAAAAGGGGTCATTTGGGGATATCTGTACTGTTCTGACATTCTTGGACCTCAAGAAATTAGATTGGCCGTCAGTACTTCAGGATTGATCAATATTCAGATCTATCCTATAGTTTGTGAACTCTATAACTTTCCTACAAACTAAATAATACATCCTAATTTGGGTTATTTTCACCAAAGACATGTAGCAGAATACATCTCGGCCTAAATTTATGAAGAACAATTATTTATTTGTAAACTTTTATAACAGAAACAAAGAAAAACGTGTTTTTTTTTTCAAAATTTGTGGTCTTTTTTTGTTAATTTAGCAAAAAATAAAAACCCCAGCTGTGATTAAATACCACCAAAAGAAAGCTCTAGTTGTGTGAAGAAAATGATAAAATTTTAGTTTGGGTACAAAGTTGTATGACCGAGCAATTGTCATTTAAAGTGTGAGAGCGCTGAAACGTGAAAAATGGCCTGGGCAGGAAGGGGGAAAATTGCCCGGTATTGAAATGGTTAACTAATTGTACTGGTGCTAATCCCGGAGTCCCCAACCAGGCATCCCACACTTTTGGAAATTTCTGTGCACATCCTCTATGCTGATAAATTAGTTTTTCTCTAATCAGAGTATCATTGACCGCTTTAATCCATTGACTATGAGAAGGAAGTGAGGGTGATAACCATTTCAGAGCTCTAAGTTTCCGAGCAACAGCACTCTAAGGATAGCTATATAGACATGTGGACTAAACAGTTCCTCATCCAACATTCCCAATAGACAAAGTTTGGGATCTAATGGTACATTAAGATTAATCATTTTATGTTTACCTGAAAATAGTATTTATTTTTTAGTTCTGACAATGATAAAGAAATAAAATATTTTCAAATCCAGTATACATTTCTTCTAAAGCTGAATTCCAAGCAGTTATGTACACGCAGTTTAAATGAGTGGCCACTAGGGAGCGCAGTATTGTGACGTGAGGAATGTGTGGGCAGTGAATTTTCTGGAGAGGATCCCCAACTGCTGAATCTGTAAGGAAGGACCTTACTATTTCCAACGGGAGGTGCTATGGTATGTACCAGGGGCGGACTGGCCATTCGGAAACTCGGGCACTGTCCGAGGGCCCGGGGTTAGTAGGGGGCCCCATGAGATGCCCCTGGTACCTTTTTCATAGGCTTTTTTGAGTTTGGGCAAGGACACAGGGGCCCCATGATCCCCTATTGCCCGGGGGCCCCATGAGTTGTCAGTCCGCCCCTGGTACGTACTATGCATTGATTGTAGAATTGCAAAGGAGGGTTTTCCTGAAAAGTGAACTTACACTTTATTTTTTTTTTTTTTTATGGAATTCACCTGTAAAAAAAGAGAGCACACATATTAATCTCACAATAATACATTTATATATACATATGTATATGTATGTGCCTACAACACCCCCCCCCCCCCCCGCCACACACACACATACCTTCTGACTAGGTAGTGAAAGAGAAGCAGAAGACTGATAAGATCATCTCTCTGTCACTCTGATCTATTTTCCTTTCTTAGCACATGAGCTACATAGTAAAAGTGTTACTAAACCCACAACAGTAAAATCATTCTGTATATGCAGTAAAGCATGCTTGTTATACTCACTGTGAAACAGAGGCGGACTGTCAGCTCATGGTGCCCCCGGGCAATTGGGGATCATGGGGCCCCTATGTCCTTGCCCACACTCAAAACACACCCAAAAAAGCCTATAAAAGGTACCAGGGGCATTTTATGGGGCCCCCTAATGGCCCCAGGCCCTTGGGCAGTGCCCGAGTGCTCGAATAGTCAGTCCGCCCCTGCTGTGGAACCTAATCCTCTGCATTGTGTAAAAAGGATGTTTAATCCTGTCTCCTCTGATTATCCCCTTCTTCTACTGTCCCCAATCCATCTGCTGATAGAACAGAGACTTGGGAGCAATCTGCACATGCTCAGTTTGGTGTGTAATGCTAGAGAATTTTTTTTTTCATTGGGAGAGTGCATTTAATCAGCACAGGGACAATCAGCACTGTCTGGACAGAGGGCCAGGGGTTATGCAGTCTCATAGGACAATTAGGGGAGAATGAAAACTCCTCCTACAAGATTTAACCTGTGCTCTGCTGGACACTGATAAAAGTCATAGGACTGCTCTAACTGCTAATGAGAAAAGGTATTTATCAGTTTATATTTACTAAAATAATTGCATTTCCATGTTGTGTGTACTGTGGGAGACCAGATATAGTGAATGCAGGGTCCGGGGAGACCGGATATAGTGAATGCAGGGTCCAGGGAGACCAGATATCGTGAATGCAGGGTCCAGGGAGACCAGATATCGTGAATGCAGGGTCCAGGGAGACCGGATATAGTGAATGCAGGGTCCGGGGAGATCAGATATAGTGAATGCAGGGTCCAGGGTTACCAGATATAGTGAATGCAGGGTCCGGGGGAGACCAGATATAGCAGATATAGTGAATGCAGGGTCCGGGGAGACCAGATATAGTGAATGCAGGGTCCGGGGAGACCGGATATAGTGAATGCAGGGTCCGGGGAGACCAGATATAGTGAATGCAGGGTCCGGGGAGACCGGATATAGTGAATGCAGGGTCCGGGAGACCAGATATAGTGAATGCAGGGTCCGGGGAGACCAGATATAGTGAATGCAGGGTCCGGGGAGACCAGATATAGTGAATGCAGGGTACTGGGTTTAGCAACACTTTAAAAATGTTAGTCAGAAAGTAGATTTAAAAAAAAATCACACAAATAAAGAACCTCCGTATACACAATCCTATCCTCACAGCTGATCCAGAGAAAGGCAAAAAAAAAACCCTAATAAAGTTTGATCCAATTTGCTCCATTGAGGGAAAAAATCCTTCCTGAATCTTCCAGAGGCAATTGGATATTCCCAGGAAAATAAATGGTGTTATTACCTATAAATATTAATATTCAGTTATATTATGTGCATTTAGGAAAGAATCCAGGCCTTTTAAAAACAATCTGCTAAACTGGCCAGAACCAGTTCTAGAGGGAGTCTATTCCACATTTTCACAGCTCTTACTGTGAAGAATCCTTTCCACATTTGGAGATAAGATATCTTTTCCTCCAGACCTAAAGAGTGATCCTTTGTCCTTTATCATGGCCGTAAAGTAGAATTATAAAAAATGTTTTATTTCAATTTGGATAAGGCAAGGGAGGGTTATAACCATTTTTTTTTTCGCCATCTGTGTCCCATTGCAGAGATTTCCCTTCACTTCCTGTCCCATAGTCAAAGAGGAAGCGAGAGGAAATCTCTGCAAATTAAGGTAATTCATTGGGAACACCAAGATCGGCATTGGAAAATTTCCCCTCTATTACTTTTCTGGGGACAAACCAAAATTTGGGATTTTCTTTTACTTTCAATTTCAATAATAAACAGGAGAAACAAAAAGGGAGAATCTCCTTAATGGGGACACAGATAATCCCTTAGCACTCTGTCCAAAACTGGAAAAAACTTTAAAGTGAATCCCCCTACACCAAGTTCACCATATGGACCCCTTATGTACAGTATTTATGCAGGGGCGCCTATCTTTTACCTTTACATGCTACCTCTGGGAGAAGCTTCTGTCCAGTAAAGGCTGCCTAGAGCCTAGAGAGATGGATCAAGTCCCTACGTTTTACCTGCACTGCCATAGACTACTCATATGAGGATCTGTGTTTGATCCAGCTCCCTGCATTTAGTTCCTTTTCCCTAGTCGCACCCTATGTCATCCTCCTGGGTTGGACTTCAATGGGAGCATTGTACCTTATTATTTATTTATTACAGGTACTTATATAGCGCCATCAATTTATGCAGTGCTTTACATATATATATTGTACATTCACATCAGTCCCTAACCCTCAAGGGGTGTACAATCTAAGGTCCCTAACTTACATTCATACATACACATACTAGGGACAATTTACACAGGAGCTAATTCACCTGCCAGCATGTCTTTGGAGTGTGGGAGGAAACTGGAGTACCTGGAGGAAACCCATGCAGGCACAAGGAGAACATGAAATCTCCAGGCAGGTGGTGCCATGGCTGGGATTTGAACCAACGACCCCAGTACTGCCAGGCGGACCATTTAATCACTGTGCTGCCCAGATATATTATTTATTGTATCAGCTTTAATGTGTGTGTTACATACCCCTCTCCATTTTGTTGCTTTGCAGCTCTAGTATTGCGTCTGTTCCTTTGTTTATTGGAACCACGATAAGCAGCTGGGGACAAAAGTCACAATCATCGCTCACCAGATTGGTAAATATTATACATCTTCTCTTGCAGGGTGTCTTTAATTTTTTTTCTGGCAACAGAGCTATGTTGGCCAGAAATCAACAAACAATTCTAAATAGTGGAAATCTTAAATATCTTAAAAGGAATTATGTAACTTTTCCTGAAAGCACCATCCATATAAAAGTATAAAAGTACATTACCAAACCATGTGTAGACTACAGACTTTAAAAGTGCTACCAGGAAAACACACTAAATATTATACGATTCAAAGTACATAACAAAAAAAAACAAAAATATATATATATATATATATATATAAAATAAAATGTAATAATAAAAATATATTAAAAATAAAATCTCACAGAATAAGTGACATATCTAAAAAAAAATTTTTACACAAATATAAAAACAGAACCTTTTACAAAGACTTGTACAATAACAGATATGGATTAGTGCCCAGTTATAAGTTGATGTGTTTTGCGGATTTGACCTTTTCCCCAGGACTCAGGACTATGTATTGGATCACTTTAATCTCTTTAACCCCCGGTTTACATATATGCGGACGCACGGGCGCGTTTTGCATGGACACCAGAGCCCATTCATTTGAATGGACTCCCGTGCCCCTGACAAGCAGGGAAGAAGTCCCTGCACTTCTTTGGAAAATGCAGCCCACACGGGTACAGTTGCGTTTTCCAGTGCAGGTGGTGTGCCATTAGAACTAATTTTCTGTATGGGTGGTGTGGCTGCACGTATTTTCATGCGGATCCACAGCGGCACCACCCGCAGAGATGTGCACCTAGGGTAAGAGAGATTTAATTAGAGGCAGGCGTGTGTTTAAACAATTATATCATGCAGGTGCTAATGATCATCAATTTTATATGTAGGTTGAAACACAGCTATTAACCGCTTGCCCTCCAGAGGATTTACCCCCCTTCCTGACCAAGCCATTTTTTGTGTTACGGCGCTGCGTTAATTTTACTAATTGTGCAGTCAAGCAACGCTGCACCCAAATGAAATTTGCTTCCTTTTTTTCCACAAATTCAGCTTTCCTTCTGTGGTATTTGATCTCCTATGCGTTTTTATTTTTTTGCGCTATAAAAAAAAAAGACCAACAATTTTGAGAAAAAAACAATATTTTTGACATTTTGCTATTAAACATGTCTAGTAAAAAAATTTTAAAAATCAAATTTCGTCATAAATTTAGGCCAAAATGTATTCTACTCCATGTCTTTGCTAAAAAAAATCCCAATACGTGTAAATTGATTGGTTTACATGCAAGTTATAGCGTTAACAAATGGCGATAAATATTCTTTATTTTATTTTTTCAAATTTTTACTAGTAATGGTGGCGATCAGTCACTTATAGCGGGACTGTGGGACTGCGGCGGGCATTCTGACACTAGGAGGAACTGACTTGGTGTCACTGACATCCCCAGTGACACCAATACAGTGATCAGTGCTAATAAAAAGAACTGACACTGTACTAATGACACTGGGCAGGAAGGGGTTTACATCTGGGATGATCAAAGGGTTAACTGTGTGCTGGGTGTGTTTTACTATGTCTGTGTGCTGTGTCTGTGTGCTTCACTGTAAGCTCACTGCTTTGCATGGCTGTGCTGTGCACAGCCATTGAAAACAGTGTGCACGAGCTGGCAGGGAGAACTGTTTTGTTTACTAACAGTTCTCCCCCCATCGGAGATCCTCGGCAATCACTGGCTGCCAGCGAGTAATCACCGACTGGGACCCGGTGATTGACAACCACAGCTGCGAATGCAAAATCATGTATATATACGTGATTCTGCGCACCTGTGCTGCCCTGTAGCAGTATATCTGCTATAGGGCGGACGGGAAGCGGTTAATTGAACCATAAACAGCTGTGTAGGAGGCTTAAAAATGGGCGAGGAACAACCAAACTCTGCTGCTAAGGTGAGATTGTGGAAGACAGTTTCATGTCACAGGTCATACTCTATGGCAAGACTGAGCACAGCAACAAAGACACAAGGTAGTTGGTCAGTAAGGTCTCTCCCAAGCAAAGATTTCAAAACAGACTGAGCTTTCAAGATGTGCTGTTCAAGCTCTTTAGAAGAAGCACAAAGAAATGGGAAACATTGAGGATCATAAATGCAGTGGTCAGCCAGGGAAACCTAATGCAGCAGATGAAAGACCCATCATGCTTACTTCCCTTCAACATGGAAGATATCCAGCAGTGCCATCAGCACAGAACTAGTGGAAACCAATGGAACCCAGGTACACCCATCTCCTGTCTGAAGCAATCTGGCCAAAAGTGGTCTTCATGTCAAAAATCTATACCTCCCACATTGAAACAAGGCTAAGCAGCTCAACTATGTATGAAAACAGAGGAACTGGGGTGCAGAAAAATGGCAGCAGCTACTCTGGACTAGTGAGTCAAAATCTGAAATATTTGGCTGTAGCAGGAGGAAGTTTGTTCACCGAAGGCCTGGAGAGTGGTACAATAATGAATGTTTGCAGGCAACAGGGAAGCATGGTAGAGGTTCCTTACATGTTTAGGGCTGCATTTCTGCAAATTGAATTGAATTTGGTTAGGATCAATTCTGAGAAATACAGGCAGATACTAATGCAGGCCATAGATGGGGAGAAAAACGGCAGATTTTCGGCCGATTAACGAACTATCGGTCGGTCTAAAAAACTTACCTGACCACCAATTATTACGAAAATCGGCCGATTAATGAGTAACCTATAACGGGAAATGATGTCATTTTGTGGCCTTTGTGATCCTTTTTCGGAAAACGATCGTTCGTTTTTGACCATCAATGAGGATAAAGTCGGGCGTTTTTCGAAAATTTTCCAACATCACCGATAATCTGAAAGTCCAAAATACACGAAAAACGGCCGACAAAATCGTCCACTAACGATAAGATAATCGGCCGGTTTTATTTTCGGACGAAAAATCGGCCGTTTTTCTCCCCATCTATGGCCTGCATAATCCATCATTCCATCCCTCCATCAGGGAGGCATGTGATTGGTCCCAAATTCATTCTGCAGCTGAACTATCTTCAGTGTGAAGAAGAACAAGAAGTCCTGGAAGTGATAATTTGGCCTCCACAGAGCCCTGATCTCAACATTGAGTCTGTCTGGGATTACATGAAGAGACAGAAGGATTTGAGGCAGCTTATATCCACAGAAGATCTGTGGTTAGTTCTCCAAGATGTTTGAAACAACCTACCTGCCGAGTTCCTTCAAAAACTGTGTGCAAATCTACCTAGAAGAAGTGAAGATTCGATGCAGTTTTGGCAAAGGCAAAGGGTGGTCACTCCAAATATTGATTTGATTTGGATTTCTCTTCTGCTCATTACTTTCCATTTTGTTCATTGATAAAAATAGCCTATTAACACGTCTATTTCTGAAAGCATTCAAAAATAATTCACATAATTTACAACTTTTTTTTACACCTGCACAGTACTGTATGTATATAGTCAGTAATAAACATGTACTTCTCATTCATCAGGTGGATATAAAATATTACATATACATATTTTATAATACTTACTTGCATCAAACAGGCAGAGATATCAGCAAAGGTTCTGTGTTCCGGAAAGTCTCTTATTAAAAATCTCAGCATGATTCAAAGCAAACTGTCTTTGATAAATGTTTGCTGGTAAATAATACATCTAAACAGATAATTATAAAAATACATATGAAACTTCAGTTTATAAATGTGTAAAAAAAATAGCCAAAAATTATTATATTTTATTATTAACCTCCCTGGCGGTATGATCATGTCAGGAATTTTGTGCTGAAAGCGGTACCATTTTTTTGCATGGAAATATGTAGTTTTTAATTGTAGGCTGTAATTTTTAGGAATAACTCACTGAAATCTATCCGAAAAAGAGTCTATTAAACATTCCGGGTATGATAAAACTTGAAACACGAAATCATAAATTATAATTTAATAAATAATCATAAAAAATAATAATATAATAATAATAAATTTAATTCAATAATATAATCAAACCAAAAACACTGAAATTTGAAATACAGAGGCAAATTCGCACATCGCTGAGCAAAGTCGCAAAATCGTTTTCAGTGTCTGATGATGAATTTCCCCACAAATCATTATCACTCAATTCTGCAAGTGGTTCTGATTTACTATCGCTGTTCTAAAACCGCTTTTGATGTAAAGGGACGCTTTTTGGCCGCCATGGACTTTTCTAAGTTTCCAGGCAGAAAGAACAGTCAAAATGCAGGCAGGGCGCTGGACAAAGCAGTGGGGACACAATGTATGTGAAATGCAGTGAAAAAGCAATGACAGCAAAAATGTCATTTTTTAAAAATTTCAAATTTCCCGCCGGTTCCGCCGCCCGAACGTTCCGACGTCACGGGGACCGGAACACGGAAGTCAGATGCCGGCATCCGCCGGAGGAGATGGACGGGGACGCTGCAGGGGACACATCGTGGGAGCGAAGGACAAGGTAAGTGCTGCAGGGACCCCCAGAGAACGCTGCATAGTAAGCCCGAGTGTAGCTCGGGGTTACCGTTCTTGGTATAGAAATTCTACCCCGAGCTACACTCGGGAACACCGCCAAGGAGGTTAAGTATTATTGTACCCTATCAAAGAGTTAGTGGGGCATCCCTACATTTGTTGTTGATAGGAAACTCGAGCACTGAACTCGTTTAACTGAGAAGCAGAACAGATCCGAGTCTTCCTTGGGGGTATCACAGCCTGGCCCCCCAAAAGACCAACTTTACAGTAACGTATCATAGAGGTGAACTATAGAGAAGCTCGTGGAAAAGCAGTGGCCTTCTAAAAGCAACTGTAACAACTTCTGAAACCTCCTTCTCAAGACCCCCTGCTCTCTAGCTCCCTTGTCATTTAAGCCAGCCTTACATGGGTCAAATTCCAAAAGAATTTTCTTTCAAAAATCTTTTCTAAGAATTTTAATTCGAATTTCACACATCAGTGGGCCACAGAAATGGCCAATTTTTGTTCAACCATCAAATTTGAGTGATTGAGCATGTTGGAAATTTTTTGAAAAACAAAAACGCATTTCTAATCAATGATGGGAAAATCGCACAAGAAATATAATCAAAAAAGAAATGAGCATGAGCTGTGATTTGGAAAGAAAAGAACATTTTTAGCCTCGAAAATTCTTTTCTGTAGCAACATGAGGTGAAATTGAAGGCTTGGTTGGTCAAATTTCTAAATCAATGGTGGCACCATCGGGTTACAAAATGCCCAAATTTTTGATTTTCTAAAGAAAATTTGTTCAGAATTCAACCCATGTATGGCCTGCATTGCTCTCATACTAACCTCCAGAACTTCTTCAGAGCCTCTCCCATTCTCTGGAACTCCCCACTCTAATTAGTCCAGCTATCTCCTACACTGCCTTTAGCTGATCCTTGAAAACTCATCTTTTCAGGGAAGCACATCAACCTCCATCTAAAAACTGTAAGTTTGCTTGCTTCATCACAGTTTCTGCCTTCCTTTTTATTGACTTGCCTCTACCTTTAGATTATACATTTTCATGATTAGGGCCTCCTATCCCTCTTGTACTGGATTTTATTGTAGTTGTGCTGTCTCCCATTATATTGTAAATTGTTGGCACTAAACAAATCCTGTATATTTTTAATACCAGAAAATAGTTTGGTTCGATTGTTGGATTTGACTTCATCCATATATATAAAGATTAAAAAACTACAAGGTACTGATTGCAATGGTGGGGATAATTTTGAAGGGTGCATCATGTTGGACATTGTCGGATTATAACGGTTTACCTGTGGATGCTTTGGGAATGCCATCTCTTTTGATACATCAAGTGAAACAACTAGACCTTGGATTTTTGGGGACCCTTTTTACTTTGATTTTGTTAACGTATACTTTTCTACATATGTTTTGCTACTTGTTTTTAATATGATTTGAATACATTTTGCTATATTATGGAATGTTGATGTCTAGTGCCATTAAAATCCCAGCCAGTTTTGTAATTTTTTATTATCAATACCAATAACTGTAGGCAGCAGAGCAAATATGAGTGGTGGTAAACTTAGAGCTGATTCGTTGTTCTATTCAAACAAGTGATTGGTGAGGTTCTCCAGATGGTAAATTTGGGTATGTTAATGTGTGGAATGCATACCACCCGAGTTTAAAATTTGAGAAAGAGGGACACCTTTGGTAGATGAGGACCTGAATAGCACGCTTCAGCAAAAAAGTAGGCATGGTTAAACTATGCTGAATATTGGGCTTGGCTTCATATAGTCTAAGTATGTAGAGAAAGCTTTCTCAACCTTTTCAACACAGAGGAACTCTTGAAATAGCTTTCAGAGGAACCCCTGCTCAGGGCTTTTTTTCTCAGCTGGAACTACTGCAACTCAGTTTCACTACCTCTGGCTCATGGTCTCTGCTCCTTGCCCACCACTATCACTTGTGAAGACAGAAGTCCAGATTCTGTATTTACAAATGATAGCACGTCTTCCAACATCTCCCAATGATCTGATCTCCTGAATGCCTCCCAGGATGGGGACAAGGGAGGTGCAGGTGCCCGGAGTGCAGTGAAGATGCCAACAACCCCACTGAATGATCTCCACGCAAGAGAAAGAGGTGGAGCCACCTACAATGTACGTGGAGGTACTAGAGCCGGCTGGGTGCTTCAGCTTAATACAGCAACAAAAGTAAGACATGTGGAAGATGGTCACTTCACTGGGTATATGTAAAGTCTTCCAACCACTTTAAACCAAATCTTTCCTGTGAATAATTGTTGTGCTAAAGATTAGGTTTCTGGACAGATATAATGAGATCTTCACCTGTTCTGTCATCTGTTTGAGGTTAACCTCTCACAATGACCACTGCCTGTGTACCCTTACATGCATTACGTACATACTGTAAGTAATGACATCAGAGGATCAACAATGTAACTGTGGATTGACAGTTTCAGAATGAGGGTTAAAACTAAACTCCAGGCAGGTATAGAAGGACACGAATTAATGCAGGTCTGTATTCAATTAAATATGATTAAATTGATTTTTCGGTCTCGCTTACATGTGGGTATTTAAGCATACACCCATGTGAGGCCTTTGAATTGCCCACACGGGATGCACAAGTGTTCCATGCATCCATGTGCAGGCACTCTTATTCATATCAATTGAAACGTAGTGGCTACAAAGACACAGCTGCTGCTCCCAATCTGACATACATCTGAATGGGGGTGCTTGCCCTTGAATGCAGACATTGTGAGTACTTATGGGTGTATGCTTAAGTAGGCCTGAATGTAGTGCCCCTCTAGTTATCCAGGGGGAGCTAGACTAGGTTCTTAGGCAGAGACTGAATAACAGCCTGGGCATGAGTCAGCCAGGTTTTCCTGGGGTCAGGACTGCTCTTAGGTATAATTGGGCCTGACTGGCAGGAAGTGGGAGGAGTATGTGATGGGTGGAAGATGGAGTAGGATACTGGAGTGTGGAGCCTGGGAGGGGGCCCAGGGAAGGGGCCTACCTACAGGCAGGTGCTGGAAGATGGGACTGTGCCACCATCTACTAGGAGGGACAGCCTGAGCAGCAGGAAGGAGCCAGCCCAGCAGAAAGCCTGAAGGCAGCCACCAACTCATAAAGCTCCTAGGAAGGACAGTGTGAGTAACCTTACACCCCCTGGGTGAAGTTTAATGGCGCCACTCTGAAATCAGATAAACAAGATAGATCACCCCTCCAGCATGGGAATGAATGTATCCTTAATCTGTTCCAGTGCCTGTCATGAGATAAAGGGGAGTGGACACCGCTCAGGACCAGCCCCAGGAGTCCAGCATGTATGTGTAGAGTGGCCTTAGCACCGTGCTAGCCACGCCTGCTGATGCATTTTGCCCCACCCATCGGGGCTCGGTCTGTGACCAAGCCTCAATGGGTGGGGCAAAATGCATCAAAGGGTGTGGCTAGTGCGGTGCTGAGGCCACTATACACATACACGCTAGACTCCTTGGTCTGGTTCTGAGCGGCGTCCGTGCCCCGTTACCTCATTCTTACACTCCCCCTGGGCCGGATAAGGGGAGAAAACAGTCAGGTGGAGAACCCAACTAGCTCATCGGCCGGGACTGTTTAATCTTTGGCAGCTTCTAGATCCCCTTGCCCAGGGAATACCCTTAGTACTGCAGAGTGAAGAGGAGGATTTATCTTGGGAAGTGAAGAGGTACACTGGAGAGCTGGAGTGCTCTCAGAGAAGAAGCAGATTTTTGCTTCCTGTCCATATACTTGTACATAGTTTCTGATTGCATTTCACAGGGCATCCCATGCATCCCTCAACCGCATTCAAGTTTACTCCCTAAATAAAATCACAAAAACAAGCCTAAGGACTGGTTACTATCTCAGTGTGCAAGCATGGAGGAAGAAGATGTGTGTTGCCTGGCTGTGCAGGACTGTAGGGGTACCAAAAAATTTAGCAACCCCTAAGGGCGTAGTGCTACCCATGTAAACGAGGCCTTGTGTGCAAGCCAAATACATGAATTTGACTTTGTATCAGCAACCAGAACAATTTTCTCAAGCTTTTTTACACCAAAGGAACCCTTAAAATATATTTTAGGTCTCAGAGAAACCCTGCTAATACCAATTCTTTGGGGCTCAGTGGGAAAATTGGCCCTTACAGTGGTAGTCAGTTGAAAGAATGCCACCACTACAAATAGCTAAAAAAATCATTGGTGTCCTGCAGTTGGTTCTGGTGTTGGCCCCGGAACTGTGCAAGTATTGCCAAAGAGATCAACCAGCCACAGCTCAAGGAGCCCTTAGCAACTTCTGGTGGAATCCTAGGGTTCCACAGAACCCTGATGGAGAATGGCTGCTCTAGAAATTCCCTTTATAGCTGAGGTCAGACCGGAAGAAGAGAAAGCAGAAAAAGGGGATAATCAGTTGTGCTTCAGTGCTCGTATGCTTACAAGGACCATGCTGGTAGACGGACAGAGCATAGTGACAAAGAGGTGAGCTCTTTAGTCTGCTGCTTTTTCATTCATCTTCAATGACTGTACAAGAAGTTCTTCCATGATTTGTTTATTTTGTATGCCCCACACCTTCAGACAGTTCAGTTGGTAAAGACTCTTGTACATTATAGAATTCTATCTACACATTAGCTTTTTATTATTATTATTATATAGTATTTATAAAGCGCCAATGGTTTGCTCAGCGCTGTACATTACAAAGGGGGACAGAACATGTGACAGAACAATACCAATACAATGCAAAACATGAGGGGATCGAGGGCCCTGCTCTTTCGAGCTTACAATCTAGGAGGGAGGGGATAGTGTTACAGGAGGAGAAAGCTGTGGGGGATGGAGTGGTAGGAAGAGTGGAGGAGGTCGGCAGGTTAGCAGGGGGTGGGGTAGGCTTCCCTGAAGAGATGGGTTTTCAGGGTGCGCCTAAAGGAGAGGAGAGTAGGTGATAATCTGATGGGTTGGGGCAGGGAGTTCCAGAGGATGGGTGACACCCTGGAGAAGTCCTGGAGGCGGGCATGGGAGGAGGAGACCAGGGAACTAGAGAGAAGGAGGTCTTGTGAGGAGCGGAGTGTGAGTGCTGGGCGGTACTTGGATATTAGGTCAGTGATGTAGTTCGGGGCAGTATGGTGGACAGCTTTGTACGTCAATGTTAGGATTTTGAATTTGATCCGTTGCGCAATTGGAAGCCAGTGGAGGGATTGGCAGAGGGGGGTGGCGGAGATGGAGCGGTTGGAAAGGTGAATGAGTCTGGCAGCCGTATTCAGGATCGACTGAAGCAGGGATAGCCAGCGGCGAGGCAGGCCAGTGAGGAGGGAGTTGCAGTAGTCGAGTCTAGTTTTTGCTAGATTATTTTCAATAGTGTAAAATATAGAAAAATCAAAGGAAATCTATTTATCCCATTTATTTGTAGGCAACTAAATATGTCACAAAAGTCATAAAATTCATATTTCTGCACTTTAGATATAGCCACCCTTCCCCTTACAGGTTAGTTAGGGGATTTTACCTCTGTGTTAATATATCACATCTCTTTATTACATATTGGAAATAACGTACATGGCAGGGGTTGTATTTTCACCACCACTAATTTCTATTCCGTCCATCTTGGTAATTGTTATTAATAGCTTGTAATTTGCTATTCTATTAAACATTAATACATATCACTTTCATGCATGTCAAGAGCAAGACAAATGCAACCTCGTGTTATGTTTAATTATATTAGCACACAATGTTCAAGACTTTTCCCAGTCAAGTTCAAGTGCAATATTTATGTGTACAGGAGTGATAGACAGGGCTTGGGTTCAGATAATAGACCCGCGGAATAAACTGAAAAGACACGCTTCACAATATGAATGTTTAGCAGCCAGCAAGTGATAGGACTGCTGATTCAAGAAGAGTCTGCTCAGTGAAACGTGTATTTATACATGTGATAAAACTAGTTCCAGAAAAACAGAAACCCATTCTGTTAAAAACAAATAAATACATGCATTGCAAATTATTATTCATATTATTCTAAACATTACAAGCAACAACCTATGGGAAAAAAAAAGCTAGGTTGTGGAACCTGAGGAGGATAAGAGAGTGAGACTGATTAATGTGGAACTTCACCTGAAGGGGAAAAGCACTCTGAAAAGGCCTCCCAAATATTTATCACCTCCCCAGGCACCTGCTGGATGCCTTCTTCCAAGGATTGGCTGAGGCATGATAAACATTCATAACTGGATATCTGACCCTCCCTGCCCTATATTGTGGAAGCTTCTCCCAGAAGCAGGTAGGAGAAATCAAATACCCGGCTAGGAAGACCTGACCATATAGAAACATCAAATCATTACTCCCCTGATTACAGTGAGGTCACAAACTAAACTTAGCCCACCAACCTAACTAAAGTTTTGATATATATATATATATATATATATATACACACAGGTGAAGCTCGAAAAATTAGAATATCGTGCAAAAGTTAATTTATTTCAGTAGTGCAACTTAAAAGGTGAAACTAATATATGAGATAGACTCATTACATGCAAAGCAAGATAGTTCAAGCCGTGATTTGTCATCATTGTGATGATTATGGCTTACAGCTCATGAAAACCCCAAATCCATAATCTCAGAAAATGAGAATATTACATGCAATCAATAAAACAAGGATTGTACATAGAACAATATCGGACCTCTGAATAGTAGAAACATGCATATGTACTCAGTACTTGGTTTGGGCCCCTTTTGCAGCAATTACTGCCTCAATGGGGCGTGGCATGGAAGCTATCATCCTGTGGCACTGCTGAGGTGTTATGGAAGACCAGGATGCTTCAATAGCGGCCTTCAGCTCTTCTACATTGTTCGGTCTCATGTCTCTCATCTTTCTCTTGGCAATGCCCCATAGATTCTCTATGGGGTTCAGGTCAGGCGAGTTTGCTGGCCAATCAAGCACAGTAAACCCACAGTCATTGAACCAGGTTTTGGTGCTTTTGGGTGGCTCACTGGGTGGCTCACTCTATAACAGTGTATTCTGTAGTCCCAAAATGGGGAAGGGGTTGTTCCCAGAGGAAAAGTAATCCCAAAGGGGCAACACAGTCTTTGCAGATAGACAAACTAAGAATATATTTGGCCGCTAGACCTCCAACTACTGGAGTTGGTTCTTGCTTCCTAGGTGGTACCTCATAGGCCAAGCAAAAAGTCCCAGTCCCACCCCACTCAATGGACCCCTCTCAAGCCAGAATCCTGCAATACCACCAGATGATCCTCCGCACCATGGCTCAGGAATAGTCTCTTACCAGATCAGGAACAGCTGCAGTTTCTCGCTGCTCTTAACACGTGGTTGGCAGGTCCCTGCAAGGGCACTCAGTAACCAAACCAATTACTCTCCCTGATCTCTTCTCCCAGTACCAATCCCCAGCATCAGCACTCTTTCATGAGCACCAATCACGAAAGCAGCCAAGCACTGTAAAAGTTGTGCTCTCTCTCCAGGGTTCATTAACCCAATAATGTTTAGACTGGAGTCTATTTTGCCAGGAGGGTGCATGGCACTGCTTGTACCATGTATTTAAAACTTTGAGAGTGTTCAAATGTACACTTCATTCCAGTCTCAGCACAGCAGTGCAATGCAATGCACTGTTAGTACCATACAATGCACCCCAGAAAAATGCAGCATGTTTGTATTTTTTGTACCTCAGATCACTTCAGTATTGTAGCATAATGTAGCGTCATGTGTATGTGTCCTATAGATGACCTTTGTTGTTCTGTGCAGAAAAACTCAAGACAACACATATAGTGTGAACAAGTTCCAATATGCCTTTTGCCTTACTACTCTACTGGTCAGTAGTACTTCACTCAGTTCATCCTGTAGGCTGGTGCAGTTACCTACTTTGCCACTAGGTGGCTCTCTACCAGGATGGTGTCTGGTTGCAGCAGACAGTTTCATCAGGTGTTAAGCCCCTTTTGGGTACAGCCCTCCTGCAGTGATGTCATGGGTGAGCCAGGGTGAGCCAATGCCCATTTATAAGCCAGGTTGAGAGGATCCCTAGCAGCTTTTGAGGCATGGGAGCCAAACACCCCACACCAGTACAGATGTAACCAGCATGCATAGGCCATGGACAGAGCAGGGGGCCGGGGAGGAGTAGACCTACGCTCAGGAAGAGCCAGCTGTAGATTTTCTGACCCTTATGGTGGTGAGGGCTAGGGCAAATTGCAAAAGGCCTTTTTGGTTGGGCCAAGAGTTCCCTAAGTGAGGCTGTTTTCCTTAAGGTGTACCTAAAGAGGAGGTGACTACAGAGAGCTCAGTCCTGTGAGTACTAATGTCCCGGGGTGAAGGACAGACTGTTAGAGGGAGATGGCTGCTAATGGTGTTGCATATGCTTTCATATGTGACTACTGTGGGCCATCCACTAACCAGGAATGACTATGTTAATATGATTGATGTCATGTTCAGATGACTCCGGGAATGTATGTTGATGTGATGTGACTGTTATATCATATTTTGAATTCCATCAATAAACTACAGAAATCTACTTTCATGTGTGGACATTCCTTCCTTTGGATATAAAGGTCAATGGCTGAGAATGTTGTGTGGAGGCATCTGGCATGGAGTGGGGCACAATATAGTGAAGGATTCAACCTCAGCAGGAGGAACAGTAATCTAGCAGGGCTGGAGCCGGGGTAGAGACTTGTGTTCTTGTTGCTAATTCTAGCCAATCATGAAGCCCCTCCTACAAGCTGGCAATGGGGCCCTTAGTCTTTGAGTGGATCACTCTATAATACCAAAATGGGAAAGGAAAACACAAACTATCAGAAAAGATTACATTTGTAGAATACCAAACATTTTACACTTTCAAACCATCTCAGTTTAAAATTCATGGATTTGTCTCCGTGCGAGGCAGTTTTATAAGTCGTTAACAAAAATAATCTTTGTACGTTCAAAGGGGTATTTTTACTTTGTAATGTCGCTTATTATGATACATTAACTGCCCAATTTTTTCAGATTAAAACTTTCCAGCATTGACGATATTCCCCCTCGCACCGAAGCTCCATAATCTCACAGCTATTCACACATCGGAAGAAAGTGGAGGGATATTATTATCTTCTAATTTTTCTACGTCGGATAAGAAAAGCTATTGATCATCTTGTAGATTCTCCACTCTGGGGAGATGTATAAAAGCCAGCTGCTACAGAAGAACATTCATCTAAAACTAATGATTTCTTCAAACAAAGACTTGGGAAAACAACGACACTACTCCGTATTACTTCATGTAATGGAACACACCACACTTTTTTTTATAGTGCTTGTAATTTCCATTATAAGATATTGTAAAATGACTTTAGGTTGTGATCCAATTACATTAACATAAAACCTCAGTAGAGAAATTAGTTTGACCAATTGGTTGGGAGCACCTGCAAGCTAAAAATAATGGAAATCCCTAAAGATGACATAGAATGACATAGGAAGACTTGAGGTCAAGTTCAAGTAGATGGATGTTTCCTTATAATAATTCTCCTCTGTGTGCACTCTTTGGTCTGCAAGCAGATGAAGGAATCAAAGTATATTTTATAGCTACTGTATATAGTATGGTTAACAAAACACACATGTTCATAAAATTCAACCAAAAGGCAAATAAATATATTTAAAAACTGCATTCATAGAACCATTAAAATGTATCTAAACCCAAAAACAAACATTTATTATAACCACTTGAAAACCAAGCCTAATCTGACCCAGTCGTCTAGCCATTACAATCTGGCCCTTGTCAAAGTCACTCAGATCCTTACACTTGCCCATGTCTTCTGCTTTCAACACAGGGACAACATGTTCACTTGCAGCCTAATATATCCCACCCACTTTCAGGTACCATTGTCACAAGATAATCAATTCACTTTATCTGTCATTGGTCAGAATATTATGTCTGATCAGTGTAGGTCTTCGTACAAGATGATCTCTAAAATATCTTGTTTTCCTAGGTCCTCGTCCCCTCCCAACAACTTGATAATGTACCATCTCTCAGAACAGTTAAATATCTTTTTTTTTAGCTGTAATACAGCACTTCTTGTTTTCTCATCCAGGACAATGGGCCACCTGCTGCCTCCTGGGATCTCCAAGTCTCACATCCCAGGAAACAGTGTTTTGCTGAGAGCAGGGGCGGACTGACCATTTGAAACTTGGGCACTGCCCGAGCACCCGGGGTCAGTAGGGGGCCCCATGAGATGCCCCTGGTACCTTTTACATAGCCTTTTTTTAGTTGGGGCAAGGACACGCGGGCCCCATGATCTCCTATTGCCCGGGGGCCCCATGAGTTGTCAGTCCGCCCCTGGCTGAGAGGGGCATGCGCAGATGTCCTGCAGATCTTTGGGATATAATAGAGACCTGTTGCACACATGGGAATATTCCCGAACATTCACACACATGCCGCAGGTCACTACAAGGTTCAATATCAGAAACCAGTGGCATGTAAGCACCTGGCAGAGAACTGTGGGACATCTGCACACATGAATGATATCTAAAGGTGGAGGTGTGGAGGAGAAGCAAGAGAAAGATAACATGCCCCCTTAAACTCCTGTAGTGCCCTTCTAGCATAGGATGCTACATACATTTTATTTTTGTCTCCTTCTATAATCAAGGAAGCAGTAATTGTTTGTTCTGACCTGTCCAGGGTTCCACAGGCTGGGAGTTTGATTGCTTCCCCCGGCCTCTGGGAGAAACTTCCAGAGCTTAGGACAGGAGATTCAAATAACCAACCTGAATATTTATCATGCTCTAGCCAGTGCATGGAGAGGAGTGTCCAGAAGGGGCTGGAATGTGGATAATTAGTCTGAGGCATCAGGGAGCTGGGTTCCTTTTCCCCAGGAGGGTTCCAGAGCCTAAAGGGCTGTTGCACTGACTGAGCCCGTGGACTGCGTAATTGTTCTAGAAGCCACAGCAGAGTCAGGGCTGAGGGCCTGTATGAACTGTGCTAGGAGTCTATTGCGGGACCTCACCACACGTGATCTGGTCTGGAGAAGGACTGTCCCACTCACTGGACCATGTTTGAAGAAAGCTAGAAGGGGGCAGCAGTCCTGGGGAGTTGTGAGTAAAGACCCTGAATTGAGCCATGTGATTTTGCAGTGTTCTGGGGATTGCACCGGGAACCAGCAGTTGTGTGTAGACATAAGGTAGCCAGATGACAAAGAAGTTTGGCCCAAGTTCACCAGCTGTGAAGCCTTATACTGTCCAACATTCATGTCTACTTAAGGAGAAGATTGCCCTCTAATTGCTATATGCTAATCATTTTGAAATATCCCATGCCCCAACCCCTCTCCTGTTAAAGTCTCTTCAAGCAATAAATATTAAAGAGACATCCCCTAAACTGAGTTTCTGGGGTTCGTGTGAATGGACTGGTGCTTGTGGTGGGCAGTCTCTGTACTTTTGGAGAAGAACCAGATGTTACCAATGGCTCGTTTGGGGGTAGTTCTATGCTCATCTTTTCAAGCAAGAATAAATTCAGTTGGTAAATCTATTCTCACTTTATGGAAGTAGATCCCCAACCAAACCACATGGTTAAAATTACAATCTTTTTCCTTTATGTGATACAACAACATACTACAGCAATTCTCAAAGTAGCAGCAAGCAATTTTAAAGCGTGACATGTTAGATCACTATTTACTTGGCATAACATCATCTTTTATATTTTACCAAACAATTGGGTATTATATTGTGATTTTAAGCATTAAAATTCATTAAAGTGTATTTTTTCCCCAAAAAATAGCTTTTGACAAAACACTACAAATACCATGTGACAGAAAAAAAAAATCAAAACCCACTATTTTATTCATTAGGGCCTCTGCTTAAAAAAGTTAATTTGGGGGGATTCAAAATTTTCTAGAAAAAAATACTGATTTTTACATGTAAACAAAACGTGTTAGAATAGGCCTGGTCTTCAAGTGGTTAAGGACAGTAACTCACAATTCAGTGAGGCAAGAATGGAGAAGACACATACCATTTTCAAATGAAAAGTAGTCAGAGGCAGTTTCTGTCATAGTCATAGCAGACACTCTTTAAGTAAGTAATATTGCCTAAATCCTTTCATCATGTGTATTCTTCCTTGAATCTTAGTGTGCTTTGAGTATTTCTTCCAGATCTGTGCAGTAATCCAGTATAAGAATTTAGGTTCCTGTAATAAAGACCAGTCACTGATGCTCTCTCTCCTTGTGCAGGGTGACTGGTCTTGTCTCCACCCCTCCTGTAGTTTTCTGCAGACATCCTGTAGTAGGTGGGGCCTGCTGGTCCCCTCCCACAGCTCTGCTCTCTGTACAGGTTATGGATAGTACGATGATGATGTCACAGCTACTTTTATGTGGCAATATTTGGGTATACAAAGACTTTGATGCATACAAACCAGATTTATGTATTTTTGTGACTATTGAGAAATATATTAAAATGTAAGTTTTTGTGCCTGGAGTTCAGATTTTAATGAAATTACTTGAAAGGACGCTGCATATTAAAATTTAATCAACATATAGTCTTTTCATCCTAGGCCCATTTACGCTGTGCATTAATCATTGTCTTTAGTAATATGAACAAAGAGTTATACTGTATAACTTTTATATGTTATTAATAATCACGTAATAGAAAGATGTTAAGCAAACTAATTCTGTGCTCTACTAACTTAGACAAACTGAATCTATGGATGCAGAACGGCGGCGAGAAAGATTCTGCAAGTTTTCTCAACTTTTTGGGATAGTTCGGATAGTTTCACTTTTATTAGAAAAATATAAAGCACAACTCCAGCTGCAAAAAGTATTTATTATTATTATTATTATTATTAATAATTTTTATTTAGTAGAGTAGAGCTGCCCATGTTTCCAACAATGAGGAATCCACTTGGATAGGTAAAAAACATATTCAACAATATAGGAGAAGTCCAGCTTCTCCAATGGATCACAGGAGTGCAGTTAGTTCTGCACTCCTGTGACCCTGAATCAGGCAACGATGGGCTAATGGCTGTCGGCTAATGCCACAGAGCCAGTCCAGGCTCTGAAAAGATCCCGACCAGGCTCTGAAAAGATCTTGGCCATATGGTTGGGATTCACCAAAAAGCCTGGACCGAAACCTGACTCAACCTGTCAGTGATCCTCCCTTCCTGAAGACTCCTGAGATGTATGATATCATTTGCCTAGGCATGAAAACTAGGAAGTAGCTAAAGAAATGTAAAAAAGTTTAAAACAAGTAAATATAATATACATTCCTATCTTTTTACTAATGTTAGCAGCATACGGATTCTAAATAGTCAATATTGATTGAGATAGTGAAGTTCCGCTTTAAGGGTCCATTCACACCAGATGCGCTGGCATGTGTTGATCAATGCCTACCAGTGCATACACATTGTAAAAGCAATTTTAATAGAAGCAGTTCCTACCAATGTGTTGTGCACATGTAAAAATGTAATGCAATGCAGCATGCAAATGCATTTCAACGCATATGTGTTTCCATGCACTCAATGTACACATTGAGGGGTGAATGGACCCTTGATTTAATTTTTTTATGCAAGCAGTGAAGGAACCTGAATGTGACCTAGTTTTAACCTCTCTATACAGCAAAGCTCAAAGCAGATGAGGAAGAAGCAGAACAAGTAGCAAATTGCTTCACGTGCTGTTAAGAAGCATGCCGATAGAAGGAGAAAGCATTATACACCTGTAATGCCCTCCAGGTTAGTTAGGTAGTGTTTTTGTTAGATAGAGGCTGAGTAGCAGCCTGGGATGAGTCAGCCTGGGGAGGGAGATCACTTCAGGACAGGCTGTTAGGCTCTAACAGGTCAGGGTTTCTGTAGCCCTCCCATCTCTCCAGAAACCTGCGAGTTTTCTAGAGGAGGGGAGGAGGCTCAGATCTACATGTTTGAAGGACCTTGGCCAATCCCCTGGCAGAAGGCTGGGCATGATGACCAAGGCAACACTCAAATGTGGCACAGCCTGGGAGCAGAGTCAGCGAGTGTCAGGTGGAAGATGGAGTGAGGAACTGGAATTTTGGAGCCTGGGAGGGGGCCCCAGGGAAGGGGTCTACCTACAGGCAGCTTGATGGAAAAGAATATCTTCACTGCACCACCGTCTCCTACAGAGGACATCCTGAGCAGCAGGGAAGCAGCCAGCCCAGCATAAGGCCCGAAGGCAGCTACCAACCCACCAAGCTGACAGAAGAGGACAGTGTGAGTACAACTACACCCCCTGGGCTGGATAAGGGGAGAGGGCAGTCAGGTGGAAAACCCAACTAGCTTCTCATCCGGGACTGCTTGTTCTAAATTGGCAGCCTCTGGGCCCTCTTTCCCAGGGCTACCCTCATTGCAGCTGGGTAAAGAGGAGTAATCATCTGCGGTCTGAGGAGGCACATCAAAGGGACTTTAGCACCCCTTAAAGAGAGACTGTTGCTGTCCACATGTTTTGTACATAGTTGCTAAGGAGTTTGCCCTCTGTTTCTGCAGTTCCTTGGGCATCCCATATACCCCTAGACCCCATCCAAGTTTAACCCCTTAATAAAATCACAAAACCAAGCTCAAGGACTGATCTTTGATTCCAGTGTGCAAAGTATGGAAAATGCATGTTGCCTGGTTGTTGCATAGCTTAAGGGGACCCATAATTCAGCGACTCCTAATGGGGTAGTGCTACACATTATTATATTTTTTTAAAAACCTAAACTACGTACATTTGACTTGATAACAGCTTCTTATAGTCCCTGTACAGCAGAGAACAGAGTGGATGAGGAGGAAGCAGCATAAGCAACCAATCAGTTCATGTGCTGACAAGGACATGTTGATAGGAGGTGAGAGCAAAAATCGTTTTTAGTCTTCTGCTTCTCCTACCACAGGCTGGGAAGGAACAAGACCAGGTCTCCTCCCCTGCCAGGTAGGGCTGCTCTGTATGGCAGAGCTGAGTAAATCTCATAACTGGATGGATGGAAAGTAAAATGTATAGTATATGTGTAGTTTATCTATGTATTTAGTTTGGCTTTAAATAAGAGTCTTCAGTCTGCCCTGTTCTGTTATACATGTAATGCCTTCTATTATGTCTCTTCTTTTTAGGCTTTTATTATGTGGAAAAAAATGAATGAAATGGAAATATTTCTTGATCCCACTGAGAGTTCTAATTTTTTTTAACTTTTTCAAACTTTAACTTGAAGAAATAAAGCCGTTCTCAGGATTTCTTTGAGAGAACTTTAAAAGCTTTAATGGTGAGACATTATAGACTACAGCAGCACACAAAGATATTCAATAAAGGTCATTTAACTTACAAGACAACCTTTATCATTTTCCGGGAGGAAGGCCCGGGCGGGCTGACCTATTTTGACATTTAAGGACAGTGTTAAGGGAACACGAATGATCTAGACACTTAGACACATATATCAAATACCAGCCGCGTGTGGAACATCAGGTTGGATGTAGCGGCTTCATTACCTATACGGCTAGATCTGACATCGCACCATCCTTGATCTGGGCTGCAGGAGGACTCCACTTCTTCCACCAGCAAAATCCTATGCAGTGCCAGAAAACGCCAATTTGTAGAAAATGGCAAGCTGTTGTCGTTTACTATTTCGCAACCCTTTAATCTTTTTGCTGCCAGAGCCGGTTTTGTGGGGTTTTTTGCACACATCTTTAATAAATCATTTTAGGCCTGAAGATTACTTAAAACCTTTGAAATATAATATATTTTCTGAAAGCAGACTACTTAAAAAAAAAAATAGTGTTAGGTTCAATGAAAATCAAAATTTCAATAAAAATTTCACTTCAAGCTGAGGTCCACACAAAAGCGGAAGTTCTACTTTAAGTACCGTTCCCTCCGTTCCCCATGAGGAATTGGCACCTTTGGGTTGCGTGGGTGGGTACCAGATTTTGACAGGTACCTACTATCATGTCTGTTGTGACCCCCCCCCCCCCCCAGCAGTCTCCTGGGACACGTGACAGGTTCCAGAAGACTACAGGACCATTCACAAGGCGCAGGCGAGTCCATTTTGCTGAAATTTCATTGTAGCAACTCAGAATGGTCTTCAGTAGCCTGTATGGCCCCCATGTGCTTGTATGGATGCCTGACAATGTCGGGGGAATGCTCCTAATGAGACCATGGATGGTGTCCTGGGGGATTTCCTCCCAGATCTGGACCAGGGCATCACTGAGCTCCTGGACAGTCTGAGGTGCAACCTGGCTGCATTGGATGGACCGAAACATGACATCCCACAGCAGGGGTGTACTGACCATTTGAACACTCGGGCACTGCCTGAGGGCCCATGCTCAGTAGGGGGCCCCATGAGATGCCCCTGGTATGTTTCATTGGCTTTTTCATAGGCTTTTTTGGGTGTGGATGAGAACACGGGGGCCCCATGATCCCCTATTGCCCGGGGGCCCCATGAGTTGTCAGTCTGCCCCTGTCCCATAGACGTTCTATTGGGTTTAGGACAGGTGAGCACGGCGGCGTGATATCACAACTCCGTAGGTCCTCTGACGCATTTTGTGCGACCGTATGTAATCATAGGGTGTGAGCTTATATGGTAAGCTCACACCCTATGATTAGGTGCGGTCTCACGAAACGCATGAGGGGAGCTACGGAGTTGTGACGCCACGCCGCCGGCGCCAAGAGAGCCCCAGCGGCCATGTTCAGATGATCAGTGTTTTTTTGTTTGCCTATACTCATTGTTTGTACTTCACTTGAATAAACATCGCCTGTTTAGAAGATATCACACTATCTGGCCTCCTCTTTTGGAGCTCCTTGTGAGCTACTAATACCCACAGAGCGGCTGCATCACATATGGCAGTGGATACCAGGCAGTGAGGGGCACCTGACCAAGACCAGACCATTGAGGGATCCCTAGTCCTCTGGAATTGATATTTCGTAATGCGCATTTTGATTGCGTATCTGGTGAGTGCGCAATCTTATCATTCTTATCACCATAGCACCAGACTAGACCACTGGACTTTGAAGATCATCTGGATCTCCTGTGCACTTTTCATTGTGGACTATTGTTTGATTTCCTAGTCCTGCACTTTGCACTTGATTGGTCACTAAACAGTGACAAGATTATCACTTTATGCTGCACTTTATTTCAATTTATTTCAATTTATTTATATGAGCTGGCTTCATGAGTTTTTATGATGTATGCATGCATTTACCATTGACACGGTTTTTGCACCATTCAGTCACTTGATTTTATTATTTGATATAACTACTTTATTGTTTTTTAGTGCTACACCCTGCTTTTACTATTTATTTGGAGGTTTTATATGGTACCTTTTGGTGTTTAGCAGCTTTATTTCGTTATAAGCGCTCGTTTGTTTTTTCAGACAATCCTGAAGTACTGACGGTCAATCTAATTTCTTGAGGTCCAAGAATGTCAGAACAGTACAGATATCCCCTGAATGACAGCTTTTTGCAAAGTAGACAGTCGGACATATTTCATAAGAGGCATGGCAAGTTTTTTGAACTTGTAATTTTTTGTCAACATTTTTCGGAAAATGAAGAAATTAAAAAAATTATTTTCACAATTGTTTTTACATGCTGTCACCAGTGCAGTACAGCATCATCATATAACTTGTGTGACGGTGATCAGGGACACTGACTGGTGACAATACGAAAAAAAAAAAATCTAATATTTTTCCATTTTTTTAATTTTTGTTATTTTTTTATTGTATATTACATTTTTTCTTTCTTTTAAGATTTTTTTTCATATTGCACT
Source organism: Staurois parvus (assembly GCF_062004578.1). Classification (NCBI taxonomy): domain Eukaryota; kingdom Metazoa; phylum Chordata; class Amphibia; order Anura; family Ranidae; genus Staurois; species Staurois parvus. The sequence goes on along the minus strand of NW_028318575.1, from coordinate 5,112,710 downwards.
ATGAGCAAAGTAGTATAATGTTACCATAGTAACATTGTACTACTTTGGGGAAGTGATCAGTATTTTTTATTTTTTGTTTACACAATTTGATTGCTTATAGTAAAGAATTTCTTTGCTATAAGCAAGCATTTAACTGAATGAAATCGATTCATTCAGGTTTTTTTTTGTTGTGATTAGCTGTGATTGTCCATGGCTAATCACATGACACAGATGGGCTGTGATTGGCCCAGCCTGTGCATGTGATCACTGTGACCATTCACAGCTAGACACATTTGTATACAATGGATGGCATGAAAGGAAGCCATCCATTGTATACAACTGTCGTGTGACCTGCTGTGATTAGTCACAGCAGGTCACATGGTACAGGCAACGGGGCCGGTACACAGATCTGTCATCGGCCATGTCCGAGGTACACGGCCGGTGACAGATCTTGCGTGCAGCGTGGCCCTGCGGGCACGTGCATAGCGCGATCCGGGAAGGACGTCATATGAGGGACGAGGTGTTCTCCCGGCCAGGGGTGGAACTGACCATTTGGAAACTCGGGCACTGCCCGAGGGCCCGGGGTCAGTAGGGGGCTCTATGAGATGCCCCTGGTACCTTTTTCATAGGCTTTTTTGAGTTTGGACAAGGACACAGGGGCCCCATGATCTCCTATTGCCCGGGGGCCCCATGAGTTGTCAGTCCGGCCATCATTTGACCATAGGCCGGGCGGCAAGTGGTTAAGCTTTGACAATTAATCCTGGAAGCTGATTGGTTTCAGAGCTGCACTAGATTTTGCACTCTCCAGTTTTAGTAAATCTCCCCCATTGCATTCTCTCTATATAGCACAGACAGGTGAGTGTTGATGCTTTGTCTGGGAACTTCATATACACATTGCATAGTGTCTCCACAACGAGCTGCAGCTTTTCTCACTTAGATCACACATAGTGATCTGTGTAACAGGATGAAATCCAGGCGCTCGAGGTGTGTGGTGTGTACCTGTGATTTGCAATCCCCTGATGATCAGCTTGAATCGCAGTTCTACAAATACATTCTGAGGACACCTGCCATCCAAAGGTTTCATAAATTACATTTGCCTTATCCCAGCGCTGCAAAGCCAACAAATGATTTCCTTTCATTTCCATCGATTGCATCAGGATGAAACACATTCTCTGATAGCTCTCGTTTCACGCCTATGCGTTTTTAGTGCGTTTTTCAGAAACACACAACAGTCCATTTAACATAGTTCACACCTGTGCGTTTTTGAGCTTTTTTTGGAAAGGGTCAGGGACTTTTTTTCCTGCAGCAGATTGCATTTTTCGTGTAATAGACTTCAATGGATCCTGTGCCAAAAAAGTGTTGCATTTTTTATTCATTTTGCATTTTTTGGCTAATAGAAAGGTGTGGCAGTTCTGTTCATGAAGTGCGACTTTGATGCGATTTTCCACTGTCTGGCACTCAAGAAGCATCAAAGTTGCATCATAGTAGTGCAGGAATCTGTATGTTTCCGAAGTCTCATGTTAGGGTTAGGGTTAAATGTTGGGGTTAGAGTTGGGTTAGGGTGACAGTTACAGGTAGGATTAGCGATAGGGTTAGAGGTAATTGTTAGCTTTAGAACTCTAACCCAGAGGCGGACTGACAACTCAAGGGGCCCCCAGGCAATAGGAAATGATGGGGCCCCTGTGTCCTCTCCCACACTCAAACCACACCCAAAAAAGCCTATGAAAGGTACCAGGGGCAACTCATGGGGCCCCCTAATGACCCCGGGCCCCCGCACAGTGCCGAGTGCCTAAATGGTTAGTCCGCCCCTAATCCTAACTCTACCTCTAACCCTAACCCCAATATTTAACCCTTACCTTAGCCCTTAACTACTTGCCCTCCAGAGGATTTCCCCCCATTCATGACCAGGTCATTTTTTGCGTTCTGGCTCTGCATTAATTTACCAGACAATTGCTCAGTCATGCAACGCTGCACCCACATGAAATTTACGCAATTTTTTTCCCCACAAATGGATCTTTCTTTCGGTGGTATTTGATCGCCTCTGTGTTTTTAATTTTTGCTCTATACAAAAAAAGACCAACAATTTTGAGGAAAAAAAACAATATTTTTTACTGTTTGCTATTAAACATGTCCAGTAAAAAAATTTCAAAAAACGTTGTCATAAATGTAGGGCAAAATGTATTCTGCTCCATGTCCTTGCTGAAAAAAAAATCCCAATATGTGTAAATTAATTGATTTACGTGAAAGTTATAACGTTTACAAACAGTGGTATAGATGCTGGAATTTTTTTTTTTTACTAGTAATGGTGGTGATCATCGACTTATAGCAGGACTGCGGCCAGTGTTCTGACACTGGGAGGAACTGACTTGGTGTCACTGACGTGTCAGTGACGCCAATACTGTGACAAGTGCTAATAAAAGCACTGACACTGTAGTAATGGCACTGGGCAGGAAGGGGTTAACATGTGAGGGTTAACTATGTGCTGTTCCACTGTAAGCTGTGTGTGTGATTGCAACTGTAAGCACACTGCTTTGTATGGCTCTGTTATGCAGAGCCATACAAAGCAGTGTGCTGAAGCTGACAGAGGAGAGAACTGTATTGTTTACATACAGTTCTCTCCCCCCGCCAGTAATGCTCGGCGATCACCAGGTACCGGCTAGTAATCACCGGCCAGGACCTGGTGATTGACAGCCAACACCGAAAATAGCAGCGCGGGTATGTCACGTGTGACTCACGTGCCTCCTACCCGGAAGAGCAAAATCACATATACATATATGTATGTATATATATATATATATATATATATAAATATATATATATATATATATATATATATGTGATTTTGCACACCTCTGCTGCCCTGTAACAGTATTTCTGTGCGGGAAAGTAGAGCGGCGGGACAGCGGATAACATGCGACTTTGAACACATAAAGATTCCTGCACTACTTTGATGCAACTTTGATGCTACTTGGGTTCCAGAGATTGTAAAGTTACATCAGAGTCACGTCAAAAAGGTGCACTACATGAACTGAACTGTCAAACTTTCCTTTCAGCCAAATAAAAAATGCAAAATGCATAAAAAATTCAGCAAAAATGCAAAACACGCCGTAAAAGCGCATCAACCGCAGCCTGCATAAATGTGAACCTAAATGTGAAGGGAGCATTGTCCTCTGATCATCAGTTGTATGTTTAATATTACAGCTAATAATATTTTACATATACTGTATATATAAATTAATGGTGAATCTAAAGGATAAGGGAATGTATATTTTTGTATACGATTTGCTGTCCACAGGCCGTTGATAAATGTCTGGCTTTTCTGGTGGTTAAAAGAAGCTCACGGCTGTAGCAGCCAGTCTGAGCGCTACGTACCGGGAATCAAAAAAGATTGGGATCCGGCCAAGTTCAGGCACTTATACAAAGCCATTTAAAATACATATAATGATTTTTTTTTATAAGTGCATTAGTGTGTTTATTGTTTATTTTTAATATTTGCCTGGGGTTCTCCTAAAATACTGCTGTCAGGCAATACAAAGAGTGTGTCCCCTGCCCCCTTCACACTTGCCCATTATCTCTGCAGTAAATGTGTGAGATTTTCTTCAAGTTCATTTTACTTTACATCCTATGTAAGGACATTAAGTGTGCTTTGTACCAGAAATATCAATTTAATGTTGTTATAAAAGGAACAAATAGCATAATGAAATTTGCCTTTGACACGAGGGGACCAAGGAGTTATAAGCTAACTTAAAGCCGAAAGAAACGATAAATAATAAACAAAAATGGAACTGTTAAGTCGTGGCCTTGCATACATTTTATAAGTTAATGCAATAAAAATACGAGGGTCATACTGAAAGTAATGAAAAAGTGGGCATAACTTTTGTTGTTAAAATTTTACATGTTGGTAGAGTAATTCTTCCTCTATAGCAACTCTTCCTCTATAGTAACTTTTCCTCTATAGCAACTCTTCCTCTATAGCAACTCTTCCTCTATAGCAACTCTTCCTCTATAGCAAATCTTCCTCTATAGTAACTCTTCCTCTAAAGTAACTCTTCCTCTATAGTAACTCTTCCTCTAAAGTAACTCTTCCTCTATAGTAACTCTTCCTCTATAGTAACTCTTCCTCTATAGCAACTCTTCCTCTATAGTAACTCTTCCTCTAAAGTAACTCTTCCTCTATAGTAACTCTTCCTCTATAGTAACTCTTCCTCTATAGCAACTCTTCCTCTATAGCAACTCTTCCTCTATAGTAACTCTTCCTCTATAGTAACTCTTCCTCTATAGTAACTCTTCCTCTATAGCAACTCTTCCTCTATAGTAACTCTTCTTCTATAGTAACTCTTCCTCTATAGTAACTCTTCCTCTATAGTAACTCTTCCTTTATAGTAACTCTTCCTCTATAGTAACTCTTCCTCTATAGCAACTCTTCCTCTATAGCAACTCTTCCTCTATAGCAACTCTTCCTCTATAGCAACTCTTCCTCTATAGTAACTCTTCCTCTATAGTAACTCTTCCTCTATAGTAACTCTTCCTCTATAGCAACTCTTCCTCTATAGCAACTCTTCCTCTATAGCAACTCTTCCTCTATAGTAACTCTTCCTTTATAGTAACTCTTCCTCTATAGTAACTCTTCCTTTATAGTAACTCTTCTTCTATAGTAACTCTTCCTCAATAGCAACTTTTCCTCTATAGCAGTGCTTCTCAAATAGTGGGGCGCGCCCCCCGAGGCTCCGTCAAGGGGGGCGCGTTTGACCTCGGGGAACATACCGTATTTTCCGGCGTATAAGACGACTTTTTGACCCTTGAAAATCTTCTCAAAAGTCGGGGGTCGTCCTATACGCCGGTATACGTTAGGGTGGAACTTTTTAGGGGGGCGGCGCGGTGCGCCGCCGTCCCCCCCCTTCCGACAGAAGGGACACTAAGTACAGGGGTGAGCAGAGGGCTGCTGTCTCTTACCTGGCTCCCACGATGATCCATCCAGGAAGCGCTGCTCCTTCCGTCACTCCGGCCACTCCCTCACTCCTGCCGCTCGGCTCCGCCTCCTCACCGGTGATTGGCCGCCAGAACTGTAGCTCAGGAAAGGTACACAGGCGGCCAATCACGGGCGAGGAGGCGGAGCCAAGCGGACCCGCGAAAATCGAGTGAGGGAAAAGCCGGTAAGTGTGCAGTGCAGAGGTGCTGCTGCAACCACATATGCTGGCTGCAGCAGCACAATACTGCAACAGGGGTCAGCAAGTGTCATTGGTGTCAGTGGGAGGAATAGTGCCGCATCATTGGTGTCACTGATACTAATGATGGGGCATTATTCCTCCCACTGACACCAACGATGGGGCACTATTCCTACTTATAACAATTTTATAGACAAATGATACTATTTACAGTCGCGCGGGGGGGGGGGGGGGCGCGAAATGTTTTCTTCTTCCTAGAGGGGGCATGACAGAAAATAATTGAGAAGCACTGCTCTATAGTAACTCTTCCTCTATAGCAATTCTTCCAGTATAGTAACTCTTCCTCTATAGTAACTCTTCCTCTATAGTAACTCTTCCTCTATAGTAACTCTTCCTCTATAGTAACTCTTCCTCTATAGCAACTCTTCCTCTATAGCAACTCTTCCTCTATAGCAACTTTTCCTCTATAGCAACTCTTCCTCTATAGCAACTCTTCCTCTATAGTAACTCTTCCTCTATTGCAACTCTTCCTCTATAGTAACTCTTCCTCTATTGCAACTCTTCCTCTATAGTAACTCTTCCTCTATAGCAACTCTTTCTCTATAGTAACTCTTCCTCTATAGTAACTCTTCCTCTATAGTAACTCTTCCTCTATAGCAACTCTTCCTCTATAGTAACTCTTCCTCAATAGCAACTCTTCCTCTGTAGTAACTCTTCCTCTATAGTAACTCTTCCTCTTTAGCAACTCTTTCTCTATAGTAACTCTTCCTCTATAGTAACTCTTCCTCTATAGTAACTCTTCCTCTGTAGTAACTCTTCCTCTATAGTAATTCTTCCTCAATAGCAACTCTTCCTCTGTAGTAACTCTTCCTCTATAGTAACTCTTCCTCTATAGCAACTCTTCCTCTATAGTAATTCTTCCTCAATAGCAACTCTTCCTCTATAGTAACCCTTCCTCTATAGTAACTCTTCCTCTATAGCAACTCTTCCTCTATAGCAACTCTTCCTCTATAGTAACTCTTCCTCTATAGTAAGTCTTCCTCTATAGTAACTCTTCTTCTTCATCATTACAGGTAATACATGGATTCCAAGCAAAGCAATGTGCCGCCATTAAGTTCTTGACAAAGGTAGGGTACAGGCTGCCCGACGGCCACCAAAGGATGACAGCATGTTGCTTCCTCTTGGAATCCATTATTATTTTTTTCATTGCAGATACATAATAGCATTTTCCCATCTGCCCTATAGCAGAAGTACGACCCAACGAATACAACTCAAAACATTAACAATAACCTATAAAGCCATTTATAACTCTGCCCAAATTACATCACAAATCTTGTCTCCAAATATCACCCAAACCATCCTCTATGCTCCTCCCACAACCTCCTGCTCTCTAGCTCCCTTGTCTCCAGGACTTCTATAGAGCCACCCCCATCCTCTGGAACTCTCTACCCCAATCTATATGACTATTGCTTACTCTGCCCACTTTTAGGCAATCTCTGAGAACCTCTCTCTTCAGAGAAGCCAATCCTGCCTTCAGCTAATAATGGAATCTTCTATTCCTCCTACCAGACCATCCCCCACAGTTATTACCTTTTGTACCACCAGCCCCTCCCTCTTAGATTGTAAGCTCCAAGGAGCAGGGCCCTCCTAACCCTCTTGTATTGAACTTTATTGTTGCTGTATTGGATCCCTTTATGTTGTAAAGTGCTTAGCAAACTGCGCTGAATTCAGATTCTGGGTCTTATTGAGGAGTTAAGCTCCCTGTGGAGGGTGTCAATCAGCAGGTGGCCATATTGTCCAGACAGATTGGGTCTAAGGAGATATGTTAATGCATAAAGTGGCATTTGAAACAGAACAGGGAGTGAAGGTCCTCTATTAATTTTGCCTTCTCCATTGACTATAACACATAAAAATGATGATGTTTCACCGGAGTCCCCCAATTCCCGCCAAAGCTTCAGTGAAATAAACACTCTCCATTTTGCTAATTTCTACTGTATGTCCTCCTGTCCCAAAGATGGGGAGTGAAGGAAAATCTCCAGTGAAAACAAGACAATGGCTCTTCCCAGCTCTAACCAAAAACTAAGTTTTGGTTGTAGTTGGGCTTTGAGTGCACTACGTACATGCAAGTATTTGAATAAGAATTGTCCACTTTGACACAGCCAGGCAGAAAGAGCATGAATTGCAATGTATGGAAACCAAAAATTATTATTATTATTATTATTCAGGATTTATATAGCGCCAACAGTTTGCTCAGCGCTTTACAATAAAAGAGAGACAATACAGCAATGATACCATTAAATACAAAAGGGTTAGAAGGGCCCTGCTCCTTGGAGCTTACAATCTAAGAGAATCCATGTGTTTGTGCAAGAACTGTGAAATGATGTAGGGCAGTGTGCAGAAGGTACACTGGAAACATTATATGCAATATTATATAAGTACACTGCTGTATTTTTACTGACAGTGCTTGCCATTTGAAGTATCTATTCAAGTTTCAGGTCTTATTGGTCATTCTGTCTACTTTCCACAATAAGCCGCCCATTACAAAGCCCTCTATAGACTGTGTCCCTTATACCCTCTTCTCTATACATTCATGACCCAAACAGTTTATAAAGAACAAACTGTGTAGAAGCATAATGCTTCAAAAAAGTCCTGGATTGTTTCTTAGATACACAGAACATAACTGGATACTAACATTTATATAAGTTGATCCAGGGAATATCCGATTGCCTCTCGGGGGATCAGGAAGGAATTTTTTTACCAGCAGGAGCAAATTGGATCATGCTTTGCTGGGTTTTTTTTGCCTTCCTCTGGATCAACTGTGGGTATAGGATTATAACTCTTTTTTTATTTCCATTTGCAAACATTTCTGTTAGACTAGTTAGAGGTAAGCTGTAAACAGTGCTGTGAAAAAGTATTTGTCCTTTTCTGGGGTTTTTTTCTACATATATGTCACACTGAAATAATTCAAATCATCAAACAAATTTTAATATTAAACAAAGATAATTCAAGTAAATACAAAAGGCAGTTTTAAATGATAATTTCATTTATTCAGGGAAAAAAGCTGTCCAAACCTGCCTACCCTAAATCATTAATGAACTGTGATTACCACATTTTATGGAAAGGTGAGTTCAATTTCTCTTGCTATGCCCAGACCTGATTATTGCCAGACCTGTTAAATCAAGAAATCACTTAAATAGAAACCGTCTAACAAAGTGAAGCGGGGTAAAAGAACTCAAAAACAACACATCATGCCGTGATCTAAAGAAATTCAAGAACATATGAGTAACAAAGTAATTAACATGTATCAGTTTGGAAAGAGTTACAAAGCCATTTCTAAGGTTTTGGACTCCAAACCCACAGTGAGAGCCATTATCCACAAATGGAGAAAACTTGGAACAGTGGTGAACCTTTCCAAGAATGGCCAGAATACCAAAATTACTCCAAGAGTACACGACGACTCCTCCAGGAGGTCATAAAAGAACACACAGCAACATCTAAAGAACTACAGGCCTAACTTGCCTCAGTTAAGGTCATTGTTCATGATTCATTCATAAAAAAGAGTCTAGGCAAAAATGTCCTCCATGGGAGACTTCCAAGGCAAACCCCACTGCTGACGAAAAAGAACACAAAGGCTTGTCTCACATTTGCCAAAAAACATCTTGATTTTCCCCAAGACTTTTGAGCAGCTATTCTGTGGACTGATGAGTCAAAAGTTGAACTTTTTGGAATGTGGGCGTCCAGTTACATCCAGCGTAAAACTAACACAGCATTTCAAAAACCTCACATCATGCCAACAGTCAAACATGGTCATGGTAGTGTGATGGTCTGGGGCTACTTTTCAGCCTCAGGACCTGGACAACTTGCTATAATTGATGGAACCTTGAATTCTGCGCTCTACCAGAAAATCCTGAAGGAGAATATCCAGCCATCAGTTCGTGACCTCAAACTCAAGTGTACTTGGGTTATGCAGCATAACAATGATCCGAAACACACCAGCAAGTCCATCTCTGAATAGCTTTAAGGTTTTGGAGTGGCTTAGTCAAAATCTGGACTTAAAGTGACTCAGTAGTACTTCTGCTCTAGGGCTGTCGGGAAGTGGTTAATAATTGAAATCATCATATAAAAACTGCATTTTGTATTTACTCTGCTTATTTTTGTGTAATGTGAAAGTTTGTTTGATGATCTGAATCATTTTTTTTTTTATAATTTACATTTTATTGATTTACAAACATTTACAACAAACAGAGTTGCATAGAAACACGATATAAATAACACAGAGCAGCAAAGGAACAGAGAAATGGGCTCATCAATGAGAGGTACATAGATACATACAAAGTCAATACATAGCAGTGAATTAGCTATCATTTTCAGACAATTGAGTAGACAAGTCGGAATTGGAAGTATCCCATGGTTCCCAAACTGCTTCAAAAGTGGGAACAGAGTAAGCATGCAGTGCAGTGAGGTATTCCATTTTTCTAATCTCTACTATAACCTTCACCAATTCCGATAGTGTAGGAGGCATAGTAGAAAGCCAATGCATGAATGGTTCTCCTGGCCTCTGTTAAAACCTGGGAGGATAGTTTCCTAGCAAATTTGGAGAGGCCTGAAAAAAGGTAGGCCCAACAAAAAGTGGATGGGCTCAGATGAAATAGGAGCCTACAAAAGTTGCTGTAGAAGGTTGAGGACCTCTCTCCAAAAGGGTGCAATGTACTGGCAAGTCCAAAAAATGTGGAAGAGTGTGCCAGTTTCCTCACCACAGCACCAGCAGTCAGAAGAAACAATTGGATTACAAGCATGGAGAATCTCAGGAGTCCTATACCAAAACATCAGAATTTTATAAGTATTTTCTTTATATACTACACATATAGAAGACCTGGAGGCTGCCTTCCAAATCCTGCTCCATTGATCCAAGGCAATGTCACATTGGAGGATTCGGGGCCATTTACGCATATAAAGGTGTGTATCAATAGAAAGGGGGCAGGCATCTAGAGGAAGCTTATACGTAGAGGAAATTATGCCCCGTTGGTATGGGCCTTGGATGCAGATATGTTCAAAGGGGGTAGGCTTCTCAAGAGTCAAAGAAGGGGCTTTGGAGGAAAAGAAATGACGTATCTGTAGATAAACATAATACTGGTGAGGTGGCATATGAGTGGCTTTTTGAATCTCAAAGGATTTAAGCTTACGAGTCACTGGATGGACCGAATGTCGCAACTATAATAGATTGGCCTCAGTCCAAGGGTGCACACGGGCCAAGGCCAGGCTATCTGGGAGACAGGGATTAAATATTGGTCAAGGGGGAACACAGAGAAGACAGGGCAATTTAACCCTACACCGCCTCCATACAAATAACGTGAACTGCATGGGTCCAAGCAGGAGACGTTTGTGAGAGGAGGTTTCAATGTTGGTCATAGACCAGAGGAGAGAACAAGGGTGCATCAAACTCAATTGTAGCTATTCAATCTTGGCCCATTTATTAGTTGGGTGCTGGGAGGACCATGAGACAAGAGCATGAAGGTGAGTAGCTAAGTAATATGACACAATGTCTGGGGCCTCCAGACCCCCCCAAGATCGAGGAGAGAGAAGGACAGTACGGGCAATCTGGTGAGATTTATTATTCAAGATGAAGTGGAGGTAGGACTTCTGAAGGGAGCGTAATTTGGATAGGATAGGAACAGGAAGCGTCTCAAACAGATACAGGAGTTTGGGCAATATGGTAATTTTGTAGTACGTTAATCCGTCTAAGGAAGGAGATGGCAAGATTGTCCCAGGATTTTAGGGATTGAGAAATTGCATAAAACGGGGGAGAAATTAGCTGCATAAAGGGAGCGATATCAGGAAGTAAGGTTGGTACCTAAATGTTTCAAGGCATGGAGACACCACCGGGACAGTTTAAATTTACTGTTATGGGTGCGTACCGCATGGATATCTGGAAAACAAAAAGTGTCAGAATAGGTATGTTCTTCAAGAGGGAACAGAGGAGGATAAAGGTGAAGTAACACTGGCCAGCTATAATGTCTGACCTTGACATCCGGGGCAAGCCTCACACTATCTCTTCCCAATAGAGACGAGGGTAACAATAAAAGAAAATACATAAATTAATAAAAAATAAATAATAAAACTTGACCAAGTCTCTTTGGGAGACATATATATTGTATAGGAGTTCTAAGTAATTTCCCAGCAATAAAATACAGATTTGTACATGTAGAAGAGAAGTGTCAGAATAGGTCTGGTCCTTAAGTGATTAAGTGTTGCCTTTGGAGATTTTTAAGTATCACAGTTCATTCCATGAGCATTCACGATTTTAAAGCATGACATGTTAGGCATCTACATACTCTGCATAAAATCATCTTTATATTTTTCCAAATAATTAATTATACTGTGTTTTTGTATAATAAAATTAATTAAAATGTATCTGTTCCAACAAAAAAAAACAGCTTGAAATGCTGAGCAAATACCATGTGACATAAGAAATTGCAAAACTCAACATTTTATTCTGTAGAGCAGCGGTTCTCAACCTGGGGGTCGCGACCCCTTTGGGGGTCGAATGACCATTTCCCAGGGGTCGCCTAAGACCATCGGAAAACACATATTTCCGATGGTCTTAGGAACCGAGACACCGCTGCTGTCTCCGGCGATGTGTGGGCGGGATGATATGCTGCCCCTGTCACCGCCTCCTCGCCGCTGATTGGCCATCGGAACTGTAGCTCAGGAGAGGCACACAGGCGGCCAATCACCGGCGAGAAGGTGGAGCTTGGAGAGGAGGAGCCGAGCGGCAGCGCGCGGAGATCGAAGAAGATCGAGGGAGCTGCAGGAGCGAGTGAAGAGAGAGGCCAGAGAAGGAAGACAGCTGACAGGTAAGTGCAAATTTTGCTGCTGCAGCCAGGTATGCAGGCTGTAGATGGGAGAGGGAGAGAGCGAGCCCAGGCTGGAGCAGGAGTCAGCAAGGTAAGTATCATTGGTGTCAGTGGAAGGGATAGTGCCCCATCATTTGTGTCACTAATACCAACGATGGGGCACTATTCCTCCCCCCACTGACACCAACGATGGTGCACTATTCCTCCCACTGACACCAACGATGGTGCACTATTCCTCCCACTGATACCAACGATGGGGCACTATTCCTCCCCCCACTGACACCAACGATGGGGCACTATTCCTCCCCCCACTGACACCAACGATGGGGCACTATTCCTCCCCCCACTGACACCAACGATGGGGCACTATTCCTCCCCCCACTGACACCAACGATGGGGCACTATTCCTCCCCCCACTGACACCAACGATGGGGCACTATTCCTCCCCCCACTGACACCAACGATGGGGCACTATTCCTCCCCCCACTGACACCAACGATGGGGCACTATTCCTCCCCCCACTGACACCAACGATGGGGCACTATTCCTCCCCCCACTGACACCAACGATGGGGCACTATTCCTCCCCCCACTGACACCAACGATGGGGCACTATTCCTCCCCCCACTGACACCAACGATGGGGCACTATTCCTCCCCCCACTGACACCAACGATGGGGCACTATTCCTCCCCCACTGACACCAACGATGGGGCACTATTCCTCCCCCCACTGACACCAACGATGGGGCACTATTCCTCCCCCCACTGACACCAACGATGGGGCACTATTCCTCCCCCCACTGACACCAACGATGGGGCACTATTCCTCCCCCCACTGACACCAACGATGGGGCACTATTCCTCCCCCCACTGACACCAACGATGGGGCACTATTCCTCCCCCCACTGACACCAACGATGGGGCACTATTCCTCCCCCCACTGACACCAACGATGGGGCACTATTCCTCCCCCCACTGACACCAACGATGGGGCACTATTCCTCCCCCCACTGACACCAACGATGGGGCACTATTCCTCCCCCCACTGACACCAACGATGGGGCACTATTCCTCCCCCCACTGACACCAACGATGGGGCACTATTCCTTCCCCCCACTGACACCAACGATGGGGCACTATTCCTCCCCCCACTGACACCAACGATGGGGCACTATTCCTCCCACTAACGCCAACGATGGGGCACTATTCCTCCCACTGATACCAATGATGGGGCACTATTCCTCCCACTGATACCAATGATGGGGCACTATTCCTCCCACTGACACCAATGATGGGGCACTATTCCTCCCACTCATACCAATGATGGGGCACTATTCCTCCCACTCATACCAATGATGGGGCACTATTCCTCCCACTCATACCAATGATGGGGCACTATTCCTCCCACTCATACCAATGATGGGGCACTATTCCTCCCACTGATACCAATGATGGGGCACTATTCCCCCCACTGATACCAATGATGGGGCACTATTCCCCCCACTGACACCAATGATGGGACACTATTCCTCCCACTGACACCAATGATGGGACACTATTCCTCCCACTGACGCCAATGATGGGACACTATTCCTCCCACTGACGCCAATGATGGGACACTATTCCTCCCACTGACGCCAATGATGGGGCACTATTCCTCCCACTGACGCCAATGATGAGGCACTATTCCTCCCACTGACGCCAATGATTGGGCACTATTCCTCCCACTGACGCCAATGATGGGGCACTATTCCTCCCACTGACACCAATGATGGGGCACTATTCCTCCCACTGACACCAATGATGGGGCACTATTCCTCCCACTGACACCAATGATGGGGCACTATTTCTCCCACTGACACCAATGATGGGACACTATTCCTCCCACTGACACCAATGATGGGACACTATTCCTCCCACTGACACCAATGATGGGGCACTATTCCTCCCACTGATACCAACGATGGAACACTATTCATCCCACTGACATCAGTGATGGGGCGCTAGTCCTCCCACTGCAAAATTACAGTTATGAAGTAGCAACGAAAATAATTTTATGGTTGGGGGTCACCACAACATGAGGAACTGTATTAAGGGGTCGCGGCATTAGAAAGGTTGAGAACCACTGCTGTAGAGCCTCTGCTTAAAAAAAATATTGTTTTGGGGTTCTAAGTAATTTTCTAGCAAAAAAATAAATCTGATTTTTACATGTAAACAAAAAGTGTCAGAATAAGCCTGGTCTTCAAGAGGGAACAGAGGAGGATAAAGGTGAAGTAACACTGGCCAGCTATACTGTTTGACCTTGACATCTGTGCAAGCTTCACACTATCTCTTCCCAATAGAGACAAAGTTAACAATAAAAGAAAATACATAAATTAATAAAAAATAAATAATAAAACTTGACCAAGTCTCTTTGAGAGACTTATATATATTGTATAGGGGTTCTAAGTAATTTTCTAGCAATAAAATACAGATTTTAACATGTAGGAGAGAAGTGTCAGAATAGGCCTGGTCCTTAAGTGATTAAGTGTTGCTTTTGGAGATTTTTAAGTATCACAGTTTGAACCCATTCCATGAGCATTCACGATTTTAAAGCATGACATGTTAGGCATCTACTTACTCTGCATAAAATCATCTTTATATTTTTCCAAATAATTAATTATACTGTGTTTTTGTATAATAAAATTAATTCAAATGTATCTGTTCCCCCCCAAAAAAAGTTTGAAATGCTGAGCAAATACCGTGTGACATAAGAAATTGCAAAACCCGACATTTTATTCTGTAGAGCCTCTGCTTAAAAAAATATTGTTTGGGGGTTCTAAGTAATTTTCTAGCAAAAAAAAAAATCTGATTTTTACATGTAGGAGAGAAGTGTCAGATTAACCCCTTGCCTACCAGGCACTTATACCCCCTTCCTTACCAGGCCAATTTTCAGCTTTCAGCGCTGCCGCACTTTGATTGACAATTGCACGGTCATGCAACATTGTACCCATATGAAATTTTGATCATTTTTTCCTCACAAATAGAGCTTTCTTTTGGTGGTATGTCTTCCCCGCTGGGCGCTTTACATTTTGTGCTATAAATAAAAAAGTGCAAAAAATTTGAAAAAAAATAAAAAGTTTCTTTGTTTCTATTATAACATTTTTCAAACAGGCATTTTTTCTCCTTCACTGATGTGCGTTGATGAGGCAGCACTGATGGGCACTGATAGGCGGCACTGATGGGCACTGATAGGCAGCACTGATGAGGTGTCACGGATAGGCGGTACTAATATGCAGCACTGATAGGTGGCACTGATAGGTGACACTGATGATGGGTACTGATAGATGGCACTGACTGGCATCACTGCTGGGGACTGACTGGCGGCACTGACAGGCAAAACCCCTGGGCACTGACTGGTGGCACTGACTGGCAGCACTGCTGGGCTGCACTGGTGGGTGGCACTGGTGGGCAGCACTGGTGGGTGGGCACAGGTGGGTGGCACAGGTGTTTGGCACTGGTGGGCACAGGTGGGTGGGCACAGGTGGGTGGCACTGCTGGGCACATGTAGGTGGCACTTCTGGGCACAGGTAGGTGGCACTGCAGAGTGGCACAGGTGGGTGCACTGCTGGGCACATGTGGGTGATCTGCTGGGCACAGGTGGGCGGAGCTAGTGGGCACACTGCTGGGCACAGGTGGGTGGAACTTGCGGGTGTCACTGCTGGGCACCGATCATCAGGGCACTGATCATCAGTGCCCTGATGATTGGTGCCGATCCCCGCTCTGACAACTGCCGGTTCTTGGCAGTACTTTCCTCACGATCTGACAGCGTGAGGAAAGTGCAGCCAAGAACCGGCACTTGCATTTCCCTCTGATCAGCGTGTCATTGGACACCGCTGATCAGGTGGTAAAAGGCCGCTGTGATTGGCCTTTTACCACATCACGTGATCAGCTGTGTCCGTAGGAGATCGCCGGGTGCGTGCCCCCTGGGGCGTCATATGACGTCCACCCAGAACTGGCCGGCCGCAGTGAAGCCGTCGGCTATCTGCGGTCGGCAGGTAGTTAAGCCTGGTTCTTAAGTGATAAAGTGTTGCCTTTAGGGATTTTTAAGTATCACAGTTTGACACTATTCCACGAGCATTCACAATTTTAAAGCATGACATGTTAGGCATCTACTTACTCTTCATAACATCATCTTTCTATTTTTCCAAATAATTATTTATACTGTGTTTTTGTGCATTAAAATTAATTAAACTGTACCTTTTTTTAAAAAAAACGTGCTTGAAATGCTGATCAAATACCGTGTGACATAAAAAAAATTGCAAAACCCGACATTTTATTTTGTAGGGCCTCTGCTTAAAAAATATATTGTTTGGGGAATCTAAATAATTATCTAGCAAAAAAAAAATCTGATTTTTTACATGTAAACAAAAAGTGTCAGAATAAGCCTGGTCTTCAAGAGGGAACAGAGGATAAAGGTGAAGTAACACTGGCCAGCTATACTGTTTGACCTTGACATCCGGGCAAGCCTCACACTATCTCTTCCCAATAGAGACGAGGGCAACAATAAAAGAAAATACATAAATTAATAAAAAAATAAATAATAAAACTTGACCAAGTCTCTTTGAGAGACATATATATTGTATAGTAATTTTCTAGCAATAAAATACAGATTTTAACATGTAGGAGAGAAGTGTCAGAATAGGCCTGGTCCTTAAGTGATTAAGAGTTGCCTTTGGAGATTTTTAAGTACCACAGATTGAACCCATCCCAAAAAATATTGTTTGGGGGTTCTAAGTAATTTTCTATTAAAACAAAATCTGATTTTTACATGTAAACAAAAAGTGTCAAAATAGGTCTGGTCTTCAAGTGGGAACAGAGGAGGATAAAGGTGAAGTAACACTGGCCAGCTATACTGTCTGACCTTGACATCCGGACAAGCCTCACACTATCTCTTCCCAATAGAGATGAGGGTAACAATAAAAGAAAATACATAAATTAATAAAAAATAAATAATAAAACTTGACCAAGTCTCTAATCTTTCCTCACTCTATCCAAAATGAAATAAATCATTTTTTCCTTGAGTTGGACTTTAACAAACTGCACTGTCACTCTCTCCTAAGTCCTAAAATGTCTTTGGCTGCAAAGGCAAAGAAAAGGTTCTTTGTTATATCATCGCCCACAGTGAAAAAATGGCAAACAATATTGGCTTGTTTAATCTGCTTTACATATTTTATTAAAATGCAGCACAGGTTAGGGTTAGCCCATGCATAATGCATTTAATATAAAGATCCTTTGATTCCCTGATGAGATTGGCTGATATCCTTGTCCTGATGTTATCAAACATCTTCACTCCAGCCAAGCCGTAAGGCCAGACATCCTCGGAATTATATTTACAAACGCCATTACATTCATTTTGAAATTTATCTTGGCTGCCTTTCATTCCGCCGCATAACATTTGATGGATGACTCTTCTAGTTATTCCGTTTTATTTATACGTGTTGAAAAAGCCGCACTTTGATGTAGTTTAACACTTGGAGAAAAAAATGTATTTGAGCCGGGGCTGATTTCAAGTGATATTCCACCTCTGGGGCCAACAGCATATTTAGAATCGCAATAGGCAAGTGCGTACAACGCCAAGTATACTCATTTAGCCTTCACCGAGTGTAAAATTTTCTCCCAGTTGAACAAAAAAGCTTTTAGAAGCTCAACTGAATCTGCCTGCAATCAAAACGTTCTGTCATATCGGTATAGACAACCCCCTTCTTATAGCAATAAAATAGGTAAACGAGCGCTGGGTATAATAGAATAAAATGAAGTGACAGGAAGAAGCTGCTTGTATAAAAGGTAAACCTCTGGAACCTTCCCACAAAATGTAAAAAATATAAATATATGCAGTGCTAATGTTAGTAAAACCAATAAATAACAATAAATAGGCTGATACATAATATCATCAAAATGTATAAAAGCTTCAAACTGCGCTTCCAGGCGCTATGGACAGTGATGTGAACCAACGTACAGCTTGACGTTAAAGTGCATTAGTGACACAAATAATAACAAAAAGTCAATAATTTCCAACAACAAATGACAATATTAGTGTGAAATTCCGTAACTCCAATGGCTGTGAAAAATTGGAAAAATAGGTAGATTGCACTAACCAGAGCAAAATAATGCGCATTTGAGTAAATTAGGACCAACTCCTGGTCATCTGACTCTGGAAACATGTCACACGGGGTCATCTGGCTAGCGTCAGCAAGGCAGGTAACACACCATAGGCTCCAGAGATGCAATCATCAACCAGCAGGGGGAACCATTCACATAGGTATATGCCAGGTCACACGAATTCACCTTAGAAGGGGGGATCTGTAAATGAAAGGAAAACCAAGATGGCCACCGGCCGTCCACATGGGCCGTGCGGAATGACGTCACTGTATAGGGCACCTCCCTAAACCCCCTTCTTATGTTTTTGGCAAAGTAAAGTGCTTCTAAAGGAAGATTTTTCAGTGGGAGCGTGATCTGGGAGTGGCTGTGAATCCGGAGGACTGGAATAGGGCTTGGTCATTCATAGCTAAATGCTCATTTAATACGACCACACTGGAGGCAGCCTATAAGATATTGTTTCGGTGGTATTGGGTTCCGGCTCGGTTAGCCTGGGCTAACCCTGCCTGTAGTGATCAATGTTTTCGGGGTTGTGGCCATCGTGGAGATGTCTTGCACATCTGGTGGTCATGCCCGAGACTGTTTAGTTTTTGGTCTCGTGTGTTTGGCCTCCTTTTCACCTTGTTCCATCTCTCCATACGCCGGGATGCCCGGTATGTCTTGCTTTATTGCCCCATACCGAGCCTCTTGGCTCACCAGCAGAAGTTGGCTTCTTATTTGTTTTTATCGTCCACTAGAACAATTGCCCAGGCTTGGAAGAGTTTGTTTGTCCCTCTTCAGGGGGTGCGGGATCGTATGACTACTATGATGCTCAACGAGCAGATGTCGAGTATCCTTAACGACTCCCACCGAAAATTTTTGAAAATATGGGAGCTGTGGTTGCAATATGCCTTTCCCACACTCCCCCCGGCTAGCCTGGGGATGTAATGGCGTTCGATACTGGCGCTCTTGGACCCCTGCTTTTTGCCCCCCCCTTTTTTTTCCCCTTTCTCTCTCTCTCTGTTTTTGGTGTGATTGGACAGCTGCCTTTAGTTGTTAGAGTCAGTTGCATTAATGTTTTGTACCTTATGTGCCATTGATAGCCCCTGCGTGGGCGTACCTTTTGCCCTGTTGGCGTTAGAGCACTGTTTTCCTTTTATTTTGCTTTTTTTTTTCTGTGCAATTGATAGCCCCTGTGTGGGCGAGTTTTATTGCCTCTGTCTTATAATGTTTAAAAATTAATAAAAACCATTGGAATATAAAGGAAGATTTTTTTTACCTTGCATGGGTTGGAAACCCTTAGACTACCTGTACACTGATGCTCCCTTGGATGCCAAGCTTTTCTGGCTGCTGAAAAATGCTAATCGCAGCAAAATTGCGTGTAAACACGGCACATCGTTCAGCTGCTTTTACCAGCGTTTAGCACTTGGGCGCTTATTCATTTCAATTGGCCAGTGTACTTGCCATTGATATGAATAAACACCCAAGCACTAAAAGCGAGTAGCGCTTAGGCACATTTACACGCGTTTTTGCCGCTTTTTGTATTTTTCAGCCAAAACATTCCCCCCTGAATGAGATTCTTCTGATAAAACCAGTCTCAGTTTGATTAGATGCTTTAGGGGACAGAAGAGACATCTAGGGTCTCGTAGACCTCAGATCTCTCCATAAAGAGGACCTGTCACAGTCCATACTATCACAAAAAAAATTAAATAAATAAAAATTAAAAAAAAAAAATCAAAGCACCTGTCCCCCAAAGCTTGCGTGCAAATAGAAAGGCACACATCAGTCCAGCACGCAAATGTAAACTCCGATCACACTATACATGTGACTTATCGCCACGAATGTCAGAGCAAGAGCCATAATTCTAGCACTAGAACTCCTGTGTAACTCTAAACTGGTAATCTGTAAATGCTTTTAAAGTGTTGACTATGGAGATTTTAAGTTACCATACTTTAGAATCCTTCCATGAGCATTCACAATTTTAACCTCCCTAGCGGTCTGATTATGTCAGTATTCCTGTGCTCAAAGCGGTACATTTCTTTGCATGGAAATATGTATTTTTTTTATTGTAGGCCTGTAATTTTTAGGAATAACTCACTGAAATCTGTCCGAACAAGAGTCTAGTAAACATTCCAGGTATGATAAAATTTGAAACACGAAATCATAAATTATAATTTAATAAATAATCATAAAAAATAATAATATAATAATAATACATTTAATTCAATAATATTATCAAACCAAAAACACTGAAATTTGAAATATAGCGCCAAGTTCGCACATCGCTGAGCAAAGTCGCAAAATCGTTTTCAGTGTCTGATGAGGAATTTCCCCCACGAATCATTATCACTCAATTCTGCAAGTGGTTCTGATTTACTATCGCTGTTCTCTAGCCGGTCTAAAACTGCTTTTGACTTAAATCAGGGGCGGACTGACCATTCAAGCACTCGGGCACTGCCCAAGGGCCCGGGGTCAGTAGGGGGCCCCATAAAATGCCCTGGTACCTTTTATAGGCTTTTTTGGGTGTGTTTTGAGTGTGGGCAAGGACACAGGGGCCCCATGATCCCCAATTGCCTGGGGGCCCCATGAGTTGTCAGTCCGCCCTGACCTAAAGGGATGCTTTTTGGATGCCATGGACATTTCTCAGTTTCCAGGCAGAAAGAAAAGTAAAAATGCAGACAGGGCGCCGGACAAAGCACTCGGGACAAAATGTATGTGAAATGGTTTGATACAGGAATGTTATACTATGTGATTTTAGTGTATTTAGTGAATGTCACTTTTTCACATTTTTAAATTTCCCGCCAGTTCCGTCCCCGTATGTCCTGACGTCGCAGGAAACGGAACCCGGAAGACGGATGCCGGCATCTGCCGGATTACATTGCCGGGGGCACTGCAGGGGGGACATCGTGGGAGCGCAGGACAAGGTAAGTGAAGAAGAGATCCCGGAGCAGCGCTGCAGTGTATTCCCGAGTGTAGCTCGGGCTTACCGCTTGTGGTGCTGAAACTTTACCCCGAGCTACACTTGGGAATACCGCCAGGGGGGTTAATGACTGATATTGGGTATCAATTTACTCAAAATATCATCATCTTTTATATTTTACCAAAAAAAGTATAATATTGTGTTTTTGTGCATTAAAATTCATTAAAGTATTTTTTTATTGTGTTTGAAAGACAGCTGCACAAATATCATGTGACATAAAAATATGCAATTTTTTGGTGATATGCATCAACTGTTATGGATCTGGTAAGCATTCAATTTTAATGGCCGTGGTGGTAAATCATCAGCAAGTGGAATTCACACAGGTGTTGGGCACACAAGTGGATGAAAAATCAGTGGATGGACTGGTATTTATGGACACTTCAATTTATGAAATATGTTGATCAGAGGCGGACTGACCATTTGGAAACTCGGGCACTGCCCGAGGGCCCGGGGTCAGTAGGGGGCCCCATGAGATGCCCCTGGTACCTTTTTCATAGGCTTTTTTGAGTTTGGGCAAGGACACAGGGGCCCCATGATCCCCTATTGCCCGGGGGCCCCATGAGTTGTCAGTCCGCCCTTGATGTTGATGTATTTATTGGATAACACTTAGATGAATGTTTTTTTTATCATTTAATGATATTAGCACTTTGGTGTATTTGTGATATGTTTTTCACTGATTGAGATTGAATTTTTTTGTAGTTGGGTGAGCGCCATTTTTTAAATATATAAAAATATGCAACACTAACATTTAATTTTCTAGGGCCTCTGCTTAAAAAAAATATATAATGTTTGGGGGTTATAACAATTTTATTACATGTAGGGGAGGAATGTCAGAATTGGCCCAGACTGGAAGGTGTTGTTGTAGAACAAAAGGCAAAACTTTTTTTATTTTGAAAAGAGTAAGGGAGGGTTATAACCCCAGACATTTTTTGCCGTCTGCGTCCCTTTTGGGAGGTTTGCCTTTACTTCCTGTTCTATGGCCAAAACAGGAAGTGAGAGGAAGTCCCTCTAAGATGAGGGAATCCTTGGTTGTCTCCAGGCTCTCCAGAGCTAGTGTCCCCATTGGAAAAGCTCCCTTTTTTTTGTTCTAGCAACCCGAACTTTGAGATTTTCTTTTCCGATCACAGTTAGTGATGATGATAAATAGAACAAATAGAGAGGGTGAATCTTCCTAACGGGGACACGGACAGCAATAAAAACTGACAGGTGTTCTAATTCTTCTCCACTCTATCTAAAATGAAAAAAAAGTTTTGCCTTTAGTTATACTTTAAGTTTTCTTTAATAAAATGAATCAACCACAATGCTCTTATACCCTGACGTAACCTTTGCCTAGTCTTTAGGTCATGTGGGAGAATTCAGAAACATTGTTTTTCTTTTTTTATTCGCAGCAAGAAATCCATACTTTTATAGCACAATATAATGTGATTTGGTTGAGCTGAAACATGCCTTACTGACTCATGTGAACTATGAATTTTATCCAATTTAACTAGCTAGGTCTTATTAAAATGGTGCATTTATTTCATAGCCTATAGAGGAGACATTAGACGGAGATAAAAGGCTCTACTCAAAAAACTGAACCGTGCATCCCAAAGAATCGAGTCTTCCAGTAAAACCTTGACCTTGCTTTGTATAGTTTACTACTTATTACGGGTGCAGTGTTATACATCAGAGCTTGGGCAATACTTGTGAATCATAAAAACGTTCTCTTTTTATTTGCCAGGAGCTCATCTTTCATGTTCTGGGTCAGCAACCTGTAATATATAACAGCCTTGCTCTCCTTCCTCGGTGACTTTAACACATTGTGGCTCTTACCGGAAAAGAAAGGAGAGCCAAAATATAATGAGAGGGTGAGAGTTCCTCTGTTCCTTCCTCCTCTGATACATACCGGCAGAAAATGTGACTTTGTGTAGTATGTATGAATCAAGACCTGGAATACCATTTGTTGTGACTTCTGAGGGCCCGTTCACCTTCGAGCATGTCCAAGACACTGGTTTCCTAGAAGTCACTTAGAAGCCACATTTAAAGGGAATGCTTTGTCATTTTAATTTTTTTTTTATTGGTATATATGTAAAAAAATTAATATTGATGTAAACAATTTTATCATAGCCTGTTAATGTTTCAAAAAACCCTGTTTGTGAATCCAAGAACCTTGTGGGGTATCCCTTGGACTGCACTATTGATTTATGTGCTCTTTTTCTGTTATTGTTCGGAATTATGTAATGACGATACTTGATCTGAGATCACTATACTTTGTAATTGTTTCATATGTTTTTTATGCTTCTCATTTAAAAATATTGAACAAGAAAAACCCTGTTTGTACAAAGACTGTGCCGAAAATAAGGCAAAAGTGGGCATGGTTGTTTATTAACCTACATAGGTCTTTCAAATTTCATGTTGGTAGAGCAACTCTTGTTCTATAGTAATGTCTCTTCTTTTTCATCTCATTCATTGCAGGTAATAAATGGATTCCAAGCAGAAGCAACATGCGATCGCATCATTGGGTTCTTGATGAAGGTGGAATTCTGAAGGACCCTCTGCACACTGGTATATACCCTTTCAAGCAAACTATGCAATAAATAGGGATATTTGGTTCACACATATTGCAATACATGCTTAAGCTGGGTCCTTCAGAATTTCTAGAGTCCTCTCTCAAAACTCTAGAAATTCTGAAGGACCCAGCTTAAGCATGTATTGCAATATGTGTGAACCAAATATCCCTATTTATTGCATAGTTTGCTTGAAAGGGTATATACCAGTGTGCAGAGGGTCCTTCAGAATTTCTAGAGTTAATGTGGTTACACCCCTTTAGCACCTGATGGATAAATGCATGCACTAGCTGTATGGATTTGAGCACAGGGATCTCTTGTTTCTTGATGAAGGTGGGGTACAGGCTGTCCGACATCCACAAGGGCTGCAGAATGTTTAATGAGATAACATCATTGTCAAGACCAATGTCTTGTCATTGGTCACTCAATGGTGTAATCTCTATAAACATTCTATAGTCTACTGTGGACATCGGACAGCCTGTACCCCTCCTACATCAAGAAGTCAATGACGGCATGGTGCTTCTGCCTGGAATCCATTATTTAGCTGCAATGAAAAAGAACATTTACTCCAGAGTTACTCTACCAACATATGAAATTTGAGTGACCTATGTAAGTTACTAAAAAATGTTATATCCACTCTTGCATCACCTTTGGTACAGCCCTTGTATTTATAATTTGTAATATATTTGTTACATACTTAGACTCTGCGCTACTGAAAACCCACAAAAAAGGGCCAAATCCATCAAGATTGTTGCTGGATGAGGTAGCTTGGCTGAATGTTGCAGCCATGTGGTTGATGCACACTTTACCTTCAAATGTGAATGGTACCATTTACTTCTTACACATCTTGAAAGGATTAGACATATTGCAAGGGGCATAGTGAGTAGCCATAGATTTGGAGACCCTTTTTTAGCTGTATACCACACCCTTGCCCAGTGGTTGCGGGGTCTGCAGGCAAGAGTCTTGTACAATGTTTTTTACTGCATGAATAGAAGGTTGCATAGAGGTAATATGGTAAGGGTAACGCAGAAAGAAGGTGCTCGTATAACAAGGTACTAAGTGCATCCCAGTAGAAAAACAAATACAGGTTGAACAGATGAAATAATAGCCTTGTCTCAGGGAAGGACAAGAGTAACATAATAAAATGGAATGTTGTTGAAGAACAATAATGGGTCCATGGTATTGCTGATCATATCCACTGAACGAAGAAGTCACAAAAGAGGAGGTGGGGGTCTCTTTTGTTCAGGAGGTAAGAAGGTTCTAATAGTGAGTGGTAGAAGGAAATGCTGAGATACACAGGAGAACCAAATCAGCGGACAGAGTGATTCTATGGTCAGAAGAAAGAGGGGGAGAAAAGGCAGGAAAAGTAAGAAGGGAGAGGAAAAAAAGGGAAAATAATGTAAGGGGTATTCCAGGAAGTGTTGTACAGTTGAGTAACAGGTTTACAAAGCAAGGAAATAGCACAAAAATATGATAAGGGTAGTAACAAAGACTCGCCAAAATTAGGTGGAAGAAAATGTGTCATCCAAGGTTGCCATAATTTTTTAAATTTACGTACTCTTTCCAGGTGAATAGCTTCAATTTTGGCAGGAACCATAGATTGAGTATTTCTGTTTTTGATATCAGCTACACTAATAGAAGGAGAGCACCAGGTCTTATCCAAATCTATAATGGTCATGTCCATATTTAGGTAGTGATGTCACTCAGGAGACCCTGCCCTTTTATTTATATATCAGCTATCATCTGCCAGAGCTGTCAATCGCAGGCAAGCAGTCATCAGGATCAGACACTTTGGAAGGTTTTTACAATTCAGAAGGGCGGCATCATTCATTATGATTGACAAGGATCTGCATTGTTGGACGACACAATTAGTGAATGTATGCTGGTAAACTTTTTTGTGAATGAGTAGGGCTACTATTTACCCCTTACTCATTGACATAGAAGGGGGGTTGGTAACTGTGTGCCCCTTATTGTTAAAGGGTTGCTTCCAATTTACAATAATTCCCCACCCAAAGATCCCCACAACCACCAGGCCATGAATGTGGGGAAGAGGCTCTTGCCCTCATCAACATGCCCACCAATTTCCAAGGGCATCACTCCACCATGTTTAGGGCATGTAACCCGGTATGGCACTATTGCCAGCAACATTTTATATATATATATATATATATATATATATATATATATATACCACCCCTCTACTTAGCCAGGGGGAGCTAACTAGGCTTTTCAATTAGAGGCTGGATAGCAGCCTTGTATGCGTCAGCCTGGGATAAGTCATCCAGGTTACCCTGAGTCAGGGCTGAGGGCTCTGCAGGTCAGTTACTTGATACCTACCCATGTTCTAGAAGCGTAAGAAGTTTCTAGAAGGCAGTGGGTGGGGGTGAGGAGGGGCTGATCTGCATACTCAAGAGATTCTGACCTATTCCCAAGCAGGATGCTTAGCATGGGGTCAGAACAGCCCTTAAGTATGAGAGAACCTGACCAGGAAGTAGTCAGTGTTGGGTGGAAGATGGAGTGAGAAGACTGGAGTGTGGAGTCTGGGAGGGGATCCAGGGAAGGGGCCCTCCTGCATACAGGATAATAGAAGGATGATCGTTCAGCCTCAACCTTCCCCTGAGGGAGAACAGCCTGGGAAGCTGGGAAGGAGCCAGCCCAGTGTAAGGACGGAAGGCAGCCACCAAACACGTGCTTACAGGAGAGGAGTGAGTGAGTAATCCTGCACCCCCTGGGCCGGATAAGAGGAGAGGGCAGTCAGATGGCAAACCCAACTAGCTTATATATATATATCTATACGGTGCCTTGAAAAGGTATTCATACCCCTTGACATTTTCCACATTTTGTCATGTTACAACCACAAACGTAAATGTATTTTATTGGGATTTTATGTGATAGACCAACACAAAGTGGCACATGAATGTGAAGTGGAAGGAAAATGATAAATGGTTTTCAAATATTTTTACAAATAAATATCAGAAAATCTAGTCACCTAATTAGTAAATAGAATCCACCTGTGTATAATTTAATCTCAGTATAAATACAGCTGTTCTGTGAAGCCCTCAGAGGTTTGTTAGAGAACATTAGTGAACAAACAGCATCAGGAAGGCCAAGGAACACACCAGACAGGTCAGGGATAAAGTTGTGGAGAAATTTAAAGCAGGGTTAGGTTATTAAAAAAATATCCCATGCTTCGAATATCTCACGGAGCACTGTTCAATCCATCATCTGAAAATGGAAAGAGTATGGCAGAATTGCAAACCAACCAATACATGACTGTCCACTTAAACTGACAGGCCGGGCAAGGAGAGCATTCATCAGAGAAGCAGCCAAGAGGCCCATGGGAACTCTGGAGGAGCTGTAGAGATCCACAGCTCAGGTGGGAGAATCTGTCCACAGGACAACTATTAGTCGTGCACTCCGCAAATCTGGCCTTTATGAAAGAGTGGCAAGAAGAAAGCCATTGTTGAAAGAAAGCCATAAGAAGTCCCGTTTGCAGTTTGTGAGAAGCCATGTGGGGGACACAGCAAGCATGTGGAAGAAGGGGCTCTGGTCAGATGAGACCAAAATTGAACTTTTTGGCCTAAAAGCAAAATGCTATGTGTGGCGGAAAACTAACACTGCACAATACACTGAACACACCATCCCCACCGTGAAACATGGTGGTGGAAGCATCATGTTGTGGGGATGCTTTTCTTCAGCAGGGACAGGAAAGCTGGTCAGAGTTGATGGGAAGATGGATGGAACCAAATACAGGGCAATCTGAGAAGAAAACCTGTTAGAGTCTGCAAAAGACTTGAGACTGATTCACCTTCCAGCAAGACAACGACCCTAAACAAACAGCCAGCGCTACAATGGAATGGTTTAGATCAAAGCATCTTCATGTGTTAGAATGGCCCAGTCACAGTCCAGACCGAAATCCATTTGAGAATCTGTGGCAAGACTTGAAAATTGCTGTTCACAGACGCTCTCCATCCAATCTGACAGAGCTTGAGCGATTCTGCAAAGAAGAATGGGCAGAAATGTCCCTCTCTAGATGTGCAAAGCTGGGAGAGACATCCCCAAAGAGACTTGCAGCTGGAATTGCAGGGAAAGGGGGTCCTACAAAGTATTGACTCCGGGTGGCTGAATACAAATGCCGCCACACTTTTCATAGATTTATTTGTAATAAATGTTAAAACCATTTCTCATTTTCCTTCCACTTCACAATTATGAGCCACTTTGTGTTGGTCTATCACATCAAATCCCAATAAATACATTTATGTTTTCGGTTATAACATGACAACATGGGGGTATGAATACCTTTTCAAGGCACGGTATATATAATTATAATATAATACAAATATATAAAAATAAAAATGAATAGGGAAGAATAGTAAACTGGCATCATATTATTTCTGTCTAATGGAAGTAAAGTGCTGCTTACTTAATTTATTTTATCATTATTGTAACAATTTTTTTTTAATGCAGCTTTTGCCATAATGTGTGTTGGAACTAATTATTTAATTGCAAATGTAGCGAATGCACCTCTCCCCATGATCCCTGCCTGCATTAACCTTCTGCCATTGAATTAAAGATGGAACCCATCTCCTTTGTTGCCCCGCCACAACCATGTACAACCCGTTCACCACCCTGGACCTGAAAACAGAGAGAGAGAAGCGGGGTGACGAGGCCTGGCAGCTCATTACTTGTACTGCAGATCCTTCATTGCCTACATTTAAAGCTCGCCATCTGTCACTCAGCTCGTTATGTGCTGTTTTCTTCCCATGTGCTGAACTTTTCATCTCAGGATCATTTCACAGTTTGTCCAAGAACCCTTAATTATGTGTTATCATTAATATTATTAAAGCTTGAAGCCTGGAAATGCCAGCCCACCAATGTGGATTTTACTGTTAAATTGTTGTCACTTGCTTGGCTCCTATTCTGTTCTGTTTAGGTTTATAACACGGGTCTGTGCCTTCACCAATCAGGGGGCTTTGTTAGACCCAGGGGCGGACTGACCATTTGGAAACTCAGGCACTGCCCGTGGGCCCGGGGTCAGTAGGTGGCCCCATGAGATGCTCCTAGTACCTTTTTCATAGGCTTTTTGAAAATTTGGGCAAGGACACAGGGGCCCCATGATGACCTATTGCCCGGGGGCCCCATGAGTTGTCAGTCTGCCCCTGGTTAGACCCCGACACCTACAACACATGACCTAATGTCTTCAATGCAGACATTCCCGCGGTCACCCCAAGAATGGTCCTTTTATTAAACACCAATGTTCACTGAAAGTGCATCCAAGCCCAAAAACAAAAATGTAAAACAGTATATTATTATTATTATTATACAGTATTTATAAAGCGCCAATAGTTCTCTCAGCGCTGTACATTACAAAGGGGGGCAGAACATGTGACAGAACAATACCAATACAATGCAAAACATGAGGGGATCGAGGGCCCTGCTCCTGGAGCTTACAATCTAGGAGGGAGGGGATGGTGGCACAGGAGGAGATAGCAGTGGGGTGGTAGGAAGAGTGGAGGAGGTCGGCAAGTTAGCAGGGGGTGGGGTAGGCTTCTCTGAAGAGATGGGTTTT
Source organism: Staurois parvus (assembly GCF_062004578.1). Taxonomy (NCBI): domain Eukaryota; kingdom Metazoa; phylum Chordata; class Amphibia; order Anura; family Ranidae; genus Staurois; species Staurois parvus. Next base: position 5,083,500 of record NW_028318575.1, on the reverse strand, counting down.
CAGGGTGCGCCTAAAGGAGAGGAGAGTAGGTGATAATCTGATGGGTTGGGGCAGGGAGTTCCAGAGGATGGGTGACACCCTGGAGAAGTCCTGGAGGTGGGCATGGGAGGAGGAGACCAGGGAACTAGAGAGAAGGAGGTCTTGTGAGGAATGGAGTGTGCGTGTTGGGTGGTACTTGGATATTAGGTCAGTGATGTAGTTCGGCTTTGTACGTCAGTGTTAAGATTTTGAATTTGATCCGTTGCGCAATCAGAAGCCAGTGGAGGGATTGGCCGAGGGGGGTGGCGGAGATGGAGCGGTTGGAAAGGTGAATGAGTCTGGCAGCCGTATTCAGGATGGACTGAAGCGGGGATAGCCAGCGGCGAGGCAGGCCAGTGAGGAGGAAGTTGCAGTAGTCGAGTTGTGATATGATGAGGGAGTAAATTCACTAAGAGTTACTGTATAGCGACTGACAAAATGCGGTAAAATTATGCATGCGGTAAATTTTTTGCAAATGTGCAATTCACTGGGAATTTTTCGGTAAATAACTCAAGCAGTAAAATATCTGTTTGGCGGTAATTACCGCATATTTTCATGCAGTAATTTATCACACGGTAACTGGTTGTTTAAGAGGTCGGCCGTGGTGTCCGTAGCCTCCCTTCAGTCTGATTATGTCAGTATTTCTGTGCTCAAAGTGGTAAATTTTTTTGCATGGAAATATGTAGTTTTTTTTATTGTAGCCTGTAATATTTAGGAATAACTCACTGAAATCTGTCCGAACAAGAGTCTAGTAAACATCCCGGGTAGGATAAAATTTGAAACACGAAATCATAAATTATAATTTAATAAATAGTCATAAAAAATAATAATATAATAATAAATTTAATTCAATAATATAATCAAACCAAAAACACTGAAATGTGAAATATAGCGCCAAGTTCGCACATCACTGAGCAAAGTCGCAAAATCGTTTTCAGTGTCTGATGATGAATTTCCCCCACAAATCATTATCACTCAATTCTGCAAGTGGTTCTGATTTACTATCGCTGTTCTCTAGCCGGTCTAAAACCGATTTTGACCTAAAGGGACGCTTTTTGGACGCCATGGACGTTTCTCAGTTTCCAGGCAGAAAGAACAGTAAAAATGCAGGCAGGGCGCCGGACAAAGCACTCGGGACAAAATGAATGTAAAATGGTTTGATACAGTAATGTTTTACTATGTCAAATTTGTTTATTAAAAAATGACAGTATCTAAAAATGTTTAAATTTGCCGCCGGTTCCGGCCCTTGCATGTCCTGACGCTCGCAGGGACCGAAACACGGAAGAAGGGCCGGAGAAGATGGCCGGGGACACTGCAGAGGACGCATCGCGGGAGCGAAGGACAAGGTAAGCGCTGCAGGGAATCCCTAAGCAACGCTGCAGGGTATTCCCGAGTGTAGCTCGGGGTTACCGCTTTTGGTACTGAAACGTTACCCCGAGCTACACTCGGGAATACCGCCAGGGAGGTTAAACCCAAACGCAAACATTTATTATATTGCAGCTTACCAATTCTTAGATATAATAGCTGAATTTGTTTTTTTTAGGCATTCTTTCCTTTATTTTCACTTGGCGATCCGGCCAGTAAATCTGTTGTTTTTCAGCTGTCCTGCATGACAATCAGTTGAGAATTGGTCTCCAAACTGTGGCCCTCTGCTTGCCTTTATCTGGCCCTTGAAGCCTTACTCCTGCCACTGACACAACAACGAAGCATAATTCCTGCTACTGACACCAATAATAGGGCACTATTCCTTCCAATGACACCATAAATAGGGCATAATTCCTGCCATTGACAACAAAAATGGGGCACTATTCTGCCACTGACACAAAGTATTTCTCACCCTAATATCAAAGATTGGGCATTGTTTACTCCACTGGGTACAGTCTGGCCCCCCTATAGTCTGAAGGACCGTAAAGTGGCCCTTTCTTTAGAAAGTTTGAAAACCCAAGTTAGAGGGATCAGACAAACCATTTACCACTGTCAGGGGTGCTTATAGTGATCAGCTTTTATTTATTTATGTAAAATCTTTATCCCAAAACAAAACTGTTTGCTGCAACCAAGGGTGGACTGTCCATTTGGAAACTCGGGCACTGCACGAGGGCCCGGGGTCATTAGGGGGCCCCATGAGATGCCCCTGGTACCTTTTTCATAGGCTTTTTTGAGTGTGGGCAAGGACACAGGGGCCCCATGATCCCCTATTGCCCGGGGGCCCCATGAGTTCTCAGTCCGCCCCTGGCTGCAACTGCTTATAAAATGTGAACTGAAGTCTGGCTTCAACTTGTTAGTGTATCTAAATCTGTACATTTAACACTCCCCTTCCCCCAGACTGACAATGCTACTGTCCAAAGGTGTCCCCTGTGCTCCTTGATCCAGAGGGAGGATGCTGTAATATAGGAGGTCTGTTACTGGACAGATTACCAGGTAAAAACCTAAAAAAAGCCACCACATCTAATAATTGGTAAGTTGCAATTTATTACATTTTTTATTTTGGGTTTAATACCACTTTAAAAGGTGTTAGCTGGAGTTCAGCTTTAAAGTGTTACTAAACCCACAACAGTACAATCAGTCTGTAGATGCAGTAAAGCATGCTTGGTATACTCACTGTGGAACCTAAGGGGTTAATCCTTTGCACTGTGTAAAAAGGATGTTTGATCCTGACTTCTCTGATCCTCCTCTTGTTCAAATATCCACTTCTTATCTCCTGATAAGACAGACTGAATGGTAGGCATTTTGCACATGCTCAGTTTAGTGGGAATTGCTAAAGAGGTTTTTTCTTTCTTGGGAGGGTGCATGTGATCAGTACAGGGCCAATCAGCACTGTCCAGACAGAGGTCAGGGGTTTTCAATCCTCCTAGAGCAGAAAGAAAACTCCTACAAGCTTTAACATGTGCTCTGCTGGGCACTGATAGAAGTCACAAGACCGTTCTAACTACTGATGAGAAAAGGTATTTAGCAGTTTATATTTACTAAGATAAATGCATTTCCGTGTTCTGTGTACTGTGGGAGACCAGATATAGTGAATGCAGGGTCCAGGGAGACCAGATATAGTGAATGCAGGGTCCGGGGACACCAGATATAGTGAATGTAGGGTCCAGGGAGACCAGATATAGTGAATGCAGGGTCCGGGGAGACCAGATATAGTGAATGCAGGGTCCGGGGAGATCAGATATAGTGAATGCAGGGTCTGGGGAGACCGGATATAGTGAATGCAGGGCCCGGGGAGATCTGATATAGTGAATGCAGGGTCCGGGGAGACCAGATATAGTGAATGCAGGGTCCAGGGAGACCGGATATAGTGAATGCAGGGTCCAGGCAGACCGGATATAGTGAATGCAGGGTCCGGGGAGACCAGATATAGTGAATGCAGGGTCCGGGGAGACCGGATATAGTTAATGAAGGGTCCGGAGAGACTAGATATAGTGAATGCAGGGTCCGGGGAGAGCGGATATAGTGAATGCAGGGTCCGGGGAGACCAGATATAGTGAATGCAGGGTCTGGGGAGAGCAGATATAGTGAATGCAGGGTCCAGGGAGACCAGATATAGTGAATGCAGGGTCCGGGGAGAGCGGATACAGTGAATGCAGGGTCCGGGGAGACCAGATATAGTGAATGCAGGGTCCGGGGAGACCAGATATAGTGAATGCAGGGTCCGGGGAGACCAAATATAGTGAATGCAGGGTCCTGAGTTTAGTAACACTTTAAGTTCATCTAAATCCAAGACTACCCTATCCCCAAAACGACAATGCTGCTATCCAAAGGTGTCTCCATTGCTCCTCTGTCCAGAGCCAATTCCTGTCTAAAATGCTATAATTGCACTCCAGTGGTGGCTGCACGGCATTTCTCAGGGCGGGTGTTCTGATGGGGTCAACTGAGGACCATGTCTGTGTAACATGCGTTAAAAAGACGACTTGTAGTCACCATCAGATGACAACGCAGGAGAACAATTGGTGGAAAATTAAGTGGGTTTTATGATTAGTTTGGGTGAAATGTTTCCAGAATGGCGCTCCCTGCTCACTGCTCGATTTAATGGTTGATTTTTCTCATTGCTTGAAGTTTCTGTTTAAAGATTTAAGAATTGTTTATGGATTTTAATTCCATTTTTTTGCCTCTGTTGACATCTTTCTATTAAATTAACAGTGATACAATCTTGTCTTCTTTTTCACTTCGAAGCTTCTTATCAACTCATTTCCATTTGTGCCTTCGTACCCACACGCTTCGTCATCAGAAGGTTAAAGATATAATATTATTTCTACTGTAATTAACTAGATTAATGAAGTATGTTGTGTTTGTACAATCGTTTTGTTTTCTCTCTCTGCTTTGCCTTGAATGGATGAGAAATATGGAAAAGAATCTGTAAATTGAAAAAGGCAGTTGCAAAAGTCTTATAAGAACAAAAGTCTGAGTTTCACCAGCTTAAAGCAGTATTAAGCCCAAGTGCAACAATTTAATATACAGTGCCTTGAAAAAGTATTCATACCCCATGAAATTTTCCACACTTTGTCATGTTACAACCAAAAACGTAAACGTATTTTATTGGGATTTTATGTGATAGACCAACACAAAGTGGCACATACGTGAGAAGTGGAAGGACAATGATAAATGGTGTTCAACATTTTTTACAAATAAATATGTGAAAAGTGTGGCATACATCAAGGGCAGGGCAGGGCAGACTGACCATTTGGAAACTCGGGCACTGCTCGAGGGACCGGGGACAGTAGGGGGCCCCATGAGATGCCCCTGGTACCTTTTTCATAGGCTTTTTTGAGTTTGGGCAAGGACACAGGAGCCCCATGATCCCCTATTGCCCGGGGGCCCCATGAGTTGTCAGCCCGCAACTGATCAAGGAAGTCCTGGTAAGGTGAGTATAAGGGGGTCAGTTTGCACAACGTGGGCTAGGTGACTTTGACTTTTTTAAGCCACTACAGTAGGTTCCTTAAGAGCAGCAGGTCACATGACAGTTGTATACAATGGATGGCATCCTATCTTGTCATCCATTGTATACTAGTGTGTCTAGCTGTGAATAGTCACAGCGATCACATGCACAAGCTGGGCCAATCATAGCCCAGCTGTGTCATGTGACTAGCTGTGGCCAAATCACAGTTAAGAAAAAAAAACCCCTGAATGAATTGATGTCATTCAGGTAAATGCTTGCTTATAGCAAAGTCATTCTTTGCTATAAGCAAATAGTGTAAAAAAGACAAAAATATAGATCACTTCCCCAAAGTAGTACAATGTTACTATGGTAACATTATACTACTTTGGTCATAGTGAAATATGAAAATAAATCTTAAAAAAAAGAGAAAAAAATTTAATAAAAAATAATTAAAAAATAAAAAAAATTTAAAAAAAAATCATCAATTTTTGTTTTTTCGTATTGTCACTGTACTGTACTGGTGACAGTATGTAAAAAAAAATAGTGAAAATAATTTTTTTTATTTCTTCATTTCCGAAAAATTATGACAAAAAAATTACAGCTTCAAAAAACTCGCCATGCCTGTTATGAAATACGTCGGACTATCTATTTTGCAAAAAGGGGTCATTTTTGGGATATCTGTACTATTCTGACATTCTTGGACCTCAAGAAATTAGATTGGCTGTCAGTACTTCAGGATTGATCAATATTCAGATCTATACCATAGTTTGTGAACTCTATAACTTTCCTACAGACTAAATAATAAATACTAATTTTGGTTATTTCCACCAAAGAAATGTAGTAGAAAACATCTTGGTCTTTTTTTGTTAATTTAGCAAAAAATAAAAACCCAAAATACCACCAAAAGAAAGCTCTAGTTGTGTGAAGAAAATGATAAAATTTTAGTTTGGGTACAATGTTATATGACCGCGCAATTGTCATTCAAAGTGTGATAGTGCTGAAGCCTGAAAAATGGCCTGGGCAGGAAGGGGGTAAATGTGCCCGGTATGGAAGCGGTTAAGGCAGTTCATGAATGGTACACTCTATTACCGAAAGTATTGGGCCCGCCCTCAAAATTATTGGATTCAGGTGTTCTAATTACCTCCATGGCCATCAAGCCCCTAGGCATGCAAACTGCTTCTACAAACATTTGTGAAAGAATGGGTCTCTCTCAGGAGCTCAGTGAATTCAAGTTGCCACCTGTGCAATAAGTCCATTCGTGACATTTCCTGGCCACTAAATATTCCACGTTCAACTGTTAGTGGGATTATAACAAAGTGGAAGCAACTGGGAACAACAGCCACTCAGCCACCAAGTGGTAGGCCACGTCACATGACAGAGTGGGGTCAACACCTGCTAAAGCGCACAGTGCTCAGAATTCACCAACTGTCTGCAGAGTCAATAGCTAAAGATCTCCAAACTTGGTGTGGCCTTCAGATTAGCACCACAACAGTGTGTAGGGAGCTTCATGGAATGGGTTTCCATGGTTGAGCAGCTGAATCCAAGCCTCACATCACCAAGTGCAATGCAAAGTGTCGGATGTAGTGCTGTAAAGCATGCCACCACTGGACCTTAGAGCAATGGAGACGTGTTCTCTGGAGTGACAAAGCACGCTTCTTTGTCTGGCAATCCAATGGATGTGTCTGGGTTTGGTAGTTGCCAGGAGAACTGTACTTGCCTGACTGCATTGTGTAACGTTTAGTGGAGGGGGGATTATGGTGTGGGGTTGTTTTTCAGAGGTTGGGATTGGCCCCTTAGTTCCAGTGAAGGGAACTTTTAAGGCATCAGCATACCAAGACATTTTGGACACTTTCAAGCTTCCAACTTTGTGGGAAGACTTTGGGGATGGCCCTTTCCTGTTCCAACATCACTACGCACCAGTGCACAAAGCAAGGTCCATAAAGACATAGATGAGCCAGTTTGGGGTGGAGGAACATGACTGACCTGCACAGAGTCCTGACCTCAACCCGACAGAACACCTTTGGGATGTATTGGAGCGGAGGCTGCGAGCCAGGCCTCCTCCCCCGACATCAGTGCCTGACCTCACAAATGTGCTTCTGGAAGAATGGTCAAACCTTCCCATAGACACCCCCCTAAACCTTGTGGACGGCCTTCCCAGAAGAGTTGAAGCTGTTATAGCTGCAAAGGGCGGGGCCAACTCAATATTGAACCCTACGGACTAAGACTGGGATGCCATTAAAGTTCATGTGCGTGTAAAAGGCATCCCAATACTTTTGGCAATATAGTGTAAATTTTTGTTTATTAAAAATCTTACAAACAACATAAAAAAACATATTTACATATATACAGAATAAATAAAATATAATTATATACAGTATATGTAATTAAACAAAAATAAACAAAACCATAAACAGAGCTAATCATATTTTAATATTATTATTATCTTTATCATGTATCTCAACAAACCCTATCTCCAGCTAAACACACCCTCCAGCTAAGAAACGATTAAACATTTGCCCCATGCATGCAGCCTTTTTTTTAAAAAAAAATCTGATCTTACAAAAATCTAGGGGACTTGAAAGGACAAAAGAGAAGCCACACACCCTGAGACAGACAGACAGCAGTTATGGGGACCTGACATTCCTCCTCGCCTTTGTCCAGAGTTTAAGCTATAATAGCTGCAAAGGGCAGGCTAATTCAATATTGAAGCCTATGGACTAAGACTGGGATGCCATTAACCTCCTTAGCGGTATTCCCGAGTGTAGCTCGGGGTAAAATTTGAGTACCAAGTGCGGTAACCCTAAGCTACACTCGGGCTTACCATGTGGCGTTGCACAGGGATTCCCTACATCGCTTACCTTGTCCTTTGCTCCCACGATGTGTCCCCTGCAGCGTCCCCGGCCATCTCCTCCGGCCGATGCCGGCATCTGGCTTCTGTGTTCCGGTCCCTGTGACATCGGGACGTACGGGCGCTGGAACTGGCGGCAAATTTGAAATTTTTTAAAAATGTCATTTTTTAAAAAATGATTATTACATAGCAAAACATTGCTGTTTCAATGCATTTCACATACATTTTGTCCCTACTGCTTTGTCCTGTGCCCTGCCTGAATTTTGACTGTTCTTTCTGCCTGGAAACTTAGAAAAGTCCATGGCGTCCAAAAAGCGTCCCTTTAGGTCAAAAGCGGTTTTAGACCGGCTAGAGAACAGCGATAGTAAATTAGAACCACTTTCAGAATTGAGTGATAATGATTTGTGGGGGAAATTCGTCATCAGACACTGAAAACGATTTTGCGACTTTGCTCAGCGATGTGCGAATTTACCTCTGTATTTCAAATTTCAGTGTTTTTGGTTTGATTATATTATTGAATTAAATTTATTATTATATTATTCTTTTTTTATGATTATTTATTAACTTATAATTTATGATTTCGTGTTTCAAGCTTTATCATACCTGGGATGTTTACTAGACTCTTGTTCGGACAGATTTCAGTGAGTTATTGCTAAAAATTACAGCCTACAATAAAAAATGACATATTTCCATGCAAAAGAATGGTACCGCTTTCAGCACAAAAATCGGAAAATATCATACTGCCGAGGAGGGTAAAGTTCATGTGTGTGTATAGGCAGGTGTCCCAATACTTTTGGCAATATAGTGTAACTGCCACAGGTGCTTCTCTTATCAATCAAACTATCAAGCCATCAAGTGGCTGGTGCCCAGGGGCAAACTGACAACTCAAAAAAGCCTATGAAAAAGGTACCAGGGGCATCTCATGGGGACCCCTACTGACCCCGGGCCCTTGGGCAGTGCCTGAGTTTCCAAATGGTCAGTCCGCCCCTGCTGGTGCCATAACTGATCATATGTGAAGCACCATGGCCACTGCGGATAAAATAGCGGCTAAGATGGCAGGTTCCTTGGCTGTAAGGGATAGGAGGGTTTAGTTCCACTTTAGGTGGCTGTTTTAAAAAATAAAAACCTTGACACCAGCAGGAAATAAAATGAGTATGTGCAGAGACATGATCATTACAAGCATATAATGAGCGGCAGCAGCAATATTCTCTTCTGGGTTTTGTTTGCTTACATTTCATCCTATAATCAGCCGTAACCTTTCGCAGCAAAGTCCTGTTTGTCATAACCTTGCAGTCTCATAATCCATTCTTCACTAATTTTGCTTTGCTCTTTTCCCTTCTTAATGCACATCACTCTACATGTTTGATTTTGATGCAGATCTTCATAATGAAAAAAAAAAAAAAAAAGATTAATTCATGCCATAGTGTTTAGAGCCACCCCGCAAACAGTAATGTGGCTTTAATTAATAAGTTAAATTAATCTTTTTTTGGCACGTTTAAAGATTTGGTATGGCATCAACTGTGGAATGAAAGTTTGACATCTTTAGGGTTGGCTATTTTTCCTATCACTTAAAGGGGCATATTTTTAAAGTGATTCTAAAGGCTTATTTTTTTTAAGAAAAAAATAACAAACATGTCTATACCTGTTTTGTGCAGTGCTTTTGCTCAGAGCAACCCGGATCCTCCTCTTCTCTGGACCCCCACCGGCGCTCCTGGCCCCTCCTTCCTGTCCAAGCAGCTTGCTATGGGGGCACCCGCTACTCCGTGTGTCCATTCACACATGGAGCCGTGGCACAGCCTCGCTCCCTCTCTATTGGCTCGCTGGCTGTGGGCCACTGGCTCCCACTTCTGTCTCAGTCAATGAGGAGAGGGAGTCCCAGGATAGCTGAGACTCCAGTGTATATCCCCCACAGTACAGATTTCCCCTAAGATCCCTCAGCAAAGACCCACCCCCCAACACAGACTGACCCCCCAGCACAGACCCCTCAGAACATGTTGATCCCCGTACACTGACCCCTCAGCACAGATCAATCCACCCCCAGTGCAAACCCATCAGCACACATTGACCCCAAGCACAGTCTGACCTCTCCCAACATTTCTAAATCCTTCATTCCCCCGAGTGCAGACCCTCAGTATAAACAGCCCTCCTCCCCACTGCAGGCCCCTCAGTATAAACAGCCCTCCTCCCCACTGCAGGCCCCTCAGTATAAACATCCCTCCTCCCCACTGCAGGCCCCTCAGTATAAACAGCCCTCCTCCCCACTGCAGGCCCCTCAGTATAAACAGCCCTCCTCCCCACTGCAGGCCCCTCAGTATAAACATCCCTCCTCCCCACTGCAGGCCCCTCAGTATAAACATCCCTCCTCCCCACTGCAGACCCTCAGTATAAACATCCCTCCTCCCCACTGCAGGCCCTCAGTATAAACATCCCTCCTCCCCACTGCAGGCCCCTCAGTATAAACAGCCCTCCTCCCCACTGCAGGCCCCTCAGTATAAACATCCCTCCTCCCCACTGCAGGCCCCTCAGTATAAACATCCCTCCTCCCCACTGCAGGCCCCTCAGTATAAACAGCCCTCCTCCCCACTGCAGGCCCCTCAGTATAAACATCCCTCCTCCCCACTGCAGGCCCCTCAGTATAAACAGCCCTCCTCCCCACTGCAGGCCCCTCAGTATAAACAGCTCTCCCCTCAATACAGATACCCCCTTCCAGTACAGATCCCTCAGGTACAAAAACTCCACCCCTTCCTGATTGCAGACACTCCCCCCCATTTACAGATTGTTAAGAATAGACACCTCCACCACCTCCACTCACTTACCAGATGCTAGTGGGAGCTCAGAGTGAGGGGTAGAGAAGGACAGTGAAGGGCAGAGCAGGGAAGGAGACTTCCTCTCACTTAGCTCCAGCTGGCATGTACTTTTTCTGTGTTGTATGGTGCTATGAGGTAGCCCTGTGTGAAACAAAAATAAAAATGTCAGACTGTACACCTCACACCCCCCTTTGTACACCACTGCTCTGTTCCTGTTTGGCATCATTCTGCTGTGCATCATGCAACAATTAATAAAGGTCATTTATGTTTTGAACTCACCATTCCAGGCTCAACCTCCAGGGCCTAGGCTCTCCCTCAGTCCCAGCTCTTTCACCTTAAATCCAGCAGAGCCTTCAGGCTCCCCCACATAGTCAAGGGCCTCCAGACACCCTATTCCCTAGTCCAGGGCCTCCAGGCACCCCCTTTTGTAGTCCAAGGCCTCAAGGTTACCCATTTATTTTAGGGTATATGGGCACCCTCTATATTGGGCCTCTCTGCTTCCCTTCTTCTGGTTCAGAGCTTCCACGCCCTAGTCAAGGGGCTTCTCGGAGTCTAGGGCTTCCATTTCACAGCCCCTCTCCTAGTCCAGGGCCTCCACTACACACACCGTCTATCCTAGTCCAGTGTCTCTGCTTGACACCACCTCTCCTAGTCCAGTGTCTCCTCTCCACAGCCCCCTCTTCTAGTCCAGTGTCTCTGCTCCACACCCCCCTTTCCTAGTCCAGTGTCTCCTTTCCACACCCCCCTCTCCTAGTCTAGTGTCTCTATCCCACACACTCTTCTCCTAGTCCAGTGTCTCCTTTCCACACCTCCTCTCCTAGTTTAGTGTCTCTTCCCCACATACCCTTCTCCTAATCCAATGTCTCCTCTCCACACCTCCTCTCCTAGTCCAGTGTCTCCTCTCCACACCCCATCTCCTATTCCTGTGGCTCTACTCCACACCCCATCTCCTAGTCCAGTGACTCCTCTCCACACCCCCCTCTCCTAGTCCAGTGTCTTTTCTCCATACCCCATCTCCTAGTCCAGTGTCTCCTCTCCACACCCCATCTCCTGGTCCTGTGGCTCCACTCCACACCCCGTCTCCTAGTCCAGTGTCTCCTCTCCACACCCCATCTCCTGGTCCTGTGGCTCCACTCCACACCCCGTCTCCTAGTCCAGTGTCTCCTCTGCACACCTCCTCTCCTAGTCCAGTGTCTCTGCTTCACTCCCCCCTCTCCTAGTCCAGTGTCTCCGCTTCACCCCCCCTCTTCTAGTACAGTGTCTTTGCTTCACACCCCCTCTCCTAGTCCAGTGTCTGTGCTGTGCACCCCCTCTCCTAGTCCAGTGTTTCCTCTCCACACCCCCTCTCCTAGTCCAGTGTCTCCACTCCACACCCCCTGTCCTAGTCCAGTGTCTCTGCTCCACACCCCCTTCTCGTAGTCCAGTGTCTCTGCTCCACACCCCCTTCTCCTAGTCCAGTGTCTCTGCTCCACACCCCCTTCTCCTAGTCCAGTGTCTCTGCTCCACATACCAGTATCCTAGTTCAGCGCCTCCTCTCCACACACCCCCTACTCCTAGTCCAGTGTCTCTGCTCCACACACATCTATCCTAGTCCAGTGTCTCTGCTCCACATACCCCTATCCTAATTCAGTGCCTCCTCTCCACACCCCTATCCTAGTCCAGTGTCTCTGCTCCACACACCCCTATCCTAGTCCAGTGTCTCTGCTCCACACACCCCTATCCTAGTTCAGTGCCTCCTCTCCACACACCCTCTCCTAGTCCAGTGTTTCCATTCCACACACACATCTCCTAGTTCAGGGCCTCTGCTCTGTGACAGCACACTAAACACAGAAATGAAACTAACATTAGAATTTACATAACCAGTTGGCCTGTGGCACCTCAAGAATTGCAGTATACAGTGTGAGCCACACCCTCTGCACCCCCCTAAGTACCCCACTGTCCCCCACCATGCTGTTTTCTGACTATTGATTGCGATGATGGGTGAGGTCATTATGCACCACACTCATGACAATCACATCAACACAAGTTGTGAGAAATGCCAGTGAGGACAGTGCAGTATGTACAGTTGTTACCACAGGTGCATAGTTGCAAAGGACTGAAATTCTAACACTCACTGTACACCAGTGCCACCCCACACAAAGCAATGGAAAAAGGGAGGAAAAGAAAAAGGGACACAGAGACAGTGGAAAACCACACCCTTAAAAAACATCTCCAAAAACTACCTTAATTTTGTGTTCTCCATTAACACTAAAGCATTTCATCAAGATGGCAACATTTTACTATCATCTCTGGAATTTCACAGAAATTTTGATGAAATCAAAACTGAAATGTCCAAGACAGATTTGCTTCTGATAAGAAGCTGTGGGGAATTTTTTGATGTATTAGGCTTTCTATGTGTGAAAGATACCACAGAACCTACAGGGTATTGAAAACAGCTTAGCAAAAGGTGTTTCTAAATAACAAAACCATAGGAAAAGAGACAGGGGGTGAACTGGTGTCCTACACCAATGCCTGGATGAAGACCTAAAATCCTGAGCAGGTAGGCTGTGTCTCCTCTACACATTTTAAGGGTTTATTTATCATTAAGACAGGAGTGTACCTTTAAGTTCGTTTGATTTGTTCTATTTTCTCTCAGCTTTTTTTTTACTTTAGGAAGAGGCATTAATATTCACCAAATTGTGAAGACACCTATCCATAATTAAGCAACAAAGTCATGAAAGGAGAGGTTTAATGTCAGAATCATTAGAGATGAAGCTAAGGAGAACAGAGGGTCAAGTGTTTCAATCAACCTGTCTGTTTTTCAGGCTTCGGCTAAGTGGCTATTGTGAGTTACAAAAAATGGGAGATCATTACTTTCCAATCATACTTACCAACGTCTGACCGTCTGGATTCCGGAGACTTTGCCGACACTGCTTGGCATCTTTGCATGCTGATTCAGTGTTTTTTTTACACTACTATGTATATTACATCACAAGATGACATTCTAAGATGACTAGCTTTTCATAGCAAGTTGTTTTTTGATTCAGATGCCTCTCAAGAGTAGAGTTTTTATGACTTTTTCATAATTTTATCCAACAAACAATGTAGGGAAGAGGTGAGTAAGTTTTGCCCAAGTCTGACCCAGCTAATGCAGATAGCATCACTACAGAAAGAAAATATTTTTTCATTCATTATAAAATATATAAGGTGAACCTGCCTATCCCTTGAATGTAAATGCTAGCATTCCAAATAAATTACTTCTAACTGGATATAACCATGTATTTGGGACATCTAGTTACAGCATCCACAAGGTAAATTTTACAACACACATAAGGTATAAAAATTATTTGTTTTTAAATATAATATGTATTTAAAATCAAACCAACATCATCCACAGAACATGGTGCACAAGTAGATATATATACCCCTCGGCTCACCCCTTCAGTCTCCACCCGAATCACTAGCCTACTGAACGACATATCAGATTGGATGTCGCTCCACTTCCTTAAACTGAACCTCTCCAAAACCGAGCTCCTAGTTTTCCCCCCAGCCCGCTGTCATGGAAATTTTGTATTGTTGGTCGAACTTTAAATGTGTCATGTATTCGTGTTATTCATATGTCTCTCGTGTGGCTTAATTAAAGCTCTGAAGGCTGCAATTGGGCCATGCGCATGTACAATGTATGTATTACAGTACTCAGCTTGGTAATGGATGAGATGGCAGATCTGCGCTTATAGACCGGCGTGTATACCACCACAGCATTCCATGCGAATGCTGCTGTCAGTAGACCGTGGGCCTGTATCCGCATATCAGCAGCATGGTACCACATGGGCTTCATAACGCAATGCGCAAGCGGTGTGAACTCCACGTGTAGGCTTATGCATATCTTACAACCCATTACCAACTTGAAACTGTATCTTGGATGGATGTGTTTTAATAAAGATCGTATCGGGCCCATCCAGGTACAGACTGATATTTTTAGGGAGTGCTTGTGCAGAGAATTTTACATACCAATAGAAGCTAGTAGGACAGGAAATATGACCTCAGATGGCTCATAGGGGGGAAGGGGAGGAAGTCTGCTGACCTCAGAAGGTTCATGGGGGAGGACCAGTGATAGATAATAGCAAAGGCTATGCTCCAATTGGAATGTATATCCTCTGTATAGGCAATCCCCATTGTATTGTTCGGTGGGAGGGATTGACTTTATTCATGTGGGGGGCATGTGTGTATTCTTAATAAAAACAGAGAGCTGAGCCTAAAGCCGGCCCTTATGTGGATTGCAACCAGCCTTAGAGTGTCGTGTGATCATTCTAGGGTAACGGAGCTCCATCACCCACAAATTCAACAGAACCAAAGTATTTGGATGGGCAGGAATCGTGTAGTTTGGCTGCAGTCGTGGTAAGCGAGATTCGCACAGCTTTATGGGGGATTTCTGCACATCCAACTGCGAGTACTCACGGTAAGGAGAAATTCGTTAAAGCGAATTTCCAAGACAGTTTGGCGAGCCTGGTGGATACTAACGCGTATTCTTGCGTAGCTAACCTAGAACGAGGGGGGAATGGCCATCATGAACTAGCAAAAAGTATGCCGGCACATTTCAGGTCTCTCTGCCATTAAGAGGATCGCTTTTTGCGTGTTCGTGTGGCTGATTTCACTCTCTGTTAGCTAACAAGAAATACCGCTTAACAAGGACCTCGTTTTTTGTCCTAAACTCTTGATTTGTGGGTGAAAAGACGAGGGTTTGTCTCTGCTGAGAGCAGCAGGGGGGGTGGGTTTGGTTGGCTGGATTTGGTCAAGTTTAAAAATCTTCCAACCAAAAATTAAACGGGTATATGTTTTAGTGGGTAAAAGTTGTTGCATAGTGTTAGGTAAGTATTTGTGGGCTGTAGGTACTGTGGTGATTGCTTTACCCCCCTCCACGTGAGGTAATTATTACAGTGCTGAAAGGCTTAGGTTAATTGTTAACTGTTGTAAGATCTCTGTGTGTATGTGATCTGTACAATGTTTTGTGGTACTACTGCTCCCAGCAAGCATGCAGCAGGGGGTCCTTTCTGTTACATGTGCATGTTAGTGTGATATGTTGGTGTTTTATGTTCGTTCTGTGATTGTGCCCAAATTGTGTTGTATGTGTACTTCATATTGTTGTGTAATTGTCCAGTGTATGTTCTGTCTAAAAGTCTGTTTTATGTAAGAGGCAATTTTGAGGCTAGAGTCTGCCGTGTGCTCCTCTGTGGGGGGTCATTCTAGTATCTGCCATGTGCTCCTCTGTGGGGGGTCATTCTAGTATCTGCCATGTGCTCCTCTGTGGGGGGTCATTTTCTTGACTAAACCACATGGACTCCTTTTGTTTGGTGGCCATTTTGTTGGCTACCAAATGTGCAGTAATCTCTATGCAATGTGCATGAAGTTTCCTATATGCATTTGACCCATATTGTGTTTTTTAATCCAAATTTTTTACAGTTTCATTTGTTTGCTTTTAGCTTTAAATTTGCGTATTGCCAGCCAATTTAAAGTGTATTAAGCGAGTTTTCCCTTCACGTGTTCCACATTTAATGAGCGCTGTGAAGTCTGGGTTTTTGCACATAGATTTCTTGTATAGTGATTATGTTTTTCTTGTGTTTTTCCTGTTAAAAGTAGTTCCTTATTGTAAAGCGGGTTTGTTTTAAGCTGCTGTGTCGCGTGTTTCACGTCCAGCAGACTTTTTGTGTAAACGGTTCAAGGTGGTTGCAGTAAAGATTGCGTGTATAACGTGGATCGTTTAGCGGTGCTGATAGGAGTGATTTTTGCGTCAGCAACAAGGTTACTTTTGGCGCAGTTTTTCGGATTACCTCTGTGTAATTGTTTTACTGTGAAACGTCCCGTGTTTTTCATAAGGATCCACTTTGTCCTTTTTAACAGTTTTTCAGGTTGAAAAAGGGTTTTTCTGTGTGTATTAGGAAAGTTTTTTTCTTTACACAAATTTCCTAAAGGTCAGTTAGCAGGTTTCTGCCCAACCAGTGTCCCCTAAGTAACATCCAAGAACCCCTCTTTTTGTTTTGACTTGTGTTAGCTACTGTGTGCAGGGAGAGAAAAGCCACTTTCATCATTGTGCGGTGTGGCCTGCCAAACACAGTGGGTGATGAGAACCACATAAATTACGCTGTGCGAGTGGGCGGTCCAGGGAAGTCCTGGTCACCACAAACACTTCGGGTGGTCAGGATCACACAAATTGCGCTGTGGGAGTGGGAGGTGTGCTCTCAGTCTGACCGCCACTTGATGCGCTTCGGGTGATCGATAAGTATCACATAAATTACGCTGTGCTGGGAAAGTGGTGGAATCAGGCCTCTCGGTAGGATCCCACCGAGTGCTCCAGGGGGTAAACAGGTACCCGGACGCGGGATATATACCAGTGACTAGTCACGATGGGCAGTAGTCAGTCCATGAAGAGAGAGGGGGAACCAGCCCTCTTCAGGGTAAGGACAGCTGCACAACTGATGAAGGTGAGTTTGGGGGGGAAGTCTACAGAACCCCTCAAAAGGTGGAATAAATGGTCGAAGGGTACCAGATGGGAAATTCCCCGGGAAGGTACATTTGACGCATGGAGGTGGGAAAAATTCATCTCTGAATTTGGACCACGGATGCAGGCGTCAGAACTAGAGATCGCACAGCTATGGCTTCACAGGTCAATCCAATTAGGGAGGCAGGGCATACATAAACTGGTGTCTGTCCGGAAGAACCAGGTGATGTATACCTGGCCTCCAGAGGGAATAAAACAGGAGGATCCAGTGTCAGAGGTGGAAGAAGCTCTTTCAGGGCTGACTCTACTAAGGCAGGCAGGATCAGGGTCTGCTGGGGTTCCCCAACAACCAACAGTGGCTGAGATAAGTATAACTGCACCTGTCTCTTCTGTTAGTGACGTCACTCTTGACATACCTTCTGTGTCTTCTGTCTCTATGCCTCAGCCTCTGCCTCTACCTCTCCCTTCTCCCTGCTTCACCCCAGCTCCTTCTGTTTCCAACTATGAGGCCTTCTCAACAACCGATTTGCAGACTATCTGTGAATCAAGGGGAATAGACACCCGGTTAAAAAACAGGGCGGATTGCATCAAAGCGCTACGAACCACTGATCAGACCCCTGCCCCCCAGCTATACCCTGATCTGAGGGACCTCAAACCTGAAGGTGCAGTAAGCGAGGTGGTTAATCTAAGCCCACCGATGATGCTGGGTCAGCCCTTGCACTCTTCCCGGACCGAGGCCTATCCAGTCAGGGTGCAGCAATTTGAAGGTCCTCCCAATGCACGGGGGGAACGGACTTTAGGGGAACGGGTAGTTTGGCATGTCCCCTTCACCCCGGCAGAGATCCGCACTATTCTGGCTGAGCTCCCGGACTATCGAGTCAATCCGAGAGGATTTGCTCGAATGTTTGGACAAAACCAGTTCAGCTATGGTATGAGCGGGTCAGATTGTGCACAGATCCTACGGGCAAAGGTGGGCATGGAAGTGGCCAGTACAGTGATTGCAGGGTGCTCTATAACCACGCATGAGGAGATGACTTCAGGGGGCAAAGAGTTCTGTACACAGCTAAAGGCAAAGCTTCCAGAAATGTATGGTGCTACCTCTACTACGGACATGATGAAGCTCACCCAGGGTCCTAATGAGGAAAGCGCCTGCTTCTGGCGCCGTCTCAAGCAAACGGCACTGGATGCAGATCTGGAAGTTGGACCTGATGCTCCAACTGAAGGGGTAAAGGTGACCGCGACGCACATTCTGTTGCGGGCCAAATTTTTGGAAGGCATCAATATTAAAATTCGGGAAAGGCTGGTTCTGGCCCGACCCGAATATAATGAGATGTCTATCCCTGCTATCCTTTCCACTCTTGCGGCAATAGAGAGGGAAATGGATAGAAGAAAACAAGACAAGGCCAAAGTTCTTATGTCCCAGACCCCACACGAAAAACCAAGGGATCTGGGTCACAGGAAGGATAGGCCCCCACCCAGGTGCTTCCAGTGCCACCAAACGGGGCACATGAGGAGGAGCTGTCCCCAATTACCTAAAGGTCGGTGGCAGTTCATTCCTGATGAGTCCCCCGCCCCTATGACCACCATGGTAAGTAACTCCTATGAATCCTCATAGGAAGTTGGCAAATCGGTGTCGGCCCAGATCCATCTTTTTCTCGAGGAATTAAAATATCCCCTCCCTTGCCTCATCGACACCGGTGCAGCCAGAACAGTCTTGCAAAAACAGGACATCCAAGGCAAGGTACCCCTCTCAGGGGAAAACCCTCCTAACCCCTACTAACCTCACTATCAAACGATGCACTATTCTTAACCCAGCTTCTCTTCTTCCTGTGTCGGAAGATGAGAAGGGGGGGGAGGACAGCAATGACAGTGCTGAATTTTGCAACACGACTAACAATACTAACACCTCTTCTGCTAACATGTCTTCTTTGTCCACTACTAATCTCTCTTCCAAAGGACACGACTGCATTTCTTTGGTGGAACTGGAGTCAGCGGCGACACACCCCGTATCACCCCGAGAGTAGCGGTAAGGTTGAACGTCTTCCGATACCCAAAAACCTTGGCCTGAGTGTCTCCCCATTGCCCTCTATTCCATCCGGAATGCCCCTCGGCAACCACATGGGCTGTCACCCTACGAGGTGTTGTTTGGGGGACCTCCCAAAACAGGGTTGTACTTTCCTCAACAGTTGTCGTCTTTGCATTCACAGCTTACAGGTTATGTGCAATCTCTGCAACGGGAGCTGCAGAAGATACACCATCGGGTTCGCGAATCGCTCCCCGATCCAAATACAATAACAGGTGTTCTTTCTATTGAGCCAGGTGATTGGGTCGTCCTAAAGAAACATCAAAGAACCGGACTCGAGCCACGGTTCACCGGACCATACCAAGTCCAGCTGACGACACCTACCTCACTCAAACTCGAGGGACGAGACAACTGGGTGCACGCAAGCCACTGCAAGAAGCTTTTCAGCTACACCAGAGAATGAGGGGTGTCATTTTCCTTTTTCTTTTTGTTTGTATGTCTTACATGTGTGTGAACGGAGGAAAAGATGGCAGATACCCCAACCTTTTATTTAAAATGCACCTACGTTTAGCCAGAACCGCCAACAAAACCAACTGTTGGGTATGCTCTAAGCCCCCACCCAGTCATCACATGTCCGCAATGGCCGCTGTTCATGCCCTATATGACATCCGCGTCGGCATGAAAAAGCAAGGGACCCCTGGTCAGCCCCCACGTAGACATTTATCGGTAGAACTTAATGACACATTTTTAGCAGGTAACATCAGTTTCAGCACCAATATTAGCTCTAGCTCCTGTAGGGCCCTCACCAGTCCATTATGGGTAACTGGACAGCTAGGCAGCCCTCAGGTGTGCTTTAACATCAGCTTTGGCACAGGTAACAAGTTTGTTGGGATTACCACCTGCGAGGGAGGTATAACTGTCAATCTGACTAACCAGACTTCCTTTCTGAGTAACCACACTGACCGACCAGACCACGTGTGTTGGAAGGACGGATGTGATGTGCAGACTGAGGGAGCAATCCCCCAGTCTGTGCAACTGTTGCTCAGTACCAGAGGCCGAACGAGGAACTCCTCCTGTTCTGCTCTGACAGGTCCATACTATTTTCTGTGTGGTTCGGCAGCCTATAGAACATTTCCCCAGAACGCGAAAGGTTCGTGTGCCCTCATAAAGCTAGTCCCCGCATCCTATGTAGTGATGGACCATGAAGAGTTGATGGTCCACAAGAAGGTAAGGATGGCAGGGAGAGTTCGCAGGGAGCTGTTCTCTGAGGGCGACCAGGCATGGGCTTGGTTCCCCTCATGGACAGGATGGGGAATAGAACTTATGAAGCGCCTGAACAATTTTTCTGTCATCGTGGATAGTATGTTTAACGAGACCGTAGAGGCTGTCAGAGAAATTGCCCAAGAACAACGGCAGATGGGAATTTTAGTGCTTCAGGAGAAGATGGCCCTTGATTACCTTTTAGCCGCCAAAGGGGGGTTCTGTGAGTTCATCGGAGAGGATTGTTGTACTTGGATAGAAGACACCGATGACAAGGTCCAGGCCCATATGGACAAAGTTAGTGAACTACAGGGAAAAGCTAGAGCTATAGCTAGTGAGGGTTGGAATCCGTTCAAGGGTTTGGGAGGATTGGGAGATTTCCTGTTCTCCATCGGATCTTGGTTGAAGGAAGTGGGAGTGTATATCCTGATGCTTCTCTTTTTCATCTGCCTTTTATATGCCGCGGTGAGATGTTCCTGTTGCCTCATCGACCGTGTAAACCAAGCTCGGGCAGACGACCACATCTCCATGCCCGCTCCTGGGATCCCACTCCAACCACTGATCGGAGGAAGACCTCACCAACCATCCACCTTCTCTACAGATTACGTCCTGGCTTCCCTCTAATTTATCTCTCTGAAGACCACATTCTCCAAGACCTTCAAGCAAGCTTCAAGCCTCATCATGGTTTGTGTCTGCGATTTGGAAAACTGTCTGGGTCGAGACCAGCCTTGTGTGGCCCCGTCTGCAGGGGCAATTTGAGAATCTGTTGCTGGATCTCCCCAGACCACCGTGGGATCACAAGCTTTATTCATACCACAAGTCTGTTTGTGGTTTTTGCAAGAGCCTTCCTGTAGTGAAGGTTCCAACGCTCTTGAGGATCATCGCTTCAATCAAGCCTGTTTGCGTCGAGTCTGCGTCGGGTCTTGTTGTTTCAGGTACCCCGTGGAGCTTTATTCTCAGGGACAACTACAGGAACTCTTTGAAGTTTGAGACTACACCCATCAAGCTGAAGAAGATCAAGAAGGGACACGAGGAGAATATGATAAAACAGGAGGGAATGTCATGGAAATTTTGTATTGTTGGTCGAACTTTAAATGTGTCATGTATTCGTGTTATTCATATGTCTCTCGTGTGGCTTAATTAAAGCTCTGAAGGCTGCAATTGGGCCATGCGCATGTACAATGTATGTATTACAGTACTCAGCTTGGTAATGGATGAGATGGCAGATCTGCGCTTATAGACCGGCGTGTATACCACCACAGCATTCCATGCGAATGCTGCTGTCAGTAGACCGTGGGCCTGTATCCGCATATCAGCAGCATGGTACCACATGGGCTTCATAACGCAATGCGCAAGCGGTGTGAACTCCACGTGTAGGCTTATGCATATCTTACAACCCATTACCAACTTGAAACTGTATCTTGGATGGATGTGTTTTAATAAAGATCGTATCGGGCCCATCCAGGTACAGACTGATATTTTTAGGGAGTGCTTGTGCAGAGAATTTTACATACCAATAGAAGCTAGTAGGACAGGAAATATGACCTCAGATGGCTCATAGGGGGGAAGGGGAGGAAGTCTGCTGACCTCAGAAGGTTCATGGGGGAGGACCAGTGATAGATAATAGCAAAGGCTATGCTCCAATTGGAATGTATATCCTCTGTATAGGCAATCCCCATTGTATTGTTCGGTGGGAGGGATTGACTTTATTCATGTGGGGGGCATGTGTGTATTCTTAATAAAAACAGAGAGCTGAGCCTAAAGCCGGCCCTTATGTGGATTGCAACCAGCCTTAGAGTGTCGTGTGATCATTCTAGGGTAACGGAGCTCCATCACCCACAAATTCAACAGAACCAAAGTATTTGGATGGGCAGGAATCGTGTAGTTTGGCTGCAGTCGTGGTAAGCGAGATTCGCACAGCTTTATGGGGGATTTCTGCACATCCAACTGCGAGTACTCACGGTAAGGAGAAATTCGTTAAAGCGAATTTCCAAGACACCGCGCAGCCCCCTCCCCCCCACTGACTTCTCCATCACGTCCAACAATGCCACCATCAGGCCCACCCCGCAAGCCAGAGTACTTGGTGTCATTCTAGACTCCAATCTATCCTTCCAGCCCCAAGTCCGATCGCTAACAAACTCATGCAGACTCCACCTCCGCAACATCGCCAAAATACGCCCATTCCTAACCCCAGAAACTACTAGGCAACTCATCCTCCACTCCCTCATCATATCACGACTCGATTACTGCAACTCCATCCTCACTGGCCTGCCTCGCCACAGGCTATCCCCGCTTCAGTCGATCCTGAATACGGCGGCCAGGCTCATCCACCTCACCAACCGCTCCGTTTCCGCCACCCCCCTCTGGCAATCCCTCCACTGGCTTCCGATTGCCCAACGGATCAAATTCAAACTGCTAACACTGACGTACAAAGCTGTCCATAACACTGCCCCAAACTACATCACCGACCTAATATCCAAATACCACCCAAAATGCACTCTCCGCTCCTCACACGACCTCCTTCTCTCTAGTTCCCTGGTCTCCTCATCTCATGCCTGCCTCCAGGACTTCTCCAGGGCATCACCCACCCACCTCTTCAGGGAAGCCTACCCCACCCTCTGCTAATTGCTGATCTCCTCCACTCTTCCTACCACTCCATCCCCCAAAGCTTTTCCTCCCATACCACTATCCCCTCCCTACTAGATTGTAAGCTCCAAGGAGCAGAGCCCTCGAACCCCTCGTGTATTGCATTGTATTGTTATTGTACTGTCTCATGTATTGTCTCCCTTTGTAATGTACAGCGCTGAGCGAACTGTTGGCGCTTTATAAATACTGTATAATAATAATAATACTGTATATATGGTAAAGCCTAAGTGAAAATTCCTCATTTCCCGTTCCAAACAATCCAATCATATACATATATGGGTCAGTGGGGTTGATTTACTAAAACTGGAGAGTGCAAAATCCAGTACAGCTGAGCATGGTAGCCAATCAGCTTCTAACTTCAGCTTGTTCAATTAAGCTTTGACAAAATAAGAACCTGAAAGCTGATTGAGTTCTATACACAGCTGCACCAAAGTTTGCACTCAACTCAACATACTCAGAATTATTGTGTGATATAGAGATAGGGGGTACTGAATCCAAAAGTGTAAATTTATCCTAAAGTCATGATATAAACTTTTTTGATGAGTACAAGCTTGGTTGGTTGGGAGGCTGGAAGCTCATAGACATGAAAAGACCTCTGGTGTGTGCTTCAAGGGATACAAATGGAGAAACAGAAAAAGGTTGCACCGACCTAGTGCATTATCGTTTAAAATAATTTATTAAAGAAACAAAAATAGGTATCATAGGTATCATGAGCCCATTGGCTGCCCTTACTGAATCTGACAGCCAGGACACATGAGAGCTTCTCCACGTCCAGCTGACCTTGGTTTGTTTGTCAGAGTCCTGCAACGTGGTATGCTCCGCCTTCGTGTGGTTCTGATACAGCCCTTTTGTTACCCTTTTGTTACTATATAAAGAGAAGTGCAGACTCCTGTAGTGTTGGCTCTGAGGAAGAGGTTGTGTCCTCGAAACGCGTTAGCCAGTTGGTCATCCAGGGTTCCATCGTATGGACTCAGATGTTGTTTGGATCATACATCTTGTTCAGTTTGACATGCCTGTGTTATTATGTCCATTGTGAGTATGATACCTATTTTTGTTTCTTTAATAAATTATTTTAAACGATAATGCACTAGGTCGGTGCGCCATTTTTCTGTTTCTCCATTTGTATCCAGTGTATTCGGACCACCCCGGTCTGTTGAGGGCAGCAAGCAGTGCATATTCCAGAAAATTCCAGAACGTTCCTATTGGGTCCACTGAGTTCTTTCCTAGCGCAGGAGTAAAGTGTTTGTTGTGTTGTGTGCTTCAAGTGGCAGAGGAAGAAATAGGAGCACAAGACCACTGACGCTGAGAAATGCATTTCTTTGATAAGTCCTTTATTAAGAAAAAATGTCTCATGATGTAAGTCTATTGTTAATCACATCATCCAGTGATGTGGCTCCTTGTCAATCACAAAGAACCACATTTGCTAAAAAAAAAAACCACACCAACATGACAGATCTCAAATACTGCTAACACCAAATGACAGCTTTCTGCTGACAGCTGAATTGTAAGCAAAGGAGGTGAGGGTGTTGGATGATGTGATTGTGATTTCATAAAGAAAAATTATGATTGAATTTTTGAGGTACCCAATTATGACAATTGTAAGGTCATATAAATATATACAATTTTAATAAAATATAAAAAAAAGATATGTTTTTAAAACATATGTGTTTATGTAGCGTCTTCCTCGTGTGATCTCTACCCCATACAGTATATCCAGCAATGGTTATACTGTAACTATTTCTAACAAGTTAAGCATACATGCAATCAATCTATTGCCTATAAATGTTCTTAAATAAATGGTACTACAATGGATCCTGTTCCCTCTTTGCAGTCCTCAGACATAATTCGCTTGCATATATGTTTTTAAGGATATATATATATATATATTGTAACATTTGGGGATTTTTAGCTCAGTGGTAGATGCATTTGCCAGTGAGTTCACACCAGTCAGGAACTATTTTGCAGGGCTTGGTAGCCCACTTTTATTAAAAGGAAAACAAGAAGAGTCCATACAGTATAGGTTCCCACGCAGGGGTATCCACCAACAATGCAAAATAAAAAGATTCAGCTTCCTGGCTCTCTTTAGCAGTACCGCTGCTCAGGCTTTATGCCTCGGTCCTCTTGACCATTCACATACAAAATGCTGTACCTTGGTTAGCACCCTTTCACAGCATTGCTGCTTCTCCAGCCCACAGGCTTGGGCTCTCTGTCTGTTCTCAGACATCTCTGTGCCACCATGCACACTTGTGGCTGCTCCATTGCACCCAGATGGACTCCTCGGGAGGGTGGAGCCCAGGACCCTGGTCCTGACTCTAGAAGAGATCCACACACACCTGTCAATAAGTCTCCTGGCCATTCCCAAAACCTGGTCTCAGGATTGGAGATTTCCTCCCACCCAGATCACTGTGAAATCTCCAAGGTCCAGGTCGCAAACAGAGTTCTGCAAAAAACCGAGGAGACTGAAAACACATTTTCCTCCAACTTAAACAAGCACCCTGGAGCCCTTCAACCTGCCTTGTTGAGAATCCTGGGCGAAATATCCTTTTTACATTGTGATAGATCACCGCACTGTCACTATACATAATTTATTTGTTTTTTTGTTTGTTTTATATGTTATCAATAAAATGTATTTTTTTTTTAATACGACCTTACAGTTGTACCTCAAAAGTCCAATCATGCCAAGCCACTTAATATCTGTGTACTTTTGTATTCCATAATGTATCCATGCCAAATTTGGTGTGTTTTTTTACTTATTTCTGTATTGCTTTTGTCTTTATGTTAAAACTCAATAATTATATACTTGTCTAAAAGTCCAATCAATAGTTTCTTTGTGTTTATTAAGTGACTGAATTTGGCCATGGCCATATTTGGTCAGTGATATCAGCCACCATTTGCACCATTTGTTTACATGCAGCTGTCAGCTAAGAACCCCTGGTTGACAGCAGATTGGTTGGGAGGGTATGACTTACTGGTTGCTTTGAAGCCTATCAACGAACCTGAGTGGGAAGCTGTCACATTTAGTGGGAGTTATAATAACACTGCTAAATGTTTTGTTTCCTGTTTAAGCCAGAGGATCTGTTCGATGGGTGGGCAAATACACCATTTGGTTCTTTGGTTCGCCAAATGCCAAACAGGCAGAATTAAGACAGACTTCAACTCCTATTTGATCCTGAAGCTTATCCCTATTCAGAATATGTAGATAGTTGAATGTGCATAGCCTGGGCACAGGTTTCCTTTCATCTTGGCTGGAACTATGTATACCAATGCCCTTTTAACTAACATCAGAAGGTAGGTTGTTGAGAAACCCATTTTGTAATTAAAACAAGTAAAAGCGTATAGCATAAAGAAAATAAATAGTGTTACAATTTGTCTAAACTGACCTGTACATTCTGAATACAAAGTTGATAATGACTGTGCTTCTAAAAGGAGATATATATCCAACCCTACAGTTGTACCTCAAAAGTCCAATCATGCCAAGCCTCTTTATCTCTGTGTATTTTTGTATTCCATGACGTATCCATGCCAAATTCGTTGGGTTTTTGAACTTATTTCTGTATTGCTTTTGTCTTTATGTTAACACACAATAATTATATACTTGTCTAAAAGTCCAATCAATTATTTGTTTTTTAAAGTGATCGACTATGGCCATATTTGGTCAGTGATGTCAGCCACCATTGCCACCATTTGTTTACATTCATCTGTCAGCTAGGAACCCCTGGCTGACAGCAGATTGGTTGGGTGGGTATGAATTACTGGTTGCTTGGAAGCCTATCAACGAACCTAACTGGGAAGTTGTCACATTTAGCAGGAGAAGTAATAACACTGCTAAATATTTTGCTTCCTTTTTCAGCCAGAAGTTCCTTTCGATGGGTGGGCAAATACACCATTTGTTTCTTCTGTTTGCCAATTGCCAAACAGGCAAAATGAAGACAGATTTCAACTCCTATTTGATCCTGAAGCTTATCCCTATTCAGAATATGTAGATAGTTGAATGTGCATAGCCTGGGCACAGGTTTCCCTTCAACTTGGCTAGAACTATATATACCAATGCCCATTAAACTAATATCAGAAGGTAGGTTGTTGAGAAACTCATTTTGTAATTAAAACAAGTAAAAGCATATAGCATAAAGAAAAGAAATAGTGTTACAATTTGTCTAAACTGACCTGTACATTCTGAATACAAAGCTGATAATGACTGTGCTTCTAAAAGGAGATATATATTCAAAAGCTTTAAGACGTGCAAATACATATCTGTTGCTTATGTTGACAACAAAAATATCAGCATTTTCAAAATTTAAGGTGTTCACAAAGCCAAGTACGCTGAGAAGACGTAAACACAATTAGTAGTTTAAGTTCTGTGTGGGCACAATAAGCTCATGTAAAAGGGTTGACAATGGGAGTTCTGAAGACAGAGAGCTACTGTACGTGCTGTACCCACCAGGCAAGACAGGAATGCTAATTAAGTTGGCATAACGCATCACCAGAACCTAAGGAAATATATTTATGTTTATGACTAGGCCTTCACAGAACTCGAATGAAGAAATTAGAGCACAATAACTAACAATTCAAAGTGAGATTATAATTAAAAAATAATTAGACCGCCTTCATGGAAATGGGTTTTTCTTTTAATTCTTACATCGGGTTATTGAAATCCAGATAGCCATATAGGCTTTCTTTGTATGAATTATTGATTTCCACTGATGATTCCCATTTTATCTTTTGTAAAAACAAAATTAGTAATATTAGGCAATAAGTTACAGTATGTTTGCAGTAATCTATAATGTTTAGGGTCTAATTTTGCTTTAATTGTTTATGCTTTTAGACAGATGTTTTGTTTGTTTTTTTTTAAGTTTTAAAATTTTTATTTGGGTTTATTTGTTTAAATGTCCCCTGGAGGTTTAAAAAAAAGCAGCACCTTTAATTCAAGCCTGCCCCCTGCAGTACCTCCTCCTCACCTCAAGATGTCCTCAGTTTTCTGGCTTAAATGACTTCCAATATCACTTAGCCCAGATGACTGAGGAAAGATAGTGAGTGCAGGACATCATGTCCCTGCCCCCTGGACACAGTGCCCTGCACTCATAATGTATTGATGCAAAGATCATAACTCATGGCATCACATCCCCACTCTCTGCATCATCTAGGACCATCTACTGCCAGAAGATGACTAAAAAAGCAAGAGGACAGATGAAGAAAAGATCCTGTTACCGCATAAAAGACATCCGAAAAGGGTAAGCAAAAAAAAAAGCAAAAAACTTTGGTGGGCAGAGGGTCCTTGGGCAAGGGTCTTGTAACATAAGAATGGATTTTATTACAGGGTGCACACATGGCACTGGTGTCACAAAGCTGGTTGCTTTCAGGCTGTCTCTCTCTAATTGAAACTATGTAAAGCCTATCTGCACAGAGAAGGCAGGAATAAATAGGAGGGGAAGGATTCACTCATTTTACTTATTTAGTTGTATGTGCCAGATTGTTCAGGCTGAGCTACTGAGTACTGTAAACAACAAGCTTTTTTTTTTCACCAAGGCGAATAGAAGGAACGAATCATCCCAAAAGGGCCACTGACAGCAATAAAAACTTGGCAGGGATTTTAACTGTTCCTCACCCTATCCAAAACTTAGTATAGAATATTATAGCATAGATTTAAAGATTTAACAGCTTATGCTTTCCAGGAGCTTTAGTGGAGGGATCTCTTTTCTGAGTTTCTGATTCCATACACCTGCCATTGTATATACCAGAGGTCCCAGGCTCCTTACTGGATTTTCATTTAGAAGGAGTGGGAACACACCAGGTTGGACAGGAACATCCAGAACTTCACGATGGTCTGAAACAGTGCTGGAATCTACGGGAGAAAGATCTCACAAGTGGAAACTTAAAGAGATACCTGTAGGTGACTTTGTCTTCCAAACTAAGAACCAGAGAGACCGACCAGAGGGTGGACTGGGCAACTTTCATAGTTGGGCATCCATTTAATTGCTTGTTTTGTTACTGCACAACCTGTGATCTCTACTATGTACAACGTGGACAGTTCTCCTTTCTACAAAATATATGTTATTGGATGTATAGCTAATTTTTAGTTTGTATTGATATGTTACCTAATTTAGTTGTGTACATGGGCGGACTGACAACTCATGGGGCCCCTGGGCAATAGGGGATCATGGGGCCCCTGTGTCCTTGCCCAAACTCAAAAAAACCTATGAAAAAGGTACCAGGGGCATCTCATGGGGCCCCCTACTAACCCCGGGCCCTCGGGCAGTGCCCGAGTTTCCAAATGGTCAGTCCGCCCCTGGTTGTGTATTTATGTGTATAGTGGGTTGGTCTGTCTTATCTTGAATTTATTATTCTTGGATTCAACTGCTTACAATATTTAGACTTGGGCCCAACTTCATATTGATTATTATTATTATTATACAGGATTTATATAGCGCCAACAGTTTGCTCAGCGCTTTACAAAATAAAGGCAGACAATACAGCAACAATACAGTTCAATACAAGAGGGATAGGAGGGCCCTGATCCTTGGAGCTTACAATCTAAGAGCTATAAAGTTACTTGTACACAACAACACGGTAATATATTTGCAGGATACATATACATTGCATATCTTTTTTTAAATATATAGTTAAATATATAGTTATATTTTTGTGTTCAGGGAAATAATTTTTAACTTCTGTGCCACTGTACCTTAGGGATACATTAACACAAGAGTTCTAGAAAATCATCATGGCAGCTGAAATCTCTAATGGGTTTCCAAAACACTGTAAAGAAAAGTGATTCATGAGGATATTGCTGTAGTTTCCTCCACCAGAGAAATCAGAGACAGCTATAGTGATAGATATCAATATTACCATAAGGGACTGCCATGGGTTAAATCCCAACTCTAGCTAGATTAAAAAAAAAGAAATACATGAGGCAAACTGTGGTTAAAAAAACAACTCTCGTTGCAATAATCACCCAATCTCTATCCCCTCAGACTCACTGCCCTGTAACCCAGCGCCGAACCTCTTCCAGATCAAATGACACCGAGCGCCCTTCAAACCATTTCCTGTGAGCCAAGAGCATCAATAACACTTGTTAATCGGGATTAATGGGACTCACAGGAAATTTTTTTTAAACTAAATAAATAAATTGTGACCCTAGAATATTACTTGAAGATCTCAGCTGTTGGTGTCCTGTAGGATGGATGCCATAGAAGTACAGACTGGGGTTAGGTTCGTCCAGACCCAGAGCATGCTTGCAAAATGCGAGGTTTCCCGACTGCTGCACACCTCACCCATCTATGAAAGCTCAATCCATCAAGGCCATGCCCCCAAAGTGTTTCACCCTGCCCCAGGGCTTAATCATGGAGGATATATTATTAATTAATTCTGGAGGGGGCGTTTGGGGGGTCCAATAGAAAATGGAGACTGGGGACTATATTTGGGCTTTAAAATGTTCTTCACATTTTTGAGAAAATATTGTTTGTATAAATACAGAATACAGTATATTTATATAAAAATTATACATGTGCAGCGCTAATCATCAAATAGTGGTATCATATAATATATCATAAAATATGTCCCCAATAATGAAAACAGCCAGTGACAGTTTTTATATAGTGAAAAACAGCTTCCAGTCCAGTGGTGGTGCTCCATGTGTTAAGGTAAAAATAGTGCACTAACCAGAAGTGTGTAAATATCATACAGGTCCTGTCAGGGATGCGGGTGTGACCAGAAGTGTGTGGACTGACACAGGGAACGCAGGCTTCAGATATGGTATAAATAAGACAATTTATTAAGACTAACAATACAAATATAAACGCAGTGCACCAAACCCCAAGCTAACACAAATACATACAACAAGGTGAAACAAACCCAAACCTAAACTGATATAGATACACAGGTACATACACATATAGAGCACAACGTAGTCAGGCAGGCCGGGTCGATAACTATCGGGCAGGTAGGTACAGAAGGAGCAGGCGGAGAGTAGTCAGGTCACGAGCCGGGTACAGCAACTAACGGACAGGTAGGTACAGGGGGTCAGGCAGAGAATGGTCAGGGTCACAAGCCAGGGATCAAACAGGAGAAGTCAGCAGAGGTCAGGATCAGGCAGGGTCAGCAACAAGTCAGGCAGAAACAGGAACAGGAATGCAGGTTACAAGATACAGGGGCCCATGGAAAAACACACACCAAGGCACAGACTGCAGGTCTGGCCATCCCTTAAATACACCACCTGCAATCAGCCCCAGGTGATGGCTAATTGCCGAAGTGAACCTCTGGTTGTTGAGAGCACCCGCTGGCCAGCCCTGGTACTGCAGCCCACAAGGCAGGTGAGTCCCACCACTATTGGCAAGTCCATTCCTGACAGGTCCACTTCACTGGTGTAGGTCCGGACTGGAACTCAAGATGGGTTCTCCTTCAAGTTGGTATAGATAAATAGCCCTCAGTAGGTGTAGATAGATCCAGTGGGCCAGAGGTCTCCTTTAAGGGGTGGGTAGGTGAAGATTCCTGAATTACAGGTGCTCCCCTCTCTGGGTCTGATGGATGGATAACTGGATCACAGCAGGGCTCTGAAAATAATAAAGCTTCTCAAGGGAGACCAAGAAAGTGCCCATAGTGTAGTAGCTAAACACTTGTTTATTAAATAGCAGAAAACGATTCTTAAAAACGAATGTAACAATACAGCAGTGTCAGATAAGTACAAGTGACTGACCATCCAGACAGAAAGATGGCCGCCGGGCCTCCACGTGGCACCGGCGGCGTGACGTCACGACGTCCTAGGCTCCACCTCATTATTATTGCTATTGTAGTATATTTATATACATACAAAAACCTGTATCAAGGAGTGAAGGTAAATCTCCCCAGTGGAGACACAGACAGCAATAAACACATCCAAAACAAAAATAAAAACATTTTAGCTAGAGTTCCACTTTAAAAACTTAATTTTTAAAAAAAATTCTTCAATCAGTTCTTCGATTCATTGTGATCAAACCTAGTGTTACTTTTGAAAGTAATTATGAGAATGTCCAGCCCACTTTATCAAAGTGCTGATTGGCCAAGGATTTTGGCAACTTGAAGACATTTTGAAAACACTGCCTAATCTGCATATCAGCTAATTTTTTATTTGATTGGATTATGCTCCCCCCTCCCAAATTAAATTAAAATGCCTGAGCAGCTGATGAAAACAATTAATTAATATGTTTCTTGTAGCAAGCCATATCTGCAGATTTTTCATTAAGATAAATGTTCTGAATTTCATCTGCGATATTCAAATAATCCATTACGAAATTACATTTCTTGTTACCCCTGTAACTAATTTACAGAAATGATGTAAATTTACTTAAAAATTAGTGATCCTATTTTTCTTTTCCCATCTTCCAGTGGGGGTGACATTTTAGGACCAGCATTTTATTTATATCCTATTTTGATTTTTCCCTTTTTTTTTTCGCTACATAGTATTCTAAGTTTAATCAAAAGTCAATTTAGAAAGGCCATTCTGCCTAAGGGATATTTTTCCATTAAGTATTTTGACATATCGGTGGCCTTAAGGGATTATTGGTTTTTGAAGAAATATTAACAGCTGAAAATTTGCATTTTAATACAGTTCTCCTCAGCTACTCATGCAATTTTATTTTTAAGACCTGTGACAGGCTTCAAAGCTTTGGTTCTAAAGCAATCTCGTCAAAAAGTAGCTAACATAATTTTATTACAAATGACTAACTTTTCGATTTTTTTTTTTTTAATCCAGCTTGAGGTGTCTGTGAAATCAACACCAAAACTTTATAATCTTTTTTTTTTTTTAAAGCAGGATGAGGAAATGTTTTAATAATCAAAAATATCTGGCACCCCTGTTGGGCCAAGGTTGGGAGAGTTCAGTCATTGCTCCAGTAGTAGCGAAGATTGTAATACGATCAGAAGATGGTTGATGAAGCCTTCATAATGAAACATTGCATCAGATATGAAAAATGTGTTGTCCTCACTTTGGCAGGACATATACTAATATTGGAAAAATGTGTCAATTGTGTATCATCTGTTATTTTTGAATGGGAGGAAATGTTTTACAAACCATAATTATGGAAGGTGAGGGAGGAACTGATTAAAGAATAGCCAAAGCCATAGACAGGAGTTCACATTTGACAAATCGGGACAGGTGACAAGGTCATATTTATGGTAGCGACAGACACCTGCTGGAGAACCACCAGCTGGCAGCGACATTGAGGCTAAATTGGCGTTCCCCTTGCTATGCCGCAGTGCCCATTGGGGAAGTCACATGGCTTTGTTTATCAACAAAGTCATGTGATCTCTATGTAAATACTATCCTGAAAATCAATTTTTTTTACAGCTGTCACTCTATTTCATGTAGAATTTCAAGCAGAATTTTGGTGTCAGGATCTGAATCATCTGCTGGTGGCACTGTGCTCCCCAAAGTGGCAGGCTGCAGTTCCAGTGTCCACCAGTGGGTGTCTCCAAGCAACCAGCAGTTTCTAGTAATCAGTCTCCACCTGATGCTGGAAGGTTATATATTATTATTATTATACAGTATTTATAAAGCACCAATAGTTCGCTCAGCGCTGTACATTACAAAGGGGGACAGAACATGTGACAGAACAACAACAATACAATGCAAAACATGAGGGGATCGAGGGCCCTGCTCTTTCGAGTTTACAATCTAGGAGGTCCTCCACTGCTAGTACACGGGGTGTCAGTGCTTTGCTGTGCTAAGTTAGCTGCTGCTGCCATTTAGACTCCACCTCCGCAACATCACCAAAATCCGCACGTTCCTAACCCCAGAAACCACTAAACAGCTCATCCACTCCCTCATCATATCACGACTCGACTACTGCAACTCCCTCCTCACTGGCCTGCCTCGCCGCTGGCTATCCCCGCTTCAGTCGATCCTGAATACGGCAGCCAGACTCATTCACCTTTCCAACCGCTCTATCTCCTCTGCCAATCCCTCCACTGGCTTCCGATTGCGCAACGGATCAAATTCAAAATCCTAACACTGACGTACAAAGCTGTCCACCATACTGCCCCAAACTACATCACTGACCTAATATCCAAGTACCACCCAACACGCACACTCCGCTCCTCACAAGACCTCCTTCTCTCTAGTTCCCTGGTCTCCTCCTCCCATGCCCGCCTCCAGGACTTCTCCAGGGTGTCACCCATCCTCTGGAACTCCTTGCCCCAACCCATCAGATTATGACCTACTCTCCTCTCCTTTAGGCGCACCCTGAAAACCCATCTCTTCAGGGAAGCCTACCCTACCCCCTGCTAACATGCCGACCTCCTCCACTCTTCCTACCACTCCATCCCCCACAGCTATCTCCTCCTGTGCCACCATCCCCTCCCTCCTAGATTGTAAGCTCGAAAGAGCAGGGCCCTCGATCCCCTCATGTTTTGCATTGTATTGGTATTGTTCTGTCACATGTTCTGTCCCCCTTTGTAATGTACAGCGCTGAGCGAACCATTGGTGCTTTATAAATACTGTATAATAATAATAATAATAATAATCCTGCTCCAGCTCCTGCTCCCGATCTTACTCTTGGCCTACATCCTGTACCCTGCACCCTGCTGCCTTATATCTGCTCCCCTTGTTCCTGATCCAAGTCCTGGTTCCCCCTGACAGGCATCTCTGGTATTTACTGTAACCTGTGCTCCCTATCTTGTATATATTGTACATATTGTATATATTAGTTGGTTTAGTCAGTTGGCTTCTGGTTACTTAGGCACTTTGGTTATGTGGTTGTAGTTCACGTGTATCTTCACATTTGCAGGGCCCTCTAACCCCTCGTGTATCGCATTGTATTGTTATTGTACTGTCTCATGTATTGTCTCCCATTGTAATGTACAGCGCTGAGCAAACTGTTGGCACTTTATAAATATTGTATAATAATAATACTCAAAGTGCAAGCAAGAATTATTTTTATGAAAGAAGACAGGTCCAGGTTTAAAGTGAACCTGTGCCCAGACTATTCACATTAACATTTACAATCGTGAATAGGTAGCCGCTGTGCAACCATAAAACATATAATCAAAACAAAACATCTCTCTACATTTTGTAACAAGTATTAAGTGTGATATTTATTATTTTATTTATTTCAGGTACTTATATAGCGCTGTCAATTTACGCAGCACTTTACATAGATATTGTACATTCACATCAGTCCCTAACCCTCAAGGGGCGTACAATCTAAGGTCCCTAACTGATGTTCATGCATACACATACTAGGGACAATTTAGACAGGAGCCAATTAACCTACCAGCATGTCTTTGGAGTGTGGGGGGAAGCCGAAGTACCTGGAGGAAGTCTACGCAGGCACAGTGTCACGTACCTGATAGGAGACGGAATTGACGGGGTCGGCCTTACTTGTGTCACTAGCCCTGACCCCACTGAAGTTGGAACAGAGGGAGTCTAGGGACCAGGTGGACAAGAGCACCAGTAGATGTTGTTTGCAGCTCTTGCAGGTGATGACCTAGGAAGACTGATGATCCTCTGATTCTGGCACAGGAGTAGCAGGCAGAGCAGGTTTGGTAGATTGCCAGGTGTGCAGCTGAGCAAGGCAGGTAGTGAGGACAAGAGACAGGAGCAGTGTCATGGAATAGCCAGGGTCATCAACAGTCGGGCAGCGCGGTACAAAATCAGAAGGAAAAGCCAAGGTCAGGAGCAGAGCTGAAGTCAGGAACCAGTATCAGGAGAGCAATCAAAGTCAGGTCAGGAACAAGCCAGGTCAGCAACGGAGGAATCCTACAGGAACAAGCAGGACACAGGGGGGAGCTGAAGACCAGTCAGCACTGGACATGAGCAGAGGCACACCTTAAATAGGCCGTCTGGTGCCAATCTTCGCTTTGCGTGTGCACGTACAGTTGCAAGAAAAAGTATGTGAACCCCTTGGGATTACGTGGAGTTTTGCATGAATTGGGCATAAAATGTGCTCTGAACGTCATCTAAGTCACAACAATAGAAGAACACAGTCTGCTCAACATAATACTACACAAACATTAGATGTTGCCATGGTTTAATTGCACATAACATGTAAACATTCACAGTGCAGGGAGGAAAAAGTATGTGAGGCCCTAGCTTAATGACTTCTCCCAGAGCTAATTGGAGCCAGGAGTGAGCCAACCTTGACTCCAATCAGTGTGATGATATTGGATGTGTTGCTGACAGCTGTCCTGCCCTTAAAAAACACACACCTGTTTTGGGTTTACTGGTTTCAAGAAGCACTGTCTGATGTGAACCATGCTTCTCAGAAAAGAGCTCTCAGAAGACCTACGATCAAGAATTGTTGACTTGCATGAAGCTGGAAAGGGTTACAAAAGTATCTCCAAAAGCTTTGATGTTCATGTGTCCACGGTAAGACAGACTGTCTACAAATGGAGAAAGTTTAGCACTGTTGCTACTCTCCCTAGGCATGGTCGTCCTGTAAAAATGACTGCAAGAGCACAGCGCAGAATGCTGCATGAGGTAAAGAAGAATCCCAGAGTGTCAGCTAAAGACCTACAGAAATCTCTGGCACATGCTAACATTTTTGTTGACACATCTACAATAAGAAAAACATTAAACAAGAATGGAGTACATGGGAGGACACCACGGAGGAAGCCATTGCTGTCCAAAAAGAATATTGCAGCACGTTTGAAGTTTGCAAAAGAGCACCTGGATGTTCCACAGCACTACTGGCAAAATATACTGTGGACAGATGAAACCAAGATTGAGTTGTTTGGGAAGAACACACAACACTAGGTGTGGAGAAAAAAAGGCACAGCACACCAACATCAAAACCTCATCCCCACTGTAAAACATGGCAGAGGGAGCATCATGGTCTGGGGCTGCTTTGCTGCCTCAGGACCTGGACGGATTGTTGTCATTGATGGGAAAATGAATTCCACAGTTTATCAAGACATTTTGCAGGAAAACGTACGACCATCTGTCCGCCAACTGAAGCTCCGCAGAGGATGGGTGATGCAACAGGACAATGACCCAAAGCATACAAGTAATTCAACAAAACAATGGCTGCAACAGCACAGAATACGCCTTCTGGAGTGGCCCAGTCAGAGTCCTGACCTCAACCCGATTGAAATGCTGTAGCATGACCTTAAGAGAGCGATTCACACCAGACATCCCAAGAATATTGCTACACTGATACAGTTTTGTGAAGAGGAGTGGTCCAAAATGACTCCAGATCGTTGTGCAGGTCTGATCTGCAACTACAGGAAACGTTTGGTTGAGGTTATTGCTGCCAAAGGAGGGTCAACCAGTTATTAAGTCCAAAGGTTCACATACTTTTTCCTCCCTGCACTGTGAATGTTTACATGTTATGTGCAATTAAACCATGGCAACATCTAATGTTTGTGTAGTATTATGTTCAGCAGACTGTGTTCTTCTATTGTTGTGACTTAGATGATGTTCAGAGCACATTTTATGCCCAATTCATGCAAAACTCCATGTAATCCCAAGGGGTTCACATACTTTTTCTTGCAACTGTATGCACGATCGCGCATTTCTGCGCGCATGCACACAACCGGCAATTCTCCTGCGGGAATCTTTATGCGCATGCGTGTTCCCGATCGCGGTTCTTCTTGCCGGAAATCCCTTACACACAGGGAGAACATGCAAACTCCAGGCAGGTGGTGCTGTGGTTTGGATTCAAACCATTGACCCTAGTACTGCCAGGTGGAAGTGCTAATCATTTAGCCACTGTGCTGCCCCATTACATAGTTCCAATCAGGGGCGGACTGACAACTCATGGGGCCTCCGGGCAATAGGGGATCATGGGGCCCCTGTGTCCTTGCCCACACTCAAAAAAGTCTATGAAAAAGGTTCCAGGGGCATCTCAGTGCAGCATTTATTGATGCAACTTCCTGAAGACACCACCAGGCTAAACGTACGTAGAAACATGATTACATCACTTCTGGGCACCAGTGACGTCACGTCCGGCTCAGCTAAAGTGAGGCTTGGAACGCACGTCGGCCATTTTTGGATCACACACGCTGTTCAGACTTAGCTGGGCACCTCTACACGTGAGTGCATAACTGTTTCTTTATTTATCATGAATAAATCAATAAATGCTGTACTTAGAATGCATAAAATCTATTTGATTTATTTGAGTTGCTTGGAACATCCTTCAATGATAAGGAGAGCCTGATATAGAGAGTCCATCTACTGTTGGTTTACCTGGAACCTTATGATTATTCACCTGGGGCCATTATCTGCGATGTGCCGATGACTGGGAGGAACATCCTAGGAAAGCTAGAGGTGGATAATTCTGTACATATCATACCAATGCACTATTGACCACCTTAACTGGGGTCAAATAAGTTTGGTGATTGAGCAATTCACTTCTTTCATCTGCACGGGGTGAAAGAACACAGATTTTTGGTCCACAGCAATGTATCTTGAAAGGATTGTCACTTTAATATTGTGATTCACATCACATTCACTATTATCAAAGGTTTAATATTGTTTAGATAATATTGGGACTATGTAATATCACATTTAATAATACTTGTTACAAAATGTAGAGAGATGTTTTGTTTTGATTATATGTTTTATGGTTGCACAGCGCTTATCTATTCATGATTGTAAATGTTCAAGTGTAATCGCACTTTTTAGGGGCAGCTGCAAATTCAGATTGTTGGTACAGTGTGGGCACAATATTATTATTATTTAGCACAATGACACCAGGCACCATAATAATACTATATCCATATAACCATCCATGCCTGAGACCACTTTGGACAACAGGAATGCATGTCCAGTGGACCACACACTTACAGTGGGGATCGAAAGTTTGGGCACCCCAACTAAAAATTTGTATTAATGTGCATAAAGAAGCCAAGGAAAGATGGAAAAATCTCCAAAAGGCATCAAATTACAGATTAGACATTCTTATAATATGTCAACAAAAGTTAGATTTTATTTCCATCATTTACACTTTCAAAATAACAGAAAACAAAAAAATGGCGTCTGCAAAAGTTTGGGCACCCTGCAGAGTTAATATCTTGTACTGCCCCCTTTGGCAAGTATCACAGCTTGTAAACACTTTTTGTAGCCAGCCAAGAGTCTTTCAATTCTTGTTTGCGGTATCTTTGCCCATTCTTCCTTACAAAAGTCTTCCAGTTCTTTGAGATTTCTGGGCTGACTGTCTCGCACTGCTCTTTTAAGGTCTATCCATAGAATTTCAATTATGTTGAGGTCAGGAGATTGTGAAGGCATGGCAAAACCTTCAGTTTACGCCTCTTGATGTTATCCCCCGTGGATTTTGAGGTGTGTTTAGGATCATTATCCATTTGTAGAGGCCATCCTCTCTTTAACTTCAGCTTTTTCACAGATGGCATCAAGTTACCATCCAAAATTTGCTGAAATTTTATTGAATCCATTTTTCCTTCTACTCGTGAGATGTTCCCTGTGCCACTGGCTGCAACACAACCCCAAAGCATGATTGATCCAACCCCATGCTTAACAGTTGGACAGAGGTTCTTTTCATTAAATTCTGTGCCCCTTCTTCTCCAAACGTACCTTTGCTCATTCCGGCCAAAAAGTTCAATTTTAACCTCATCGGTCCACAGAACTTGTTTCCAAAATGCACCAGGCTTGTCTATATGTTCATTTGCAAAGTTCAAATGATGATTTTTGTGGTGAGGACGTAGAAGAGGTTTTCTTCTGATGACTCTTCCATGAAGACCATATTTGTACAAGTATTTCTTTATAGTGGAATAGTGTACCACAACTCCAGTGTCTGCCAGATCTTTCTGGAGGGATCGTGCAGTCAAACGTGGGTTTTGAATTGTTTTTCTCACAATCCTGCGAGCTGTTCTGTCTGATATTTTTCTTGGTCTTCCAGATGTTGCTTTAACTTCCACTGTTCCTGATGACTGCCATTTCTTAATTACATTCCGAACAGAGGATATTGACATCTGAAAACGCTTTGCTATCTTCTTATAGCCTTCTCCAGCTTTGTGAGCGTCAACTATTTTCAGTTTCAGTTTTCTAGACAACTGCTTAGAAGAACCCATGGTGCTGATTGTTGGGGCAAGGTCAGATGAGTCTGGGCATTTAAAACCTTTGAGATTGACATAACCTGGTCTTTCCAGACGATGATTGAGAACAATCCATGACACTGGCAGGTCTCAGCTTTGCAAAGGGGGCAGTGCATGCTTAAATTCTGCAGGGTGCCCAAACTTTTGCAGACGCCATTTTTTTGTTTTCTGTTATTTTGAAAGTGTAAATGATGGAAATAAAATCTAACTTTTGTTGACATATTATAAGAATGTCTAATCTGTAATTTGATGCCTTTTGGAGATTTTTCCATCTTTCCTTGGCTTCTTTATGCACATTAATACAAATTTTTAGTTGGGGTGCCCAAACTTTCGGTCCCCACTGTATATTTATGGTTCACCCCAAAGTCACCCTCTGACTGGAGAAAACAATATTCTGTCACGTTACTGCAGCAGATTTTAATACCCCTGCATTGCCAGAGCTCCAGGCAATTCTGGTCAGGCAATACTATGGCTTTTATTGTTAACACCAGAGCTTTTCCAGTCCCTCCTGCCCCCATTCATTTTTATAGTCCATCACTAAGATGAGCTGTATTATGGGTCAGTAGTGATGTGTTGAAGATGGAAAGAGGTAAGCAAGCTTTACCGCTACCAGAAAGTGCAGAAGGCTTGTCCGCTGAGATCATTTCAGCACAATGGAAGCACTGAAAGCTGTATTGCACTCCATGCATTGCCACTCCAGAAGAAGTGAGATTACCCTACTCTGACCAGTACCAAAGCAATAGATTACAAGAATTTTTTCTCTAGTAACCCCCAGGGG
Organism: Staurois parvus; assembly: GCF_062004578.1. Classification (NCBI taxonomy): domain Eukaryota; kingdom Metazoa; phylum Chordata; class Amphibia; order Anura; family Ranidae; genus Staurois; species Staurois parvus. The sequence goes on along the minus strand of NW_028318575.1, from coordinate 5,042,756 downwards.
TGGACTGACAACTCATGGGGTCCCCGGGCAATAGGGGATCATGGGGCCCCTGTGTCCTTGCCCAAACTCAAAAAAACCTATGAAAAAGGTACCAGGGTCATCTCATGGGGCCCTTTACTGACCCCGGGCCCTCGGGCAGAGCCCGAGTTTCCAAATGGTCAGTCCGCCCCTGGTAACCCCCCTTCCCCTTCGTTGAGACACTACACAAGATCAATGAGTGGTGACCTGGCCAGAGATTTGGAGTGACAATATGAAATCTATATCATAACACCTTAATTGATCTATCCCACCTGTTGTAGGGAAAGTAATAGAGATGCAGACCCATGTAGACAGCATTAACCTCTGACACCCAGTCACAGATCCGGGGTGGTCGATATATAATTAACACAATTAGAATGTAGCAAGAATGTAAAGGTGAACGAAGGTGGGCTACAGTATTTAAGATTAAGATTATTGCCATCATATGGGAGGGGAGAATTCCAGAGATATCCCATGTGGCATTTTTGGTATAATGTCATAATAAAGTCTGAATTAGCACTACCCCCAAAGGAGCCACTGATTAAGATGGATCTTCTGTTCTTTGATACAAACCTTAAGGCCTCAATCCTTTTGACACACCAGGTTAATAAGGAGAGAAAGCAAACAACATACAAGAACTTCTTAATGCTCAATGACAAGGCTATCTTGAATGAGGCACCGAGACTTGAGGGAAAAGTAAACTTGTATATTATCATTTGGTAAAATGGGTAGTAAGGCAAATATGAACCACCAATAATTATGCCTACACAAATCAACTCACCAAGCAGGTAACAAAGAAGAAGGGCCTAAAAATGCTTTAGTCTCAGGTCAACATAAACAGTAGTAGTGCCATCCAGAATGTCAGACAGGCAGTGAGAACACAGAATTATACTGCCCATGACCCAATGATGGCATTGCTAGGTCTAGATTGTTTGGTGACCAAACCAGGAATAAACAGTATAAACAGTGTAAAATGGCTGAAGAGGGAGAGGGACTGTTAGTTTTAGTAAGAGGGGCAGTCTCTAGTTTAAATCTTCGATTGGCTAGTGATGGGGCCCTTTGGATGACTCTTGGTGCACTAGATGCAGTCTTTAAATCCTGCAGGTAGCAGAAGATTCACTATGAGAGGATGGTTTACAATATCCTGCCCTCAGTGATTTGTCTGTTATTAATTTTGTGGATGGGCCAAAGGCCTGCTCACCAACTCTTTGTTGAGGCTCTAAAATCTTGTGCTGGAAGGGGCCCCTTTTTGCACTTTTCCTGATATGGTGGCATTTAGACTGACAGTTCAGCTCAGGGGCGGACTGACAACTCATGGGGCCCCCGGGAAATAGGGGATCATGGGGCCCTTGTGTCCTTGCCCAAACTCAAAAAAGCCTATGAAAAAGGTACCAGGGGCATCTCATGGGGCCCCCTGCTGACCCCGGGCCCGAGTTTCCAAATGGTCAGTCCGCCCCTGGTTCAGTTGGTATGGTGGATGTGCTGTTCTCACAGCAAGAGTTTTGCTATGTTTACAGTTGGGGTTTTGATACCTGCAATCTCAGGCCTACTCCCAGCCTCTCTCTTTCCCTCTTGGCTGCCTTGCTGCAACAGGCCTGGAGGCTCTGATCCCCACTGCACAAAGGGCACTGGCTTTTTCCCCGAGTGAAGAATATATACCCCTCTGGCTCCTCTTGCTACACACAGCCCATCGTTAATTGTAGTTTAGGAGGACAGTCATCTTATTCAAAGGCCACTGCCTTAAACTACATATTCCAACTGTCAGGGAAGGCCTGCCCTTAGTACAGGTGAAACTCCACGGCGCACAAATATGCGCATGCGCAGGGTTCTGACAAGCCGAGCAGATGTGCGGGCGCCTGGACAGAGGCGCGGGCAGTTGCGCTCGCACGTGCGCACTCGCACACGCGGGTGCGCGCCTGTCATTAATGCTGGCGCCAAGAGGGCTATTTAAACTGACTGCTGTGGTTATCTCATTGCCGTATGGTCTTTTCCCCCTGCTCGTGTTTCCTGACTTCTGTGATTGATTCCTGCTGCCAAACCAGCCTGTAGAGGAAGGTGAAAGAAAGAGCGCACAAACATTGCGCATTACCTCAATAAATAGTGACTAATTTATTAATAAGGAAATATACTCACCAAGTGATGGTATAACAGGCATAAGTAATCATAATCCAAACAGGGTTACAGGTAAATCGAAAAGGGGGGGGGGTGAAGGCTAACGCGTTTCGAAGGGTGCTCCCTTCTTCATCAGAGCTGGGTTGAGCAGATAGAGACTTCAGTATGGCAGAGTTAGAAAACAGGCTGAACTGCTGTAATACTGACACTCAGTGGCTGAATATCTCCTTGCCATGGGAACTCTGCCATACTGAAGTCTCTATCTACTCAACCCAGCTCTGATGAAGAAGGGAGCACCTTTCGAAACGCGTTAGCCTTCACCCCCCCCCTTTTCAATTTACCTGTAACCCTGTTTGGATTATGGTTACTTATGCCTGTTATACCATCACTTTGTGAATATATTTCCTAATTAATAAAATTAGTCACTATTTATTGAGGTAATGCGCAAGGTTTGTGCGCTCTTTCTTTCATCTTCCTCTACAGTTTTATTAAGCTTCCCCAGCTTCATGATAGAGCTGCACAACCTCTGATCACCAGCGGATGATCACACGCTGCTTGTCACTTACGCCTGTTTGATCTGAGTCTTTGAGCGCAGGAGATAATGGATCTTTGGTGACTGCCAAACCAGCCTGTTCCTGACTTCTGCTTGATTGCTTTCTGCCCTGACTTCTGGCCTGTCCTTGGATTATTCTTCTGCCTGCTCCTATCTGATTGACCTCCGGATACTGAACCCGATCTGGGACTCGACTATTCTCCTGCCTGCCATTTAAGCCTGATCTCTCTCATCAATATCGAACCCGGCTCGTCTGATTCCGCTTCTTCTGCACACGGTGCTCTGGCATCCATCCATCCTGCACGGATACATCTGCACCCTGCTGTCAGGGATCCAGGTATGACCAGAGATGTGTGGACTGACACAGGGAAACAGCAGGCTTCAGAAATGATTAAATAATAATAATATTTATTATGAGCTGCACAAAATAAACAAACACAGTGCAAAACAAAACAAACCTTAAACTAATAGGTACAGGTGCAGTCAGGGCTGGAGAGGTGGAGTGGTCAGGCAGGCCGGGTCAGGATCAATCAGGCAGAAAGGTACAACGGGAGCAGACAGAATAATGGTCAGGAATAGCCGGGGTCAGTGCAGGTGGAGTTCTATCAGAGTCAGAGTCAAGCAGGAGAGTCGAGCAGGCAGGAGACAGGATACAGGAAACAGGGCACATGGGAAACAAACACCAAGGCACTGACTGCAGGTCTGGTCATTCCTTAAATACACCTCCTGCAATCAGCCTCAGGTGATGGCTGATTGCAGGAGTGAGCTTCTGGTTGCTGAGAGCACCCGCTGGCCAGCCCTGGTACTGCAGCCCACAAGGCAGGTGAGTCCCACCACCATTGGTGAGTCCATTCCTGACACCTGCTCTGGCCTGCTACTCATCAGCCCAACAGCTGTTACCGGACAGATCTCAGGCCCTCACACCCCACCGAGCTCCTGCGACCACTGTCCCACTCTCAGCAGTCCTTGAGCCGGAGCTGTACGAGAGGTCTGCCTCTTCACGTGAGGCTCACTACACAGGTACGTGACACCAACATTCCAGTTGTTCCACATTAAAGTCTGTGAGTTTAAGGTGACTTGGCTCTAGGCCTGCTGGCCAGAGGAATGGAGCAGCAACTATAGCAAACCAGCATAAAGTCAGAAAGACCATCTCTCCAAAAGAGATTCTTTATCTAATACCACTGTAGTCCGGTACCTGACTACTTTATGATGTGCACACTTTTCAGTTCTGTAACTCAGAAAATCCAAAATACAGGATTTTCAGGAGATATGAGCAATGTCAGTCTTCAAGCACATAAACTTCTTAATATAGGATTTGGGAACCTCAGTTTGTGTTGTCCAAATAAAGATCCAGGCTTTAACCTTCCACTTTGGCCGGGTCTTTTCCTTTGAGTTTTGATGAGCTGAATATTCAAATTCCCAATGTGGATTCTCAATGAATACAAATAAAACCAAAAAACAGAGTTCTCGTGGTGAAAGCCAGGGTGAGGAAACAATGACATACACAACCGACAGTCAATATGTCCGAATCCAATACTTTAATAGATCGATAAAACCATAATAATAATATTCCAGGAATCCCATGTAATTATATGGCACGTAATGAAAAACTGGCACAAGTCACAGGCTGAAAAGGAGTAATGGGAGCAGCTTACTGAGAAGATAACATGGCTGTGGAGAGTCCGGATGGTGAACTCAATGGATGGAAGAAGGGCAGCGGATGGTAAAGAGTATATCCACAGACCAAAAGCCAGATGTAGTATCTCATAAGAGACCAGGAAGATGTCCTCGATGTCACTGAAGTACGCTCACTGAAAGTGACGTCACGGTGCACCGGAAGTGACCTCGGCGCAGGGAAGTCATCGACAGCCACCATGAAACCTCAGCTAGTGTGGGACTAGCCAAAACAAATCCTGGTTACTATGATGACGCATTTTGCATGAATCAGTGCTTTGTCACAGTCAATTGGTAACTGAGGTGAAGAGGAATATAAATACTCAGCATAAAATTGGGCATAAAATAGTCTTCCTGGTCTCTTATGAGATAGTACATTGGGCTTATGGTCTGTGGATATACTCCTTACCATCCACTACCCTTCTTCCATCCTTCCATCCATTGAATTCACCATCCAGACTCTCTGCAGCCATGTCATTGTCTCAGTAAGCTGTTCCCATTACTCCTTTTCAGCCTGTGACTTGTGCCAGTTTTTCATTAAGTGCCATATTATTACATGGAATTCCTGGACTTGGTTATTATGGTTTTATTAATATATTAAAGTATTGGATTCGGAGATATTGACTGTCGGTTGTGTATGTCATTGTTTCATCACCCTGGCTTTCACCACGAGTACTCTGTTTTTCTTGGTTTTATCAATATCACATTACACTCCTAATGGTCATCGGAGCAGCTGTGGACCAGCCCCCCCCCCCCCGACCCCCTTTTGTCTTGCTTTACCTAATGTTGATTGTGGGATTTAGTGCCTGGTGGTTTGTTTAGTTCAATGAATACAAGGTGCACTACCAATGGGGACGTTTCACCAGTAAATTTACTTTTTCTCATTCACTTTCTACCTATCCAGGACTAAAAACAAATATCTATAGATAAACAAAGTTTAAAGCATTTCTGGGTATGTATTGGTTAATATACCATGTTGCAGATGTAATTCAAACAGTTAAAGTGTTACTAAAACCACAGGAGTAAAATCAGTCTGTATATGCAGTAAAGCATGTTTGTTATACTCACTGTGGAACCTAAGGGGTTAATCCTCTGCATTGTGTAAAAAGGTTGTTTGATTCTTTCTTCTCTGCTCCTCCTCTTGTTGAAATGACTACCTGATACAGACTGAATCCGTAGTTACATGCACATGCTCAGTTTGGTGTGCATTGCTAGAGATGTTTTTTTTTTTTTCCTTGGGATGTGATCAGCACAGGGCCAATCAGCACTGTACAGACAGAGGTCAGGGGTTCTGCATTCTCCTAGAGCAGAAAGAAAACTCCTACAAGCTTTAGCCAGTACTCTGCTGACGTCACAAGACTGCTTTAACTGCTGATGAAAAAAGGTATTTAGCAGTTTATATTTACTAAAATAATTGCATTTCCATGTTTTGTGTACTGTGGGAGACCAGATATAGTGAATGCAGGGTTTGGGGAGACCAGATATAATGAGTGCAGGGTCTGGGAAGAGCGAATATAGTGAATGCAGAGTCCGGGGAAACCAGATATAGTGAATGCAGGGTCCGGGGAGACCAGATATAGTGAATGCAGGGTCCGGGGAGACCAGATATAGTGAATGCAGGGTCTGGGGAGATCAGATATAGTGAATGCAGGGTCCGGGGAGACCAGATATAGTGAATGCAGGGTCCGGGGAGACCAGATATAGTGAATGCAGGGTCTAAGGAGACCAGATATAATGAATGCAGGGTCCGGGGAAACCAGATATAGTGAATGCAGGGTCCGGGGAGACTGGATATAGTGAATGCAGGGTCCGGGGAGACCAGCTATAGTGAATGCAGGGTCTGGGGAGACCAGATATAGTGAACGCAGGGTCCGGGGAGACCAGATATAGTGAATGCAGGGTCTGGGGAGACCGGATATAGTGAATGCAGGGTCCGTGGAGACCGGATATAGTGAATGCAGGGTCTGGGGGAGACCAGATATAGTGAATGCAGGGTCTGGGGGAGACCAGATATAGTGAATGCAGGGTCTGGGGAGAGCGGATATAGTGAATGCAGGGTCCGGGGAGACTGGATATAGTGAATGCAGGGTCTGGGGAGACTGGATATAGTGAATGCAGGGTCCAGGGAGACTGGATATAGTGAATGCAGGGTCCGGGGAGACCAGATATAGTGAATGCAGGGTCTGGGGAGACCAGATATAGTGAATGCAGGGTCTGGGGAGACCAGATATAGTGAATGCAGGGTCTGGGGAGACCGGATATAGTGAATGCAGGGTCTGGGGAGACTGGATATAGTGAATGCAGGGTCCTGGGAGACCGGATATAGTGAATGCAGGGTCCGGGGAGACTGGATATAGTGAATGCAGGGTCTGGGGAGACCAGATATAGTGAATGCAGGGTCCAGGGAGACCGGATATAGTGAATGCAGGGTCTGGGGAGACTGGATATAGTGAATGCAGGGTCCGGGGAGACCGTATATAGTGAATGCAGGGTCCGGGGAGACCAGATATAGTGAAGGCAGGGTCCGGGGAGACCAGATATAGTGAATGCAGGGTCCGGGGAGACCAGATATAGTGAATGCAGGGTTTAGGAACACTTTAAGCAGTAACAGTTTAGTTAACCTCATACAGTAGTTTGTTATGTTTGTGTGCTCAAAACTCACCACCCACTATTTTTTTATTAGAGAAAATAACTTTTTCTATATTAAAAAAAGAGCACTGTTATGATCGGGAAAAATACATCCTTGAAATGTCATCTATGCATGACAGAGGACACAATGATCCCTGAATATGATTTACATCAAGCACATAGACTAGCTGCATTTATTGTTTTTTGCTAATGTTACTTGCAGTGGATTTGGGAAGTACATTAAAAACATATTATGAGATCAGAAAGAGAAAAAAAACATCACATCAAGTTGCTACAATGTGACAGATTTGCTTGTTTTACATACAGCTTATATTTTTCACTATTGTCGGAACCTTCTGTAAGTATTTGGCATATGTGTTAAAATGTAACAAATGTGACAGGAAAATGTCACTGAGCTCGGAGGCTCAAGAGCACTTACAAAACATCACTAAAATACTGTAAAATGTGTTGAGTTTCTACAATCTGGTGCAAATTTAAAAAAACTGCTGTTTGACCATACAACCAATAAAGTATACATGTTGCTCTGGGAAATTGATTGGTTTGTATGGATTCTAACCCCATTTCTCAAAGTGGGTCTGTCTTTAAATTTTGGATGAGCTTTTAGATTCAAAGTAACACCTACTGTATATCCTTTCTGGGGGGACAACAAGGTTGTCTTTTGGTATTATTTTCTTGCAAACATTTTCTATGGAATCTATTGAATAAAGAATTCACAAAATGCTTTTTCTACTTTGACCAGTGTTAATGAAAAAAAAAACGAGTTAATGTAGATAAAAGGTATTGCCCCCGGGCAATAGGGGATCATGGGGCCCCTGTGTCCTTGCCTAAACTCAAAAAAGCCTATGAAAAAGGTACCAGGGGCATCTCATGGGGCCGCCTACCGACCCCGGGCCCTCAGGCAGTGCCCGAGTTTCCAAATGGTCAGTCTGCCCCTGGGTATCTATTAAAATTGTTCCCTTTTATGATGACAAGGGATGATCCAAACATACCTGGGTTAGGTTTGAAGCACGTTCTCGGAACATGACTAAAGTTGGGGTGCTGATTCTGAACCCAATTAAACGTATCAGTAAACCCAGACTATGAAAACCTCTCATGACATGCTAAATAACAGTGTGCATACTCACAAATCCACTAAAGGATTAGTTTTGTTTAGAGTGAAATATACCTAATTGATCCTGCCTTCAGCTGTCCTTCCCATATTCTGTGTGTCCGCATTGCAGGCTGTGATTGTGTAGACCAGCTGGTGTCCTCTCCTGAGCATGTTCCAATTTTAGTTCCCTTTCATGCTGTTTGTTTCCTCCTTTTTCTTATCTGTGCAGCCCACATGAGTATAGTGTTACACATGTGGGTGTATACACAGTGGTAAAATGACACTCCCCACCCTTCCTCCTCCATGTCCTCCTATTGTTAAACACTATGGAGGTGGAATATAGAATGATGATTAATTACATTAGCTAAGAAACTCACAAAAAAGCGTGGCTTTATTATAAATCAGTATTAAATATATGAAAAGCAATTGCTAATATATGTACAAAAAAAGAAGCTTGGATGCAGATGCAGTCTGAACAAAATGAATGTTAGTGTCAATCATCTTTGACTCCATCTACACCTTATTAATGCACAAAAATACACATTTGATGTTCAATAAAGATTTATAAGGAGCTGTAAAACAGTTTTTAACATTTCTAAATTAATTTGAATTTCTGTTACATAGTTACATAGTTAGTCTGGCTGAAAAAAGACAAAAGTCCATCCAGTTCAACCATTAAAAAAAAAAAGTTATAATCCTATACCCACAGTTGATCCAGAGGAAGGCAACAAAAAAATCCCAGCAAAGCACGATCCAATTTGCTCCTGCAGGGGAAAAAATTCCTTCTTGATCCCCAGAGAGGCAATCGGATATTCCCTGGATCAACCTGACCTATAAATGTTAGTATCCAGTCAGGGGCAGACTGACAACTCATGGGGCCCCTGAGCAATAGGGGATCATGGGGCCCCTGTATCCTTGCCCACACACAAAAAAGCCTATGAAAAAGGTACCAGGGGCATTTCATGAGGCCCCCTACTGACCCCGGACCCTCGGGCAGTGCCCAAGTGTTTGAATGGTCAGTCCGCCCCTGTATCCAGTTATATTCTGTGTATCTAAGAAAGAATCCAGGCCTTTTTTAAAGCAATCCACTGAGCTGGCCAGAACCAACTCTTGAGGGAGTCTATTCCACATTTTCACAGCTCTCACTGTGAAGAAACATTTCCGTGTTTAGAGATTACATTTCTTTTCCTCCAGATGTAGAGTGCCCCCTTGTCCTCTGTGATGACCTCAGGGTGAATAACTCTACACTGAGTTCACTATATGAACCACTGATGTATTTATACATGGAGATCATATCCCCCCTTATGTATTATACATGGAGATCATATCCCCCCTTATGTATTATACATGGAGATCATATCCCCCCTTATGTATTATACATGGAGATCATATCCCCCCTTATGTATTATACATGGAGATCATATCCCCCCCCCCTTATGTATTATACATGGAGATCATATTCCCCCCCTTATGTATTATACATGGAGATCATATCCCCCCCCTTATGTATTATACATGGAGATCATATTCCCCCCCTTATGTATTATACATGAAAATCATATCCCCCCTTATGTATTATACGTGGTGATCATATCCCCCCTTATGTATTATACATGGAGATCATATCCCCTTATGTATTATACATGGAGATCATATCCCCCTTATGTATTATACATGGAGATCATATCCCCCCTTATGTATTATACATGGAGATCATATCCTCCTTATGTATTATACATGGAGATCATATCCCCCCTTATGTATTATACATGGTGATCATATCCCCCCTTATGTATTATACATGGTGATCATATCCCCCCTTATGTATTATACATGGAGATCATATCCGCCCTTATGTATTATACATGGAGATCATATCCCCCTTATGTATTATACATGGAGATCATATCCCCCCTATGTATTATACATGGAGATCATATCCTCCTTATGTATTATACATGGAGATCATATCCCCCCTTATGTATTATACATGGTGATCATATCCCCCCTTATGTATTATACATGGAGATCATATCCCCCTTATGTATTATACATGAAGATCATATCCCCCTTATGTATTATACATGGAGATCATATCCCCCCCTTATGTATTATACATGGAGATCATATCCCCCTTATGTATTATACATGGAGATCATATCCCCCTTATGTATTGTACATGGAGATCATATCCCCCCTTATTTATTATACATGAAGATCATATCCCCCCTTATGTATTATACATGGAGATCATATCCCCCCTTTATGTATTATACATGGAGATCATATCCCCCCCTTATGTATTATACATGGAGATCATATCCCCCCTTATGTATTATACATGGAGATCATATCCCCCCTTATGTATTATACATGGAGATCATATCCCCCCTTATGTATTATACATGGAGATCATATCCCCCTTATGTATTATACATGGAGATCATATCCCCCCTTATGTATTATACACGGTGATCATATCCCCCCTTATGTATTGTATATGGAGATCATACCCCCCTTAATTTCCTCTTCTCAAGAGAGAATACATTCAGTTCCTCTAATCTTTCCTCATAGCTGATCTTCTCCATGCCTTGTATCAGTTTGGTTGCCCTTCTCTGTACTTTCTCCAGTTCCCCAATGTTCTTTATGTGAATTGGTGCCCAAAACTGAACTGCATATTCCAGATGAGGTGTTACTAATGATTTGTACCGGGGAAATGATATCTCTCTCTCTGGAGTCTATACCTCTTTTAATACAAGAGAGGATTTTGCTCGCTTTAGAAACCGCAGCTTGGCATTGCATGCCGTTATTAAGCTTGTGATCTACCAGAACTCCCAGATCCTTCTCCACCATTGATTCCCCCAGTTGTACAACAGTTTGTTGTTGTTTTTATAATCACTGACATAGCACCAATCAGGGCTGTGCAGACACAGATTTATTCTGTAGAGATAATACATCAGAAGAATAATAGTAGCCCCTCCCAAAGATCAGGGAAAGATCATCTGACCACACAACAGCCCTGCAGGAATCAGATACTTAGAAGACAGTGGCATGATATATGTTATTTATGTGAATGAATTATGGCAATTAACACTTCTCTGTTTAGTATCACTTGAAGTCAATAGGAGCCTAATGTTAAAAAACAAATAATGGCCATTTTCTAGGCTAATTAAGCAAAGGATTGCAAACCAAATGGCATGGGGCTCTGGGCAATGGGCACTGCCTTGGGGAACAAATACCAAAACAAAACAAATGTTTTTAATTCCATTTGTGGGGGCGCAGTGATTTTAACAATGCTTTAAGTGAAACATTAAAAAACAACATGCCTTGGGTGCTCTGAACCTGTCTCTGAAATGGCACTTCTGTGCGATATATACACCAAACAAAAAGAAAAAAGCCACCTAATATGACACGTATATCCGTGTCAAAATAGTATCTCCGTCTCACTTATAATATAAATGTGGATTTATAAACCCAAGATACATAGTAAAACATATGACAATATGACAAGAGCAATACTGCCTGCAAAAAGTGGTTAATTGAAAATCCAAGCAGAGTAATATAACTGCATTCAATAGCTACAAAAAAATATTTTATTTGATCCCATGGATCATGAAGAGGTTGGACATGGACACGGTGAACAAATCATAATAAAAATTACAAAATTAAAAAGCATTCGGCGTCTTCAAATCTGGTTATTGATCGGCAAGCAGGAATCCACACAAGGCACTGAAGTTTCCTAACTACGTGATCATAGATTACCATATGGTTCCACATAATATCTGGATAGGGAGATCATTCTTCAAGGATATTCTTTGGTAAACACCACAATAAACGGAATGACTTCCTATAATGGAAAGCAAAGAAGGATCATAGTAGTGGAAACATAAAGAAAATAATGTATGCACAAGTCATGTACTAGAACAAGGCAGCCAAACTAAATGGTAAACTAATAGTTCCATTACCTTCTCATGAGCTTGACCATCATGAAAAAATTATGAATGCAAGGCCTTCCTGGGTGACCACCCCAAGTGGAAATGAATCCACAATAACAAGTGATTCTGAGAATGTATAAACATAAATCATGAGTATCAGACAAAATACCTGAAAAAAATAAGTATAAGGGTAAAAAATATATATTACCGTAAGTAGGATCAAGGAGACTCCACCTCACTTGAAATGAGATCAGGTCTTTGTGTTTCTAATAATGAATATGGTGGTGGAAAGCCAGGTGGTCTTTGTATATAAAATCCAAGCTGATTATAGCAGGCAAAATATACCTGAATGTATATACCCAAGTCAGGGTTTCCAAAAATTACTCTTACTGAGAAATGATGCGGTTAGATATATGAGACTACTGTCACATACCACAGCACGTATATAGCATAATGTGAACATATTCCTCCAATAGGAGTTCAAAAATTCCCCCCCAAAAAAGAGGGGCTTATGGGCACATGGTTCCCAATATGTGGGGTATGCTCCCCGTATATAAATAGCAATAGAGATTATCTAAGCCAAACAAGCTAATAACTTGCCACCGGTGGAAGTAAGCTGTGACTCTAAGTCGCCATGTGCTGGCTGCTTAGGATAATAGCCTCATCGTAATCTTTAATGCCTCGTGCCTTTCCAATATGGAGCTGAAGCAAACTGCTTCTTCCCTCCTCGTGGGCGCCGCACCCTATGAAGACGCCAATGATGTCATCACATTGACGCGTTTCGTCCGCCAATCACCGCAGACTCCGTCAGAACTGGGAGGGGACTTCTCTTCCATTGCCTTATATAGTACCCTGATTGCATACAAAGTTGTTTATGTCGCCCTCTTGTATTGAAAGACTATCACTACATTAAAATCCAAAATCACATAGAAAAACATATACTAAATGGTGACATTACAAGAAAAGCCTTATACAAAAGAAGAAATCGATATATACAACCTACTACAGCAAAATTAACATTTACAAAGGATTGATGGAAAATAGCAGCTTTGGCTGCCTGCTCCTGTCTTTAGGAAACAGTGTGGGGTCCAAAGAAACTGGGGGTGAGGAAGACCCAAACCCAGCATTGAGCTTAAAATATTACATTGTATGTATTTTTCCTAATCTAGATAGCAGGAACCCTTTTAGGGATCATTCACAGATAATGTACCTTAACGTACACCCTTCCAGAAACCTAGAAAACTTTCTGGAGGAGGGGTGGAGGAGGGAAGGAGGTCTGGATCTGCATGTTTGAGGGACCTTGGCCAATCCCTAGGCAGGAGGACAACACTTAAAAGTGGCAGAACCTGAGCAGCAGGGGAGTAGGGTTAAAGATGGATTGAGAAAAGGCTGGAGTGCGGAGTCTGGGAGGAGGCCTCAGGGAGGGGAGACTACTTACAGTCTGGTTGCAGGACAAGAGGACCCCCACTTCCCAAAGTTTCCTAGGGAGGACATCCTGAGCAGCAGGGAAGGATCCAGCCCAGCGAAAGGCCTGAAAGCAGCTACCAACCCACCATGCTGACAGGACAAGACAGTGTGAGTACTCCTACATCCTCTGGGCCAGCTAAAGATAGAGGGCGGTCAGGTGCAATACCCAACTAGTTCTCATCCAGGACTACTTAACTGGCAGATCTTCGAATCCCTTGCTCATGGATACCCTCAGTGCAGCTGGGTGAAGAGGAAGGATTCATCTGCAGTGAGGAGGTAAACTAAGGGGACTTCAGTGCTCCCTAAAAGAGACAGTTGATCACTTTTTCTTGTACAGTATTGTTGCTAAGAAGTTTGTCCTCAAGTTTACATTTCCTTGGGATCCCATATACACCTAGATCCCATCCAAGTTGTTAACTCCTTAATAAAAACAACTAAAAACCTGCTCAAGGACTGCTTACTGAATCTGAATGTACAACCTACAGGTATATTTTTACAGCTTGGCTCAATGTAACTGTATAAATCATAACTGGCAGATGCCCCTGAAAGGTGAAAATTACTGAAGTAGACACCACTGCTCCAGTGATCTATACTAACATTCGGGTGCCATGGTGAGTGGCTGATCCAAAGCATTTTGAGCACAGGAGATTGGCTGCTCAGCATGGACACTATCCAGAGAATGCTTTACATTTTCTGAATGAAAACAAAGGTTCCTCTAATTGGACAAGGTGGAGAGCATGACGTCACCACCTAGCTACTCCACCTCATCCAATCAGGGAACGCTTTGCATTCATTCAAAAAATGTAAAGCATTCTCTGCATTATGCCCTTGCTGAGTGGTCAACTTCAAGTGTTCATGATGAATCAGCAGGAAGCTCAGCATGGGGCCCAGAATCAAGTGGAAATCACAAGAGTAGCTATCTCTACTTCAGCTTCCATGGTCATCAGCCAGACATATTTGTGGTGGTCCAAGCTGGACCAACATAACTAAGTATAAAACATGCCATGCCTGGAATTTTTCTTTAACCTTTCATTGTGATGCACAGCAAGGCACATCTACAGCAGGTTAATGTGCATTCTGGAAATGTTGGTCAGAATGGATGCACATCATAGAGCTTCTTATGGTTTAAATAGTTCCTAAAGGAATCTAATGTGCAACAATGAATACATATTTCCTCTTTGTCCTTTGGTCAATAACAAATTGGTCATTGTTGAGATTAATTTCAGATTCAGTGTTAGATGTTTTAGCAAAACAATCAGATCTGTTCTAGACTTGTATCCAATTAGTTTAACAATGCTCAGGGGTTGCTTTAGTGTCAAAGGATAAATGATGTTGTTTTGAATCTGCGGATATTTTTTGCAGTGAATTAATATAATTGTATATTGTGTGACTGTTCTAATCAGTGCATATACTAATGCTTGAATGAGAATAATAAATTCCCCATTACTATTACTTTAGGTTTATACATGGAAAGTTCTGGTGCAATGCTGCAGATGGTACAACTATCACATGAGCATCACGCCAGACCCTCTACTTTATCCTTTATTCCCCCCTAAAGCAGGTTTG
Organism: Staurois parvus; assembly: GCF_062004578.1. Lineage (NCBI taxonomy): Eukaryota > Metazoa > Chordata > Amphibia > Anura > Ranidae > Staurois > Staurois parvus. The sequence continues at coordinate 5,027,692 of NW_028318575.1, read as the reverse complement.
CTTTAATCCCCAACAACACAAACGCACCATTGCTCACCCTTCCTCTTTACTCCGTTCAGCCAACAGGAGTGAAAGAAAATACTCAGTACTTCCATGGACTCTGCCCATGGGCCAGCACTTTGAAGCCTACTCCAACAAAAGTGAAAGAAAATACTCAGTACTTCCAGGTATAGAGGAACATGGGACTTTCTCTATGTGAGAGCACTGAACCAATCATCAAGCACCAGTGCCATCATGTAGCAAGAGTCCATAGAAGTCCACAGAAGTGGAAGAATATACTCAGCACTTCAGGGTATAGAGAACAGGAGAATCCGAGAATGCATCCATCAGATCTGCTGGCTAACTATAGAGCTGATCAGAGACCAGAATGACTGCAATCATCTCTATAGTCTAAGAAATTGGAAGCTACGAGCATTTCATCACATCATTTTCGCAGAATATAAACAGTGCCATTTGTAAATTGGGAAAGCATTTGATGACACCGATCTTGGGGAGATAAGATGATGTAAGGGTAGAAGAGATATCTAGAGTCTAATAGACCCCAGATTTCTAAAAAAAAAGAATACCTGTCAATGCCTATTGCAGTCAGAGGGGATATTTACATTCCCTGTGATAGCAATAAAAGTGATTAAAAAAAAAAAAAGAAAGGGACAGTGTAAAAATAATTAAAAAAATCAAAATAATGAAACAAAAAAGCACCTTTGCCCCTCTGCGTGTGCAAGCGTTGACCCTGTAACAGTATGTAAACAGTGGTTGCACCAATCATGTGAATCATCACCATGAACGTCTGATCAAGGGCAGTAATTCTAGCACTAGGCCTCCTGTGTAAATATAAATTGGTGACCTGTAAAGACTTTTAAAGCGTCGCCTATCGATAATAAAAATCTATGTACTATGTTGCCATTGCACCGACATGCACAGTTTAAAGCATGTCATGTTTGGTATCTATTTACTCGGCATAACAACATCTTTTACATTTTATCAAACAATTGGGCAATATATTGTGTTTTTGTGCATTCAAATTCTAAAAATTATATTTTCCCCAAAAGACGTAAAATTTGTGATTTGTAAAATATTTCAACACCCACCGTTTTATTCTATAGCACCTCTGCTTTAAAAAATATATATAATGTTTTGGGGTTCAAAGTAATTTTCTAGCAAAAAACTGTTTTTTCATTTGAACAAAAAGTGTCAGAAAAGGCTTGGCCTTCAAGAGTGGCTGATGTGTGGCATAAGCTTCTAATGTTGGCATTGAAATACCAGGATAGTAGAAGCAACCCCTCCAAATAACCCCTTTTTGGAAGTAGATACTCCAAGGTATTTGCTAAGAGGCATGGTGAGTATTTTACAGATCTCATTTGTTGCCACATGTTTTTGGAAAACAAAGAAAGAAAACAAAAATATATTTTTTCTTTTTCAAAACCCTGTGACAAAATAATACCTGTAAAATACTCACCATGCTTCTTATCAAATTCCTTGAGGTGTCTAATTTCCACAAAGGGGTCATTTGGGGGGGGGGGGGGTTGTACTATCCTGGCATTTTAGAGCCTCCAAAACTGTGATAGGTAGTGGGGAAGTGATATGAGGAAATATGCCCTTTAAAAGCCTGGATGTGGTTATTGGATTTGGGGGCCTGCATGTAGCTAGGCTGCCAAAATGTCTCTCACTTGTGGTATCCCCATACTCGGGAGAAGTAGAAGAATGTGTTTTGGGGTGTTATTCCACATATACAGTTGCAAGAAAAAGTATGCAAACCCCTTGGGATTACGTGGAGTTTTGCATGCATTGGGCATAAAATGTGCTCTCAACGTCATCTAAGTCACAACAATAGAAGAACACAGTCTGCTGAATAATACTACAAAAACATTAGATGTTGCCATGGTTTAATTGAACATAACATGTAAACATTCACAGTGCAGGGAGGAAAAAGTATGTGAACCTTTTGACTTAATAACTGGTTGACCCTCCTTTGGCAGCAATAACCTCAACCAAAAGTTTCCTGTAGTTGCAGATCAAACCTGTACAACGATCTGGAGTCATTTTGGACCACTCCTCTTCACAAAACAGTTTCAGTGTAGCAATATTCTTGGGATGTCTGGTGTGAATCGCTCTCTTAAGGTCATGCCACAGCATTTCAATCGGGTTGAGGTCAGGACTCTGACTGGGCCACTCCAGAAGGCATATTCTGTGCTGTTGCAGCCATTGTTTTGTTGAATTATTTGTATGCTTTGGGTCATTGTCCTGTTGCATCACCCATCCTCTGCGGAGCTTCAGTTGGCAGACAGATGGTCGTACGTTTTCCTGCAAAATGTCTTGATAAACTCTGGAATTCATTTTCCCATCAATGACAACAATCTGTCCAGGCCCTGAGGCAGCAAAGCAGCCCCAAACCATGATGCTCCCTCTGCCATGTTTTACAGTGGGGATGAGGTTTTGATGTTGGTGTGCTGTGCCTTTTTTTCTCCACACATAGTGTTGTGTGTTCTTCCCAAACAACTCAATCTTGGTTTCATCTGTCCACAGTATATTCTGCCAGTAGTGCTGTGGAACATCCAGGTGCTCTTCTGCAAACTTCAAACGTGCTGCAATATTCTTTTTGGACAGCAATGGCTTCCTCCGTGGTGTCCTCCCATGTACTCCATTCTTGTTTAATGTTTTCCTTATTGTAGATGTGTCAACAAAAATGTTAGCATGTGCCAGAGATTTCTGTAGGTCTTTAGCTGACACTCTAGGATTCTTCTTTACCTCATGCAGCATTCTGCACTGTGCTCTTGCAGTCATTTTTACAGGACGACCACGCCTAGGGAGAGTAGCAACAGTGCTAAACTTTCTCCATTTGTAGACAGTCTGTCTTACCATGGACACATGAACATCAAGGCTTTTGGAGATACTTTTGTAACCCTTTCCAGCTTCATGCAAGTCAACAATTCTTGATCGTAGGTCTTCTGAGAGCTCTTTTCTGTGAGGCATGGCTCACATCAGACAGTGCTTCTTGAAACCAGTAAACCCAAAACAGGTGTGTGTTTTTTAAGGGCAGGACAGCTGTCAGCAACACATCCAATATCATCACACTATATAAATGGGGTGTGCAGCGCTATACAGATAAATACACTATAATAGATATGGCAAAAAAGGAAGAAGTCCTGTAAACTGAATGGTAAACAGTCCGAGGTGATTTATATGATTTCAATCCAAATGAGTATATTCCAGTAATGCAATATATATGACTTCAATCCAAATGGGTATATTCCAGCATCCTGGCATGAAGGTGTAGATAGATTGCCCACTCACCGGAAGTGCAATTTTAATGTGCACATAGAAATTCCATGTAGCCGGAGGTCCCGTGAAGGTACAGCCTGGTGATAAAGGTATCCTCTGGTGGTTGTTGAGGTGACAGCTGCCAGGGATGATGGTCTGGACCTATTTCCCAAATCCTCCAGCCTGGGCGGACTCCTGGAATGCTGGGCTGAGATGTGAAGGCTCAGTGCCAGGTAATAGGTAAATTTGTGGCAAAAAATAAGATGTTCCATGGACTCAACATGCCTCTCTGCAAAATCCTTGGGGTGTCTACTTTCCAAAAAGGGGTCATTTGGGAATTGGGAAGGGGGGGGGGGTTGTACTGCCCTCGCATTTTAGCACCTTAATAAATGTGTTTCAGAAGTCAGTCAGAAAGTAAAAGCTACGTAAATTCCAATATATATATACCATAATTTGTAGACGCTATAACTTTTACACAAACCAATTAATATACATGTATTGAGATTTTGTTTACCAAATACATGTAGCAGAGTACATTCTAGCCTAAATTTATGATTAACTTTGAGTTTATTGAATATTTTTTATAACCAAAAGTGAAAAATATAGTTTTTTTAATTTTCAGTCTTTTTTTGTTTATAGCGCAAAAAGTAAAAACCGCAGAGGTGACCAAATAGCACCAAAAGAAATCTCTATCTATGTGAAAAAGGACATAAATTTCATTTGGGTACAGCATTGCACAACCGCACAATTACCAGTTGAAATGCCGCAGTACCGAACAGCAAAATATGGCCTGGTGTCACGTACCTGATTGGAGACTGAAATGACGAGGTCGGCCTCACTTGTGTCACTAGCCCTGACCCCACTGGAAGTGGAACAGAGGGGTGTCTAGGGACCAGGGGGACAAGAGCGCCAGCAGATGTTGTTTGCAGCTCTTGCAGTTGGAGACTTTGGAAGGCTGATGAACCTCTGATTCAGGTACCGTAATATGCAGAGCTGGTATGGTAGATCGCCAGGTGTGCACCAGAGAAAGGCAGGAAGCATGGATAGGAGACAGGTGCAGTGTCAAAGGAATAGCCAGGGTCAGCAACGGGTGGACAGCGAGGTACCAAATCATAAGCAAGCCAAAGTCAGAAGCAGAGTCGAAGTTAGGAACCAGTATCTAATGCCGGTGCCTAAGGGAAAATTCTATACCAGGGCTATGACATCTATCTGCAGCCATAACCCTGGTATTACATGTCAAAATTATGTATTTACCCAGTTAGGCGGTCACCAAGTGGACAAGTGAAAGTTAAAAGGCAGGAGTTAAACTGTTACTAAACCCAAACAGTCTGTATATGCAGTAAAGCATGCTTGTTATACTCACTGTGGGACCTAAGGGGTTAATCCTCTGCATTGTGTAAAAATGCTGTTTGATCCTATCTTCTCTGATCCTCCCATTCTTCCAGTGTCCCCATCTTATCTGCTGATAAGACACATTCTGCACATGCTCAGCTTGGTGTGTATTGCTAGAGAGTTTTTTTTTTTTCGGGAGAGTGCATGTGATCAGCAAAGGGCCAATCAGTACTGTCCAGACAGGGGGTCAAGGGTTTTGCATCCTCCTAGAGCAGAAAGAAAACTCCTCCTACAAGTTTTAACAGTGCTCTGCTGGACACTGATATAAGTCACAAGACTGCTCAAACTGCTGATGAGAAAAGGTATTTAGCAGTTTATATTTACTAAAATAATTGCATTTCCATGTAGTGTGTACTGAGAGAGACCAGATATAGTGAATGCAGGGTCCGGGGAGACCAGATATTGTGAATGCAGGGTCCGGGGAGACCAGATATAGTGAATGCAGAGTCCACGGAGACCAGATATAGTGAATGCAGGTGAAATGTGAAAAATAAACAGCGCAAAATAGATATTATTAAATAACAAAATATCAAAACCCCATATCACTTAGTACATATTTGTGTCAAAAAACTCATTAAAAGTCCCTTGTAGTGCAAAATAAAGACCTCCAAATGAAATTCTTAGCCTTCCACCTTTCACCCGTGCACACCAACATCAAATGCACTCACCAGATTTAGGTGAATGTAAAGCCTTTGGGATTTTAATAGGGAATCCCACGCCCTCTTTCCATCCACTCAAAATTAGCCTCCCAAAGATAAGATCCTCTTTCAGGTCCTCACCGTGATCTCCTCGCTTCCTCCACCGCGTTCTCAGAGAAAAAAAACTTACATAGTGTAATATTGCCAAGATCATTCTGATCCTATATTGAACAAACTCCAGGCCACTCACATTTCAATGAACAATGAAAGCACATTTATTGGGCCCAAGACAGCCAGATGATCACAGCCAGCAAATCCTCCAGGGTTCCCACATCAATGCAGCCAGATGAGGCAGAGATTTAACCAATATCCAACCTGAATCCCACAAAATGGCCGCTGGAACGCACCGCTCGGCGTGCGCTCCACTCACCGGAAGTGACGTCAGACGTACAGCAAATGGACCGGAAATGCGTCAACGCGTTTCGCCCCTCCCATCAGGCGTTCTCAAGACCATTTCCTGCATCACAAGCCTTAAATACCTCACAGATGACCCGCCCCTCCACTCTAATTTGCTCAGCTCTCCTCTCAAGGATTACTAAACACCGCCCATCCTCCCATTGACGTGGGAATCCTTCACAGATGAGGGAAACATCATGAAAACCACTTAGAGTATTTAATACTTCTTCCTAATCACCATATTTAAATCTCTCTACATGGCTCATTAATACACCTCTCTAAAAACGATCTTTAATAAACTAGATTCATACAAATTAAAATAAAAATATATATTAAAAATTATAGAAATTAAAAGGATATTAAAATAATATTAAATATAATTCAAATAAACATAATTATAAATTTTATATAAAAAGATACATTTTATTAATCACTATATATATACCAGACACCTTTTCTATATTCAATATATCAAATTTTAATCATCCCAATCCCTATATCACACATATAGAAACCACCAATATATAAATATAAATGGTGCAAACTTTTAATTGAACAACCTATTGATTAATCAAACCCATATCACATTTTTGACCCTTACGGATACAAAAACTTCTCCATTTTCACAATAATTATATAAACACCATTAAGGATCGTATACATATATATATACATGCATACCCTTGTATGGACAAATTAATCCATTACCAATTGGACAAAAAACAATTTATATCTATGTCTGAATTTAACCCTTTAGGAAACAGAGAACCCATTTGATAAATCCATTTTGTCTCATTCTGCGAAATACTCTTCGCCATATCCCCTCCCCTCCAATGGGCACAAATTCGATCTATACCACAAAATTTTAAACATGATGGATCCCTGTTGTGATGGATCCTAAAATGTTGAGAGAGACTATGGTACTTATAACCTTTTTTGATATTTCTAATATGTTCGCCTAGCCTCACTGATAACTTTCTAGTAGTTCTACCTACATACTGGAGGTTGCATGAGCATTCCAACAGATATGTCACAAAGGAACTGTCACATGATATGAATTTATTTATCTTATAGGAGGAACCATTAGACCAAGAATGGAAACTATTTAAATATCCCCTATTATCCCCCTTCATGGTCCTACATGCTATGCACCTTTTACACTTATAAAACCCCACCCTATCAAGAAAAGTAACCTTCTTTTTGGGTGTATCTGGAACATTTTTCACTAATTTCGTTCTTAATGAAGGGGGTTTTCTATAAATGAATGAAGGTCTTTTCGGTAATATTTGTTGCAATATATCATCCCTTTTTAAGATCGGCCAATATTTTCTTATTATACCTTCAATGATTTTATATTGATTTGAATAACCCGTAATAAAGGCAAGCTCACCTCTCTTATCCTCTTTTTTCTTCTTAATTAATAAATCTTCTCTCTTAATCCTATTAACCTTTTCAAATGTTCCTTCTAATACCTCCTTCATATAACCTTTCTCTCTAAATCTCTGCATCAAAATTTCTGCTTGCTCTTTAAAGATAGTATCATCATCACAATTACGTTTAAGTCAGATCAGCTGACTTTTAGGGATAGATTTTAGCCAATTTGTATGGTGACAACTGTGAATTGGAATATATTTACTGTGATTTATTTATTTATCTAATCTTGATTGGCGCAGGAATATTTTTTCTTTTAATAGTGAATGCAGGGTCCAGGGAGACCAGATATAGTGAATGCAGGGTCCGGGGAGACCAGATATAGTGAATGCAGGGTCCGGGGAGACCAGATATAGTGAATGCAGGGTCCTGGAGGACCAGATATAGTGAATGCAGGGTCCGGGGAGACCGGATATAGTGAATGCAGGGTCCGGGGAGACCAGATATAGTGAATGCAGGGTCCGGGGAGAACAGATATAGTGAAGGCAGGGTCCGGGGAAACCAGATATAGTGAATGCAGGGTCCTGGAGGACCAGATATAGTGAATGCAGGGTCCGGGGAGACCAGATATAGTGAATGCAGGGTCCGGGGAGACCAGATATAGTGAATGCAAGGTCTAGAAGAAGATACCATCTACAGATGCTCCATAAATTTTTCCCTCTACCCCTTTTCCTCTTTTTTTTCTATCTCTTCTTTTTCCCTACTCCCTGGGTATTGCTTCTTTTACATATAACATTTTTCTTTTGCCTTTGTTACCATGGAAAGTTTGCATACACTGTAGATCTGTGGACAGCGCAGTCCTATTGATATTTGTGATCTCCTTTTGATTAAATTAAATTAACCTCCTTGGCGGTATTCCTGACTGTAGCTCGGGGTAAAGTTTCAGTACCAAGAGCGGTAACCCCGAGCTACACTCAGGAATACCATGCGGCGTTGGTCAGGGAGTCCCTGCAGCACTTACCTTGTCCTTCGCTCCCGCGATGTGTCCCCTGCAGAGTCCCCGGCCATCTCCTCCGGCCGATGCCGGCATCCGGCTTCCGTGTTCCGGTCCCTGTGACGTCGGGACGTACGGGCGCCGGAACCGGCGGCAAATTTGAAATTTTTAAAAAATGTCATTTTTTTTAAAAATAATTATTATATAGTAAAACATTGCTGTTTCAAGCCATTTCACATACATTTTGTCCCTACTGCTTTGTCCTGCGCCCTGCCTGCGTTATTACTGTTCTTTCTGCCTGGAAACTTAGAAACGTCCATGGCGTCCAAAAAGCATCCCTTTATGTCAAGAGCGGTTTTAGACCAGCTAGAGAACAGCGATAGTAAATCAGAACCACTTGCAGAATTGAGTGATAATGATTCGTGGGGGAAATTCGTCATCAGACACTGAAAACGATTTTGCGACTTTGCTCAGCAATGTGCAAATTTGCCTCTGTATTTCAAATTTCAGTGTTTTTGGTTTGATTATATTATTGAATTAAATATATTATTATTATATTATTATTTATGATTATTTATTAAATTATAATTTATGATTTCGTGTTTCAAGTTTTATCATATCCGCAATGTTTACTAGACTCTTGTTTGGACAGATTTCAGTGAGTTATTCCTAAAAATTACAGCCTACAATAAAAAAAACGACATATTTCCATGCAAAAAAATGGTACCGCTTTCAGCACAAAAAATCGGAAATAATCATACCGCCAAGGAGGTTAACACACACTTTTTGATTTACATTATTCCTTCAATTTCTGTATGTGGATGATGGCACTGCAATTATTTTAATTAAAAAGAAAAAAATCTAAGAACCTTTTTCCTAATGGGTATACAGCTGTCATGTGATTCAGCTCTTTCCCAGCCCGTCTGCAGGGAAACAGTGGCAGGAGGAGATTCAAGACCTCTGCTATTGGTCAACTATTCAAAATAAAATCCAGAGTAAAAATAAATAATTCATATCAATAAACTGTTTTAAATAGTCATACAAATACATATTTGAAACAAAAAAAAACATGGTGTGGTTGGATTTCTACCAGTCACAGGTTGTGTCATGCCCTTCGGGTCTATGTTGAAGAATAACAGGGAGGTGAAGTCTCCATCAATCAAATGTAATATCCCACCCCCATTGTGGTTAGCTGGTTAGTGGGCATGGAGAAGGAGGGAGGGAGTGTGCTGTCATTTACCACTGTACAGGGGCGGACTTACAACTCATGGGGCCCCGGGCAATAGGGGATCATGGGGCCCCTGTGTCCTTGCCCAAACTCAAAAAAGCCTATGAAAAAGGTACCAGGGCATCTCATAGGGCCCCCTACTGACCCCAGGCCCTTGGGCAGTGCTCGAGTTTCCAAATGGTCAGTCCGCCCCTGCCACTGTATATATGCCAACATGTGTGACTCTATAGTCACATGGGATGATCAGATGTGATAGGGAGTAAATGCTCAGGAAAGAAATACAATTGAAATCTGAGCATGTGCAGTAGCCGCCAACTCTGTTCTGCAGAATCCCCAATTGTAGTGGGGAAATGGACTGGAGGGGGAGACAGAGAACAGCAGGATAAACCAGTTTTTTTGCAGAATGCAGAAAATGAATGCCATAGTAACTGCATATGAACAGCATGTAACGCAGCATTTATTAATAGTTTTTAATGATGTGGGTTTAGTGACACTATAATACCTGTCAGCAATTAATCTTGTGAGCTTGAATGTATCTCTTTGTACCAGAGGACTATGTTGTAAATTGATGGATACACTATATCTTTGCTTGTTCTTCAATAACATTCTTGAATGGAAATGTAAGCTGTGTAAGTACCTGAATATTACTTGGTATCAGCTTCTTCTAATTCCTGTAGAGCAGGGGTGTCAAAGTGTTGGCCCTCCAGCTGTTTCCAAACTACAAGTCCCATGAGGCATTGCAAGAATAACAGTTACAAGCATGACTCCCAAAGGCAGAGGCATGATGGGACTTGTAGTTTCACAACAGATGGAGGGCCACCAGTTTGACACCCCTGCTGTAGAGCAAAGGACTTGTGGTGGAAATACAGTGCTAAAAAAAATGAAAGGAACACTATGAAAACACATCAGAACTCAATGGGGAAAATTCTCATGCTGGATCTCTATACTGATATGTACTGGCTAATGTGTTAGGAATGTAAGGATGACCCATTGTTTGATGGAAATGATAATTATCAATCTACAGAGGACTAGATTCAAAGGCCCCCCCAAAAATCAAAGTGAAAAAATGATGCAGCAGGCTAGTCCATTTTGCTGAAATTTCATTGCAGCAACTTAAAATGGTCCTCAGTAGTTTGTATGGCCCCCATGTGCTTGTATGCATGTCTGATAATGTCAGGGCATGCTCCTAATGAGACGACGGCTGGTGTCATGGGGTATTTCCTCCTAGATCTGGACCAGGGCATCACTGAGCTCCTGGATAGTCTGAGGTGCAACCTGGTGGCGTCAGATGGACTGAAACATGATATCCCAGAGGTGTTCTATTGGATTTAGGTCAGGCGAGTGTGGGGGCCATTCAATGGTATCAATTTCTTCATCCTCCAGGAACTGCCTGCATACTCTCCCCACATGAGGCTGGGCATTGTTGTGCACCAGGAGGAACCCAGGACACTGTACCAGTGTAGGGTCTGACAATGGGTCCAAGGATTTCATCCCAATACCTAATGGCAGTCAGGGTGCCATTGTCTAGCCTGTAGAGGTCTGTGCGTCCCTCCATGTACTGTATATGCCTCTCAAGACCATCACTGACCCACCACCAAAACGGTCATGCTGCACAATGTTACAGGGAGCATAACATTCTTCCACGGCGACCATTTCACATCGGTCACATGTGCTCAGGGTGAACCTGCTCTCATCTGTGAAAAGCACAGGGCGCCAGTTACAGACCTGCCAAGTCTGGTGTTCAATGGCAAATGCTAATGCAATCGAGCTCTATGGTGCTGGGCAGTGAGCACAGGGCCCAATAGAGGATGTCGGGCCCTCAGGCCGCCCTCATGAAGTCTGTTTCTGAGTGTTTGGTCAGAGACATTCACAACAGTGGCCTGCTGGAGGTCATTTTGTAGGGCTCTGGCAGTGCTCATCCTGTTCCTCCTTGCACAAAAGAGCAGATACCGGACCTGCTGATGAGTTAAGGACCTTCTACATCCCTGTCCAGCTCTCCTAGAGTAACTGTCTGTCTCCTGGAATCTCCTCCATGCTCTTGAGACTGTGCTGGGAGACACAGCAAACCTTCTGGCAATGGCAAGTATTGATGTGCAATCCTGGAGGAGTTGGACTGCCAGTGCAACCTCTGTAGGGTCCAGGTATGGCCTCATGCTACCAGTAGTGACACTGACCCTAGCCAAATGCAAGACTAGTGAAAAACAGTCAGAAAATATGAGCAGGGAAAAAAATGTCCTGTAAAACCATTCCTGTTTTGGGGGTCATCCTTTTGTTACCCATTTAGTGCACCTGTTGTTAATTTAATTAACACCAAAGCAGCTGAAAATGATTAACAACCCCCTCTGCTACTTCACTGACTGGATCAACATCCCAGGAGTTTCATTGACTTGATGCTATACTCTGATTAAACAGTGTTTCCTTAATTTTTTTGAGCAGCTATAAGCACATGACAATTAGTTGATTATTCTGATAGGGGGAGAGAAGAGAGTGACAGAGAGATGAGCTCATCAGTCTGCTGCTTCTCCTTTCAGTGCCTAATCACAGGTTAATGGTGGGACAGAGACCTGTAAATCTGGTCTCACTCACCAGCAGAGAGGGTTGTGCTGTGTGGCAGTGCTATAAATCTCAAAACTGGATGGACAGAAGTACAAATCCTTACATTGTTAGCCCCTTGAGGGCAGAGACTGATGTAAAGGTATAATATGTAGAGTGCTGCATAGGTTGTTGGTGCTATTTAAATACCTGTAATAACATAATAAATTAATAAATGAAAATATTAATTTCCCATTTCTATGCAATTTGATTAAATAATGCATAGTTAATAAATAATAACTAACACAACATAAATGGTTTTTGTAGTCATTTAATATTTGTTTTTCTTTTCTTTTTTTTTTTTAATGAAGCTAAAGTTTCACTCCAATAAAGAAATGAGGAAGGGCAATAAAGTCTGAAAGTTTTATGTTAACTGTCAAAGTCAGTAATACGAAAATCAGAACACATAGATCTCATAGTGCTAAGTGTTCTGTTTATCCCAAATTACTAAATCGCTCCAAATGTTGCTCCAACCTTTTTATGGTTAAATTGTATATACAGGATTAAAGCAGCTATGGCCGTGTCTGGGCTAGCCAGCAATAGATCAAACAACGATGAGGCTTCGGTAACAGGATTAGGGATTAACAATCGCAGGAGCTTCTCGGTCTGGATTGCCGAAGGTTAATAAAGTTATAATGTTAATGTTTACAGTTTATAATCCACTCCGAGACATTTGAGAAGAAGGGAAGCTGAGGATATTCCATTTCCCAAAAATCAATTTCCGCGTTTGGTAAAGGTTGATAAAAGGTTGGTATAGGCTAACGTTTAATTCCATCCAAAATAATGTATTATTAATGATTCAATAGATCAAGGGGTGGTAATTAAAAAAAACAAACAAAAACCAGCCGTATTAGCTAGAAGGCTGGTGTAAATGTCGCTGTGCATTTTAGAATATGACCGAAAGTGCAGGCGGATTGTGTGGATGCCAAAATAAGGAGATATTGTTTGAATTCTAGAAGCAAAAAAATCTTTAATAACTTTGGGAATTGACTACGGACTACCCAAGAGTGTCACAGTTACTATCAAAGATCCGAAGGCTGGGTACCAGGGTTCTTTATATTTACCCTTCCGTCGGCCTGGGTGCCTAGGAAACATTGTTTTTTTTTAACCTAGCTACCTACATAATGTATATTTCCAGCAGAAACGAGGGTGGGCTTTAATGTCCACATGTGTCACATATGTGTCAATGGGTGGCAGAGGTTTCTGTGCAAAGAGTGGACACATTGCAAGGGCTAATAATGCAAGATATAATGAGCGCTCTTTGATAAACAGCGGCTGAGACACTTAAGGTAACCACAGTGACCTTTGTAGTAACAGTAGGTATGATAAAGTGCAGTGCTCAATAAATAATGAAGTAGGAAGCTCCTGTAAAAATATGTAAATCAATAGAGTTCAACAGTTGGCACCAGCTGTAGTTTCCTATGAAGCAGTTATCCCAATGGAATTGTGACTGAAATCAAAATAGCAGAAGTGCACACTCACCAGAAGCGCATGGATAATGTGCATGTAGGAATAATAATCCTAGGTAGTAATCTGTAGTCAGCAGGTGGTGGGCATCCTTCTGAGATCTGGTCAGTCAGCCTAGATTAGGTATGAGATACTGCTGGGTCCAGAGGTCCCCTTAAGGGTGGATGGGCGCTCAGCCTGCATACAGGGCTCCCTCCTCTGGATACTGGATGACATAGGACTTTGTTCTGTAGATGCAATAGCTTCACATAGGAGCCCAAACACAGGTGCCAGAATAGTGTAGTATTTCTCAAATAAAGTTTTATTGTATATCAGAAAAATTCAGGGCAGTAAGCATATTAAAACGAGTATAAATGAAAATCCAAATAAAAGTGCAACACTGACCCTTTAAAAGATGGCCGCCGGGCCTCCTCGTGGCTCCGGCGGCAAAATGACATTTTGTGCTAAGGCACATCATCAGAGGGGAGGCTGGACATTGCAAGGGCTACCATTAGAAACTATGAGCCCCACACAGCCAACCAGACAGGGCCCCCTCCCCCCAAAAAAAGCAAAACAGTTTACTATGCTTCAGTTATGAATGAACACCGATACTGATACTGATCACTCATTGTGTTCATTCAGGAAAGGAAGGGGCTGGTAAATGTGACATTTTTACTGGACCCTTCCCCCACTCTCCATCCGGAATTTTTCTATTGTATGCTTGCAGCTGCTGGTGGGAAGAAAAGGAGAGAAGCCAGCAGCACTGTCAGTGTAGGGGCACACAGGGGGGCCTGGGAAGCAGGGGGAAATGTATGGTGCACAGGGAGGGTGATGGCTGTGGTTGGGGGACAGATACTGGAACCGATCCCCTGTATGGCTCTCTGCAGCAGCTGAAAGCCAGCGGGAAGGAGTGGAAAAAGAAGCCAGCTTTCAGCTGCTGCAGAGAGAGCCATACAGGGGATCGGTTCCAGTAATTGCCCCCCTACCATCACCCTCCCTGCCCACATCTGATTCACCCAGCTGCCTGGGCCCCGTACAGGAGGACTGGTGGTACTCCCTTATCCACGGCCCTCACTGCTCACTCCTAGCACAGAGACCGAACTGCTAAAGACAGCTTTTGGTCTGTAATAATAATCGGGGACCAGCAGGACTAGTTCCTGATCATGTGACCAATGTATTTTAGCTAAATCACAGTGGTCATATGACCAGACATACCTCCACCCCCAAGCATACAAGCCCAGTTGAAAGGGACACTGGGTTGAGTGTGAAGAGGGTAATAAAGAACCTTTCCAATGGTGTGGGTGTTTTTCTTTATTATTTCATTGTTTGTGGATGAATAACAAGGGATAATATGTAGCCATGAATTATTCACCTGGAGGAGGCTGGATATCTGGGTGCCACCTTATTCTAAAGGGTGTTTATAGGATTCTTTTGGAGGACAAAGAGTGAGGATGAGGCCGTTGTCCCCATCAATAGAGGGACAAGGTGTTGTGCAAGAGGCAGGCTTTGCTGAACACCTGTAAGGTACCCTCCCAATGTGGAGGGCATATGACCTAGTATGGTTCAGGAGCAGGGGGCACACATTCACTACCTCCCCTTTCCTGGCCACCTAGGATGAGAGAATTTTTAAGGGAACCCCACTGTTTTGTTTCTTAAAGGGACAAGACACTTTTTACAACAATGTTTACTGCCCCTAAAAAAAAATAGAGCCTGGCACAGCACAACAAAGTATTCAGGCTCTATATTACTTGTTATTTTTTTTAAACCCTGCAAGACTTTCAAAAAACATTTGCATCCAAATTGAAGCAGTCACTTCTTTTCAGAAAACAAAAAGTCCGCATGCTCTCCCTTCTAAATGTTAGGTATGAGGGAACCCAAAATTTTGTTGTGTATACATTGTAAAGGGGAAAAAATATTAGCTATACTAAAAAAGTTAACCAATCCTGAGTTTTTGCTTTTGCATAATTCAGACTTAATATTGGGTTGAGACTGTTTGAAATTTAAATGTGTTTTCGACAATCTAAGTACATCTAATTAGAACAGATTGTTTAATTGTATATTTTCAATATACCAACAAAAAATACAGCTCTAAACAGAAAATACATTTATTGGTTACATAGGTGCATAGGCAGCAAAATAGTATGTAGCCAACATCTCTGGGACCTCAAACCCCCCACAATCTGGCCACTCATGAGTAGAGTAAATTTTTTCTGTATTCCTGCCTCTACAGGTTTCAGCAATTTAAAGATAAATCAATGAACATTTAGAATAAAAAAAATGTATACACAAATGTATATTTTTATTTTGTAAATAATTAGTTAACACAGAGTTTAGCCATCATGCATTTTCCAAAGAGAAAGTCTAGCAGAAGGGGATTGCTTTAAGGTTTTTTGTCTCTGATTTAACCAGAGTATAAGGGAGAGGGAGGAGTCACTACTTTGGCTTGTTCAGCTGTATAAGTAAATTTTACCTTGAGCTATTGAACTATGTAAACATCGAGATTTAATTAGTAAAAGTAGGTAAGACAAGCCTGGCAAACATGAAAAGAGCACAAAGCTCCATCTGCTAGTTACAAATTATATATACTGTATATATATATATATATATATATATATACACACACACACACACACTATATTGCCAAAAGTATTGGGACATCCCTCCAAATCACTGGATTAAGGTGTTCCAATCACCTCCATGGCCACAGGTGTATAAGATCAAGCACCTAGGCATGCAGACTGCTTCTACAAACATTTGTGAAAAAATGGGTTCCTCTCAGGAGCTTAGTGAATTCAGGCATGGTACCATCATAGGTTGCCACCTGTGCAATGACTCCATTCGTGAAAGGTTCTAAATGGAATTGGAAGCAACTGGCAACAACAGCAACTCAGCCACCAAATGGTAGGCCGCGTAAAATGACAGAGTGGGGTCAGCGCATGCTGAAGTCAGAAGTCACCAACTGTCTGCAGAGTCAATAGCTAAAGACCTCCAAACTTCCTTTGGCCTTCAGATTAGTACAATAACAGTGCATAGAGAGCTTCATGGAATGGGTTTCCATGGCCGAGAAGCTGCATCTAAGCCTTACATCACCAAGTGCAATGCAAAGCGTCGGATGCCGTGGTGTAAAGCACGCCGCCACTGGACTCTAGAGCAGTGGAGGTGTGTTCTCTGGAGTGAGCAATCATGCTTCTCTGTCTGGCAACCCTATGTATGTGTCTGGGTTTGGCAGTTGCCAAGAGAACAGTACGGACCTCAACCCGATAAAATACCTTTGGGATGAATTAGAGCGGAGACTGTGAGCCAGGCCTTCCCGTCTGACATCAGTGCCTGACCTCACAAGTGCGCCTCTGGAAGAATGGTCAAACATTCCCATAGACACCCTCCTAAACCCTTCCCAGAAGAGTTGAAGCTGATCTTACAAAAATCTAGGGTACGTGAAAAGACAGAGAGAAGCCACGCACCCAGAGACTGACAGAGGAGCAGTTACAGGGACCTGACATTTCTTCGTCCAGAGTTGAAGCCGTTATAGCTGTAAAGGGTGGGCCAACCCAATATAGAACCCTACGGACTAAGACTGGAATGCCATTAAAGTTCATGTGGGTGTAAAGGCAGGCGGCAATATAATGTGTATAATATTATATACTCACCTAACTAAACAACATGTTTTACCATTTATATTTTTTAATATAAAAACCTCCAGAAAAAAATTATACAAAATCACAATGCATTTCCTGTAACGTGGTATACACGTGTTTTTGATTTTATTTTGCAGCATTTTCAGTCTTACACTTATTTTAATCGTCACTTTCAAAAGCGACTGTTACATATTTCTTGACATCTCTGTTGAATAATAGTTCTCAGCATGACACATACCTGGAAAGGGCCTTTGAAAACCAATGGTGTAAGAGGTTGGAAAACAAAATAACTTAGAACCCATCTCCACTCTTTGGCTTTAAACACTAATGAGGCTTATCCTGTAACTGAATTTATATCAGTAGTTGTTTATCATGGTTGCTATATATCTATAAATCTTGATGTACACTGCCACTAGGCAGCCACTACAGGGGAATGCTAAAATCTCTATATGAAATACAATCATAATGCACTTGCCATTAGTAAAAATTTACATTCATGCAAATATTCCAATCAAATCTTAAAATGTTCAAGTTCTAAAAATACAGTCTGGTTTCCAGTTACATTTTCTTCATAAAGTTACATCCTTAACAAAACGTGTTTGATTTCTTATAATGAAAATGCTTGATTCTTTTTGTCCTTCATTTCCTTTGATAAAGTATGGCATAATCTCCAAAATAATCTGACTATAATAAATATTCCATCAGTCTTTCAACTCTGGTTTTTTTTTGTCCTTCATAAATCTGAGAACTTTCAAAACTTAAGAATTGGTTATATAATTGCTTCATTTGTTTGGGGTCCCTGATGTCCTTTATAACGACATAAGAAGATTAAGAGAAAAACTCCATAAAGAAAGAAGTTACCGACAACTAATGAAAGATTTAATTGACATAGTAAAATAAGAGCACAATGAGATATTAGACAATGTTTGCTGTAATTACAGTTGTTGTTAATTTCTGGTGTTAGCTTTTGAATTGCATTATATTACTGTGTAATTAAAACCTGCAAAAAAAAGGAAAGAAGCAAAAAATGTTGGTAAGTTAGTAAAATTATTTTATTACTTCAATAAAATGATAGGTGAAACAACGATATAGATAGATAGATAGATAGATAGTAGAGTTTTCCCCCAAATTCTGATGATTCATGAGATTCCTACTGAATGTCATTAACTAGAATGTCATGAGCCAAATTAGAATTTCAGTGGGGTTTTTTTGTAGTTTAAATTCCCAAAGGCTTCTCGGAGAAATACTACCAGCATCCCTGCTAGAATTTTTAAAGGAAGTGGCTTAGTATCAGGACCCAGATCTGAATCTGCAGTCTCTGCTGTATCTGGCAGTGTTTCTTCTTGCTGAGCCACCTAAGATGCAGGACAGCTCCCTGGACAATTCCTTGGACCTTGTTTCTAGTGAACTTTGAACTTTATGCTCCTCCCATGAACTTCTTATTTTAGCAATGATTTTGCACTGTTTGCCAGACTATTGTGCTTTCTCCAGCCAATATCTTGCTGTTGTCACTCCTGCTGCCATCTGTATCTTCACTGCCACTCCTTATTGACCTTTGGCTTGTTCCTCAACTATGCATCCTCTTGATCCCAACCTGCAACCACTTATTACCGTCCTTTGGATTGTTTTACTGACTACTCTTCTGCTTGATCCCTTCCTGGTATATCTGCTTCTGCTACTGGACACCGGCTTGTTCACCTCTTGGTGGGGCAATCCTGAGGACCGTGATCTGGTACTAAGATTCCAGTTAGTGCTAGACTGCACAATTCGGTGACCAGGGTAACCTGCTTGCACACTTATCCTGCTGGTCAGTGGGAGCCTCTCTATTGCTATAGCTACTGGTCATTGGGCCTGACCCTTGACCATGACACTAAGGCTGTTTATTGGCCCCATCATCTCATCAAGTAGGACTGCCAGGAGCTTTCCTACCTATTCTAAATAATGTTGCATCATTCAATACTCTGTGATACACACTTTTTGAAGCCCAGATCAGATTGATCCATGGCTTTGATTGCAATGGGACTTCCAGGTAAAAAAAATACTCAATTCAGTAGTTTGAGAATTTTAAAAAAGTTTTACCGATGCCACAACTGATTGAAGTTTTGTGCCTTAAAAGATGCAACAAGTCAGATAGATACGCTTTTTTAGGTTGGAAGACATCCAATATCATTTAACTTTCACCTCCCCAGTCTGACTGTCTCTAGCCCACCCCTTTCAGTCATAATGTTGCATCATTCAATACTCTGTGATGCACACTTTTTGAAGCCCAGATCAGATTGATCCATGGCATTGATTACAATGGACTTACAGGTAAAAAATTACTCAATTCAGTAGTTTGAGAATTTTAAAAAAGTTTGACCGAGCCACAACTGATTGAAGTTTTGTGCCTTAAAAGATGCAACAAGTCAGATAGATATGCTTTTTTAGGTTGGAAGACATCCAATATCATCTAACTTTCACCTCCCCAGTCTGACTGTCTCTAGCTCAGCCCTTTCAGTCATTGGATTTCAGTTATTTTAATCATGGAGGTGCAGCATCTCATGTGGGCATTACCTAGGGAGATCTGCATGCAAACATAGTCTGCCTAGGAACACCCATTCCTCCAGACTGACACCCACTGCCAAGACATTTTGGTATTTGCCCACCTCCTCCCAGGAGCCAGCCACTGCCTGCATCAGAGCTAGGGGCTCTTAAGAGGAGTACTGAGGCAGGGCGATGTGATCTTTTTAGAAATGTATGTACAGCACCCTGCCAGTCCCTCCCATCAGCCATGATCTGCTTGCATTGCATACAGAAGTACAGACAGGGCCGGGACGGGTGGAGGTGGGCAGAAGGGACATGTGCCCTAGGCACCATGGTTTGATTTTTAGGGGAGCACACTGAGAGCTCCAGCAGATCCCTTCTCCCTGCCTTCCAATGACAGAAGTGACTGCTTTATAAATATGCCCCTTTCATTGACGTGACAAACTTTTGCATGGAATATATCTTCCCAGGTTCGCTGCACTGGAAGATTCTTTTACGCTGTGATGTTGCACTTCTAAAGGAGTGTTGAGGGCTCTTATTCAAGATTAGACAAAAGCAGAACCTATATCGATAGAGCAGAAGTAAGTAAACCATGCTCTCTTTGCTGTGTGTATAACTGACCCAGAGGGTTTTTTTTATGTTATTTTATTTTCCTGACAATACTTGAGTTTAACTTAAAAATATCTAAAAAGCCGTTTCAATGAAAGATCATGCTTGTAAATCTTGTATATAGCACTGCCACCTTTTGGCAAATAATAAAATGTCTGGTCTGTATACCACATGTAAGCTTGATTTTAAATATCAAAGCTTGCTAAAGTAACAGTTTTGTGACTAAGTATATATCATGGCTCAGTAGGCTAACACATGTAAATTCTGAGTTGCCCTATATAAAAGACCACGTAATGGTACACAGATATGTGTGTAATAGTTTTGCTTTATCTCCATATCTCAGTTAAAGTTTTTATTGTGGAAAGAGACATTTTCCTGCAAACAGATGACCTCTTGACCAGCAGATTGATGATAGACATCACACTCAACTGGTGGAAATTTGAGTTGAGAGAATTGATCTTCCAGGTTTAACACTTGACTGGACTTACACTATTCTGTATGACCAAAAGCTTGTAAATACCTGACCATCACACACACTGTATGTCCAAAAGTATGCAGTCACCCCTCCAAATGATTGGGTTCAAGTGTTTTGAGTGAAGGATACTGTTAATGTTAAAGTATGCAAAGTCATTTTAAACAACTGGATGCTTCCAACCTTGTGATAACAGTTTGGTTCTTTTCCAGTGTGATTGTGCCCCTGTGTACAAAGCCAACTCAATAAAGTCAAGTTTGATGAGTTTGTTGATGAAAAATGTGAATGTCCCACACAGAGACCTGACCTCAACCCCATTGAACACCTTTGGGATGAACTGGAACTCTGATTGCAAGCCAGGTCTTCTCATTCAACATTGGTGCATAACTCCACAAATGTTCTTCTGGCTGAATGGGCACAAATTCCCACATACTCTTATGGAAATCCTTACAAAAGAGTGAAAGCTCAGTTTGAATACATCAGAATACTTGAAGAGGTCATGCTGCCTTATGTTGAAGAGGAAATGCCCTTGAAATGGGTGTTCCAACAAGAAAACGACCCCAAACACACCCGTAAACGTGCAACATCTTGGTTCCAGACCAACAAGATTGACGTTATGGAGTGGCCAGCCCAATCCCTGGATCTTAATCCAATAGAAAACTTGTGGGGTGACATCAAAAATTCTGTTTCTGAGGCAAAACCAAAAAATAGAGAAGAACTGTGGAATGTAGTCCAATCATCCTGGGCTGGAATACCTGTTCACAGGTGCCAGAAGTTGGGTGACTCCATGCAACACAGATGTACAGCAGTTCTCAGAAACAGTGCGACTACAACCAAATATTCATTAAGTGATTCAAAGGAAAGCAAAATCTTCAAACATTTTTCAGTTTATATAGTGAATGTTTGAGTTTGTAAAGAAGAATACAAACACTGCTATTTTTTTGAACAGTCTAATATTCACTTTTCTTCAATTTTTTTAGAGGAACAACACAAATTTGATCTATTTTTCTTCATGTTTTGATTTGGAATAGAATGTGTAGTTTTCCCAATGCATTTGTGTATGGAAATAAAAGCTATTTGAAGGATTTTGAGCTTTATTCACTTTTTTCAACATACTGCTATTATTTTGAACACAACTGTAAGTGTAATGGGGAGGTATCTACAAACACTATAAGGCATAGCTATAACTAACCAACCAAAATTCTATCTTTATTCCTCCCAAGACCTCCTGCTCTGTAGCTCCCTTATCACATCCTCCCATGCTCACCTCGAGGACTTTTCCAGAGCCTCTCTCTCTCCCATTCTCTGGTGTTTTTTTACACCAATCTGTCAAACCATCTCCTAATCTAATCATCTTTAGATGATCCCTGAAAACCCTTCTCTTTAAAGTGGTAGTAAAGTCTGTTTTTTTACTTGTACCTAAAGGTAAGCCTATAATAACGCTTACCTGTAGGTACTGTAAATATCTCCTAAACATGCACCATTTAGGAGATATTTACCTGTGTAGTAGCATTGGCACATGCTCTCTGAAGGAACAGCATGCCTGTGCCGTTCCTTCAGAGCTGTTTGCTGTAAAAAGTGACTCCCGCTCACATGCACGGAAGTGATGTCATTGCAACTTGTCCATTCAAACTGCTGGAGCCCACAAACCCAGAAGAAGGACTGAGTGAAGATGAAAGCCCTGTCATCAGTGACAGTAGGCTGATGAAGGTCTTCGTTTTAAAAAAAGTTTCACATAATGTGCTAACATGAGATGCATACTAGTACATGATGCCTTTGTCTTGCAGGGGAAAACTTTTTTGCTTTCTAGAGTTTTCTACCGCTTTAAAGAAGCCTATCCCACTTCTAACAAATACATTCTGTTTTACTTTCTCCATCAACTCATCCTCCACAGTTATTACCTTTTGTATCACTTGACCCTTCCTGTTAGACTGCAAACTGTAATGAGTAGAGCCCTCTGTTTCCTCTTATACTGAATTGTATTGTACCTAATGTCTAAGACTAATGTCTGCCTTGTTTTGTAAAGCGCTGCACAAACTGTTGATGCTATATAAATCCTGTATGGAAGGAAGGTAGGAAGGAAGGAAGGATGGAAGGATGGAAGGAAGGCAGTCACTAAAAGGATATGGGTGTCCTGATAGACCATAGATGTAACAGCATGGAATGCCAAGCTACAGCACCCAGAGTGAACAATATATTTTCTTGCTTAAAAAAAGGCATAGGATCCAGAGAGAGAAATCATCATCTTGAATTTGCAGTTGGGCTCCAATTCACGAAAACGATATTGCAGAAATGAAGAGAGAGTGGACAAGGGCAACAGAACTAATAAGAGGGAAGAAAGAAAGAAAGAAAGAAAGAAAGAGAAAGAAAGAAAGAAAGAAAGAAAGAAAGAAAGAAAGAAAGAAAGAAAGAAAGAAAGAAAGAAAGAAAAAAAAAGGAAGAAAGAAAGAAACAATAGAAAAAAGAGTGAAAAGTGAAAAAGACAAACGGATTGAAGGAGAAAGGGAGATGGAGAGAGAAATGTTTTTTTTACACCGGCAGACATTTACTTGGAAGGCACCTCGATCACTTGAACTTTCTAAATACAGTGTTTGATTTTTGTTGTCAGAACAGGTGATATTATCTAAAATTACTCTTGATGCTTTTTGTAAAGTGGGCAATAGATGTAAGGTAAATATTTTTCCTCTTACAAATGTTTGTCTACCACTCTTGGTAAAAGAAAAGTAAAAAATAGGGAAGGCTTGATATTTGTAATGTCTCACTCAGCCTCCTCTGGTGCATTATTTATTGTACTATTTCAGTCTCTGTTGAAGCAGAGAAATGTGTTTTCATAGAATGTCCATGCTAACAAAAACATCCACTGTGAATTAAAGATGAAATAATCCTCATAAAAACAACTCCTCCAAAAAAAACAAAAAACAACGCACTCCATGCTTTAACACCAGTGCCCAAATCAAAGGCTCACTGAAATGGTATAACCCTCACAATGAGATTCCATATAGCGCTTGAAAGTGATTAGCTCAGATCCTGGATACACGATGTCGCCACTTCACTCCACTATACATAGACAGCCATGATAAAATGGTGCTGAGGCACCCTGGGTGAGAAACACTGCATTAAGTACTTCAGCTTTTTTCACATGGGCTATGGACTCAGGTGTCCTATAATTCAATATTCAGGAGGTGGCAGTATCACCACTTAAACACCTGCAAACCACCTTTTTGCCATCTCTGAAAAGCAATCCCCCAATGATCACTGTGAAGAGTGATCAGTGGGGGATTGCTTTTCAGAGATGGCTAAAAGGTGGTTTGCAGGTGTTTAAGTGGTGATACTGCCACCTCCTGAATATTGAATTATAGGACACCTGCTCCACAGTTAACACTCCTCATATAGAAGATAACTAAAACAGCTACCACAAATTTTACAACATACTAATCAGAATAAATCAGAGTTGGCAGCGCTACATAATGTTATAACACAACCAGGTATTACATTCCATAAATAGGCCAATACAATCTAAATTCATGAATTAGTTTGACAACTTTGTGCAAATTCCTTGAAAATCTTCATAAATAAAGTGCAATGTGCAAAGCAAAAAATGTCTCTTTGTTCTGTGTATAAGGTGAATCTTCCAACAGACATGCAAAAAAAACCCTTTATGTGCATGAAGACTTTGTCATGGACGAAACATGTTGGGGCATGGTTTAGTGACATCATCTCACAGTGGAAGGCATGCCAGCTCCCAATAGAATGAAGTGGAGCTGCGGTGCTCCCCTTAGAGGAGAAAGCTATATCACGTATGCTGGTCTGTGTATGGCACTTTGAAAAGTGCGGGCACTTTTTTTCACTTGTTTATTCATTTTAAAATAAAGTTTTATGGTTTTATGCAATTATCCTGCACATATCCTGATCCTGTTTAGTGGTGTGGTGTGGAGGAAGGTTATATGGATATTGGCATCCCATGATATATTTAAAGCACTCTTAGACCTTTTTACTTTAAAGGCCCCACATTTCTGTTGAGTCATTCCAATCTGTGTGAGCACTGGAGGCACTTTTTTTTCTCTGAAGAACCAGTTTGAAGAGGAGCACTTAAAATTTTGGAAATGGACTCTTGTGGAGAGCGGGGAGAACTTTGTTTGGAACACAATAACCTACTATCTTTAACCTCCCTGGCGGTATTCCCGAGTGTAGCTCGGGGTAACATTTCAGTACCAAAAGCGGTAACCCCGAGCTACACTCGGGAATACCATGCGGCGCTGCTCAGGCATGTGTTCTTCACTTACCTTACCCTGGGCTCCCACGATGTGTCCCCTGCAGCATCCCCGGCCATCTCCTCCGGCCGATGCCTTCTGTGTCCTGTCCCTGTGACGTCGGGACGTACGGGCGCCGCCGCCGCCGGCGGCGGGAAATTTAAAAATTTTAAAAAATGTCATTTTTTTTTTTTTTCATTTTACACAGTAAAACATTGCTGTTTCAACCTATTTCACATACATTTTGTCCCTAGTGCTTTGTCCTGTGCCCTGCCTGCATTTTGTCTGTTCTTTCTGCCTGGAAACTGAGAAATGTCCATGGTGTCCAAAAAGTGTCCCTTTAGGTCAAAAGCGGTTTTAGACCGGCTAGAGAACAGCGATAGTAAATCAGAACCACTTACAGAATTGAGTGATAATGATTCGTGGGGGAAATTCGTCATCAGAAACTGAAAACGATTTTGCGACTGAGCTCAGCAATGTGCGAACTTGGCGCTCTATTTCACATTTCAGTGTTTTTGGTTTGATTATATTATTGAATTAAATTTTTTATTATTTTTATGATTATTTATTAAATTATAATTTATGATTTTGTGTTTCAAATTTTATCATACCCGGGATGTTTACTAGACTCTTGTTCGGACATATTTCAGTGAGTTTTTCCTAAAAATTACAGCCTACAATAAAAAAAATACATATTTCCATGCAAAAAAATGGTACCGCTTTCAGCACCAAAAATCTGAAATAATCATACCGCCAGGGAGGTTAAGCCTCCTGGATGTCCATTTTTTTAATCCACTAGAGATTTTACATTCAAATATCACGCTGTAAATGCGCACCAAGCATTTGTCATGGAGTTGCAGCGCAGTCCCATTGACATCAATGGTTTTGTTTGGCAAGCAGAGTTCCTGGCAAACATGGCATTGTGAATTCAAATTGTTGAGCTGAGCTACAGTGCTCAATGCAGGTACAATGCAAGATACTATTGTTTTAAATGTATTATTATTATAGGCAGAGCTTTTGTACTCAGAGAACAGGTTCCTCGTTCCAAGTCCCTCCTTGTTTCCGCCCCCTACCCACCTATGAGCACCATCCTTTGGTTCCAGCGCCTACCCACCTACCATTATCACCCCTTTTAGTGAATACAGAACCAAGTCATTTTTGTGGTGTTAAGTAATTTATATGGAATTTGCTAATGATAACATAAGAAGCAGTAAAATAGATCCCCTACTGCCAGCAACAAAAGCACCCACAGCAACAATAGACCCACTGCAGCAACAGTAGACCCCCGCCAGCAATAATAGATCTCCCAGCAGCCAGCAACAATAGACCCCTCCCTTAACAGTAGATCCCTCCCAGCAAAAATTGCCCCCCTCCCTCATCATGAGATCCCCCTCACACTCAGCAACAATAGACCCACCAGCTGCCCTTGCCATTTCATACATTCAGTGCTGGAGGTGCCGGAACTGCATTCCCGCTGAAAAAAAGCCATGATTACAGGTACTTAAACAACACTTAAAATTTATGCAGCGCTTTTACATAAATATATTGTATTTTCACATCAGTTCCTAACCCTCAAGGAGCTTACAATCTAAGGTTTCTAACTCACATTTATACATACAATAGTAGGGTCAATTACCTACCAGCATGTCATTGGAGTGTGGGAGGAGACCCACACAAGTGCAGGGACAATGAGAAAACTCCAGGTAGGCAGTGCCATGGTTGGGACCAGGGGCAGACTGACAAATCATGGGGCCCCCGGGCAATAGGGGATCATGGGGCCCCTGTGTGCTTGCCCAAACTCAAAAAAGCCTATGAAAAAGGTACCAGGGGCATCTCATGGGGCCCCCTACTGACCCCGCTACTGACTGGCAGTGTTTCCAAATGGTCAGTCTGCCCCTGGTTGGGACTCAAACCAATGATCCTAGTGCTGATATGCAAAAGCGCTGACTACTTAGCCACAGAGATGCTTGGAAATGGTACCGCTTCACACCAGTAGCCTGAAGACAGGTTGCATTTTATTGCAATGCCTTGGAAGGATAGCTACAGTGCCCATTGGATGGATAGAAATAACAAAAATGTATTACCCATTACATTTAAAACCCACTACAATGTTGGCTAAAAACATATTGCAATGCAAAGCAGCAAATTGTAAAATTGTATGGCATGAACAAACCATGTGCTTGTACTTTATTTGCCCTGTTTTTATATGCTATATGTTTTCCACTGAATCTGATTTACTAAACATCATATGCAACCTTTTCAGTACGTGAAGTGGTGATGAGTGGCTATTAGTCGGACGGCAAATAACTGGCTCAGCTAAGCTGGATTTGCCTCCATGCTGGACAGCCAAAGCACTCGTGATATGTCAGTTGTGGTTTGACAGGCACCACTTATATATGTGATAGCACTCTGGTGTATGAGTGTGATATTTACATTTTTTACAGGGATTATTTGTGTTGACACCAGGTTATTCATTCATCATTGATTATATCACCAGTTGAACATCTAGGGAGCTTCTTACAATACGTTTTCTCACACACAGTTGACAATAGCCTTCTCTTGCAAACAATGCACCGAAATAATGAACTGACATGTATGAGTCACTTGTTCAGCAGCCACTGGCTAGCAGTAATCAATATTTGCAGCAGCCCCTGCATGTTTAAAAAATGTTTTATGACTTTTCAGGTTTTATTTGTATTTTTTGGCCATACAACAGGTATATTGTGTATGACGGGTAATTCATTTATTATTTTATTAGCATGAAATGATAAGTAAATGTTATGGAATATTGACAGAATATAATTACAGAAATGAGATATAGAATTTGTATATGATCCAAGCAGCCAAACAATAATCTATGCTGTTCTTATTTAGTTTTTTGTTTAACTTTAATTTTTCTTTCTAACAACCTTGGTATTCCATAGTAAATGTATATATTACAGGTACTCATATAGCACCATACATTTATGCAGTGCTTGACATATACAGTATAAATATATATATATATATATATATATATATATATTGTGCATTCACATCAGTCCCCAACCCTACAGGAGCGTACAAATTTAAGGTCCCTAGTTCACATTTATACACGGGACGATTCAGACAAGAGCCAATTAACCTACCAGCATGTCTTTGGAGTGTGGAAGGAAACCGGATTACCCAGAGAAAAGCTATGTAGGCACAGGGAGAACACACAAACTCCAGGCAGTTGGAGCTGTGGATGCGATTCAAGCCAACGACCTGAGTACTGCCAGGCAGAAGTACTAACCATTTAGTCATTGGCTCTACTGTATATAGCACCCTCATAGTATAGGATGATAGGTAAATGTATTTTTTTGGCTTGCTCTGTAATCAGAGGAGCAGTGATCATTTGCCTTGGTACAATCATGGGTTCAGATGGCCAGGTGTTTGGTTGTTTCCCCCTGCCTCTGTACTGAATGTTGGAATTCTCTATCAAGGGATTGAGTTTGAGGAGGTGGCTGCTCTAGGACTTGTGAGTAGAGACCCTGAGTGGCTCCCTGCAACAGAGTAATCATGAGACATGTCTCATCATCCCCAGCTAGGAGACTTAAATTATTCAAGAGACATACCTCAAGGTCCCCAGCTATGAGACTTTAAATATTCAAGAGGCATACCTCAAGGTCCCCAGCTATGAGATTTTAACTATTCAATAGACATACGTCATGGTCCCCAGCTGTGAGACTTTAACTTTTCTGAAGCTATCTCATGGTTCCCAGCTGTGAGACAATCGACTGTTCTGCAAATGACCTAATGGTCCCCAGCTGTGTGAGCTAAAGTTTGCTACCTTTACTAAAACCATACATAGATGGATTGAATGGCAGCTAGTTCAAAAGAGATTGGCTGAGATTCGATCCATGTTTGGGCACAATTGACTTGAGTACAACCAGTATGTCGGATTTTTAGCATGCAATTATTGCCAGCAACTATAGACCCTAGCAGTAATCACTGTATTCCCCTGGCCGGGATGGCTCCCCCCTGCTAGGAGAATACAATATCTCCACAGGAAGGATTCTCCCATCAACACTGACTGTGTTGATTGGGGAACTGAGTGATTTTCTGCAACCAAAAAGAAAATCACATTTTATATGGCCTGCCTAAGAGAAGAGTATCCTCAGCCAACTATTCTTGAGCGTTTTGGAGTACCCCATGCCCCTTACCCCTCTCTTGTTAAAGCTCTGCAAGCAATACATTTAAAAAGACATCCCGTAGACTGTTTAATGGAGTTAGAGTGAATGGACTTTTGCCCATGTGACTTGTAGCCTCTGTACTGTTGGGGAAGAATCAGTAAAAATAACAGTTGCTTCTTCATGGGTAGCGCTACATGTATGTTGTTTTGGTTATTTTGCTGGGTAATGCAGGGTACCTGTGTTGATCATGACTCCTAGTCTAGCTGATTCAATGAAGAGCCAAACGACACCTCCAGAAACTCCTCCCTATTATTGCTGAATTTTCTGGAATTTGAGCATGAAACTTTTATGTGCATGTTAAGTGGACTTTTGGTTTCTGGGGATTAAATGGTCTTGAAATGGCCCGAATTTACTAAAGGGATTACCTAACCACCCCCTCCCCTTCCCCACCCTTGACTTAAATGGGATTCATTATTAGTTTGGGTTTGCCAAATTTCAAACAGAATATACTGAACCCAGTCAGATTTGTTCACCCCTAATAATGTCGGGCTTGATATTCGAGTTGAGCTGGTCCCCCACTGCGCTCCAGAATGCCCTGCACTCTGACAGTGCATTATGATTGGCCAAAGCAGTACACCTGACCACAACGCATGATGATGTCATAAGGGGGCGGGGTCATCTGGTTGATGTCACTGGGTGGCCCCGCCCCTTAGATATTTAAGAACTGTTATCCCAGTGCAGCTATCAGACGGCAGGATCCAACGTTGAGAGAAAAATGTTTTTTTCTTTCTTTTTCGGGTCGGCGGTGGTGGCGAGCATCGTGATTGACATTGGATCTACTTCGGGGGACATTTTTAAAATTTTTCATTTAAAGGACTTGTCAAAGACTGTCTTCTATAATTTTTTACACCACACTTTTTTTTGTGTGAATGAGTAGCAGTACTATATACCCCATACTCATTCACATGGGGGGATGGAATCTGGGGTCCCCCTTTTTTAAAGGCTTCCAGATTCTGATAAGCCCCCCACCTGCAGACCCCCTAAACAACCAGACAAGGTGCTTTGGGGGGGAGCCAAAGCACCCCCCCATGTTAAGGGCATGTGGCCTGGCAGGGTTAAGGAGGGGTGGGGGGGGTACTCGCTTGTCCCCCCCCTTTCCTGACCTTCCGGGCTGCATGTTCTCATAAGGGTGGGGGTTGCCCTCACAATCCATACCTGACCCAAAGGGCTTGGTATGGATGGGGGGGACCCCACACTGTTTTTTTGTTCATTTTTAAATTGCCATCAATTCTTGTTACATTCAGCTGTCAGTGGGGAAACCCGCTGACAGCTGAAACAAGAATGTTTTTACTACTAAAATACCGCATGACTTAATAATATAACTCATGCGCTTTTTCAGTAGCTGGATGTGGTAAGATACCGCTTAGTGAATTGCCCCAGTTCGAAGTTCGCGGTTGAACTTTCGATAAGTTTGAATGTTTGACCACGAACCAAACAGGGAGGTTTTCGAGCCATCACTTATCCGTAACATACACCTATTTTCTATCCTCTAACCCAATGACCTAATCTAACACCTATCCCTAGTTAACCCAACACCTTACATATTATAATACTTAAAGTATAGCTAAACCCAAACTGATTTTCTTTTTTTTAGATACACTTTAACTTTAACCCTAACCCTCAACTTCATTCACTCATCCATAATATACACCTTTTATTTATCCTCTAACCAAGTGACCTAATCTAACACAACCTCTACCCAACTCCTAATTCACTTTCATGCTTAATCTCCCTGGCGGTATTCCCGAGTGTAGCTCGGGATAAAGTTTCAGCACCACAAGCGGTAACCCCGAGCTACATTCGGGCTTACCATGTGGCGCTGCTCCAGGATCTGTTCTTCGCTCCCGCGATGTCCCTCCTGCAGTGTCCCCTGTAATGTCCTCCGGCGGATGCTGGCATCTCTCTTCTGGGTTCCGTCCCCTGCGACGTCGGGACTAACGGGGACAGAACGGCGGGAAATTTGAAAATGACAAAAAGTGACATTCACTAAATACACTAAAATCACATAGTAAAACATTCCTGTACAAAACCATTTCACATACATTTTGTCCCGAGTGCTTTGTCCGGCGCCCTGCCTGCATTTTTACTGTTCTTTCTGCCTGGAAACTGAGAAACGTCCATGGCGTCCAAACAGCGTCTCTTTAGGTCAAAAGCGGTTTTAGACCAGCTAGAGAACAGCGATAGTAAATCAGAACCACTTGCAGAATTGAGTGATAATGATTTGTGGGGGAAATTCCTCATCAGACACTGAAAACGATTTTGCGACTTTGCTAAGTGATGTGCGAACTTGGCGCTATATTTCAAATTTCAGTGTTTTTGGTTTGATTATATTATTGAATTAAATTTATTATTATTATATTATTATTTTTTATGATTATTTATTAAATTATAATTTATGATTTAGTGTTTCAAATTTTAACATACCCGGGATGTTTACTAGACTCTTGTTCAGACAGATTTCAGTGAGTTATTCCTAAAAATTACAGGCCTACAATAAAAAAAATACATATTTCCATGCAAAAAAATGTACCGCTTTGAGCACAGAAATATGGACATAATCAGACCGCTAGGGAGGTTAAGGTATAGCTAAAACCAACAGTTATTTGTTTTTCATTAGATATACTTTGGGGTACTCCAGATTTTGCACTGTATATAGTGATGCCATTTTGAAGTGTTTTTGGTCCTGAAGAAGCCAATGTATTGGCGAAACGTGTTGACCTGCAGACACTGGATAAGCATGCTCAACCAAGAGTGGACTTCCACTTTTTGAGTTGCTGCTATAGGGAATTGCGTGCGCTTTAGACCTAGTGTCATTTTATTTATTGGCTGGAGGCTGGCTGCCCAATTCGTATGTAGAGCCGGTATTTGTAAAATAAAGTGTGTAGTAATTTCTAAAAGGAAACATAGAGTTCTTGCTGACACACATAGATGGCTTCAATAAAGAAATGCCCGTAGCGAATAGGGAAGAATGGAAATAGCGCAGGGCATACATGACTAGGCCCAGAGTGGTGTAGGGAACGGAAAGGGTTAAAATTTAGCTCCAAGGGGTGGGGAATTGATTGGGAATTACGGGATTGGCAGATGTGGAGTGTAGGAGGGGTCTGTGGCACCGTAGGATGGGGGTTGCTGCGGAAGGGGCGTCAGTGGAGCTGGATGTGTGCAAGGACCAGAGCTTCCCTCCCGCCCTCCCTGTTAGGTTGGGTATAGGGTCTTGTCCGGGGGCAGGTGAGCAAGAAAAAAAACAAAAACAAAAAAGTGATACTGGTTGGAGAGGTGGGTTTTTTCTGTTGGTTCGTGGGCGGTTGTTGGTCTTTGGAGGCGGTTCTCATCTTGGAAGGAAAACAATGGTGTGGGACCCCATCCGTGGTATGGGGGGCCCGGTGGATATTCCCAGTTAACCAAGGTTTAACTGGAAGGTGGTGGTGCTGCACTGCGGACGGTATGGTTGTCTCCGAGCTGGTTGGTTGCGGCTGGAGGCCTAGTGTATAGGGTTGTCCGCAGGTGCATTTTGGATCGTTTGTGGGTGCCTTTGAAGACCAACAACAATTCTTTGGTTTCCGTTAAGGAACGGTTGATGTATGTTAAAATGTGAAGTTGTTAATAAAAGGCCATGTTGGCCATTTACTCCAAATGGTGTCATGTTTTTTGTAAAGTTTATTTGGTTAAGGAGGGTTTGGAGTGGTATGGATAGGTAATGGTGGAAGTAGGAGTGGACAAGCCTATCTATGGTGCATTAGTCAAGGAAAGTTTATTAGAACAAAAATCATTACAGATATACTTAAAAAGATCAGAGAGAATCAACAACTTCAGTTTGTTTAGCTACACTGCATCTCTATTCCCAGTTGTAACTATGTAATATATTATTTAGAATTGCTCAATGTCTGCAGTAGTTACACAAATATACATTATCCACTTACCTGCCGGGCACTTTTACCCCCTTCCTGCCCAGGCCAATTTTCAGCTATCAGTGCTGTTG
This sequence comes from Staurois parvus, assembly GCF_062004578.1. NCBI lineage: Eukaryota > Metazoa > Chordata > Amphibia > Anura > Ranidae > Staurois > Staurois parvus. The sequence goes on along the minus strand of NW_028318575.1, from coordinate 4,994,638 downwards.
CATTTTGAATGACAATTGCACGGTCATGCTACACTGTACCCATATGCAATTTTGATCTTTTTTTCACACAACTAGAGCTTTCTTTTGGTGGTAATTAATCACCACTGGGTGTTTTATTTTTTGCTAAACAAATGAAAAAAAGACAGAAAATGTTTTAAAAAAAGGTTTTCTTTCTATTATAAAACTTTGCAAACAGGTATTTTTTTCTCCTTCACTGAAGTGATGAGGCTGCACTGATAGGAACTGATAGGCAGCACTGATGGGCACTAGTGAGGGGGCACTGATAGGCAACATTGATGGGCACTGATAGGCTTCACTGATGAGGCAGCACTGGTGGGCATTGATGAGGAGGCACTGATAGGCGGCACTGATGGGCACTAGTGAGGGGGCACTGATAGGCAACATTGATGGGCATTGATAGGCTGCACTGATGAGGCAGCACTGGTGGGCATTGATGAGGAGGCACTGATAGGCGGCACTGCTGGGCACTAATAGGCAACACTAAAGAGCACTGATTGGTGGCACTGACTGGTGGCACTGGTGAGCACAGATTGGCAGCAATGCTGGGCAGCACTTTTGGGGCTGCACTAATAACCAGGGCACTGACACTGTGTCAACATGAGGAAAGTACTGCTGATAACCAGCAAGTGTATTTACATGGTGATCAGCTGTGATTGGACCCAGATGATCACGTGGCAAAAGGCCACTGTGATTGGTCCCTTACCATGTGATCAAATGTGTGCAAAGGACACAGCAATCACAGAGAGTACTGGGTGAACGCTGCTGGGGGCATGCGGGGGGAGCACATTCTGGGAGGACATCATATGACACCATCTCAGAACTGGACGATCACGCTGTAGCTGTCATTCAGCTATAGCACAGTCAAGAAGTGGTTAAAGCAGACATAGGCAGTAAATGACAACGTGTTCGCTTAAAGTGTTACTAAACCCACAACAGTAAAATCAGTCTGTATATGCAGTACAGCATGCTTGTTATACTCACTGTGGAACCTAAGGGGTTAATCCTCTACATGTGTAAAAAGGATGTTTGATCCTGACTTCTCTGAGCCTCCCCTTCTTCCACAGTCCCCAAACCATATGCTGAGAGAACAAAGCCTTGGGGACAAGCTGCATATGTTCAATTTGGCATGTACTGCTAGAGAGTTTTTTCTTTTACTTGGGAGAGTGCATGTGATCAGCACAGGGCCAATCAGAACTGTCCAGATGTCAGGGGTTCTGCATCTTCCTAGAGCAGAATGAAAACTCCTACAGGCTTTAACTAGTGCTCTGCTGGACACTGATAGCAGTCACACGACTGCTCTAACTGCTGATGAGAAAAGGTATTTATCAGTTTATATTTACTAAAATAATTGCATATCCATGTTCTGTGTACTGTGGAAGAGCAGATATAGTGAATGAAGGGTCTGTGGAGACCGGATATAGTGAATGCAGGGTCCGGGGAGACCAAATAGAGTGAATGCAGGGTCCGGGGAGACCAGATATAGTGAATGCAGGGTCCGGGGAGACCAGATATAGTGAATGCAGGGTCCGGGGAGACCAGATATAGTGAATGCAGGGTCCGGGGAGACCAGATATAGTGAATGCAGGGTCCTGGGAGAGCGGATATAGTGAATGCAGGGTCCTGGGAGAGCGGATATAGTGAATGTAGGGTCCGGGGAGACCAAATAGAGTGAATGCAGGGTCCGGGGAGAGTGGATATAGTGAATGCAAGGTCCTGGGAGACCGGATATAGTGAATGCAGGGTCTGGGGAGACCAGATATAGTGAATGCAGGGTCTGGGGAGACCAGATATAGTGAATGCAGGGTCTGCGGAGAGCGGATATAGTGAATGCAGGGTCTGCGGAGAGCGGATATAGTGAATGCAGTGTCCGGGGAGAGCGGATATAGTGAATGCAGTGTCCGGGGAGAGCGGATATAGTGAATGCAGTGTCCGGGGAGAGCGGATATAGTGAATGCAGGATACGGGGCGAGCGGATATAGTGAATGCAGTGTCTGGGGAGAGCGGATATAGTGAATGCAGTGTCTGGGGAGAGCAGATATAGTGAATGCAGGGTCTGCGGAGAGCGGATATAGTGAATGCAGTGTCCGGGGAGAGCGGATACAGTGAATGCAGTGTCCGGGGAGAGCGGATATAGTGAATGCAGGATCTGGGGAGAGCGGATATAGTGAATGCAGTGTCTGGGGAGACCGGATATAGTGAATGCACTTTAAGCAGAGTGTATTATAAACTCTTCTATAATTTTTGCATTCAACTTTTTCCATCCTTTGTCATATCTCAGTGTTGCTGATCTGCAAACATTTTGCAGATACTACCTGTCTTTGTGCACTCCAGCAATGGCTGCAAAGCATTTATCAGGGGGGTGGGGTTGCATTGTGCATATAGGAACGGCCATTTTTGGTCTCTTTTGGAAGTGTTGTGATGGAGTGACAACTTTACACTGATGCGGTGCAGAATTCATACAGGTTTCTGTGCGAGTCCCACAACACATCAAAATCGTACCCCATTCATGCGAACCACTGCGGCTGTGTTCATTTAATGCCCCTCCCCCCCCAAATCAGTTCACAAAACGCAAACAGATTCTGGTGCGGACAAAGAAAGGACCTGCACAATTTTGGTGCAATGTGGAGCAATTCCTGTGCAAGTCACATGTGATGTGCAGTGTGGACTTGGCATGCAAGTGAATAGTTGGAAGGTGGAATTTATAAAATCAAAAACCTAATGGATATTATTTTCTTGTAGCACCATCCACATTAGAAAACCATGTCAAAACCACATTAAAGATATGGACTTTAAATGCATTGCCAGAAATATATACACTGCCCAAAAAATTAAATGAAAAGTTTGAAAACACATCAGATCTCAATGGGGAAAAATATCATGATGGATCTCTATACTGACATGGACGGGGTAATGTGTTAGGAATGTAAGGATGCCCCATCGTTTGATGGAAATAAAAATTATCAACCTACAGATGACTGAATTCAAAGACACCCCGAAAATCAAAGTGAAAACATTATGCAGCAGGCGAGTCCATTTTGCTGAAATTTCATTGCAGCAACTCAAAATGTTACTCAGTAGTTTGTATGGCCCCCACATGCTTGTATGTATGCCTGACAACGTCGGGGGAATGCTCCTAATGAGACAACGGATAGTGTCCTGGGGGATTTCCTCCCAGATCTGGACCAGGATATCACTGAGCTCTTGGACAGTCTGAGGTACAACCTGGTGGTGTCGGATGGACCGAAACATCACATTCCAGAGGTGTTCTATTGGATTTAGGTCAAGCGAGCGTGGGGGCCATTCAATGGTATCAATTCCTTCATCCACCAGGAACTACCTGCATACTCTTGCCACATGAGGCTGCGCATTGTTGTGCACCAGGAGGAACCCAGGACCCACTGCACCAGTAGCGTCTGACAATGGGTCCAAGGATTTCATCCCAATAACTAATGGCAGTCAGGGTGCCATTGTCTAGCCTGTAGAGATCTGTGCGTTCCTCCATTGATATGCCTCCCCAGACAATCACTGACCCACCAGAAAACATGCTGTCATGCTGAACAATGTTACAGGCAGTAAAACATTCTCCATGACTTCTCCAGACCTGCCAATTCTGGTGTTCAATGGCAACTGCCAATCGAGCTCTATGGTGTCAGGCAGTGAGCACAAGGCCCACTAGAGAATGTCGGGCCCTCAGGCCACCCTCATGAAGTCTGTTTCTGATTGGTCAGAGACATTCACACACACCAGTGGCCTGCTGGAGGTCATTTGGCAGGGCTCTGGCAGGGCTCATCCTGTTCCTCCTTGTGCAAAGGAGCAGATACCGTTCCTGTTGATGGGTTAAGGACCTTCTACAGCCCTGTCCAGCTCTCCTAGAACAACTGCCTGTCTCCTGGAATCTCCTCCATGCTCTTGAGACTGTGCTGGGAGACACAGCAAACCTTCTGGCAATGGCACGTATTGATGTGCCATCCTGCAGGAGTTGGACTACCTGTGCAACCTCTGTAGGGTCCAGGTATGACCTCATGCTACCAGTAGTGACACTGACCCTAGCCAAAAAAACTAGTAAAAAACAGTCAGAAAATATGTGTAGAGAAAAAAAATGTTAGTGGCCTTCACCTGTAAAGCCATTACTGTTTTGGGGTCATCTCATTGTTGCCCACCTAGTGCACCTGTTGTTTATTCCATTAACACCAAAGCAGCTGAAACTGATTAATAACCCCCTCTGCTACTTAACTGACCAGATCAATACCCCAGGAGTTGAATTTTTTTGATACTATAAAAGCCTTTTCAGGTTACCAGTTTAGAGTTATGCAGGAGGTCTGGCACTAGAGTTATTGCTCGTGTTCTGACGTTCCTCACATGTGTTGTGTGATCACCATTTACATATGCAAGTAGGACCTACGTGTGCGTCTACATTTGCGCATGAGCATGAGGGACGGGGTGCTTTCATTTTTTTTGTATTATGATTTATTTTATTAATTTACATTGTACTTTTGATAAAAAATTTTTGGATTAACTTTATTGCTTTTTACATGGGGTGAACAATGGCCCTTGTGATAGCATGGGCCTTCACAGATCCCCTTTATGGAGAGATCAGGGGTCTATGACAACCTATATCTCCTCTGGCCTCCAAAGCAGATTTTTTCACAAGCCAGTAATGACTTGTTTACATGAGACCGAAAGCGGAAGTGATGAAATCCAGTTTCTGATGTCACACAGTGGGAGGAATAACATCAGTTCCTCTTACTGTATCCCAGGAAGCTGATGACATCAGTTGGATTCTTTCTGGGCTCGCTGATCATACAGTAAAGGTGGTGAAGGTGAGAGGGAGGGGAACCTGCCGCCACCTGTAAAAGTGACCCAGCAGCTCTATAGCCACTCAGATCACTTTTACATAAAAGAGAATTGCCGGCTGAAAACAATTTATACAGGGATCATGCTTGTAGCATCAACCATGATCCTGATATAACTACTTCAATTGCAGACCATTTATAAATGGCCTATGGATAAGAAGTAGTTAATGAAAGCTGCAGATTTAAAAATCTAAAAAATTCATAACATGTTAAAGCTTATCTAGTGAATGGGTTTACATATTCTGTATACAGTCTTATTAGACACATGAAAACAACGGTTTTATGACACATTTCAACAAACTTTTGTTGCAGCTCTCAGTTTTCAATTTTAATTCATCTCATGTTTCCATTTTATGAAGCACAACAGTAACTAGATATTTAATATGTTTATAATAGCACCATTTAAATTAGCATAGAAAACCATTTGCCTTGCTCTGGCCCCGATAATGACATGTGTTGCTGAAACTCGACTGAGCTTGGGGCTATTTCTCTTATCTGATCAGCTCGCTCCTCCATGCCCCGGGATGTGGTTCGGCATTAGCTGCATCTGTTTCCCCACACATATTACAAGACATGGCAAGGAGGTGGCATTAAAGATACTGAAAACCCTAGCTAGTTTCATTACTACATGCTAAATGCAAGATTCAAAATGTGACAAAAAGGTTTTTCTTAGCTGGAGTTGCAGATATTAAGGAAAAAGATTCCCTCTCGTGGAGTTTCCAAGCAATATGAGGCATTTAAGTAGCAGTATATCGAGCAAAGGCAAGTACAGTGGGGGGTTCAGGGGGTTCCAAAATCCCACCATCAATCAGGAACACAGTGTAAAATAAGGTTTTTGGATTCCTTTGTATTGGTAAGGTAAAACGTGAAGAGCTGTAGAGTTTTTGAATCCTTTTTGAGACTTGTGGTCTACAAGATTTGATTGACAGTTCCTTCAGCTCAATGAACTACCTAGGGGCAGGGCTGTGGATAAGGGGGTACCACCAGTCCTCCTGCATGGGGTCCAGGCCAGCAGGGGGGGGGGGCAGGCAGCTTGGTGATTCAGATGTGGGCAGGGAGGATTATGGACACAGCTGGGGGGCAATTACTGGAACCAATCTCCTGTATGGCTCTCTCTGCAGAAGCTGAAAGCTGGCTTCTTATCTTCTCCCTCTCACTGGCTTTCAGCTGCTGCAGAGAGAGCCATACAGGGGATCGGCTCCAGTAATTGCCCTCCCGCTGCACCCATCACCCTACATTTCCCCCTGCTGCCCAGGCCCCCACCCCTGCAGTGCTGCCAGATTCCCTTCTCTCCTTCTCACCGGCAGCTTATTGTAGCGCTTGAACTTGGATAGGAGTAGGGTACTGTGGGATACTCCAGTAACCTTTTGTAGCAATCTAAAGACACTAAACTTTCTTCTGCAGAACTATAAGCCGAGTCCTCGCACAAGTAAATGGTGGACTGAACTCTATAATAGCAATTTGAGGATATTAATCTTCCTCCTAGAGATCTGAGCAGAGTCCCCTCACCAGGAACTAATGGACTGAGCTCTTCAGGACACCAGACACAATGTCCCTGTCACATACTTGATAAAATGAAATGATGAGGTCGGCCTCACTTGTATCACTAGCCCTGACCCTGCTGGAAGTGGAACAGAGGGTGCCAAGGGACCAAGGGAACAAGAGTGCCAGCAGGCGTTGCCTGAATAGCTTGCAGCTGGAGTCCAGAAGAGACTGGCAAACCACTGGTCCAGGAACAGTAGAGATGTTTCAGAATCCCACATGGGAAAAAAGGGCACCACGCTGGCACAACAGGTTCAGGATAAATGACGTGTGAGATCTCCCAGCTAACTTGAAGCATGAACAGTTTATGGTGTGCAGAGCTGGTATAGTAGACTGTCAGGGGGGCACTCGAGCAGGACAGGAAGCTGGGATTGGATACAGAAGCAAGGTCACAGGAATAGCCAAGGTCATCAACGGGTGGGCAGCGAGGTACCAAATCATGAGCAAACCAAAGTCAGGAACAGAGCTGGGAACAGGAACGAGCAACAAGGCAGGAGAGGAATCCGAAGTCAGGTCAGGAACAAGCCGGGTCAGCAACAAGGGGATCATACAGGAATACAACAGGGCACAGGGAAACCGCTGAAGACCAGTCAGCACTAAGCACAGGCAGAAGCATCCTTTAAATAGTCCATCTGGTGCCAAGAATCACTGTGCGTGTGCCTGTGCACGATTGCACATTTCTGTGCGTACGCGTACGTCTGGTCACTATTCTGTGGAGATTTCTGTGCGCATGCGCATTTCTGTTAGCCAGGAATTCCCTTACAGTCCCCTTTGAAGACAGATGACTACATACAGTAGCACCAGAGGGGTAGAAACAGCACACCATCTCTAGGATCTTTCACACCAGTATGTACCCACTAATGTACCCACAGATTTGGGGAGAGACAAGACCTGAAAGCGTTAATTAGCTGCAGCACCCTCACTACCCCCAGCCCAGTCCTCCTCTGCAGCAGGGTAAGTACCTGAATCTGCCACAATCCTGTGTACAGCAGAGGGTCACTGGGAGAAGGATATGCAGCACATGGAGCCAATCAATTGTACTGCAGTGCGTATGTGCTAAGAAAGAGCATACTGATAGAAGGAGAGAGCAGAGTGAAAGCAAACAAGGTCAACAATGTGCTACTTATCCTTCATTGTTCGATTACAGGTTGGGGGAGGAACAGGACTATTAATTAACTTCAACAGCCACCCTGTCGCCAGCCTAATCCTCCTCTGAAGCAGTGTAAGTTCCTGAACCTGCCTGTTTGTTCTTTGTATAGCAGAGATCATGCTGGGAGAGGGAGGAGCAGCACAAGGAGCCAATCATTTACACTGCAGTGCTCATGTGCTAAGAAGAGTGCTGATAGTAGGAGAGAGCAGAGTGATGGAGAGATGAGCTCATCAGTCTACTGCTTCTCCTTCTTTCTCCAATCACAGGTTTGGGGAGGAACAAGACCTGTAGTGTTATTTAACTGTATATATCTGAATTTAACTTGGAATTGTCCTCTTGCAGTCCCGTGTACAGCAGAGATCATGGAAGGGAGGAACAAAACACAGAGCCAATTAGATGCATTGAAGTGCTCATGTGTTCAGAAGGAGCATGCTGATAGCAGGAGAGGCCGCTGCCTTCTACGGCCTTTTCAGGCAATCCTGTGCCATCGGGGGAACCTGAGAATGCAGCCGGTGTTTCTGCCAACTGGCCATAGAGCTGATTGGAGGCCAGAATGTTGCCAATCATCTCTATAGTCTAAGAATTCGGAAGCTACAAGCATTTCATCACTTCAGTTTCGCAGGATATAAACAGCGCCATTTGTAAATTGGGAAAGCATCTGATCACACTGATCTTGGTGAGATTAGATAATGTAAGGGCAGAGGAGATATCTAGAGTGTGATAGACCCCAGATTTCTCAAAAAAGAATATATGTTCTAGGGGATATCTCATTCCCTGCGAGAGCATTAAAAGTGATTAATAAAAAAAAAAATGAAAGGAACAGTGTAAAAATAATTAAAAAAATCTAAATAACTTAAAAAAAAGTACTCTCGCCCCCCGTGTACTCGCACACCTGCGTGCTCTAGTGTTGACCCTGCGCCCGTATGTAAACAGCGGTTGCACCCTGAATGTGAGGTATCATCGTGACCGTCAGATCAAGGGCAGTAATTCCAGCACTAGACCTCCTTTGTAAATCTAAAATGGTAGCTTATAAAAGCGTATAAAAATGTATATGGGGCATGCACAGTTTTAAAGCATATCATGTTTGGTATCTATTTACTCAGCATATCATCATCTTTTATATTATGCCAAATAATTGGCCAATATATTGTGCTTTTGTGCATTAAAAGTAAAAAAAATGTTTTTTTTTTTTCAAAAAATTGTGTTTGAAAAATCACTACGCAAGTACTATGTGACATAAAAAAAATTGCAGCACCCACCATGTCAAAAAAGGCTTGATCTTCAGGTGGTTAGAAGAGTGAATGATGTGTGTCTAAACATTTTTTTTTTACACAAATTTATAAGTTTGATTTATTGTTCACACATGCCATGGGTATATGTGGAATTACTCCCCAAAATACATTCTGCTACTTCTCCCGAGTATGGGGGTACCACATATGAGAGATGTTTTGGCAGTCTAGCCAAGCACAGGATCCAAAATTCAATATGCACCTTCAGGCTTTTAAAGGGCTTTATTTCCTCATTACACTTCCTGACTACATATCACAGTTTCGGAGGCCATGGCATTCCAGGATAGCACCAAACCCCCCCTTTTTGGAAAGTAGACACCCCAAGGAATTTGATAAGAAGCATGGTGAGTATTTTGCAGATCTCATTTGTTATCACAAGTTTTTGGAAAATTAAGACAGAAAACATAAACTTATTTTTTCTTTTTTCTTTTTATATTTCAAATCCTTGTGAGAAAAAAATGAGATCTGCAAAATACTCAACATGCCTCTTTTTAAATTCCTTGGGGTATCTACTTTCCAAAAAGGGGTCATTTGTCAGGGCCTCCAAAACTGTGATGAGTAGTGAGGAAGTGAAATGAGGAAAATACTCACCTTCAGGTTTTCACAGTGGTCATTTCAGGCTCCTGTATGTGGCTAGGCTCCCAAAAAGTCTCACACATGTGGTATCCCCATACTCGGCAGAAGTAGCAGAATGTATTGTGAGGTGTAATTCCACATATACCCATGGCCCGTGTGAAATATATCATTTAAATGACAACTTTGTGTAAAATAAAATTAAAACCTTTCTTTTGTCATTTTCCAAAAACTTGTGGAAAAAATAAATCATTCATGGACTCAATATGCCTCTCAGCAGATAGCTTAGGGTGTCTACTTTCCAAAAAGGGGTAATTTGGGGGTGTTTGTACTATCCTGGTATTTTAGCACCTCAAGAAATATGATGGGCAGTCAGAAAGTAAAAGCTGTGTAAATTTTATTATCTATACCATAGTTTGTAGACACTATAACTTTCACACAAAGCAATCAATATACACTTATTGGGTTTTTTTTTAACCAAAAACATGTAGCCGAATGCATTTTGGCCTAAATTTATGACAAAATGTTAGTTTTTTGGATTTTTTTTATGACAGAAATGAGAAATTTTTTTAAAAAAAATTTTCTATTTTTTTCAAAACTTTTTTTTTTGTTTATTTCGCCAATAATAAAAAGCGCACAGGTGATGAAATAACAACAAAAAAAAGCTCTATTTGTGTGAAAAAAGGATGTAAATTTAATTTATGTACCGTATTGCATGACCGCGCACTTGTCCGTTAAACTAGCGCAGCGCTGTATAGCAAACAAATGGCGTAAATTGCAGTATCTATACCATAGTTTGTAGACGCTATAACTTCCACACAAAGCAATCAATATACACTTCTTGGGATTTTTTTTACCAAAAACATGTAGCAGAATAAATTTTGGCCTAAATTTATGATTAACTTTGAGTTTACTATATATTTTTTATAGTCGAAAGTAAAAAATATTGTTTTTCTTCAAAATTTTTTGTTTTTTTTGTTTATAGCACAAAAAATAAAAAGTGCACAGGTGATCAAATACCACCAAAAGAAAGCTCTATTTGTGTGAAAAAAGTACGTACATTTTGTTTGGGTGCAGCATTGCATGACTGCGCAATTATCAGTTGAAATAGTGCAGCGCCGAGTAGCAAAAAGAGGCCTGGTCATTAAGGGGGGTAAATCCTCAAGATGGCAAGTGGTTAAACGCATTGCAAACCCTTACATACACCAACTGAACTGACTAGCCTCAGGTGATACACAGAGAAGAAACAAATCCTCCAATATAAGCTTCCTAAAGCACACATTTTACACAGCATTGCTGAGCTCCAGAAGACAGAGGGTGGGGATCTGATGTTACACACTGCATAGCATACAGCAGAGAGCTGAGTGTAATCTGAGACCAGAGTGGATGGAAAGGACACACACACACACTCTCTCTACACAGTCTCATGCGGAAACATGCACTACAGAGGCTGTCTTTCAACTGCTGTGTGTTGGAAAGAGTGGGACCACCTCCAGGGATTGCTTGATGCCGGCATAGACTGTCAGATGTGATTCATGCAAATAGCAGGGGAATAAGAGAGTATATAGAAATTGCAATAGGTGCTTTGAATTGAGGCAAGTTGTCACGTACCTGATAGAAGTCTAAATTGATGAGGTCATCCTCTCTTGTATCTCCAACCCAGGCCCCACTGCAGGCGGAACAGATGGTGCCGAGGGACAGGAGAAACACGAGTGCCTGTGGGTATTGTGGGTATTGGTTGTCGAACTTGCGGTTGGTGGTGTAGCCTCGGTGAATCAAGCAGGGCATCCAGTCAGGAACAGAGGAGATAGCAGAGCAGCCAGCTGAGGCTAAGGAGGCACTCCACTGGAACTGCAAGATCTGGGTAAGTGGCTTGTCGGAACTTTTGATAAGCATGAGGCCGGAACACACCGTGACAACTGGAGCTGATATAATGGATAGCCAGGACAAGCACTCAGCAGGACTGTAGAGCCAAACTGGAGCTGGAAGAATAGTCAGAGTAATAGCCAGGTTCAGCAATGAGCAGGCAATGAGGTACCGGAACATCAGACAGGGACAAGGTCAGGAGGAAGCCAGGATCAGAAACCGATGAGCAGAAGCATAAACAAAATCCAAAAGCAGGTCAGTGGCAAACCGGGTCAGTAACAGATAGTACACAGGATACAGCAGGACACAGGGGATTAGCTGAAGACCAGTCAGCACTGACAGAGAGCAAGAGCCTCCTTTAACCATTTGAGGCCCGGCCTATGACCAAATGGCATCCGCAAAAATGCATTACCTTTCCGGGAGGCCGCCATATGGCGTCCTCCCGCACATGCGCAGTTCGCACGCTTGCAGAGCCATGCAGCAGCGCGATCTGTCACCGGCCGTGTACCTCAGACACGGCCGATGACAGATCTGAGTACCGTCCCCCCCGTTGGCAGTACCATGTGACCTGCTGTGACCAATCACAGCAGGTCACATGACAGTTGTATACAATGGATGGCTTCATTCATGCCATCCATTGTATACTAGTGTCTAGCTGTGAATGGTCACAGCTAATCACATGCACATGTCATGTGATTAGCTGTGGCCAAATCACAGCTAAGCACAAAAAAAACCCCTGAATGAATCGATGTTATTTAGGTAAATGCTTGCTTATAGCAAAGTAATTCTTTGCTATAAGCAAATTGAGTAAAAAAAAAAAAATACTGATCACTTCCCCAAAGTAGTACAATGTTACTATGGTAACATTGTACTACTTTGGACATAGTGAAATATCTTAAAAAAAAAAAAAAATGTAATAAAAAATGTAAAATAAAAAAAAATAAAAAATAAATAAATAAATATATATATATTTTTTTTCACACTGTCACCAGTCAGTGTCCCTGATCCCCGCCATGCCAGTTATATGATGACGCTGTACTGCACTGGTGACAGTATGTAAAAAAAAAATAGTGAAAATAATTTTTTTTATTTTTTCATTTTTCGAAAAATTATGACAAAAAAAATACAACTTCAAAAACTTGCCATGCCTCTTATGAAGTACGTCGGACTGTCTACTCTGCAAAAAGGAGTCATTTGGGGGATATCTGTACTGTTCTGACATTCTTGGACCTCAAGAAATTAGATTGGCTTTCAGTACTTCAGGATTGATCAATATTCAGATATATACCATAGTTTGTGAACTCTATAACTTTCCTACAAACTAAATAATACATCCTAATTTGGGTTATTTTCACCAAAGACATGTAGCAGAATGCATCTCGGCCTAAATTTATGAAGAACAATTTTTTATTTGCACACTTTTATAACAGAAACAAAGAAAAACGTAATTTTTTTTTGGTAATTTAGCAAAAAATAAAAACCCCAGTGATGATTAAATACCACCAAAAGAAAGCTCTAGTTGTGTGCAGAAAATGATAAAATTTTAGTTTGGGTACAATGTTGTATGACCGCGCAATTGTCATTCAAAGTGTGAGAGCGCTGAAACCTGAAAACTGGCCTGGGCAGGAAGGTGTAAAATTGCACGGTATCGAATTGGTTAAATAGTCCGTCTGGTGCCAGAAACTGTGGGCACGCTCAGGAGCGGACTGACCATTTGGAAACTTGGGCACTGCCCGAGGGCCCAGGGTCAGTAGGGGGCCCCATGAGATGCCCCTGGTACCTTTTGCATAGGCTTTTTTGAGTTTAAGCAAGGACACGGGGGCCCCATGATCCCCTATTGCCCGGGGGCCCCATGAGTTGTCAGTCCGCCCCTGGACACACTCCCGCGTGCATGTTCCTGCGCGCATGTTCCCGTGTGCGCACATTCTTGCGCGCATGCACAAGCCTAAGCTCATTTCTGTTAGCAATGCACCCGTGCTCATTTCTATGCGCGATATTGCGCACATATGCATTTCTATGTGCCAGTCGCCGTATAGGAATTCCCTTACACAAGTACACACTATAGAAGGATATGCTTTGTTCATTTTTCATTTCAGGGTTTACAACCACTTTAACTGCAGAAGTGAAAAATCAGGTCTACTGAGCTGCCAGGGCTGGATGGAGAGTAATACAAATCCTTTGGCGTGTAAACCAACATCCTTATACTTAGTTCTTCTGTATATTTGACTGTTTTCCTGGAGTTTAGCTTTAAATAAGGGCTCTGTTTGGAAGTTTTGAGAGTCAACTGAAAACACCTTCACGGGCTCTTTCTCTTGTCTTTTTTTTTTCGGCAAAAAGTGCAGTTATTAAGCCCAGCATGGGAGACAATCTGAAACAGGATCTTCATCAATCAGATTAACTACTTTCAAAGATGAAAGCAGACGTGGCGCAGTGTGAGCCCGAACAGATATTTATCAAAAGCCGTATTAATAAGCACTTTCAGGCTTCCTCTGACAGGCTCATCTTCACTTCCATGTTTAACATTTTAGTATCATATGTTTTTGTCAGAGTGAAGCTGCTAAGAGCATCAATTAATTAATTCCTCTGAAGTGTGGTTTGGAAAGGTAATAAAGTGCCATCCCAAGGGTCTTGTGCAATCATCATAAGCGTCTCTGTCGCTATTCAATTTGTGACTCGGAGTAGATAGAGAATTTTGCTCCAAGAACGGTTTCAGTAAATATTTTTAGTCAATGAGATGCTTCAAGAATATTAAAATCAATTGAGTAGGTTCTGAAGTTTGCCTCGGTTTAAAGGGAATGTGGAAATATTTTCAAAGTTTTTGAGTTTTTGAAGAAATATATGTAAAAAAAAAAAAAGAAAGGCTTGGTGTCTAATTTCACCATAAAGGGGAAGTTCTGCTTTATGTCCTCCTCCCCTACTTATCCAATATAGACAATTATCAGGTGGATGACCGCACACAAAATACAGTCAAAAGTCCACGTGGTGACGTGTTTCAGGTTAATGGGTGCTTAATCATTATGGTTAAACGCCCATTTGCATGAAACTTGTCAACACTTTCTCCTGCTGTGTAATACTCTTTGGACTTTTTTATTGTTTTTTGCAGTAAACTTATGGATCTTAGCAACAACATTATGTGGTCAGCAACCTATTAAGTGTCTATATTCTGCAGTATGAGCCAGACCAACACGTGTGTTTTTTGGGTTAGAAGAAGTAGACTGACCTGGAACATCATATAGTGTTTTGGAATTTTGGACCTCCTAACACTTTAGGGATTTCTTGTTTTATTTTTTTTTTTTGTGGGTGGGGGAGTTATCAGGTACCCAGTTTTGGTGGATACCCGATCCTACCTGCAGTTTGATCATGTAAGCGATTCCACTGGAAGTTCTCCCCCACCTTCCTGCCAGCAACCTCTTGGGTCACAATCCAAGTCCTAAGAGGCTGCGGATCCTCGTGCATGCACAGTGGGAAGTCAGTTGTGAAGCCGTAAGGAGTCAAAGACAGCTTCCCACACTAAGCAAGCTGGCACCAGGGACCCAAAGTCTGGAAAAGAACTCGTCTGAAGAACACAAACTTCTATGTGCAGCAGAAAACAAATTTTTGAATAAAAGTGTAGATATCCACTCACATGAATAATAAAATGCATGTTACAGTGTGTAACCCAAAAGCAGTCATTTGTGGTCCCAGGCAATGTGGAAGAGCATCCAGCAAGCAGAACACTGAACTGCTATAGAGAGTGTAAGCCAAGGCATAAAAGCCGAGCAGTCAAAGGTTTGACAGCACTGGAACCTCAGTAGTCACGCCAGAGGCTTGATTGGATGATGGAAGTCAGCAGAGTTTCCCCTCATTCAGTAGGGTTTAGTGTAAATTAAAAAATTTGATTTTCCACCAGGACAGGAATAGAGGAGACATCTTACAATAGAGACATTTGTTCCCATGACATCTCTTCAAGAGGGATTTCACTCACCATGGAAATATATCCTCCCGCTTGATGTTGAGTATAGCTTTATTTTAGACGTTACACTGCAAACATTCTGCATTAAATGATGGTTACCAGTTATTACATTTATTTGCTAATTCTTCCCTCTGGTGTTCTGTAGACCAGTGGTTCTCAACAGTATTCAGACTAGGGCCTGGTAAATTCTTCCAAAACCTTCGATACCCCAACAGTAAAAGGCACAGAAATACAATGTATGTATTTAAAAGGTGGAAGACTCTGTATGGAGATAGGTGTCGAAGTATGGGGAGGGGTGTTCTGATGAAGGTTAGAGGAGTCTGCAGCAGACTTGGTAGCCCTGTAGTGGATGAGGTTTCTGGAGAGGGCTGGGACAAACAGTGGGGCTTGGGGGTCTCTGGAGGGGGCTGGGGGTTTCTACAGGAGGCTGAGAACTTTACAGGGGCACTGGGGGAGACTGGAGGGTGCTCCAGGGTCTGGGGGCACAATGATGTTAGGGGCAATGTGGGACACTGTTAAAAGTAGGGGGCACTATGCAGGTCTGGAGGATCTGAAGGTTGGAAGGCAGAGGGCTGGAGGGAATGGTGTGAATCTGGGTGGCACTGTGGGAGGATAGAGAGCTCTGTGGGAGCTTTGAGGACACTGTGGGAGGTTGGAGGGAATGGTGAGAATCTAGGTGGCACTATGGGAAGACAGAAAGCATTGCGGGACGACAGAGAGCACTGTGGGAGCTTGGAGGACACTATGGGAGCTTAGAGGGTACTGTGGGAAACTCGCTGGCACTGTGGGAAGTTAGAGAGCACTGAGGGAGGTTGGAGAGCACAGTGGGAGGTTGAAGAGTCCTGTGGGAGGCTAAAGGGAACTGTGCAGAGCTGGGCGGCACTGTAGGAGGATGGAGAGCACTGTGGGAGGTTGAAGAGCACTGTGGGAGCTTGAAGGGTAATATTGGAGGTTGGAGAGCATTGTGAGAACTGGGTGGCATTGTGGGGTGTTGTAGAGCACTGTTGGAGGTAGGAGAGCACTATGGAAGTTTGGGGAGTATTGCCGGAGGTTGCAGGGAACTGTAGGATGCTGGGTGGCACTGTAGAAGGATGGGGAGCACTGTGGGAGGTTGGGTGGCACTGTGAGATGTTGGAGGTACTAAGGGAGGATGGTTGGCACTGTGGGGTGGGATGTTGGAGAGCAGTGTGGGATATTGTGGATACTGACGTGTCCACTAAGAAAGGGTGAGGAGGACATAATGGAAGCTGGGGAGCACTGCGGAAGTTTGGAGGACACTGTGGGAGGTTGAAGTGCACATGGAAGATTGTAGGGCACTGTGGGACCTGGGTGGCACTGTGGGAAGTTGGAGAGCACTGTGGAAGATTGGGGACCACTGGGATTGGAGGGGGGGTGGTGCTAAGGGGCACTGCACTCTCCTGTGGATGGTTGGGAGGCACTATAGGAACTTGGAGGCACATTGAGAGGTCAGGGGATCTGCAGCTGGCTAGAGGACTGGTATGAGGGAGGCCACAGCCAGGGAGTGGGCCATGGCTCAGCGATTACATTACATCTCTTGTTACTAGGACATACGTATTTCCTATACCATTTAGCATTATCTAGTGGCCATAATGTGGTATTTTACTACTGCCTATAATAAAAGAACATTCATTCAGAAAACAAAATAGTCTAAAAAACAATAATTTTTTGCTTTATTCACAAACAACGAATATACATGCAGATTTATTGGATTTTTCTCTATAAACCCTTAACTGAGTTGTATGTTTTTGAGGAATGCCTTTTCATATGAAAGACATTTCTGAATGCTAAGAATATTTCTTTGTATTTCGTGTTTACATAAAAATTGGATCCAATACCTCCGTAAAACCGGGGTTTAACTATGTCTTATACATATTTATTTTTATAAAAGAGCAAAAAAAACATTAACACCAAGGAGATTAACATTTATCAAGGAGAAAATCGTTTAATGTGAGTAGAATCTCATACCTCCTTTGGTGATATTTTTTTTTATGTACATTGTAGAAAAAACATTTAATCCGAGAATAGCTTTGGTTTATTACATACAAGGCTTTATTGTCATGTTTGAAAAGCTCTGCCTGTGTTTCTATTAAATGTTCTTTCAGCATTTGGCAAACGAAACAGCGCTCTAAATAAAACCAATTTTGCATACTGTTCTGTAGAAAAAAAAAAATTCAGTGTCTGTCAATTGAATACTACTGTTCCGCAGTACAATTTTCTCAAGTAATATTTTGCTTAATAAAGACTGTGAATGCAGAGACTGAAATATTAATTCTTCAAACAGGACATGTTTCGATTCAGATAAATATTTATCCACACCAGAACAACGTGCCATAATAACCAATAATACAAAGGTAATAAACAATCAAGTCAACAGTCAATGAGTGCGTCATCGTTCATTTCAAAAACAATTTCCAATCATTCTAAATACATTTAGTTAGCAAAACAAAAACAAATGAATTAATTTTTTTTTTAAATTAAGTATAAATGTAGTTTTTATTTTTATTTTCGGTGGCCTCTCTGCAGAGGTCCAACACACTGAGGAAGATTTATTAAACACAGCAGGAGCATGAGTTTTGGTTATTACAGAACTCTTCGTCTGAGCAGTAGAAATGTTGGATCTCCCAGAGAGCGACCAATGGTTCCACGCAGAGACAATGGGTCCTTCTTTGCAACAGGCTGGCAGGGCACAGGTTTTTCCACTCTAGCCATGGCTTTTTTTTATTTTAAAGAAAACAAGACTGCACATCCTTTGATGCATCTGAATTTAACTGATCTAAAGGATAAGTTCACCTTCCGAGACGTTACATGTTCCACCTGTATTTAAAATGGAACATGTAACATGTTCCAGATCCTGCCTCCTCCAATTCCCAACTCCCCCCTCCCCGATCCTCCCTCCCTGTGACAACAAGCAGGGGATCCTCTCCCTCCACCCACTGTCGCTATTAAAAAAAGAGAGGCCATGTGGGGGTTCTGCACACATGACCACCCACATCACTCATTCACAGTTTCCTGTGAATGAATGCCTACAAGAACCATCAGCCTCTGTGGCTGACAGCTTGTAGTTCTCAATAGACTGTGAGGGTGCTGGTGAGCGCTCTTGTAGTCTATTGGTCCTTCCTGCCATTCAGTACCTAACTGCCTGCCTATACGAGGTGTCTGCAGGATCCAGGCATTGCACCCACAATCTGCTGATTGCAAGTGCAATGTGCAAGTGAACTTATCCTTTATACCCAGGCAGTTGATTTACTAAAGGCAAATAGACTGTTCACTTCTCAAGGGAATTTTCCCCAGAGCTTAGTGAATGAGATGACACTTTGTTGACTTCTATCATGCAATCATGTGCCATCAAAAATGCTGTTTTTTTTTCCATGCATGCGATTGAGTATTTTTTGCAATGTGAAATTACACCACATTCATTAAGCTCTGGGTTAATTCCCTTGCAAGGTGCACCTCCCCTTGCAACATGAACAGCCTATTTGACTTTAGTAAATCAACCGCATTGGGATTTACCATGTCAAGGGGAAGTGGCTCAAAAGTTTTGACAGAATGGGGTTGATTTTCTGACGGAAAATAGACTGTTCATTTTAAAAGGGTATTTACAGGTGGGTTTTCCCTTAGTTCAGTGCATGTGGTGAAAATTCACTTTGCAAAAAATACCCAATCACATTCAAGGAAAATAAAAACATATTTTTGCATGCACATTGGATGATGAAAGCTGGTAATTCTTCAGCTCATTCATTAAGCTATGGGGGAAAACTCCTTTAAAAATTGCAAATTCCATTGAAAAGTGAATTGCCTATTTACCTGTAGTAAGTCAACCCCAATATGTCAATTAAGGACAAACTGCAACAACAAATGGGAGCAGCAGTTGCTCTACAAACAGACAAGATATTGTAACAGCATGTGTTAATGCATTTCCGTTAAAATGTTTAATGCATCTATTTTTCTACATGTTTGGCACCAGTCACTCTGTATACAGTTTTATTAAGCTGATTGTGAACCTGTTGCAAAGTTCTTTGCTTGGAGATCCTGCCAGTAACAGCATTTCCTGTCTCAGACTGACAACGCAAAGCCACTGCCTCGCAATTAGCAGTAGCGTTGTCAGCGTGCAGTGCAAGCTGCTTCAGTTGGCCATTGGGGTTCCTACCTTATAGACCTGATTGGGCAGCCCAACAGCCATCTGATGGAGTGCACATAGAAGGCTGAAAACATTGTTCAATTTGCAAGGCAGTGACTTAGCATTGCTAGTTTACAACAGAAAATGCTGTTGCTGACAGGATCTCAAGGTAAGAAACTTTGCAACAAATTCATGAAAAATTATATGCTTTAAAGTGGACCTCCACCCTCCCCACCCACTTTCTGTCATTGCATCCTTCCTCCTTCCTCTCTCACATATAGACATTTATTTACTTTTTTAATACCTTTTTTTGGTGTCCCCTCAAGGCACATCCGGGATTCTCACTTAGGTAAGAATGACGTCCTTACAACCTCTTGGGATACTGATGTTAGGCATCCTAGGAGGCATCACAGTACCTACAGTGCATGCTCCAAGGTGGTCAACTGCCTCTTTCTTGTTCTTGCATCCAGTCCCCTGAAGACACACTGGGGGCATTTGTGTCAGTGGGGGGAGGGCAGCTGCAAGAACCTGGAAAAGACAGCGGTCCCTGGTAGCATGAGTATAAAATATGGTAGCAGAGGACCCAGCATGCGTCGGCAGATCCATGGATTGCAGTAGGACAACACTGGATTCCTTGGACATATTTGAGCATGTATTTGGAAAATAACCTAACTGAAGAGAAGAAATACTGGTAGTTGCAATACCACGAAAACCCAATGGTCAGACAGGTCAAAGCAGCCTCAGCCTAGCTCCATACAGGCCATGCCCCCAGATTGTTTTGCCACCATTGCAGTCTATGGTACTCATGTCACACCAAAGATGCAGAAAATCATACCTCCCAACTGTCCCTGATTTCGAGAGACTGTCCTTGATTTGGATTTGAACCTGAAGTATATCTACTAGATGCCAAACATCCCCAAAATGCAAAATTGGATAGGAGAAAACAACCTCCCTAAGTGGGACTTTACAGGCATCACCAAAGTGTATAAAAGTTACATCAATTTATTATTAGACATAGATAAGTGAGAGCCATAAATTATTGAATAGGCAGTTTTACATTCAATAATTACAATTGTATCATACAGAGTAACAGAGTTCCTAGACAGCATCCTAGGAAGCATCCAACGCGTTTCAGAGTAACTTTACTCCTTCTTCGGGGTTAAAAAAACTCTGTACAGAAGACATGTGGCCTCTAAGGACTGAAACACATATATTAAAGCCATGCATTAATTATAATGACAATTGTAGACAATATTGTTATATAAATGTCGAAAGCATAATACTCACAGCATACTGTGATAGAGACCAAGTGAAAAAGCATCAGTAATTGAATTTCCGCCATGTTAAAAACATTTGATGTGTGACCAGGTCCATGACTCCTCCCCAGTCTGCATCCAGACAGGCACTGACCAGGCCAGGGCCCCCCCAGGAAAGCACTGAGGCTGCACTGATAGCCACAGAGGCAGGTTATATATTAAAAAAGTAACAATAGTAACCACAAAGTAAATAAAATAGAAACAATCATAACACCATAGACATATATCGCAAAAAGAGATATGAGGGCTTATTAAATCTAGTAAAACACCCACCACTGTTAACGCAGATGTAGGTTATATTGAAGCCGATATTATCAAGCAGTAGGTAAAAAGATTCAATTTCATGAGATCCTTCAGTATTATTAATCACAATTCATCCAAAGAATCCCTAAAAAGGGTATCAAAAACAAAGACAATAAGCCTATATGGAATCACAATGGGATATATGACCATATTATTGCATATCAGGCCCAAAAAAAGCCATAAGCTGACACAAACAAACAAGCAATATCAATCTACCTAGCTGGAAAACCTACAGCAGAACCGCAGGAGGTCATGTCAGACTTCACACCGAAAGTCCCAAATAAAAGAACGGAATCAGGAATCTATATATATCCACCCCTCTGACTAAACACCTGAATTAAATCGCCATCCCATATTCAGGGACGGGGAGAGGTGGAACGCAATCCCACAGAGGGAAAGAGAATTCCAGACACACAGGTCACAATAGAAGGGCTGAGCCAACCACAGAGTGGCGACGCGGTCCGCGCGTGCTGGGCACCCCCCCAGGGACACACACAGAAACCGGGCCACTGCCCACCATATTTGGAACAAGGTCCCTCTGTTCTTCTTTCCTCCTCATTTGTCCCCCATTTTGGTCTGATCTTTATAGTTGTATATAAAATACACCATTTATCTTTCAAAAAGTGTCTTCCAGTGCTAAACTTTTCATCCCGTTTCAAAATGGTTGCATTTGTAAACTTCAAAAGCCAGTATAAAGGAATGGTAGGTGTAAAAAGAAAAATCACTTGTGGGTTTAACTAATATTTTTCTTGTTTAATTCTCCTTTAAGGAGGAGTGTCAGGGGGTGGGTCCTATGTCTACATACTGTACATTTGCTTATAGGTGTCCCTCGTTTCCATCTCAAAAAGTTGGGATATATGAAAAAGTAGTAAAGGAACTTTTTTTTTTTGAGCTACAGCAATTAAGACAGCAACCAATGAAATTAATGTATTTTTACTTGTATTGAGACTTTCTCTGTCGCAGGCCGTAGTGAGTTGCACCAGAAGTCGCAGCATTGTGAACAAGGGCTTAAGTTACCATGACAACCAATTAAAATAATATGGATTTGATCTTGAAATAAAATCACAATGAAGCTTTCTTACATTGTTTACAAAAGATAGAAAGAATGAATCAACTCAATGAAAGGAAAAGTGCACATATATGGTTCATTCACATCAGTCCCTTATCCCTAAGGAGCGTACAATCTAAGGTCCCTAACTCACATTCATACATACACATACTAGGGCCAACTTAGCCAGGAGCCAATTAACCTACCAGCATGTCTTTTGAGTGTGGGAGGAAACTGGAGTACCTGAAGGAAACCCACACAGGCAGAACATGCAGACTCAAGGCAGGTAGTGCTGTGGTTGGGATTTGAACCAACAACTCTAGTGCTGCTGGGCGGAAGTGCTAACCACTTAGCCACTGTGCTGCCCAGTAATGTACCCAATAACAATGTAAAGTCCACAAACATCAGGTTCACATTACGGTTTGTCCAGGGCTTTTTTTCAGCCGGAATGCGGGGAAAACCAGTTCCAGCACCTCCAGCACTTAATGTATGCAATGGCAAGTGGTGCTGGGGTATTCTGGAAGGTCTATTGATGCTGGTTGCTGAGGGATCTATTATCACTGGAGGGGATCTATTTTTGCATGGTGGTCTATTGTTGCTGGAGATGGATTTTTTGTTTCCAGGAGGTCAATTGTTGCTGGAAGGGATCCCATGTTGAGGGAAGATCTGTTGTTGCTGCTAGGGGTGTGTTGTTGCTGACGTGGTATTTTGTTGCGGGGTCCATTGTTGCTGGAGGATTCTATTGTGGCTGGAGTAGGGCTATTGTTGCTGGCTGCAAGGAATCTATTTTACTGCTTTTCTTGTAATCAGGGCTTTTTTTCAATGGAACGCGGGGGAACGCAGTCTTGGCACCTCCAGCACTGAAAGTATGTATTAGCAAGGGGTGCTAGGGTGTGCTGGAGGATCTGTTATTGCCAGCTGCTGGTGGATCTATGGTCACTGAAGGGGATCTAATTTTGTGTGGTGGTCTATTGTTGCTGAGGAGGTGTATTTTGATGGTGGGCGGGATTCTATTGATGCTGGCTGCTAGGAGATCTGTTGTAGCTGCTGGCGGTCTATTATTGCTAGGGTTGTATTTTGTTGCTGGAGGAATCTATTTTTGCTGGAGGGGTCTAATGCTGCTTGATCTAATTTTCTGTTTTTCTTGTTATCATTTAATTATCAATTCCATACACATGCAATATTGGGCAGGGTGAATGCACAGAAAGCAGCCAGCCCTGATGGCATCCCTGGCCATGTACTCAGAGCATGTGCAGTGCAGCTGGCTGAGGTCTTTACAGATATTTTCAATCTGTCTTTGGCCCAGTCAATTGTTCCCACTAGCTTCAAGTCTGCTACCATCGTGCCAGTGCCAAAGCATTCACTTGCAACAGATTTGAGTGATTTTTGTCCTGTTGCACTCACTCCTGTCATTGCAAAGTGCTTTGAAAGATTGGTCCTTAATCATCTTAAAACCTGTCTGCCACTTAGTCTGGATCCATACCAATTTGCTTATCGGCCGAATAGGTCGACTGAGGACACCATTTCTACAGTACTTCATTCTGCTCTGACTCACCTGGACAATCCCAACACTCATGTAAGGATGTTGTTTGTTGATTTCAGCTCAGCTTTTAATACAATTTCGGTAGTCCTTCAAAGCTAATCTTGAAGCTGAAACAGCTTGGCATCAGCATGCATCTTTGTAATTGGATCCTGGACTTCCTTACAAACAGACCACAGTCTGTACGACTGAATGCCTTCACCCAGGGGCGAACTGACAACTCATGGGGACCCCGGGCAATAGAGGATCATGGGGCCCCTGTGTCCTTGCCCAAACTCAAAAAAGCCTATGAAAAAGGTACCAGGGGCATCTCATGGGGCCCCCTACTGACCCCGGGCCCTCGGGCAGTGCCCGACTTTCTAAATGGTCAGTCCGCCCCCGCCTTCACCTCTCCCAGTCTTAACATCAGCACCCGGGTTCCTCAAGGATGTGTATTGTCCCCTCTTCTATACTCCCTTTTCACCTATGATTGCGTACCTGTCTATGCATCAAACAGCATTGTTAAGTTTGCTGAGGACACCAAGGTGGTAGGCCTGATCAGAGGTAATGATGAGATGACTTACAGGGAGGATATCCAACACCTAGTCACATGGTGTGAGGACAATCATTTGGAATTTAACACCAAGAAGACAAAAGAGATTATTGTGGATTTCAGAGGAGCTGGTAATCACACCCACGCTCCCATTAACATCAATGGAGCTGTTGTTGAGCGTGTTAACAGCTTTCTTGGAATCCACATTTCTGAGGATCTCACCTGGTCTCTGAATTCTTCCTTCCTGATCAGGAAGGCACAACAGTGCCTATATTTTCTGAGGAAACTTAAAAAATCCCATCTGTGCTACAGGATATTGGAGAATTTTTATCGTTGTACTATTGAGAGCATCCTCACAAGTTGCATCTTAGTGTGGTACAGCAGCTGCACTGCTTCAGACAGCAAAACCCTTCAAAGAGTGGTGAAAACCGGCCAACGAATTATTGGTGTTCAGCTTTTCACCTTGGAGGACATTTACAAAAAACGTTGTGTACAAAGGGCGAGGGGCTATCATTAATGATGCCTCTCGCCATAACCATGGACTGTTCATACTCCTTCCACTTGTCAAATGATACAGGTGTCTCAGAGCCCGTACAAATAGATTGAAAAATATTTTTTTCCCTGTGGCTGTTAAAGCTTTGCACAGCTAATCATTGGACAATATTGTATTACTGTATATTTTATTCACCATTGCAGTACTGAATATTTCATCCATTAATGCACTACTCATTGCACCCATTATGGTATTACTGTATATTCCATACCCCGATTTTTGTTATATTGTTATTTATTGTAAATGGGCCATTTATGCACTTCTGGCCGGATGCTAACTGCATTTCATTGGCTCTGTACATGTACTTTGCACAATGACAATAAAGCACCACAAAATGCCACTTGGCTCTGTATTCTCTAAAAGGAGTGGTACTGGGAGTTGGGTAGTGGATGGAACCAAATGAAGGTGCTCGGAGGTAGGTAAGGGGGCAGAGACAGGGGACTCAGATGGGGGGAGTTACTGCACCTATTTTTTGAGAAAAAAAGCCATGCTTGTAATCATTAAATTGCATACAAAATGATACTTGGCTCTGTATTCTCTAAAAGGAGCAGTACGGGGAGGTGGGTAGGGGTCGGAACCAAGGGACAGTGCTCGGAGGTGGGTAAGGGGGGTGGAAACAAGGGGTGATGCAGAAGGGGGTAGTTCCTGCACCTATTCTCTAAGAAAAAAAAGCCCTGGGGTTGTCTCTTAAAAGCTCATCTTCTTTCAGCTGTCAGTTTGTTAAAAATGTTGGTGCAGCCTCAAGGGTGGATTGACAACTCATGGGGCCCCCGGGCAATAGGGGATCATGGGGCCCCTGTGTCCTTGCCCACACTCAAAGCACACCCAAAAATATATATAAAAGGAACCAGGGGGATTTCATGGGGCCCCCTACTGACCCCGGGCCCTCGGGCAGTGCCCGAGTGCTCGAATGGTCAGTCCACCCCTGTGCAGCCTACGTCTGTGTAATGTACAGTAGTGATGGTCATTGTGACTTTTGGGGATGGGGGGACTGCTTGGTCAGCTCATGTCCCCCTCATTATGTTTAACCCACCCTGTGCTTGTTAAGGGGTACAGGGTGTAAATGTGAATGTCCCAGTCTTGTGTATAGTGTGTGTTCCTTTGTCTCGGCCATGTGGTTGCCCATTGTCTACTGCCATGTGGCTATTCCTTTGTTCTCGGCCACATGGCTGTCCATTGTTTGTTTGCCATGTGCTTCATCCCATTGTTCTGTGTCTTGGGTTGGTTGGGGTGGTCCCCTGCAGCCCTTCCCCCTGATGGGGCGGGTTGATGATGTGTTTCCTGCTCCTGGTTGTGTTTCCCCGCCCTCTGTATATATCCTGTGTTTTGTGTTAAAATAAAGTGTTGGCTTCCTGTTTTCAGAAGAGCTGGGTGCTGTCTATTTCCTGAGGGATTTCAGGTGGTTTGGTCCATGGATGGTGTTCGGACAGGGGAAGCTGCGGTATTCCGTTACAGTCATCTCCATCTAGTGGCTGACATTCACACTACTTAGTTCAATGTTATCCCACTAGAGCGCGAACGAGAAACCTCCAGAAACCTTGGGGGGTGGGGAGGCAAGGTTTTGACTGTCTAGGGGCCTCCACAGTGTTTAATCTGGCATTGTAAATAGATCTTGAAGAACATAAAAATTTTGGGAGAAATCTAAACCCTTCAGTGATGGCTCATCTAAACATATTTTTGTCCAGTTGCAGATTAGAAAATGTAATTTTTATCTTTTTTTTATTTTTAATTTGGGCCTTAGATAAGAAGGAGGCCTTAGAGACGTTTCCTTGGGAATGATAAATTCCTTTAAGGTACCCACGCAAATAACAATTCCATGAATTGTAATCAAAAGATCTTTTCACAAAGTTCTTTTTCTTTGTACGACTTGTACTCACTCTGAACGCTCTAAATATAATTAACTCGATCTAATGAGCAGACACAGAAAACAAATTAATTCAGTCACTAGCAACACACATCCAGTAATAAAATTGTTAAGTACGAGAAGATTACCATTTTCAAAACTGTACTTTTTTTTCCTTTTTTAGTACCGTTCGGTAAACTTTGCCGTTAGAGGAACTAAGGATGCCCCTTCACCAAAGAAATATGCTTT
The DNA here is from genome assembly GCF_062004578.1 of Staurois parvus. Classification (NCBI taxonomy): domain Eukaryota; kingdom Metazoa; phylum Chordata; class Amphibia; order Anura; family Ranidae; genus Staurois; species Staurois parvus. Next base: position 4,967,870 of record NW_028318575.1, on the reverse strand, counting down.
CTAATCAAGCATTGGCTATTTATCCTCCTTTCAGTGTGAACACAGGAGAACACTGTTCTGGTACCTCCAGCACTAAATGTATGTAATAGAAAGGGGTGGTGGGTTGTGTTTAACCACTTGCCCTCCAGAGGATTTACCCCCCTCCTGACCAGGCCATTTTTTCGGATACTGCGCTGCGTTACTTTAACTAACAATTGCGCGGTCATGCAACGCTACACCCAAATGAAATTTATGTCTTTTTTTCCCACAAATGGAGCTTTCTTTCTGTGGTATTTGATCGGCTGTGTTTTTTATTTTTTGTACTATAAACAAAAAAAAAACGACAATTTTGAAAAAAAAAAAACAATGTTTTTGACTTTTTGCTATAAAACATATCCAGTAAAAAAATTAAAAAATCGAATTTTGTCATAAATTTAGGTCAAAATGTATTCTGCTCCATGTGTTTGCTAAAAAAAATCCCAATACGTGCAAATTATTTGGTTTGCATGAAAGTTTTGGAAATTGTTTTTTACACTAGTAATGGCAGCGATCAGCGACTTATAGCGGGACTGCGGGACTGTTGCGGACATTCTGACACTGGGGGGGAACTGACTAACTGCCACTGACATCCCCAGTGACACCAATACACTGATGAGTGCTAATAAAAAGCACTGACACTGTACTAATGACACTGGGCAGGAAGGGGTTAACATCTGGGGCGATCAAAGGGTTAACTGTGTGCTGTGACTGTGTTTTACTGTGCTATGCAGAGCCATACAAAGCAATATGCAGGAGCTGACAGGGGAGAGATCTGTATTGTTTACATACAGGTCTCTCCCCCATCAGTGATACTCGGTGATCGCTGGGTGCTGGCGGGGAATCACCAGACGGGACCCGGTGACCAACAGCTGAGGCCGCCAATGGCAGTGCGGCTTTTGCTTTCCTGATGCATGCTGGGAGCTGTCAGCTGAGCACAGCACTGCACAGCACTGCACAGCACTACAAGTTCTTGGTCCAATAACTTACCTGGGAACAGTTGGATCTATTGGAGGATCGTTTTTCACTTCCTTGGGTGTATCGTATATTTCCCTTGATGTTACCAACGATATCCCACAAAGCCCAGACTGACCACTCTTAGTAGAGGTCACATGCCTTCCGGTAAGCCTTGCATGTGAGTGGATGTTGTCACATTGGCTGTATTTGGAAGTCTTCTGATCTGACCACGGTTTTGGAACTGCTCTATTCTGATTCCACCATATGAATATATCATCTATGGACACTTTGTGATTAACTTTTATTAATTTTCACACAATATCATCAGCATGATTAATTAATTTTGTTTGATATATTTGAGAGCTGCACTTTATTTGAATATAGAACTATAGGTCTGACTCAGCAGGGTATGTATGTTTGTCTCATCATTTTACATTTCCATGTTATGTTGTAACTCTGTCAGGAACCGTAAACCATGCACTACTCATTAAGTAGCAGGAGTCCAGCCCTGACACTCTGATGAAAGGGGAGAGGTGTGTTCCCCCAAACGCATTGGCTGCTTCACCTAATATATGTTTGGATTAAAAATCTTATTTTAGAATCTAATACTTCAGTAGGGGGATTTGATCTTTAGATTTAAACATGATCTTCACATCCCGAGGTTCCTGGGGTAGTGCAAGGGAGTGGCTCTTAAATCACCAGATGCTTCATAGGGAAATTATCAGTACAGTATTGAACAAATACATTTTAAGCAATAAAGCATCACTTACTTGAGGTTCCGGAATCATTAATTTACTACTTCCAGCAGGATATGTGTCAGACATCTGCAGAGAGACCACTGCTTTATCAGTATAGCTAAAACAAAAAAGCCAACTTATTTCTGGGGTTCTAGGGGGCTCCTTTTATCAGGGTTACATGATCACAAACAATACATAGATTCAATTAAAAATATATCAAATAGACGAGTGGAGAATTCTTTATTTGAGCTTGTCAGACCGCTGCACAGAGACCACGGCTTCATCAAAGGATATCCAAAAGAAAAAGCTAGCGCATCTCTCAAGTTCTAGGGGGCCCCTTACTTTATCAGGGCTACGAGATCACAAACAATATATAAACTCAACTGAAGTACAACAAATAGATGAGTGGAAAATTTTTTGTTTTGACCTTGTCAGACCTCTTCAAAGAGAGAGAGCCTTATCAGAGTACTATATATATCTAGAAGAAAAAGGTCTAACACATTTCTGGGGTTCTAGAGCCCCCCCCCCCTTTATCAGGGCTACAAGATCACAAACATTATATAGACGCAATTTAAAATTTAGAAAATAGATGAACAGTTCAATCTTTGTGTTGACCTTGTCAGACCACTGCAGAGAGACCACTGCTTCATCAAAGAATATCCAAAAGAAAAAAAGACAATGCATTTCTGGGGTTCTAGGGGACCCTCTTTATCAGAGCTACAAGATCACAAAACAATATAGAGATACAATTAAAAATGTAACAAATAGATGAGCAGATTTTTTTTTCCTTACCTTATTAGTTCTCTGCATATAGACCACTGCTTCTTATATCTTTCTTCGTATATCTAAAAGAAAAAAAGCCAACACATATTTGGGGTTCTACGGGGCTCCCTGTATTAGGGCAACAAAATGCCAACATTTTATAGATGCAATTAAAAATGTAACAGGCAGATGAGCAGTACATTCTTTGTTTTGTCTTTATCAGACCTCTGCATAGAGACCACTGCTTCATCAAATTTTATCGGAAAGAAAAATAATATTTCTGTGGTTCAATGGGACCCCTATTATCAGAGCTACAAGATCACAAACAATAAATAAACTCAATAAAAAATGTAAGAAATAGATGAGTGGTGCAGTCTTTGTTTTGACCTTCTCAGACCTCTGCAGAGGGACCACTGTTTCCACAAAAGTATATTAAAAAAGCCACCGCATTTCTGGGGTTCTAGGGGACCCCCTTTATCAGGGCTAAAAGATCAAAGGAAATGTAAAAACTCAATTTTATAATAATAATAAAAATAATAAATAATAGAACAAATACAGTATATAACTGGAGCATTCTTTGTTCTGACCATGTCAGACCTCTGTTCAGAGACCACTGCTTCATTACATTTTGGGGGGTTCTATGAGACCCCCTTTATCAGAGCTACAAGACCACAAACAACACACACTCATTTAAAGATGGAACATATAAAAGAGTGGTGAATTCTCTATTAGGACCTTGTCTGAAGTGAAAGAAAGGCAATTTATTACGGAAAGAATCTCACCGCTGATGTTTCCAAGAGATGAAATAAACTTGGTCTTTAAAAAATGATAAGTAGCAGAAACATTTGTGTACCTACGTTTTAGCTGTTACTTAAAAATGAAATGCGTAATGAAAATTTGTTCCATTATTTGTCAAGAGCTTTCTTAACTTTGTCATAGCTCGATAGAATTTTTTTTTTTATAAAATGTAAAGAATGTGCTTAAGTAGCATTGCAATGCTAATATCCAACCCACACCTCGCCAAACGCGTTCACCCATCTGCGCTGTTTACTGAAAAGCCTAATGGATTACTCGCTGCTAATTTTTTTTTCCTCTCTAAACAAATATTGTAGGCTATCTGAGAAGTACATTATCCCTCCCCTATGAATGTTTTCATTAGTGATGTGCTTATCCTTGTCCTCTTTGCACATAATGTGGTTTGGTTTTAATAATCTAGATCGGATGCATAAAACATAAAACACATCCCATTATTCTACACAAGAAGATCTTGTATTTCCTCCATTTTCTAATGTTAGTATGCTACAGAATTCAAAGCTGAACTCAAGGATGGTGTTAAAGATGAAAAATAATGCAGCTTTGTATTCATTAATAGTCTGTTGTATGTTTTTTCTTTAAAGTGTTACTAAACCCAGGACCCTGCATTCACTATATCTGGTCTCCCCGGACCCTGCATTCACTATATCTGGTCTCCCCGGACCCTGCATTCACTATATCTAGTCTCCCCGGACCCGGCATTCACTATATCTGATCTCCCCGGACCCTGCATTCACTATATCTGGTCTCCCCGGACCCCGCATTCACTATATCTGGTCTCCCAGGACCCTGCATTCCCTATATCTGGTCTCCCCGGACCCTGCATTCACTATATCTGGTCTCCCCATACCCTGCATTCATTATATCTGGTCTCCCCGGACCCTGCATTCACTATATCTGGTCTCCCCGGACCCTGCATTCATTATATCTGGTCTCCCCGGACCCTGCATTCACTATATCTGGTCTCCCCGGACCCTGCATTCACTATATCTGGTCTCCCCGGACCCTGCATTCACTATATCTGGTCTCCCCGGACCCTGCATTCACTATATCTGGTCTCCCCGGACCCTGCATTCATTATATCTGGTCTCCCCGGACCCTGCATTCACTATATATGGTCTCCCTGGACTCGGCATTCACTACATCTGGTCTCCCCAGACCTTGCATTCACTATATCCAGTCTCCCCGGACTCTGCATTCACTATATCTGGTCTCCCCAGACCCTGCATTCACTATATATGGTCTCCCCAGACCCTGCATTCACTATATCTGGTCTCCCCGGACCCTGCATTCACTATATCCAGTCTCCCCGGACCCTGCATTCACTATATCTGGTCTCTGACAATATGAAAAAAAAATTATAATTTTTTTATTTTTTTTTTTTCTTTTTTTAAGATTTGTTTTTCATATTACACTATGGCCAAAGTAGTATAATGTTACCATAGTAACATTGTACTACTTTGGGGAAGTGATCAGTATTTTTTTTTTTTTTCTACACAATTTGCTTATAGCAAAGAATTTCTTTGCTATAAGCAAGCATTTAACTGAATGAAATCGAGTCATTCAGATTTTTTTGTTGTGATTAGCTGTGATTGGCCATGGCTAATCACATGACACAGATGGGCTGTGATTGGCCCAGCCTGTGCATGTGATCACTGTGACCATTCACAGCTAGACACACTTGTATACAATGGATGGCATGAAATTAAGCCATCCATTGTATACAACTGTCATGTGACCTGATGTGATTGGTCACAGCAGGTCACATGGTACTGGCAGCGGGGCCGGTACACAGATCTGTCATCGGACGTGTGACAGATCTCGCTGCAGCGCAGCCCTGCGGGCACGCGTAATTCGCAATTTGGGAAAACATCATATGACGCCCTCCCGGAGGGACGAAGTGTTCGCTCGGCCGCCATCTGACAATAGGCCAGGCAGCAACTGGTTAACTGTGCAGTCAGAGGGTGGGGGCAGGACTTCAGGACTTTGCTGTGTGGCAGAGCTGTGTATGTCTAGGGATTGGATGGAAAGAAATACAAACCCTTTGAAAGGTAAAACAATGCACATGTATGTATTTTGTCTGTGTATTTGGCTGTTTACATGGAGCTTAGCAATACATATGTGCGGCTGCAAAAGGATGGGTTTTAATGCCAACACGCCGCACATATGCATCCCTGGGCGGTCGATGTGCTGAGCATGCACACTGCATGCTCCCAGCACAGAGAGAGAGCTGTCAAACACAGCTCTGTCCCCACTAATGATTGGTAGCTGGCAGGACCTGCCACAGATCATGTGACAACTGTGACAGCCTATCACAGTGATCACAGGATCACTGAACCTTCCCACCCCCTGGGCATTCAGAAGTTTTTAAGGCTCCATTCACACTAGTGCATTTCAAATCACAGACGGAATCGCCGCGATTCTGCCTGAGATTTGAAAACGCACTATGAAAATGTGAAAATGCACAATCGCATGTTCAGGCGCCATTTATTTCAATGACACCTGAAAATGCGATTGCAGCATGTTTTTTCCATGCAAAAAAAATCACAGGACCCAAAAACTGTTCTAGAACCTTTTTTTGGACGTTACACGTCTCGCAGTTTTGTTTGCGTGATCGTGGTGCGTTTATCACGCAGAAAAACACACCACAATCATGGCAAAAACTCCCTGCGTTTTCAGGCGCCATTGAAATCAATGGCACTTGAACACACGATTGCACGTTTTCACATTTTTTCAGCGCTTTTGCAAATCGCGGGCAGAATCGCAGCAATTCTGCCCGCGATTTGAAACACCCTAGCGGGAATGGAGCCTAAAGGGGCACGGGGCTGGGTGCAGATGGGTTAGGTCACTTTCATTCCCATATATAAAATGTACAATATTCCCTAAACACCAGTATCTTCTGCTTTTCCTGGGAAATTCAAAATTTTAAGGATGTCACCAGAACAGGAGGTAAAACTTCCAATGGTGGCAACTGTCTAAGGACTCATTAACACTTGTGGTTGGGGTGGGGGGTAAAAAAATGCTGCTGGCATTATTAAACAAATAGGAAAGTGTTTTATACTTACTTGCATTAAACTTTTGATTTACATTTCTTCAGTTATTTCCTGGTTTCTGGCCTAGTCCAGAATTATGTCATACATCCCAAGAGTCTTAATGGGTATTTTTGTTTCCTTTCATCAGGAGGAGTCTTCATGGGAAGAGGGGCTTTCTCAGCTAAGCACACCCTCCTGCCTGGATACCTGTGCTAAGGGCAGATGGATTTCAGGAGGTACGTGCTACTTGAATCATCTGCCCTTACTCAAGATGGCCGTAGCTAGATATATGTTTTTTTTTTGGGGGGGGTGGTTTCTCAACAAAATAAATCATGGAGACATGGATGGATGGAGGAGTTTGCGCTGAATATTAAAAATGAATTAAATTACATTTTCAGTTTGTAGTGCTCAGATACAGTTACGTTTTTTTTGCAATGAGAAAAGAGATGTCTTACCAGAAAAAAAAAAGTGACAGTGCTTTGAACGCTGCTACTCTAAGCAAAAAAAAATAAATAAAAAAAAATTGTACATTGGCTGTGAAAATGTATCAAATATCTATAACCCAATCAAATTTTTATTTAAATATTAAAAATGAACTGTAACAGTATTAGTTGTAAATTTCATTAAATAAAAAGAAATGTATTGTGATGGATGACACCAGATAGAATGTGCGGAGTGGAGCAGGTGTGGATGGAGAGCAAGCAGTGACAAGATGTCAGGATGTACAATGCCTCCCCCCTGAGCATCTGAGCATCGGAAAGTGGGGTGGGCGTAACAGTGGAGTTGTCAATGAAAAAAAAAAAAATCATGCAAATACAAGAAGCGCTTATTTATATCTGTGTTTCCTTGTTCAAGAGACTGTAAGAAGCAATGCAGTAGTTATTTCATGCATACAATTTTTTTTTTATGCAAATCATTCGGCTATTTTAAACTTTTGTTAAGTGTTACTAAACCCCCGACCCTGTATTCACTATATCTGGTCTCCCTGGACCCTGCATTCACTATATCCGGTCTCCCCGGATCCTGCATTCACTATATCTGGTCTCCCTGGACCCTGCATTCACTATATCCGGTCTCCCCGGACCCTGCATTCACTATATCCGCTCTCCCAGGACCCTGCATTCACTAAATCTGGTCTCCCCGGACCCTGCATTCACTATATCTGGTCTCCCCGGACCCTGCATTCACTATATCATGTCTCCCCGGACCCTGCATTCACTATATCTGGTCTCCTCGGACCCTGCATTCATTACATCTGGTCTCCCCGGATCCTGCATTCACTATATCTGGTCTCCCCGGACCCTGCATTCACTATACCCGGTCTCCCCGGATCCTGCATTCTCTATATTTGGTCTCCCTGGACCATGCGTTCTCTATATCTGGTCTCCCTGGACCCTGCATTCACTACATCTGGTCTCCTCGGACCCTGCATTCACTATATCTGGTCTCCCACAGTACACACAACATGGAAATGCAATTATTTGAGTAAATATAAACTGCTAAATACCTTTTCTCATCAGAAGTATATAGCAGTCTTGTGACTTCTATCAGTGTCCAGTAGAGCACTGGTTAAAGCTTGTAGGAAGAGTTTTCATTCACCCCTGACTGTCCTATGAGGCTGCATAACCCCTGACCTCCGTCTGGACAGTGCTGATTGGCCCCGTGCTGGTCACATGCACCCTCCCAGGAAAAAAAATATATATATAGCAATAAACACCAAAGTGAGCATGTACAGAGTAATTCCACACCATATGCCTTATCAGGAGATAAGAGCGGGACACTGGAAGAAGAGGAGGATCAGAGACGTCAGGATCAAACAGAATTTTTACACAATGCAGAGGATTAACCCCTTAGGTTCCACAGTGAGTATAACAAGCATGCTTTCCTGCATATACAAACTGATTTTACTGTTGTGGGTTTAGTAACACTTTAAAGCTGAATTCCAGGAATTCAGCTTTTTATACTTAGACTTTTTATATCCACTGTAACTTAAACATTTTGTAGCCTTTATAACCACTTAAAAAAATGTTTATTAATGGGGGGTGAGGGTTTGAGGGATTTGCACTTACTTGGGGGTTTTACCAGCTACAAAAGACTGTACGTCTTCGGTCACACTGAATCTGACTGTAACCCCCCTGGCGGTATTCCTGAGTGTAGCTCGGGGTAAAGTTTCAGTGCCACAAGCGGTAACCCCGAGCAACACTCGGGCTTACCATGTGGCGCTGCTCCGGGATCTGTTCTTCTCTTACCTTGTCCTGCTCTCCCGCGATGTCCCTCCTGCAGTGTCCCCTGTAATGTCCTCCGGCCGATGCCGGCATCTGTCTTCCGGTTTCCGGTCCCTGCGAGCGTCGGGATGTACGGGGGACGGAACTGGCGGGAAATTTAAAAATGACAAAAAGTGACATTCACTAAATACACTAAATACACTCAAATCTGATAGTATAACATTCCTGTATCAAACCATTTCACATACATTTTGTCCCGAGTGCTTTGTCCGGCGCCCTGCCTGCATTTTTACTGTTCTTTCTGCCTGGAAACTGAGAAACGTCCATGGCGTCCAAAAAGCGTCCCTTTAGGTCAAAAGCAGTTTTAGACCGGCTAGAGAACAGCGATAGTAAATCAGAACCACTTGCAGAATTGAGTGATAATGATTCGTGGGGGAAATTCCTCATCAGACACTGAAAACGATTCTGCGACTTTGCTCAGTGATGTGCGAACTTGGCGCTATATTTCACATTTCAGTGTTTTTGGTTTGATTATATTATTGAATTAAATGTATTATTATTATTAGAGATGAGCGAATTATTCAAAAATTCGATTCGGCTGATTCGCCGAATTTGCGGGAGAAATTTGATTCGATGCGAATTTATTCGCTGCGAATTTAACTTATTAAAAGGGTTTCTAGGCTTCAGAGAGCCTTTATATTAGTGCAGAACACTGTACCTTTAATTTAAATGCCCTTGGAGTCTGCTGGGGAAGAGAAATAATACTGTCAGTCAGTATGACATGCAGATGAGTGCCGTCGATCTTAGAATCACCGCACACTTCACTCATTTGGGCAGTCACGGGGCACGACGAAGAAGAAGAAGAAGAAGAAGAAGAAGAATGAAAAGAAGAATGAAAAGAAGAAGAAGAAGAATGAAAAGAAGAAGAAGAAGAATGAAAAGAAGAATGAAAAGAAGAAGAAGAAGAATGAAAAGAAGAAGAAGAAGAATGAAAAGAAGAATGAAAAGAAGAATGAGAAGAATGAAAAGAAGAAGAAGAAGAATGAAAAGAAGAACAAGAAGAATGAAAAGAAGAATGAGAAGAAGAATGAGAAGAATGAAAAGAAGAAGAAGAATGAAAAGAAGAAGAAGAAGAATGAAAAGAAGAATGAAAAGAAGAAGAAGAAGAATGAAAAGAAGAAGAAGAAGAATGAAAAGAAGAAAGAAAAGAAGAAGAAGAAGAAGAAGAAGAATGAAAAGAAAAAGAAGAAGAATGAAAAGAAGAAGAAGAATGAAAAGAAGAAGAAGAAGAATGAAAAGAAGAAGAAGAAGAATGAAAAGAAGAATGAAAAGAAGAAGAAGAATGAAAAGAAGAATGAAAAGAAGAAGAAGAAGAATGAAAAGAAGAAGAAGAAGAATGAAAAGAAGAAGAAGAATGAAAAGAAGAATGAGAAGAAGAATGAAAAGAAGAATGAGAAGAATGAAAAGAAGAATGAAAATAAGAAGAAGAAGAATGAAAAGAAGAAGAAGAAGAATGAAAAGAAGAATGAAAAGAAGAAGAAGAAGAATGAAAAGAAGAAGAAGAATGAAAAGAAGAATGAGAAGAAGAATGAAAAGAAGAATGAAAAGAAGAAGAAGAAGAATGAAAAGAAGAAGAAGAATGAAAAGAATAATGAGAAGAATGAAAAGAAGCAGAAGAAGAATGAAAAGAAGAAGAAGAATGAAAAGAAGAAGAATGAAAAGAAGAAGAATGAAAAGAAGAAGAAGAAGAATGAAAAGAAGAAGAAGAATGAAAAGAAGAATGAAAAGAAGAAGAAGAAGAAGAATGAAAAGAAGAAGAAGAAGAATGAAAAGAAGAAGAAGAAGAATGAAAAGAAGAATGAAAAGAAGAAGAAGAAGAATGAAAAGAAGTATGAGAAGAATGAAAAGAAGAATGAAAAGAAGAAGAAGAAGAAGAATGAAAAGAAGAAGAATGAAAAGAAGAAGAAGAAGAATGAAAAGAAGAAGAAGAAGAATGAAAAGAAGAATGAAAAGAAGAAGAAGAAGAATGAAAAGAAGAAGAAGAATGAAAAGAAGAAGAAGAAGAAGAAGAAGAAGAATGAAAAGAAGAATGAAAAGAAGAAGAAGAAGAATGAAAAGAAGAAGAAGAAGAATGAACAGAAGAAGAAGAAGAATGAAAAGAAGAAGAAGAAGAATGAAAAGAAGAATGAAAAGAAGAAGAAGAATGAAAAGAAGAAGAAGAAGAAGAAGAATGAAAAGAAGAATGAGAAGAAGAATGAAAAGAAGAATGAAAAGAAGAAGAAGAAGAAGAATGAAAAGAAGAAGAAGAAGAATGAAAAGAAGAATGAAAAGAAGAAGAAGAAGAATGAAAAGAAGAAGAAGAAGAATGAAAAGAAGAAGAAGAATGAAAAGAAGAATGAGAAGAAGAATGAAAAGAAGAATGAGAAGAATGAAAAGAAGAATGAAAAGAAGAAGAAGAAGAATGAAAAGAAGAAGAAGAATAATGAAAAGAAGAATGAAAAGAAGAAGAAGAAGAATGAAAGGAAGAAGAAGAATGAAAAGAAGAATGAGAAGAAGAATGAAAAGAAGAATGAAAAGAAGAAGAATGAAAAGAAGAAGAAGAAGAATGAAAAGAAGAATGAAAAGAAGAATGAGAAGAATGAAAAGAAGAAGAAGAAGAATGAAAAGAAGAAGAAGAATGAAAAGAAGAAGAAGAAGAATGAAAAGAAGAAGAAGAAGAAGAATGACAAGAAGAATGAAAAGAAGAAGAAGAATGAAAAGAAGAAGAAGAAGAAGAATGAAAAGAAGAAGAAGAAGAATGAAAAGAAGAATGAAAAGAAGAAGAAGAAGAATGAAAAGAAGAATGAGAAGAATGAAAAGAAGAATGAAAAGAAGAAGAAGAAGAAGAATGAAAAGAAGAAGAAGAAGAATGAAAAGAAGAATGAAAAGAAGAAGAAGAAGAATGAAAAGAAGAAGAAGAAGAATGAAAAGAAGAATGAAAAGAAGAAGAAGAAGAATGAAAAGAAGAAGAAGAATGAAAAGAAGAAGAAGAAGAAGAAGAATGAAAAGAAGAATGAAAAGAAGAAGAAGAAGAATGAAAAGAAGAAGAAGAATGAACAGAAGAAGAAGAAGAATGAAAAGAAGAAGAAGAAGAATGAAAAGAAGAATGAAAAGAAGAAGAAGAATGAAAAGAAGAAGAAGAATGAAAAGAAGAATGAAAAGAAGAATGAGAAGAATGAAAAGAAGAATGAAAAGAAGAAGAAGAAGAATGAAAAGAAGAATGAGAAGAATGAAAAGAAGAATGAAAAGAAGAAGAATGAAAAGAAGAAGAAGAAGAATGAAAAGAAGAATGAGAAGAAGAATGAAAAGAAGAATGAAAAGAAGAAGAAGAAGAATGAAAAGAAGAAGAAGAAGAATGAAAAGAAGAATGAAAAGAAGAATGAGAAGAATGAAAAGAAGAATGAAAAGAAGAAGAAGAAGAATGAAAAGAAGAAGAATGAAAAGAAGAAGAAGAAGAATGAAAAGAAGAATGAAAAGAAGAAGTAGAAGAATGAAAAGAAGAAGAAGAAGAAGAATGAAAAGAAGAAGAAGAATGAAAAGAAGAAGAATTCCAGTACAGCAAAAAGTGTATCTGCAGAGAGCTCCGCTATTTCTGACAGTTCTCTGACAGTTCCTTCACATTTACAGCGGTTGAAACATTGTATCTATTTATTTCCGAATAAAAACATCTGTATCCTAAATGGAAACAAATAGATACAATGTTTCAACCACTGTAAATGTGAAGGAACTGTCAGAGAACTGTCAGAAATAGCGGAGCTCTCTGCAGTGACACTTTTTGCCGGCTGATCGGGAAAAATTCGATTCGTGCATCCGAAGTTTGCTAAAATTCGGATTCGGTGCGAATCGAATTTTTCCTAATATTCGAAACGAATTCCACTTTGCCAAGTTCGATTCGCTCATCTCTAATTATTATATTGTTATTTTTTATGATTATTTATTAAATTATAATTTATGATTTCGCGTTTCAAATTGTAACATACCCGGGATGTTTACTAGACTCTTGTTCGGACAGATTTCAGTGAGTTATTCCTAAATATTACAGGCCTACAATAAAAAAAATACATATTTCCATGCAAAAAAATGTACTGCTTTGAGCACAGAAATATGGACATAATCAGACCGCTAGGGAGGTTAAAATCGTGCGACTTCACCTGAAGCTGCACGATTTCAAAGTCGGTTGTCAGTGCGACTTCAGGTGCGACTTCCAAGACATCTGTGCGACTTCATGCCCAGATGTCTAAGCAAGTCGCACTAGAACTTGCAAAAAAGTAGTGCATGTAATACTTTCAAAATGGGTGCGACTCCGACGAAGTCAGAATTGCACCTATATGACCGCTTCAATTGCGGAGAATAGGGTGCGACTTGTCATGCGATTTCAAACTGTCAAATCCCATGACAAGCCGCACCGGTATGTAAATGAGCACAGTCCTGCTACTGAAAAGGAAAAAAAATGTTTCAATAAATAAACTGTTCTAATTTAACATTAAGTTGTTTTTATTGATTTTTTTTTAACCTACTTGGGATCCAATTGAACAAACTTTATTGATTTTAATAATCTCAGGATTGAAGAGATTATGGCCATAATACATCATGTTATATCCTACTACAGATTACATGAAGCTGATGAATGGATTGTAGAATCAGGATATCATGCCCAGTACAACAGCAGCAGAAGTACCAGCTCGTATGATTGAATTTGTTCTCATAACTTTAATCACATCCAGATATTTTCCTAATCGGCAGAATAAGCTCCCGCATTGGAAAACATTAGAATGATACAACATGCAGTTATTCAGTTGGAGATTAAAAAACCCGTGTTTAATCATAGATGACAAATTTTCTTTCATTTTTTTGGAGCTGAAAAAAAATGTATTTGAATTAAAAAAAATGAATTTAAAGCGTAACTCCAGTTTTGTTTAAAAAAAATCCCCTTTGGGTTATATACAGTATGTACATTGAAAGGGTTTTTAAAAATGTTGCAGATTCCTGTTCTGAAGCAGTTTGTTCCACTGTGTCCTTTTAAGACTGACTTCTGAAAGGGAGGGTCAGTGTTCATTATAACCACCTGATGCTTGTTTAGTGTTCTAGTGAGGAATATTCAAGTGTCTGCATCAGGGCTTGTCTTAATAGTATCACGGGCACCTGGGCAAAGTAATGCACTAGGGCCCCTCCCAGCCTGCCCCAATTTACATGCCTACTCTGAAGGCAGAAGGGCACAGCATGGGGGGGGCACAATACTGGGATCAGGAGGACACAATACTGGGATCAGGAGGGCACAATACTGGGATAAGGAGGGCACAATACTGGGATCAGGAGAACATAATACTGGGATCAGGAAGGCACAACACTGGGATCAGGAGGGAACAATACTGGGATCAGGAGGACACAATACTGGGATCAGGAAGGCACAATACTGGGATCAGGAGGGCACAATACTGGGATCAGGAGGGCACAATACTGGGATCAGTAGGGCACAATACTGGGATCAGTAGGACACAATACTAGGATCAGTAGGGCACAATACTGGGATCAGGAGGCCACAATACTGGGATCAGGAAGGCACAATACTGGGATCAGGAGGGAACAATACTGGGATCAGTAGAGCACAATACTGGGATCAGGAGGACACAATACTGGGATCAGGAGGGCACAATACTGGGATCAGGAGGACACAATACTGGGATCAGGAGGGCACACTACTGGGATCAGGAAGGCACAATATTGGGATCAGGAAAACACAATACTGGGATCAGGAAGGCACAATACTGGGATCAGGAGGGAACAATACTGGGATCAGGAGGGAACAATACTGGGATCAGGAGGGCACAATACTGGGATCAGGAAGGCACAATACTGGGATCAGGAGAACACAATACTAGGATCAGGAAGGCACAATACTGGGATCAGGAGGGCACAATACTGGCATCAAGAGGGCACAGTAGAGGTTCTGGGACATGGTCATCCCTGGACAGCTTAGTAAATAAAATGACTGTCCTGTCAAATCTGGGACAGTTGGCAAGTATGATGTAATGCAGAATTATCATAGCCCAAGGGTGCCCATGCACTAGCCTCCCTAGCGGTCTGATTATGTCAGTATTTCCTGCTCAAAGCGGTTTTTTTGCATGGAAATATGTAATTTTTAGGAATAACTCACTGAAATCTGTCCAAACAAGAGTATAGTGAACATCCCGGGTATGCTAAAATTGAAAACACGAAATCATAAATTATATTTTAATAAATAATCATAAAAAATAATATTATAATAACAATACATTTAATTCATAAATATAATCAAACCAAAAACACCGAAATTTGAAATAGAGCGACAAGTTCACACATCACTGAGCTCAGTGGCAGAATCACTTTCAGTGTCTGATGACGAATTTCCCCCACGAATCATTATCACTCAATTCTGCAAGTGGTTCTGATTTACTATCGCTGTTCTCTAGCCAGTCTAAAACCACTTTTGACCTAAAGGGACGCTTTTTGGACGCCATGGACGTTTCTCATTTTCCAGGCAGAAAGAACAGTAAAAATGCAGGCAGGGCACAGGACAAAGCACTCGGTGACAAAATGTATGTGAAATGGTTTGATACAGTAATGTTTTACTATGTTATTTTAGTGTATTTAGTGAATGTCACTTTTTCACATTTTTAAATTTCCCGCCAGTTCCGTCCCCCGTACGTCCCGACGTCGCAGGGAACAGAACCCAGAAGACAGATGCCGCCTTCGGCTGGAAGACATTGCCGGGGACACTGCAGGAGGGATATCGCGGGAGCGCAGGACAAGGTAAGTGAAGAAGAGATCCCGGAGCAGCGCTGCAGTGTATTCCTGAGTGTAGATCGGGGTTACCGCTTGTGGTACTGAAACTTTACCCCGAGCTACACTCGGGAATACCGCCAGGGAGGTTAAGAAAGCCCCGGTCTGCATCCCTTTAGAAGTACTGAAAGTAATAGTAAAGGCTAATTTTTTTTTAGCTAAAATAAAAAAATATGTTATACTTACCTGCTGTGTGCAAGAATATTGCACAGATTGGCCCCTTACCTCCTCTTCTGGTGTCTGTCAGGGCTCCGGGTATGACCAGAGGTGTGTGGACTGACACAGGGAAATGCAGGCTTCAGGTATAGTATAGACAATACAATTTATTAAAGACTAAACAACACAAACGCAGTGCAAGACTAAACATAAACACAGTGCAAACAAACCAAACCTCCAACAGATAACAATAAGAACAATACCAAACGTAGTCGGGCAGGCCGGGTCGGTAGCAAACGGGCAAAAAGGTTACCAGGAGCGAGCGGAAGAGTGGTCAGGAATAGCCGAGGTCAGGATAGGCGGAGTTCGTTCAGAGTCAGGATCAAAGCAGAGTCAGGATCAGGCAGGAAGCAGACAGAATGCAGGTACAGGGGCTCATGGGAAACATACACCAAGGCACTGACTGCAGGTCTGGCCATTCCTTAAATACACCTCCTGCAATCAGCCTCAGGTGATGGCTGATTGCAGGAGTGAGCTTCTGGTTGCTGAGAGGACCCGCTGGCCAGCCCTGGTACTGCAGCCCACACGGCAGATGAGTCCCACCACTTATGGTGAGTCCATTCCTGACAGTACCCCCCCCCCTCAAGGAGCGGCCTCAGGACGCTCCAAACAGTCCTTAGTGGGCAAAATTTTCCACCGCCCGGGTCAGGTAACTGGCTGGATATCCCTTGCCGGAGTCAACCGGCTGGCTGGGTTTCCTGCTGGTAGACTTCTCCTTGTGTAGGAGAACCCAGGAAGGCAGGTTACTGGACACAGGATCTCCAGGAGCAGGCTGGGAATCAGTTATTGGCCAGTTTAGCTGGACATCAGGGGCTGGCACATCAGGCTGGGCAGCGAGCGGAGGCACATCAGGCTGGGCAGCGGACAGAGGCACATCAGGCTGGGCAGCGGACAGAGGCACATCAGGCTGGGCAGCGGACAGAGGCACATCAGGCTGGGCAGCGGACAGAGGCACATCAGGCTGGGCAGCAGACAGAGGGACATCAGGCTGGGCAGCGGACAGAGGCACATCAGGCTGGGCATCGGACAGAGGCACATCAGGCTGGGCAGGATCATCAGGCTGGATCGGGTCATCAGGCCGGATTGCGTCATCAGGCTGGATCGGGTCATCAGGCTGGGTAGCGTACACTGGGTCATCAGGCATCAGGCTGAACAACGGAAGACGGGTTCTCAGACAGCAGGCTGACCAGTTTGGATACTGGTAGGATGGTACTGGTTGGAAATAATTTTCGCTTCTTCTTGGGTTTAGTTACTGGGGCACTGCAAGTAAATGCAGGTCTGTAAATGGATGGAGTAGCTGGGGACAGAGAAGAGCTAGAGGGTGGAACAGAGGAGGGCCCCTGGGTAAAGTAATGCACTGGGGCCCCCCCCAGGGAGATGATGTTCTGTGGCGTTGTCTGGCTCACGTTTCAAGAGTACGTGGCACTGCTGTACTTCCCCTCCTTCCTGCTGATAGGAGTAGTGAGTGACGCTGCTGTCATGTCTCCTATTAGTGGAAGAGCGTAATGCAGGATTACCATGGGCCCCCCCATTCTCCTGGGGCCTCGGGCAGTGTCCAGCGTGACCCATGCATTAACCACTCCCCAACCGCGCTATAGTCGAAAGATGGCTACAGCGTGGTTGTCCAGTTCTCGGAGGGCATCTATGGGCGTCCTCCCAGAACACGCCCCCTGAGCGCCCCTAGCGGCGCGCCCCAGTGCTGTCGGTGATTGCTGTGTCCTAAGGACACAGCTGATCACATGATTAGGTAAAATACCAATCACAGCGGCCTTTTACCATGTGATCAGCTGTGTCCAATAACAAAGCAGATCACAAAGTAAATACAGTTACCAGTTATTGGCGGCACTTTCCTCACGCTGTCACATTGCGAGGAAAGTACTGCCGATAACCGGCAAATGTCACAGGGGAGATCTGCACTGATAATCAGTGCCACCCATCAGTGCCCAGCAGTGCCACCCATCAGTGCCCAGCAGTGCCACCCCTGCAGTGCCCAGCAGTGCCACCAATCAGTGCCCAGCGGTGCTGCCAGTCAGGACCTTCCTGGTGGTTATAATATGTCTTATCACTGGTTTTGTTCCATACAATATGGTGGGCTGTGGGACATTGTCTGCGGGGACATTGTACAATGATTTTTTAAACTAAAAGATGTTTTTGTCATGACTTATTGTCAAAATAAAGTACAAGTGATTTTACTAATATGTGTTTATGGTTTCTGTGCCTCTAAAGTCCATCTGCATTTTTTCCCCTTGCTCTTTTTCCCCTTTTTTGTAAGGTGAAGTTTGAAGCTGAATGGCTGCCATGCACAGCTGCACCAGATTTTTGCACTTTCCACTTTTAATAAATCAACCCCATTGTCTTCTTACAATTCAAGAGACTGGAAAACCCATCCTCTGTGCTGCAATCAACTAAAGAACAATTGTGTTGGATTCAACTTCTGTGAGTTAAGCTGGCCACAGTACACACAACATGGAAATGCAATTATTTTAGTAAATTTAAACTGCTACATACCTTTTCTTGTCAGCAGATAAATCAGTCTTGTGACTTCTATCAGTGTCCAGCTGAGCACTGGTTAAAGATTTTAGGAGGCGTTTTCATTCTCCCCGGATTGTCATATGAGGCTGTATGACCCCTGACCCTCGGTCTGGACAACGCTGATTGGCCCTGTGCTGATCACCTGCACTCTCCAACAAAAAAAAAAATCTCCAGCAATACCCACTAAACTGAGCATATGCTGAGTGTCTCCTGTACTATCAGCAGGTGGATTGGGGAGAGTAGAAGAAGGAGAGGATCAGAGAAGACAGGATCAAACAGCTTTTTTACTCAATGCGGAGATAAACCCCTTATGTTTCACAGTGAGTATAACAAGCATGCTTTACTGCATATACAGACTGATTTTACTGCTGTAGGTTTAGTAACACTTTAACGTTTCCAAATTGGCCAACAAAAGTTGCCTACTAAAATTTATGGCAGGAAAATCCACTAAAACGCATCGCTCTGAAACCTGTTTCACTTTGTTTCTAAGATCTCGATTTCTATGACTTTTGAAGAAAAACATCCTCTGTGCTGCAATCCACTAAAGTAAAATTGTGTTGGATTCCACTTCTGTGAGCTAAGCTGCCTGTGGATGGTGCCAAGTCAGCAAGTGATCACACTGTCCAAACAGACTGGGTCTAAGGAGGTATGCCAATGCATAAAGCAGCATGTGGAACAGAACAGGGTATCTTGAAACTTTCCCGTTCTTTTAACGTTAGGTAATCTGAGAATGCATGCACTGTCTGCATTAATTTGCCATAAATCCTCATTAACCAGCTTGTTTTAGAAGTGGCACTTTCTATGAATGTAGAACATGACATCGTTTTTGCACACTTTCATCTCAGAAAATATTTCTTAATTATAGCATAAACAGAGATGGTTTTATGTTTCTCTAATTGTTATGCGTGTCTGTCTTGGCAAACTGAGCAGAAGCTAGCTGTGACAGAGATTTCATCAGAAAAAAAGCTTTGTTCTCAGCTTCCATGTTGGAGTTCCTGGTCACTGAATACGGGAACATTTCAATGTCTTCAAATACAAAATGTGGGTCTAGGGAAGCCTTTCTCAACCAGGGTGCCCATGTACCCTGGGGTGCCTTCAGGTTTCTTCAGGGGTACCTTGGCAGAATGTCTAAGAATTGCCCAAAACTTGTATACAAGCCAGCGGGTGGAAAAAGCCTGCCTTTTATGCAGGCCATAGATGGGGAGAAAAACGGCAGATTTTTGGCCGATTAACGAACTATCGGTCGGTCTAAAAAACTTACCTGACCACCAATTATTACGAAAATCGGCCGATTAATGAGTAACCTATAACGGGAAATGATGTCATTTTGTGGCCTTTGTGATCCTTTTTCGGAAAACGATCGTTCGTTTTTGACCATCAATGAGGATAAAGTCGGGCGTTTTTCGAAAATTTTCCAACATCACCGATAATCTGAAAGTCCAAAATACACGAAAAACGGCCGACAAAATCGTCCACTAACGATAAGATAATTGGCCGGTTTTATTTTCGGACGAAAAATCGGCCGTTTTTCTCCCCATCTATGGCCTGCATTACACCCTGTTCCAAATTATTATGCAAATTCTATTTAAGTGTCACAAAGATGAAATATTTTGTTTTTCAGTTTAACTCATGGATGGCATTGTGTGTCAGGGCTCTTTTGATCACAAAGCAATCTTGGACACCTGTGATAATTAGATTGGCCGGTGAGCCCAATTTAAGGAAAAACTACTAAAGGAGGGTGTTCCACATTATTAACCTCCCTGGCGGTATGATTATGTCAGGAATTTTGTACCAAAAGCGGTACCATTTTTTTGCATGGAAATTTGGTGTTATGTATTGTAGGTTTGCAATTCTTAGTAGTTACTTACTTAATAAATACTCATAAAAAATAATAATATAATAATAATACATTTAATTCAATATTATAATCAAACAAAAAACACTGAAATTTGAAATATAGCGCCAAGTATACCCTGGCGGTATTCCCGAGTGTAGCTCGGGGTAAAGTTTCAGTACCAAAAGCAGTAACCACCTAGCTACACTCGGGCTTACCATGCGGCGTTGCTCAGGGGGTCCCTGCAGCACTTACCTTGTTCGCAGCGTCCCCGGCCATCTCCTCCGGCCGATGCCGGCATCTGGCTTCCGTGTTCCAGTCCCTGTGATGTCGGTACGTACGGGTGCCGGAACCGGCGGCAAATTTGAAAATTTAAAAATAAAGACATTTTTTTAAAAACGATTATTATTTTATAGCAAAACATTCCTGTATCAAAGCATTTCACATACATTTTGTCCCGAGTGCTTTGTCCGGCGCCCTGCCTGCATTTTTACTGTTCTTTCTGCCTGGAAACTGAGAAATGTCCATGGCGTCCAAAAAGCGTCCCTTTAGGTTAAAAGTGGTTTTAGACCGGCTAGAGAACAGCGATAGTAAATCAGAACCACTTGCAGAATTGAGTGATAATGATTCGTGGGGGAAATTCGTCATCAGACACTGAAAACGATTCTGCGACTTTGCTCAGCGATGTGCGAACTTGGCGCTCTATTTCAAATTTCAGTGTTTTTGGTTTGATTATATTATTGAATTAAATTTATTATTATTATATTATTATTTTTTTATGATTATTTATTAAATTATAATTTATGATTTCGTGTTTCAAATTTTTACATACCCGGGATGTTTACTAGACTCTTGTCCGGACAGATTTCAGTGAGTTATTCCTAAAAATTACAGGCCTACAATAAAAAAACTACATATTTCCATGCAAAAAAATGTACCGCTTTGAGCACAGAAATATGGACATAATCAGACCGCCGGGGAGGCTACAGGGTGCCTTGACTGAAAAAAGATTGAGAAACACTGGTCTAGGGTATGTAACCTATAGCACAGTGCACAGACTGCAGCTGTCCATGTAACATACACTAGAGCACACAGAGAGCAGTGATCCTCTGGGTGTTACATGCCAAACTATACAGTGTGCAGGGGTCTGCAATATGTAACATACAGCACAGTGATGAGGGGGTGGTTTTGAATATGTAACAAAGAATCAGGAGTGTAGATAAGGGGGGATAGGGAAATCTAACACTTCAACTCCCCCGAGCATTTTCAGTGTCACAGCCAGCAGCCAAAGCCCATATATATATATATATATATATATATATATATATGTGTGTGTGATATAAAAAGTCTACACACCCTGTTAAAATGTCACATGAAAAAAATGAGACAAAGATAAATCATTTCAGAACTTTTTCTACCTTTAATGTGACCTATAAACTATACAACTCAATTGAAAAAGAAACTGAATTCTTTTAGTGGGGGGAGGGGAGTAAACATAAAAAAAGTAAAATAATGTGGTTGCATAAGTGTGCACACCCTCTTATAACTGGGGATGTAGCTGTGTTCAGAATTCAGCAATCACATTCAAAATCATGTTAAATAGGAGTCAGTACACACCTGCCATAATTTAAAATGCCTCTGATTAACCCGAAATAAAGTTCAGCTGTTCTTATAGGTCTTTCCTGACATTTTCTTAGTCGCATCCTACAGCAAAAGCCATGGCCCGCAGAGACCTTCCAAAGCATCAGAGGGATCTCATTGTTAAAAGGTATCAGTCAGGAGAAGGGTACAAAAGAATTTCCAAGGCATTAGATATACCATGGAACACAGTGAAGACAGTCATCATCAAGTGGAGAAAATATGGCTCAACAGTGACATTACCAAGAACTGGACGTCCCTCCAAAATTGATGAAAAGACGAGAAGAAAACTGGTCTGGGTGTCTGCCTAGAGGCCTACAGCAACATTAGAGAAGCTGCAGGAATATCTGGCAAGTACTGGCTGTGTGGTACATGTGACAACTAGAGATGAGCGAATTATTCAAAAATTTGATTCGGCTGATTCGCCGAATTCGCGGAATAAATTTGATTCGAGGCGAATATATTCGCTGCGAATTTAACTTATAAAAAGGGTGTTTCTAGGCTTCAGAGAGCCTTTATATTAGTGCAGAACACTGTACCTTTAATTTAAATGCCCTTGGAGTCTGCTGGGGAAGAGAAATAATACTGTCAGTCAGTGTGACATGCAGATGAGTGCCGTCGATCTTAGAATCACCGCACACTTCACTCATTTGGGCAGTCACGGGGCCAAAACCAGAGTGTGGAGCCACAGTGTGGCGGTGGAGGCAGCAGCAATGGGAGGCCGTACAGGGACCCATGACACACTCTGGACCTGGCAGCAGCATGAGGAGGCGGTACAGGGGCCCATGACAGATTACGGGCCTGGCAGCAGCAGTGGGCAGGCGGTGGATGCAGCAGTATTCGGAAGCCAAACACAGGCCTCGGTTAAAAAGCGGAAGCCGTCAGCAGCGTGAGCAGACGACAGAGGCACATGGCGCAGGGTGGCGGTGGGGGCAGCAGTATTCGGAAGACATACACAGGACTAGTTTAAAAAGCGGAAGCCGTCAGCAGCGTGAGCAGACGACAGAGGCACATGGCGCAGGGTGGCGGTGGAGGCAGCAGTATTCGGAAGCCATACACAGGCCTAGGTTAAAAAGCGGAAGCCGTCAGCAGCGTGAGCAGACGACAGGGACCCATGACACACTCTGGACCTGGCAGCAGCAAGAGGAGGCGGTACAGGGGCCCATGGCAGAGTGGCGAAGCGTAAGCAGCTTAAATTGAAGGCCATACAGAGGCCTATGTTAAAAATAATAACATGTTTGGGGCATGATTCATGGCGTATTTAGTCAGTTGTGTCAGGAACTGGTGGTTTGAAATCCAGACTAATCCACGCCTGATTCATTTTCACAAACGTGAGTCTCTCCACACTTTGGGTGGACAGTCGTGTCCTCCGCGGAGTTACAATACCTCCTGCCGCACTAAACACGCGCTCCGATGCCACGCTACTGGCCGGGCATGACAGCCTTTCAAGGGCAAATTCAGCTAGTTGGGGCCAAAGGTCAAGTTTCGTTGCCCAGTAGTCAAGGGGATTGTCTACCTCGGTTGGCAGGGTGCTGTCCAAGTAGGCCCGAGCCTGTTGTTTGAGGTCCTGCTCCAGGTCCACCTGATGCTGCTGCGGCTGGTTAGTAGTTTCCTCACTGCGCTGGTGAAGAAAGCTACTCATCATCGACTGCAGACTGAGGCAGGCTGGTGGAGCTCCCACTGCTCCTACCACCCCACCCCTCCCCTGCTGCCATGGCAGCGGAAAGCGAGCGCACAGGGCCCACAGTGTCTGAGGATGGACGTTGGCGCAGAAAGGCAGAGACCAACTGACTACATAGGTGGTTTTTATAGTACTTTATTTTGGCCTCCCTCTCAGCAGGTGTGAAAAAGGCCACCATTTTTGAACGGTAGCGAGGGTCCAACAAGGTGGACAGCCAAAAGTCATCCCTTTGTCTGATGGTTATTATTCGGCTGTCGCTACGCAAGCAACCGAGCATGCTATGGGCCATTTGTGCCAAGGAATGCGAGGGACTCCCTGCCTCCATCTCCACAGCATACTGCCACGGTGCGTCTGGGTCCTCTGTCTCCTCCTCCTCTACCAGATGCTCCTGCTCCTCCACTCCTGTCCGCTGAGTGGAAAAACCACCCATTTCACTCAATAATTCCTGAGCACCAATGTCCTCCTCTACCTCCTCCTCTTCTTCCTGTCCTGCCCCCACAGGGGTCATGTGGCGTTGAGATCTGTGCGCCACGTCTACCGCACCCTGACCAGCCATTGTTAACAGCATTTGTTCCAGGACGTGCAACAGAGGAATGACGTCGTTCATCCCATAGTCCTGCCGACTCACGAATAGCGTGGCCTCCTCAAAGGGCCTGAGCAAGCGGCAGGTGTCACGCATGAGCTGCCAATGGCTGACATCTAAGTTACACAGGGGAGTACCTTTATCCGCTTGTAACATCAGGAAATCGGTGATGGCCTTTCGCTGTTCGTAAAGGCGGTCTAACATATGTAGGGTTGAATTCCACCTTGTTGCAACGTCGCAGATCAGGCGATGCTGTGAAATTCCGTTCTGCCGCTGCAGCTCAAGGAGGGTGTGCTTTGCGGTGTAGGAATGGCTGAAATGCATGCAAAGTTTACGTGACATTTTAAGGATGTCTTGCAGTGGGATGGTGGATTTTAGGAACCGCTTGACAACCAGATTGAACACGTGAGCCATGCATGGCGCATGGCACAACCTTCCTTGACGCAGAGCAGACACCATGTTCTTTCCGTTGTCGGTCAACATGGTTCCGATTTTCAGTTTGCGCGGAGACAGCCATCTGTCGATTTCTCTGTTCATTACACTCAGAAGTTCCTCCCCTGTGTGACTACGTTCGCCAAGGCATACCAGGTGCAGCACAGCGTGACACCGTTGCGCCCTGCACATGTGATATGCCGGTCGGGTAATGGGACTTGGCACGGGGGTGGCGGCTGAGGACACGGCGGAAGAAGAGGTGGTAGAGGCGGACATCTTTGCTGGACCAAGGACGTGCAAACGTGGAGGCAAAAGCGGCGTGACCTGTCCAAGTTGCTGGTGCGGCTGTGCCGGCACCACGTTCACCCAGTGGGCCGTAAATGACATGTACTGTCCCTGACCGTAGTTACAGCTCCACACATTGGCGCTGCCGTGCACTTTGGCAGAGACCGACATGCTCAAAGACTGGCCCACCATCTCTTCTACATGTGAATGCAGGGCTGGCACTGCCTTTTTGGCGAAGAAATGCCGGCTTGGCACTCTCCACCGCGGCTCGGCACAAGCCATCATTTCTCGGAAAGGTGCTGAGTCCACCACTTGGAAAGGGAGGGACTGCAGCACCAGCAACTTGGACAGGAGGACGTTCAGCTTCTGCACCGTCGGGTGCGTGCTCGCAAACTGTTGTCTCTTGGAAACGGATTCCAAGAAAGACTGCTGACGGAATCCGTGAAGAGGAGTAGCAGGAGAAGGAGCATCTGAACGAGCGGAAGATGCCAACGAGCGACAACTCCCCTCAGCAGAGGTGTTGGAGCCTTGACTGGCTGATAGAGGGCGATTGACGTCGGGTGACGGAGCAAGTAACGGAGCGGGTGATGGAGCGGGGGCTGGGGCAGGCAGAACCGCCGTATCTTTATCACGGTTTTCCCAGGCCACCGAATGGCGACGCTGCATATGCTGACGCAACGCTGTAGTCCCAACATGGGCCCCCTGGCCACGCTTGACTTTCTGGCCACATAGTCGACATACGGCTACGTTTACTTCCTCGGGCGGCTTGACGAAAAATTGCCACACCGCCGAGTAGGAAACTTTGCCCCCGCTACTCCTCACTGGCTGACTGCTACTTCCTCCGTGCACACCGGCACCACTACTGGCCGTGGTGGTAGGCTGCAGTGGAGCTGGTGCTCTACTCCGTGGCCGTTTGGCTCCACTGACACTGCTGCGACCCTGCTGCCTCTTGGGCAACCCACCGACTGTTTTGCTCGCTGGCAAGCTGGCACCCTCTTCTCCTGATGATGCGGAAGCAATAGCCTGATGACGACGAGGCTGCCAAGTGCGATCAGCCTCATCATCATCAATTAGGGTCTCCGCCTCACTACTAGCCCCCTCGGCTGCGTGTGGGTCAGGAGACAGACCTGTCTCTAGACCGGCTACCGAGCCACTCTCCTCGCCAGTACTTCTTCGCCTGGCTGCTGAAGAGGCGGATGTCTCCCCCCGTTCCTGACCGCCCTCTGTTAGCTCTTCCTCACTGTACAGTGGGGCTGAGCCCACAGCATGCGATACTTCGCTTGGTGAGGGAACACCAAAGGACAGGGGCAGGTAGAGGACACGTGATTTCAGTGGGCTTGCTCCCGGGCCATGCCAACTAACGGTTGTGTCTGACGTACCCACCGACCGTTGGCTGTAGGTGTCAGAGGTGACCTGGGAAGAGGAAGACGACCGAGTCAACCAATCGATGACGGCAGGGTTGTCGGTGGAGACACGACCGCTGGATGACACTGGGAGCACTGGCCTCTGGCTGCGACTAGTGCTGCCTCGACCCCTTCCTCTGCTGCCACGTCTGCTCGCTCCTGAAACATTGCCTCCTCTGCCACTCCTCTGCGTGTTGTCTGACATACTCTTTAATTCAATAGTGGTTGTGAAGCAGAAAGTAACGATTCTGTGCCCCTGAGTAACAGTTCTGTGTCCCTGAGTAACGATTCTGTGTCCCCGAGTAACAATTCTGTGTCCCCGAGTAACGATTCTGTGTCCCTGAGTAACGATTCTGTGTCCCTGAGTAACAATTCTGTGTCCCTGAGTAACAATTCTGTGTCCCTGAGTAACGATTCTGTGTCTCTGAGTAACGATTCTGTGTCCCTGAGTAACGATTCTGTGTCCCTGAGTAACAATTCTGTGTCTGTCCCTGAGTAACGATTCTGTGTCCCTGAGTAACAATTCTGTGTCCCTGAGTAACGATTCTGTGTCCCTGAGTAACGATTCTGTGTCCCTGAGTAACGATTCTGTGTCCCTGAGTAACAATTCTGTGTCCCTCAGTAACGATTCTGTGTCCCTCAGTAACAATTCTGTGTCCCTGAGTAACAATTCTGTGTCCCTGAGTAACGATTCTGTGTCCCTCAGTAACAATTTTGTGTCCCTGAGTAACAATTCTGTGTCCCTGTGTAACGATTCTGTGTCCCTGAGTAACGATTCTGTGTCCCTGAGTAACAATTCTGTGTCCCTGAGTAACAATTCTGTGTCCCTGAGTAACAATTCTGTGTCCCTGAGTAACGATTCTGTGTCCCTGAGTAACGATTCTGTGTCCCTGAGTAACAATTCTGTGTCCCTGAGTAACAATTCTGTGTCTTTCCCTGAGTAACGATTCTGTGTCCCTGAGTAACAATTCTGTGTCCCTGAGTAACAATTCTGTTTCCCTGAGTAACGATTCTGTGTCCCTGAGTAACGATTCTGTGTCCCTGAGTAACGATTCTGTGGCCCTAAAGTCTCTGTGGCCCTAACTCTGCCCCTAATACAGACAGGTCTGTCTCTCTTGAATGACCGGAGGATTCTAAGATGGCCGCGATTTATAGCTCCACCATTACACAGTGCTGGCTGGCTGGCTGCTGATTGGCTAATGCGATCACATGTCATGAATGAATGCATTATGGGTCAGCGCGCCTTGTCTGCGCGCCTTCCCAGAGATCCCCGCTCCGTCGCCACACATGTCGCCGCCATTTTTGGGAAAATTTGATTCGTGCATCCGAAGTTTGCTAATTTTCGGATTCGGCGCGAATCGAATTTTTCCTAATCTTCGAAACGAATTCCACTTCGCCATGTTCGATTCGCTCATCTCTAGTGACAACAATCTCCCGTATTCTTCATAAGTCTGGGCTATGGGGTAGAGTGGCAAGATGGAAGCCTTTTGTTGTGAAGAAATACATTTTGCAAAAACATATCTGGAGTCTCCCAAAAGCATGTGGGAAAATGTGTTATGGTCTGATGAAACGAAGGTTGAACTTTTTAGCATAATTCCAAAAGATATGTTTGGCGCAAAAACAATACTGCACATCACCAGAAGAACACTATACCCACCGTGAAGCATGGTGGTGGCAGCATCATGCTTTGGGGTTAACTTTCTTCAGATGGAACTGGGGCCTTAGTCAAGGTAAAGGGGAGAGAGAGAGAGAGAGAGAGATTTTTTATATATATATATATATATATATGAGAGAGAGAGAGAGAGAGAGAGAGAGAGAGAGAGAGAGAGAGAATGTATTTATTTATTTATTATAAAGAATACATTATCACATTAAATTATGTTTTTATTAATTAAATATTAAAATATGTCATTTTACAAACAAGCCCTTATATCCAAAAAATCCACAATAGCTACCGAATAATTTGGTGGATAACAAGAGAGGGTTTTTATTAAAGTGTTTATCAAAGTGTTTCTCTGAGACCCTGGAACTATCTGAACTTTGTTTTTGAAAGAGAGGAAATGAAACGGTTTGGAATTGACATTGTGATGCAATGCAATTACCGCGGAGAGACAGAGGATGTCAGATCCGCTGATCACTTGCTCTGCCATCTATTAAACCTGACAGCACTAAATAAAAAGCTTTTAGACAAATCTTAATCATGATCAAAAAAAAAAAGTTGCATAATCATGTGTGGGGTCACTCTCTGTCAGAAGAAAAGGACGCCTGTATGTATACAGTTTGTGATCTCTGTAGAAAACAATAGAAAAATAAACAAAAAATGCACAAAATGAGTGTGTTTTAAATGGGCAATCTGTGCCATGGGGTTAGGAAACAAAAATACATTAGTGACTTCCTTATATCTAACCTCAGTACACATAATGAGCTTACTGTCACATTTTCTATTTATTCCCGGCCAGAGACTCTGCAAGTTCAGGGATGGAAGTCCCCAGTCACAGCGGGTGCGACTTGGCATGCGATTTACATGCCATACAACTAGCATGCAATTTGCATGGCAAATCGCATCCTATTGTCCGCAATTACAGCGGTCAGATTGGTGCGGTTCCGACTTGGTCAGAGCCACACCGATTTCTAAAGTAGTACATGCACTACTTTTGGTGCGATTTGCATAGATATCTGTATCAGATCATCCATTTTTGAAATTGTGCGACTTCACTGTAAATCGCACAATTTAAGTCGGATTGGTGTGACCGGGGTGCTAATCTTTGGACCCACGGCTTTCATGTGTGTTGATGATCAATTGCTCCTCTGAATAGCTTCGAATCAGGGTCTTGCTGAGATTGTGATCTCCATGAGTTACAAAACTATCACATAGATACATATGAACTGATTAAAGTATCAGGTCAACATCCTGTTCTGGAATACTTATTGGGGGAGATTTACTAAAACTGGAGCACTCAGAATCTGGTGCAGCTGTGCATGGGAGCCAATCAGCTTCTAACTTCAGCTTCTTTAATCAACCCGCTCCTGCACTGCTCCTGTCCGGCCGTTTATGTACATGGACCAGACGGGAGCAGTGCAGGAGCGGGTTGCCGTTTATAAACAGCGCTCGCATTTACAGCCTGTGCGTGCTCCCTGGGAGCGTGCAGCACCGCAATCTGGTGCCCGCTGTGTCCGAAAGGAACACCGATCGCTGTATGGGACCTCTGTTGGCCAATCAGTGATCACATGAATAGTAGTAAGCAAGATGTCACTTCCTGACATCATTGCTTACTACTAGTGAAATCTGTAAATGATCACAGAGGTCACATGATACAAGGCTATTCACAACAGCCTTGTACCATGTGACAAGCTGTGACCAATCACAGCTCTCACAGTATTTCTCAATGGCTGCAAGAATGCAGCCAGGGAGAAGGAGAAATGATTTATTTTATAGCGTTTATGGGTGTAAAAGCAATCAGTGTAAAAAAAAAAATCTTCATAACCCCCCACAAGTAGTACAGTGTCACTATGGTTTGTAACGTAAATGTAAGATTCAAGTAGTGGAGATGTGATCTGTAGAAACATATCATTGTAGATTTAGTTTCATTCCATGTTATTAAAGATGTATTCAGCCAGAGACATATGGTCACCAATTAGCATCTGAAAGGACAGAGCATCCTCTAGGCTGGAGGTGACACCTAGATGTCAAAAAGACTTGTCACCTATGTAGTCAGACTTTGTCGCCTTCTAGAAATCTAAGAAGAGGAACTCTAGACTTTTTGGCTTTAGAGGCAGTGAGAGACCAAGAGAGGGCTCCGATGTGTCTAGGAGCTCTGACGTATATCAGCAGATCAAAGGAATATATTTCATCTCTCATAAAAGCTAAAATATTAGTTGAAGAGAGATGACAATACTTCCTTCTGATTGGACACACGGTAGGCTACATCTGCATGTAAAACTGTATTTGTAGCCTATGTAGAATCCCAGAAACGCAGAAAACAGTTATATGGCACCTGATTGCGACAGCTGAACAGTGATTGGTACTGTCGCAATCCGACTGATGCGTTGGTGTTGGAAATTCGATCCCTGACTTTGTGATACAAGCCGTTCCTGGTCCAATTGACTTTGGGCATTTCAGTACCCAGAATGTCCTGTGGGCTGGTACAGGAACACCCCCCAGAGTTGATTGGCCAAGGGCTAATGTCCAGCCTACGTCCATATTTCCATAAATTGAGGACCTGAGATATGGACAGTGTGATTCATACGGAGCCGGTTCTATTGGCTGGCGGATCGCAGACTCTCTCTGGCTTGCTGCAGTCGCGGGATAACTCTTGGTAAAAGTTTTATTTCTGTTTTTATTCCCTTTTATTTTATAGTCAATAGCCAATTGTGTGTCTTCTTGTATTTTCCATATTATTTGTAACTCTTTATACTTTGTACATATTTTATGCACTGCCCACTTTCGGGATAATAAAACATAAAATTAATAAGTGACTTCTGGGTACTAAGCTCGGGCTCATATCTCCGGAGAGATTGTATTGTATTGCAGTTTCTTTATATGAAGTTCATTGCCTATCTGTATGCAATTGCACTGCGTGTTGGCAGATTGCATGCAGATTGTAAGGTACCAGGTCAGAGACAAGGTACCAGGCCAGACAGAGATCTGTGTGTGTGTGGTGGCCCAGCAGACCAGTCTGCAGACAAACTGTTGGGTGGTGGAAAGCTACCGTTTGTTGTGTGCAGGAGGGGGGGGGGGTGGACAGTGGAAGAGTGATTAACACTGGGGTTCTAGCTTGTAGGATAGCTGGAGGAATCCTAACAGGGTGTGCCAATTGCTAGGCTGCTCCTCAACCCTTAGCGTGCACCAGATTGTATATAAGATTCGTATCTGCCTGTGAGTGGTTAGCCAGCTGGATTGGAGTGGAGTCTCCCTCTAGTGGTGGCCAGAGGTAGTGCGGGCTGTGAAAGTATGTCACAGCAGGTCTTATATATTCAAGCAAGTCCCCCTCATTCCCTCTTACCCCAAGTCACGGCCAGACGTGCACGCCTCAGTTAGCTTGTGGGCGTGTGCATGTGGGTGGGATCCGTGACAATGTAAAAAAAAATAAATAAATAATAATGTAAAAAAATAAAAACAAATTGTAAAAACAAATTTTGAAAAATTATATTTTTTGGTTATAAACTAATTTGGGGTTTTTTACCACCAAAATAAAGTTTTATCTGTCTCAAAAAAGCTAAAAAATGTCATATGGGTACAGTGTTGTATGACCGCACAATTGTCATTCAAAGTGATAGCATTGAAAGCTGAAAATTGGCCTGAGCTGGAAGGGGGTGAAAGTGTCCGGACTTGAAGTGGTTAAGCTTTGTCAATAAAACCTGGAAGCTAATTGGTTTCTATCAGATTTTGCACCATGCAGTTTTAGTAAAGAACCCGCATTTTGTATCCATCACTTTGCATTGGATCTCATTATCTAATATATAAAGACATTTGTACTGACATCTAGTGGTAATTCAGTGAAACTACAACTTGTAGTATAGTGTCTGTAAAGTGGTATAATCTAGTTTACCTACATGTTTGCATTACAAGCAGTGCCCAGTTTACGAGCAAGATAGGTTCTGTAGGTTTTTTTTTAAATTGAATTTCTATGTAAGTTGGAACAGGTAAATTTTTTTAATTGTAACTCCAGCCAAAAAATTATTTTTACATTTTGGATTGCTTAGGGAAGGGTTAATGGTCATGTAATGTGGAATTGCTGACAAGTCTGCTGGGCAGTAGGTGGCAGCATGTGGTAGGCAGCAAGATGGTTGCCTGGCTGTTTCTGGGACCAGAGTGATGTCACGCTGCCTCCATTCTGAAGTATCCCACATGGAAGAAAAATATATTTGAAATATATTTTAAAATATTCTTCCCAAATATATTGCCATATATTTGAAATGCTACAATTTTGGCCATATTCAATATATTTCAAAATATATATCAATAATATATATATATATATATACTGTATATACTGGATGTTGAAATGTGTTTTTATTACAAAATATATGAAATTTCAAATATACTGTATGTCTTTAAAAATACAACTTTTTTGGAATGCATTTACAAATATATGTAAAAATATATGTTAAAATGACTTTTTATATGTTAACAAAAATCTGAAGAATATATTTATAAAAAATATATTTTTAAAAATATATATTTTTTAAAATATATTCTTCAGATTTTTGTTAACATATAAAAAAGTCATTTTAACATATATTTGTAAATGCATTTAAAAAATGTAGATTTGTATTTTTAAAAGATGTACAGTACATTTGATATTGAATGTATTGAAATGTATTTTTAAAAATATCTCTTCATATAGTTTGTAATAAAACGGATTTCAACATGCAGTGTATGTATATATATATATATATATATATATTTTTTTTTTAAATATATTGAATACGGCCAAAATTGCAGCATTTCAAATATATGGCAATATATTTGGGAAGAATATTTTTAAAATATATTGCAAATATTTTTTCTTCCATATGGGATGAGTCAGATGTTTGTAAGTCGGGACTGCCTGTAGTTGGTTTAGTCCTTAGCTAGACTCCCTTCCATTTTCCTTCATGTTCCTCGGTTAGTCTCCAACCTTCATAGTGTGCACAAGGTGTAGACAATTATTGTCTATTCACACTTTAATATGACCAGTTTAACATCCGTATATTGTATTTTGGAAAGTAAAAATAAGATGGAATAAATGAATTGCCTGATTGGAGAGTTGAGCGGTGTGTGGAGGGCGCTCATTGAGCAGGTGATCATATTGGCCAGATGGAAGCATGTCAATGAATAAGGAGGTGCTTGAAACAGAACAGATGTTGTAGGTTCTATACAGAGTCTCCTCATCCATTTATAAATAATTTTATTCACATTTAATTTTTGCAAGATTAAAAAAGACATGCCATAGGCATAGCTTGCACCGATGGGTATACTCTATATCTTAATACCAGAAACACGTCCTAGCCTGTTTGCTCAGATATAAGACAAGTAACCCCACAACAAGAATGTAATATGTATACACCTTATCAGTAGTTAAAATGTGCAAATTTTATCTAGGATATCGAGGATTGGAGAGAAAGCTGGCCAAGGGCTATATTTAGGTTAATTTGAACTGGTTCTTATTTTCAGAAATGTATAGAATTATTCACCATATGTGGAATTAGGTGTGCAATATGAGATACATTATATTATATGGGAAAGTTCCCATATGGAAGAAAAATACATTTGAAATGCTACCATTTTGGCCATATTCAATATATATATATATATATATATATATATATATATATATACTGCATGTTGAAATGCATTTTTATTACAAAATATATCGCTATCAACAGTTTTGGTAGCAATCTGATCAATAAAAATGTATATCTGAAACTTTTAATACTATTGTTTTCACCACTATCAACTAAAACAATCTATTACTATGTTAAAGTATTACTAAACCAATGGACCCTGATTCTCTATATCTGGTCTCCCCAGATCCTGCATTCACTATATCTGGCCTCCCCGGACCCTGCATTCACTATGGGGAAAGAACAAAGAGAGGGCGCACAGGCCTAGTGCATTACCATAAAAAATGTTTAATAAAAAATAAAGTATGTGTTGTACTCACAAACGACAATATAGTCAAAGCACATCATAAAAGAACAGCTGGGTCAACACCGCGCTGAGTAACAGTCCGCAATAGGGAGTTTAGACGTCCAAAAGGCTGACGCGTTTCGAGGACTTGCCTCTTCCTCAGAGCCACTCAGGCTCTGAGGAAGAGGCAAGTCCTCGAAACGCGTCAGTTTTTGGATGTCTAAACTCCCTATTGCGGACTGTTACTCAGCGCGGTGTTGACCCAGCTGTTCTTTTATGATGTGCCTTGACTATATTGTCGTTTGTGAGTACAACACATACTTTATTTTTTATTAAACATTTTTTATGGTAATGCGCTAGGCCTGTGCGCCCTCTCTTTGTTCTTTCCCCATTCAGTATATTTGGATTCCCCCGGTCCATTTGAGGGCAGCAAGGAGTGCATGTTCCAGGACATTCTTAATGTGGTTGTAGCCTGCTTCGAGTCCATCCCCAAGCGCAGGAGCATTTGTGTTTGCTGGTTCCCTGCATTCACTATATCTGGTCTCCTCGGACCCTGCATTTACTATATCTGGTCTCCCCAGATCCTGCATTCACTATATCTGGTCTCCTCGGACCCTGCATTCACTATATCTGGTCTCCCCAGACCCTGCATTCCCTATATCTGGTCTCCCCGGACCCTGCATTCACTATATCTGTTCTCCATGGACCCCGCATTCACTATATCTGGTCTCCCAGGACCCTGCATTCACTATATCTGGTCTCCCCGGATCCTGCATTCACTATATCTGGTCTCCCCGGACCCTGCATTCACTATATCTGGTCTCCCTAGACCCTGAATTCTCTATATATGGTCTCCCCGGACCCTGCATTCGCTATATCTGTTCTCCATGGACCCTGCATTCACTATATCCAGTCTCCCTGGACCCTGTATTCACTATATCTGGTCTCCCCGGACCCCACATTCACTATATCCGGTCTCCCCAGACCCTGCATTCACTTTATCTGGTCTCCCCGGACCCTGCATTCACTATACCCGGTCTCCCCGGACCCTGCATTCACTATATCTGGTCTCCCCAGACCCTGCATTCCCTATATATGGTCTCCCAGGACCCTGCATTCACTATATCCAGTCTCCCCAGACCCTGCATTCACTATATCCGGTCTCCCCGGACCCTGTATTCACTATATCCGCTCTCCCTGGACCCTGCATTCACTATATCCAATCTCCCCGAACCCTGCATTCACTATATCCGGTCCCCCCGGACCCTGTATTCACTATATCCGCTCTTCCTGGACCCTGCATTCACTATATCCAATCTCCCCGAACCCTGCATTCACTATATCTGGTCTCCTCGGACCCGGCATTCATTATATTCGTGCTCCCCGGACCCTGCATTCACTATATCCAGTCTCCTCGGACCCTGCATTTACTATATCTGTTCTCCCCAGACCCTGCATTCCCTATGTCTGGTCTCCCCGAACCCTGCATTCCCTATATCTGGTCTCCCCATACCCTGCATTCACTATATCCAGTCTCCCTGGACCCTGCATTCACTATATCTAGTCTCCCCGGACCCTGCATTCACTATATCCAGTCTCCCCGGACCCTGCATTCACTATATCTGGTCTCCCCGGACCCTGCATTCACTATATCCAGTCTCCCACAGTACACACAACATGGAAATGCAATCATTTTAGTAAATATAAACTGCTAAATACCTTTTCTCATCAGAAGCAGTCTTGTGACTTCTATCAGTGTCCAGCTGAGCACTGGTTAAAGCTTGTAGCAGGAGTTTACTCTCTGCTCTAGGAGGATGCAGAACCCCTGACCTCTGTCTGGACAGTGCTGTTTGGTCCTGTGCTGATCACACGTCAAGAAAAAAAAACTCTCTAGCAATACACCCCAAACTGAGCATGTGCAGAGTGTCTCTACATCATATGTCTTATCAGGAGATAAGAGGGGGACAGTAGAAGAAGGGGAGGATTAGAGAAGTCAGGACCAAACAGCATTTTTACACAATGCAGAGGTTTAGTCACTTCCCTGTTTGTCCTATGAGGCTGCAGGACTCCTGACCCTCTGTCTGGACAGTGCTGATTGCTGTGATGTGTTGACCACATGCACTCTCCCAAGAAAAAAAAAAACTCTCTAGCAATACACACCAAACTGAGAATGTGCAGCTTGCCCCCAAGGCTCTGTGCTATCAGCAGATGGATTGGGAACAGTAGAAGAAGGGGAGGATCAGAAAAGACAGGATCAAACAGCGGAGGATTAACCCCTTAGGACAATGCTGATTGGCCCTGTGCTGATCACCTGCACTCTCCAAAAAAAAAAAAAAAAATCTCCAGAAATACACACTAAACTGAGCATTTGCTGAGTGTCTTCTATACTATCAGCAGGTGGATTGGGGAGAGTAGAAGAAGGGGAGGATAAGATCACATGCACCCTCCCAAGAAAAAAAAAAACAACTTTCTAGCAATACACACCGAACTGAGCATGTGCAGAGTGTCTCTACACATTATGTCTTATCCGGAAATAAGAGGGGGACACTGGTAGAAGGAGAGGATCAGAGAAGACAGGATCAAACAGTCTTCTTACACAATACAGAGGATTAACCCCTTAGGTTACACAGTGAGTATAACAAGCATGCATTACTGCATATGCAGACTGATTTTACTGTTTTGGGTTTAGTAACACTTTACCCACTTGCCTACCAGGGCAATTTTGACATTTTTCACACACATGTCAGAATCTGATTTTCTGACATCTGACTTCTATCAGTGTCCAGCAGTGCACTGGTTAAAGCTTGTAGGAGGAGTTTTCTTTCTGCTCTAGGAGAATGCAAAACCCCTTACCTCTGTCTGGACAGTACTGATTGGCCCTGTGCTGATCACATGCACTCTCCCAAAAAAAAAAAAAAAACTCTCTATCAATACACACCAAACTGAGCATGTGCAGAGTGTCTCTTATCCAGAAATAAGAGGGGGACACCGGTAGAAGGGGAGGATCAGAGAAGTCAGGATCAAACAGCCTTCTTACACAATGCAGAGGATTAACCCCTTAGGTTTCACAGTGAGTATAACAAGCATGCATTACTGCATATCAGGGGAGGACTGACAACTCATGGGGCCCCCGGGCAATAGGGGATCATGGGGTCCCTGTGTCCTTGCCCAAACTCAAAAAAGCCTATGAAAAAGGTACCAGGGGCATCTCATGGGGCCCCCTACTGACCCCGGGCCGACAGCTCATGGGGCCCATGGGCAATAGGGCATCATGGGGCCCCTGTGTCCTTGCCCAAACTCAAAAAAGCCTATGAAAAAGGTACCAGGGGCATCTCATGGGGCCCCCTACTGACCCCGGGCCCTCGGGCAGTGCCCGAGTTTCCAAATGGTCAGTCCGCCCCTGCTGCATATACAGACTGACTTTAAATGACCAAAATGTACCTAAAGTGCAGTAAAAAAGCCGCTGCAAACACAATCAATGTGCTCCAACTACAATGTTTTTTATAAACACCCATGTGAACTAATAATGATAATACATATATTCATATTCTAGTAATACATAGATATATTCATCACATTTTGAGAGCAGGCTCTTGCATGCCATCTATATATAGTGAGTAGTATGATAGTCAGCTTCCAGCTCTCCTTACCTGTATTATCCTCCCCGGGGGGATGAAAGTCAGAGAAATTGATTATCGGACAGCGGTGAAGGAAATAAGGGAAAATGGGATAGAAGTGTAATCAAGTGCACTGGACAGGACAGAAGGCTATCAGTCCAACTTTAGTTATTATCCCTTCTAATGCTGCTCAATGGTCCGCAGCCATATTACACAATCCCCTCCTAATGCCTAATACAGGAGACAGACAAATGAAATACATTTTCACTCTATATGTCATTATCTATTGTAGCCGAGCACTAAGCCGCCGCCGCACTCAACCACACTTTTGTCACAGGCGTTTTGGTAAAGAACACGGCTTCGAAAAAAGGATTTTTTTTTTTTTCGTTGCTTGATTGCTGTCTGTTGATAGAAAATAATTGAGTGCGCCCGCAGATTTAGAAAAGGGTAAAATGCGGCAGTTATTAAATATTGTAAAATATATCCATCGTATAAAAATCAGAAAAGCAAGCTCTTCGAGAGTTGTATGATATTGTGAAATGCCTCACAATGCTGATCATTTATAAAGAATAAACATTTAAAGTGGATCTAAACCAGGGGCGGATTGACCATTTAGCCACTCGGGCACTGCCCGAGGGCCCGGGGTCAGTGGGGGGCCCCATGAGATGCCCCTGGTACCTTTCATGGGCTTTTTTGGGTGTGCTTTGAGTGTGGGCAAGGACACAGGGGCCCCATGATTTCCTATTGCCCGGGGGCCCCATGAGTTGTCAGTCCGCCCCAAGGGCGGACTGACAACTCATGGGGCCCCCAGGCAATAGGGGATCATGGACCCCCTGTGTCCTTACCCAAACTCAAAAAAGCCTATGATAAAGGTACCAGGGGCATCTCATGGGGCCCCCTACTTACCCCAGGCCCTTGGGCAGTGCCCGAGTTTCCAAATGGTCAGTCCGCCCCTGGTCCACCCCTGATCTAAACCCAAGAGTATAACAACCTACCAGACTTGAGGTGTGGTGGTTACATTAGTTTTCTTTATTAGTTTTCTTTTTATAGCCTTTTTTATTTTTATTTTCACCTGGTGATCCTGCCAGCAACTTCCCATTTTAGAGTGACAACGTTCACTCATTGTGAGTTATCATTAGAGAAGTTGTCACCCTCAGGGGCGGACTGACAACTCATGGGGCCCCCCGGGCAATAGGGGATCTAGGGGCCCCTGTGTCCTTGCCCAAACTCAAAAAAGCCTATAAAAAAGGTACCAGGGACATCTCATGGGGCCCCTTACTTACCCCGGGCTCTCGGGCACTGCCCGAGTTTCCAAATGGTCAGTCCGCCCCTGATCTAAACTCAAGAGTATAACAACCTACCAGGCTTGAGGTGTGGTGGTTACATTAGTTTTCTTTATTAGTTTTCTTTTTATAGCCTTTTTTATTTTTATTTTCACCTGTTGATCCTGCCAGCAACTTCCCGTTCTAGAGTGACAACGTTCACTCATTGTGAGTTATCATTGGAGAAGTGTTGTCACCCTCAGGGGTGGACTGACAACTCATGGGGCCCCCGGGCAATAGGGGATCATGGGCCCCCTGTGTCCTTGCCAAAACTCAAAAAAGCCTATGATAAAGGAACCAGGGGCATCTCATGGGGCCCCCTACTTACCCCGGGCCCTCAGGCAGTGGCCGAGTTTCCAAATGGTCAGTCCGCCCCTGGTCCGCCCCTGATCTAAACCCAAGAGTATAACAGCCTACCAGACTTGAGGTGTGGTGGTTAGATTAGTTTTCTTTTTTAGTTTTCTTTTTATAGCCTTTTTTATTTTTATTTTCACCTGTTGATCCTGCCAGCAACTTCCTGTTCTAGAGTGACAACGTTCACTCATTGTGAGTTATCATTAGAGAAGTGTTGTCACCCTCAGGGGCGGACTGACAACTCATGGGGCCCCCGGGCAATAGGGGATCTAGGGGCCCCTGTGTCCTTGTCAAAACTCAAAAAAGCCTATGAAAAAGGTACCAGGGGCATCTCATGGGGCCCCCTACTGACCCCGGGCCCTCGGGCAGTGCCCGAGTTTCCAAATGGTCAGTCCGCCCCTGGTCACCCTAGGACAGGACATATGTTAAGACTACTGAACATCCTTGCCTCTCCAGTGTAGGGAAGGTGTTCTGTAGTTCCTACAAATCAACTAAGTGAAGTACAGAACTGGATTTCTGGCAGGATCAACATGTTGTTGTTGTTTTTTTAATTTATTGAACAAATATAATCAAGCAGCACTTTCTGCTGTAGTCTGGCTAAGGCTAGATTCACACCTATGCAGGTTGCGTTTGAGCCATTTCTGCATTGCGTTTTTTGCACCTGTGTTTTTTAAGCAATTTTGCCACGTTTTTGATGCGTTTTAAATTTTGTTTAATTTTTTACATTTTTCTTGTTGCTAGGTAGATCTAAAAAGCATCAAAAATGCACTACATGCTTTTCTGCAGCGTCTTTACAACCAAAAACACAACTGCTTGCGTTCAAAAACGTCCCTGACCCTTTTCCAAAAAATGCACCGGGTGAAAACATGGAGATCTGAACGTGTCCCATAGGAAAACATATTAAATGGAATGTACTTCGTTTCTGCAAAACGCTGTGAAAAACGCTTAGGTGTGAGCCTGGGGTAAGTGTGACTGCTGTAATCTGCAGCCCTGTTACACCCCATTCACACCTGTGGGACTTGTCATGCAACTTTGAACATCAAAGTCACATGACAGGTTGTACCCCATGTTTTCCAATGATAGCCATTCATATATGTGTGGCTTAAAGTCACAGCGACTTCATAGTAGTTCATGCACTACTTTGGTTCGACTTTTATGCAGCTTGAGGGCCATAGACTTCAATGCAGGGGCGGACTTACCATTTGGAAACTCGGGCACTGCCCGAGGGCCCGGGGTCAGTAGGGGGCCCCATGAGATGCCCCTGGTACCTTTTTCAGTTTGGGCAAGGACACAAGGACCCCATGATCCCCTATTGCCCGGGGGCCCCATGAGTTGTCAGTCCGCCCCTGCTTCAATGTTAACCCTCAAAAGTTGCATGAAAGTTATACCTGAATGTTTTACATTCAGTGGGTCCGACTTTGCAGAGGAACAAGTTGAACCCATCCAAAGTTGCATCAAAGTTGCACCAAAGTTGCATTCCTAAGTTGCAGGACTTTGGAGTCGTACAAGTTTGAATGGAGCCTTAGTCTTCTCTGTGCTCCTATAGGGCTGCCTGTCTGCTGTGCTTCTTTTCTCAGGGTGGGCTTTATCATGAAGACAGTGGTGACAAAAGTGCACCATGTATGAGCTAATGCATTGGCAAAGCTGCTTGTAGTCTCCATTATGAGAGTACTCGAGGGTGACAACACAGAAGAACAATTGGAAGACAGAGACAGAGCATTGACACCCTATAACAGGAAGTGTCTGAACAATGATAAGAGAATCATTGCAGAATCATCCGGTATTATTTTGAAGTTGAACTCCAGGAATTCAGCCACTTTCTTAAATATATCCAAATACTATGCGTTAAGTCCAGTAAGGTGCATGCCACCTCCTGGACTTAATTTAGAATTTACATTTTTACTGAGCATAACTACCACTATACTTCTGGCCAGGGGCGGACTGACCATTTGGAAACTCGGGCACTGCCCAAGGGCCCGGGGTCAGTAGGGGGCCCCATGATATGCCCCGGGTACCTTTTTCATAGGCTTTTTTGAGTTTGGGCAAGGACAGAGGGGCCCCATGATCCCCTATTGCCCGGGGGCCCATGAGTTGTCAGTCCGCCCCTGCTTCTGGCGCTCCAACACTAGACCTTCAGGTCTCAGGTCCAGTAGCTGTAGAGTCACATATAGCCACTCTGCATGCCCCTCCCCTCCTCTTGCCCAGTCACAGAGTGCGTTTATTATATGAACCCATTCACAAAATACAAAGGAAGGGATTTACTAAAACTCATGCACTCAGAATCTAGTACAGATGCACATGGTAGCCAATCAGCTTCTAACTTCAGTTTGTTCAATTAAGCTTTGGCAATAAATCCTGGAAGCTGATTGGTTTCTATGTAGAGCTGCACCAGATTTTGCACTCTCCAGTTTTAGTAAATCACCCCCCCCCCCCAAGCCTTCTGTGAAAGGAGAGTGGAGGGGCAGTGTTTCTCCTGTTAGAGCACCAGGAGTATAGTGTTAGCTGGACTCTCAGCGCTCAGTAAAACTGTAAGCTGTAAATAAAAAAAGATATATACATGAGGTAGCATGCCCCTCGTTGGATTTTACATTCATAGTAAGCCAGCATATTTTAGAAAGTGAAAAACCTGAAGTTCAGCTTTAATGAAAGCTATAGATTTAAATGAATTGAAAATGACTTGTGAAGTTACTTTAATATGTTATGTTTTTTATGTTACATGTTATAAGAGATGTTACTGAATGGATTTACCCAGGGGCCCTCGGGCAAAAGGGGATAGTGGGCCCCTGTGTCCTTGCCCAAACTCAAAAAAGCCTATGAAAAAGGTACCAGGGGCATCTCATGGGGCCCCCTACTGACCCCGGGCTCTCGGGCAGTGCCTGAGTTTCCAAATGGTCAGTCTGCCCCTGGGTTTACCTATGCATTATATACAGTGCTCAGCGTAAATGAGTAATCAATATCACAATGAACACAAGAACAATTTCCAACATTTTGACAAAACTCTATAGAACATTTATTTAGCTCAATACATGAAGGTAAGGTTAATAATATAAAAAATAATAAATAATATAAATCTTTAGTTTTACTCAAATTAGTTGATGCAAAAACGAATACACCCCACAACAAACACTCCTCCATCTAGTATTTAGTATGACCTCCATGATTTGTAAGGACAGCACCAAGTCTTCTAGGCATGGAATTAACAAGTTGGTGACATATTGCAGCATTGATCTTTTTCCATTCTTCAAGAACGACCTCTTTTAGAGCCTGGATGCTGGATGGAGAGCGATGCTGAACTTGTCTCTTCAGAATTCCCCATAGGTGTTCGATTAGGTCCAGATCAGGAGACATACTTGGTCACTAAATCCCTTTCACCCTGTTCTTCTTCAGAAATGCAACAGTGGCCTTAGATGTGTGTTTTGGATCATTGTCATGTTGGAAAATTGCACGACGACCGAGGGCACTGAGTGATGGTAGCATCTTCTCTTGCAATATAGTGCAGTACATCTGTGAATTCATGATATCATCAATGAAATGCAACTCCCTGACACCAGCAGCACTCACAGAGTCCCAGTAGTCTTCTTCTTATTCAGCATGGGCCCTGGCAAATTCTAGGCAGACTTTTTTGTGCATGGGCTTTAGGAGAGGCTTCCTTCGTGGATGACACCCATGCATGCCATTCCTCTGCAGTGTACACCGTATTGTGTCACGGGAAACAATCACCCCAGTTTGGCTTTCCACTTCTTTAGCTAACTGCAATGAATTTGCATGGCAATTTCTTCAACCTTTCTCATCAGAAGACGCTCCCGTCGAGGTGTTATCTTCCATGGATGGCCTGGATGTTTCTGTGAGATGGTTGAAGTTCCATCTTTGTTAAATTTTTGTATCATTTTTGCTACAGTATTCTGACTGATAAGTAAAGCTTTGCTGATCTTCTTGTAGCTTTCACCTTTCTTGTGTAAAGAAGTTATTTTCTTTATCGGACCTTGTAACATTTCTCTTCCATGTGGTGCCATTGCTGACAGCATGAAATGGGAGGGGTTTTCTTTGTTAAGTAGCGCCCTTTTATAATCACTGCTCTGCTGGACACCTGTTTAATGAATAATTAGACTCACCTGTAGTTGAATTCTTGTAAATTAGGATTTAGCTCCTGTTGTCTAAAATTATTTGCTCCTCAGACTTTCATTGGGGTGTATTCATTTTTGCAACATGGTCTTGAGTGAATTTGTTAGGAAAAATGCTTTTTTGTGTGCGCAAATTAACAAATCTTGTTTACAATCAATGGCCGGCATTTGTGGGAGTATTTTGTAGCATAGTGTCCCATAGAAAATGTTGATTCTGAAAGGAAAGTAAAGGTTTTCTAACAAATCTGTTGGGGTGAACTCATTTATGCTGAGCACCGTATACCACATTCTTCTTCTG
The DNA here is from genome assembly GCF_062004578.1 of Staurois parvus. Classification (NCBI taxonomy): domain Eukaryota; kingdom Metazoa; phylum Chordata; class Amphibia; order Anura; family Ranidae; genus Staurois; species Staurois parvus. The sequence goes on along the minus strand of NW_028318575.1, from coordinate 4,924,543 downwards.
TGAACCATACAAGCAAGTCAAAATTTTCTTACTTATTTGACACACATTTCCTGGAGCCATGATCCGGGGTCAAGAGATGACCCAGTACACAGGACCTATAGGGACATACAGTATATCTGGGCTGCATTTCATAAAGTTCTCTAGTTTGTCGAGTTCCCTTCTAATTACATACTTCAAATTGGAAACTGGAAATATTCCTTTTACTAAGAGCGTTCCAGCTTCCAATTTCCGCCATGACTCTAGGCAAAGCAGTGAAAGCTAATACTCAGTGTGCCAGAATTTGCTAATAACCTCCTCCCGAGCCGCTGAATGATAATGAAGCTTCCGTAGAAAACAGCCATCCCGAGCTCATTTACTTGTGCTTATCTTCTCATGAAATTCAATGAAGGGTGGATTGATCATCATAGCGGATTGTAAATGGTTGGACACCCCTTTTCGATAAGCCTAGTGTGGGGTTAGCCAGGAGCAGAAGTGTCGGTGACTCCTTATACCATGAAATCTCTTTAAATAGGTTTCTGAACCGGTGTATCATAATGTTTATACACATGACATACACTTAAAAAAAGAAACTTTAAAATGCCATAGGTACTGTATGCTCTCTTTCATCTCCAGTCTTGTCATTTGAAAATGTGACATTCAGCCTGCGAATAATTTTCCACTTAAAAGCTAATAGAATCGGATGGAGAGTAATTATATTTTAAAGTGTATGTAACTTTTCTGTTTAGTTTTGGAAAGAGTAAGGAGGGGTTAATCAAAATCATCCCAGCTTCTCTGCTACAAGGCTCCCACCACTCCACCATCTGAAAGGTGCAGCCTTCAAAACTGCCCATGATCCGCTAGCAATAGAAGGCCACAAAAACAAGGATGGAGCTGCTCAACCTCCAGCAATCCAGAATAAATATATAGATATTATCTAATACAGGAAAAATCCACATGCTGCCTCTTACGCATTTCACAACATGACACAGACATGTTGGAGTGAAACGCATAAGCGGCAGCAGGTAAATTTCCCCGGTGCCAGATGATATTAATAAATGTTTTCTGGACGTTAAGCGGCTCCATCATTGCTTTATGTACTTCCAGTTTATTTTTGCTGAATGCATCCCCTAGAGGTTTCCCTTCACTTTGTGTCCTGGAGATGCAAAAGTTGTTAACAACCCCCACAGCAGCCTAACAGCAAGTTTATAACCCCCCTGAAGGCCTGATAGCAAGTTAATAGACTTCCCCCAATGGCCTACCAGCAAGTTAACAACCCACCATTCCCGTGTCCTGCTGGCAAGTTACCAACCCCCTCAATGGTCTATCTGCAACCCCACTGGATGGCCTGTAGGCAAGTCAATGACTCCCTGACAGCCTACCAACAAGTTAACTACTCCTTGACCGCCTACCAGCAAGTTTACTACTCCTTGACTACCTACCAGCAAGTTAACTACTCCTTGACTACCTACCAGCAAGTTAACTACTCCTTGACTGCCTACCAGCAAGTTTACTACTCCTTGACTGCCTACCAGCAAGTTTACTACTCCTTGACTACCTACCAGCAAGTTAACTACTTCTTGACTACCTACCAGCAAGTTAACTACTCCTTGACCGCCTACCAGCAAGTTTACTACTCCTTGACTGCCTACCAGCAAGTTAACTACTCCTTGACCGCCTACCAGCAAGTTTATTACTCCTTGACTGCCTACCAGCAAGTATACTACTCCTTGACTGCCTACCAGCAAGTTAACTACTCGTTAACTACTCCTTGACTGCCTACCAGCAAGTTTACTACTCCTTGAATGCCTACCAGCAAGTTTACTACTCCTTGACTGCCTACCAGCAAGTTAACTACTCCTTGACTGCCTACCAGCAAGTTTACTACTCCTTGACTACCTACCAGCAAGTTAACTACTCCTTGACTGCCTACCAGCAAGTTAAAATGGCTGGTGCACATATTTGCATGCATTGCCATGGCCACTTCATGATGCAATAACAATTTTTTTAAAGCTTTTTGTTGCCATATATATCCATAGGTCTGTACAGAATAATGATAAATGGATTGCCATCTCATAGTAACATATTCGGTATACAGTACACAGTAGGAAACAATCTAGTTGAGAGGCTCTGTTCTTGTTTTGTGCTTCCAGTTTATTTTGTGCTGTCTGTGTTCCCTAGAGTATTTCTTTCACTCCCTGTCCTGGAGATGCAACACTTCTTATCAACCCCCCGATGGTCTAGTGGCAAATTAACAACCCCCTTCAATGGCCTACCAACATGTTTGCATACATTTCTGCGGCTGCTTCGTGGTGTGGCAAACTTTTTACAACAGTTTTTTATTGCCAAATATATCCAAACATAGTCAGTACAAAATAATGAATGAGTAACATAATTGGTGTACATAGTATATTAGACATAGTTGTATCTACATAACTTTTATCTGTTTCCCTGTTCTTTGGTATCTCCAATGGAAAATGAAGAACAGCAGTAGATTTTAATTTGAACACAATTTAGAACTAGGATGGAAGACAAACTTATAATTCTCAATGTAATACAAGTGCAATGATCACCACACTCATAGTTCATTGACATTTCACAGTGGCTAAATGGTTAGCACGTCCGCCTGGCAGTACTATGGCCGTTGGTTTGAATCCTAACCCCGCCACCACCTGCATAGAGTTTGCATGTTCTCTCTGTGTGGGTTTCCTCCCACATTCCAAAGACATGCTGATAGGTTAATTGGCTCCTGTCTAAATTGGCCCTAGGATATATATGTATGAATGTGAGTTAGGGACCTTAGATTGTACGCCCCTTGGGGATTAGGGATTGATGTGAATGTGCAATGTATATATTTAAATTGATGGTCTATTCAAGTACCTGTATTCATACTGATTTCCTTCAGCTCTCCAACTGAAAGCACATATAAAGGTACAAGCAGAGAACTGGAGCTTGGCATTGCACCCATGATCCACTGAATGTTAGTGCAATGCTTTGCAGGCTCCAGTCAAAAAAATTATAAATGCACATTTTTTTCCTGCAAAAATATGTGCATTCATTTTTTTTTTAAGTGAACTTAACCTTTTAAGTGTTCCAGTAGGAAATTCTTAGGGTAAAGTCATCGCCATAGAGGGAACTGCTTCCCAAAGATGGCTACCCTAAGTCCATGACAAAGGACATAGCAGTCCCATGCCAGACTCCCTTTAGCATCAGTAGCAGTTGGCAGTCAGTTGACCTCTTTGTTCAACAAATTTGCTTAAAGCTTGCTGAAAACTGTACTAATGCAAGGGGTTGCTGTACAGCAGTGGTTCTCAACCTTCCTAATGCCGCGACCCTTTAATACAGTTCCTCATGTTGAGGTGACCCCCAACAATAAAATTATTTTCGTTGCTACTTCATAACTGCTGCAGCTCTTCTCATTCCCGATATACAAGGCGTAAAAACCTCCCCCATCCCCACCACACAGAGCAGCCAGCTCTCTTCACACACGGCCCGCTCTCACCTCCACACCGTCGCCATCTTGGATCCGCTCTCCCCTCTCCTCCACCCAGTCCCCAGCTAGCCGACTTCCTGACAGAGGCCACTCCCAATCTGAGGACGTCAAAACTTCTTCATTGGCGCTTCCCATTGACACGTCACCTCGTCTGGTTGGTCAAGTTCTAGTTTAATCCCGATAAGCCCCGCCTCACATTTACAGCTGGGATGATGTCGCCACTCAGCGATGATTGGGGGAGCAATGCAGACAATGGGCGGGGCAGATGTTGTGGGAGATGATAGACTGCGGCAGAGAGGTCAGGTGTCATCACTGCTGACTGTTCTCTTACTCGTATGTGGGCGTATCTGCATGTGGGCGGACCCATCTGGAGACGGATAGAGGAGCGATGTCTCATTTCCTAAGACCATCGGAAATATGTGTTTTCCGATGGTTTTAGGCGACCCCTGTGAAAGGGTCGTTCGACCCCCAAAGGGGTCGTGACCCACAGGTTGAGAACCGCTGCTGTACAGAACGTCATCTCTGTGCCAGCATCCAAGTCTAGGAAGTGGTTTCAGACCATACATAATGCTCAGCAAAGATGGTGGCATCATCATGCATGCACGTAATATGAAAATATATGTTTGAGACTGGGTCTGCATTGAAATGGTCATTTTTTTCTTCTACATGATATTGTGATGGGTTCTAACACTGTACTTCAGCTGCAGTTATGTGTAAGCGCTAGGGAAGACAAAGAAGCAGGAAATCACTTCTCAGCCATACTGTTAGTCTGATTTAATTGTTCTTTGTGTTTAGCTAGCAAAACCCTTTTAAAGCATTCTGTTCTATTCCATGTGTAGCACCCTCCTAGGGGGAGCTAGATTAGGTTTTCAGCCTGGTCTGAGTCAAAGGGTTAGAACTGAGAGGGTTTGCAGATCAGCTCTCTGAAACCTCAACCTGATCTAAAGACTTGGAGAAGTCTCTAGAACTCAGTGGGCAGGGGCGGACTGACAATGCATGGGGCCCTCAGGCAATAAGGGATCATGGGGCCCCTGTGTCCTTGCCCACACTCAAAGCACACCCAAAAAAGCCTAGAAAAGGTACCATGGGCATTTCATGGGGCCCACTACTGACCCCGGGCCCTCGGGTAGTGCCGAGTGCTCGAATGGTCAGTCCGCCCCTGGGCAGGGGTGAGGAGTGGCTGGTCTGTATGCTTAGAGAATCCTGACCAATTCCCAAGCAGGAGGCTTGGCATTGGGTTGAGACAGGCTTTAAGCATAGCTGAGTCTGCTCAGAGGTAGGGAGAGTTCAGATGGAAATGTGAGAGCAGGAGCTGAAGCGTGGAGCCTGGGAGGGGACCCAGGGAAGGGGCTTGCCTCCAGGAAGGAGCTGATAGAGGGAAAGCTGAACCTCACCGGCCCCCTGAGAGAGGACCACAGAAGCTAGGAAAGGAACCAGCCCATTGGAAGGCCTAAAGGCAGGTACCTACCTGCAGCTTGCAGAAGAGGGACAGTGAGCACTTCTTCACCCCCTGGACTGGAGTAGGGGAGAGCACATTTGGGTGGGAAACCTAACTAGCCCTAGCTGGACTGTACACTAAAGTCACAGACTCTAGATCCCCTTGTCCAGGGATTCCTCCAGACAGTTGGATAGAAGAGGACTATCTGGGGTTTGGGGTAGTATATCAGGAAAGGCTGGATAGCTCTCCAAAGAAAATAAAACCCTTCTGAGCACTTGTACATAGTTCCAGGAAGTTGTCCTCAGTTTATCAGTACCCTGGGCATCCCACTCTGCTTTCTTCTCCTATCAGCATGTTAGCACATGAACTGATTGGCTCCTCCTGCTGCTTCTTCCTCTCACACTCTGGCCCTGCTGTAAAGGGACTGCAAGAGGCTGATACCTGGTCAAAAACAGGCAATTGTGTAATAATGGATTCAAGATTACAGAGCGGCCTTCTATTGAGTCTTTTAAGCCTGGAGTTCAGCTTTAAATGAAAAAAAAGTCTTTCAGTGTATTTAAATATTGGAATGACATGCAAGGACAAACCCAGTACCAATCGAAAAAACACTAGACCACGAGTGTCCTGAGAACAAGTAGCAAATCCATTCATTTAATTACGGACAAGTACCATCGGAGTCTTTCCACCAGGCTCCTCTCCACTTTGCATGGTGGGTGTTGCTGCAGAGTCTGACTTCATTCCACAAACTGACTCTTATTTCAGGATTAAGAGCACACGGCACAAATTTTCAAGTAGTTTCAGCAGCTTTCAAAGTAGCTGAAGATTAGTTTCAGCTCCTTGAACTACATTTCTGTTTCCCATTAAATCTGTTTCACCGTTAAGCCAATTTCTGAGCAAACAACTTCATCGTAAATGGAAAATATTTCTGGTGTATTGTATCTTCTGTCTGGATCTCTAAACACGTCTCCTGCTATGACTCACAGGGCCTGATTTACTAAAGGAAATTAACAAGCCCAGGGATAAAATGTCATGGTAGGCTTGCATCACAGGCTCACGTGAGCACACGGATATATGTGGCCATGGAAAACGTGATCATGTGATCTCATACATTGACGTCAAATATATAGGTTGCAATCCTAGTTTGTTACGCAAGTTGAACACTCAATGCTGCTTTTGTGGCACCTGTTCGTAGTAGTAGTAGTCACAATTAACAGGGCTTGTTCTGTATTGTTGAATTGTCCTCAGCACTAAAGAGTCTCAGGAACATATCCCAGTATTTATTAGCAGGAAAGAGACAATGTGTGTTATGGAGCCAAATTAGAAGTATCCACATTGTGGTACCATCCCAAACTTTCAATCAAAGCAGGAACAAAGGAGCAGGCATAAGTAACCTCACCTAAGCATAAATACAGAACTATCTTGCTCAGAGAAAAGAGATTTTATATGTACCTCACAATTGGATAGATCTACAACACAAACATATACAATAAGATATAAAAAGTAAAAACCTATGCTTGGATACTTACACAACATTTAAATAAAAATGAAAAAAGCTGCTTGCATAAAAAGGCAAATACAAATTGAAAATTAAAAAAATGCAGCGCTAATCTATAACACAATAGATAAAATCCAAATAATATTCAAATAGATTTGGATAAGTTGCACTAGAGGAGTTCGGCACCATATACCATCACCAAGGCACCCGAATGAATAAGCTCCTTACCGGACGCTCTGACCGAAACACACCGCTCAATATACGCAGCCCGAAAAGGGATCAATAATGCAGATGATAAAGCTGACAGTCCTCCTAGGATAAGGTTCACTTTTCCTCTTATAAGATCCTCGAAAAAACAGAAAAAGGACTCCCGTCCAGTAATCAGACAAAGGATATCTCTTTGTGGATTGGGATGTCTCTTTGCTGGATGGAGATGTCTCTGCTATATGGAGAGATGTCTCCTTGCTGGACTGGACTGTCTGCTGGACTGGACTGTCTCTTTGCTGGATGGGGATGTCTCTTTGCTGGATTGGGATGCCTCTTTGCTGGATTGTGCCATCTCTTTGAATATATAGTGGGCACTGTGATTAGATCTCTAGGGGCACTGTAATGTAAAGAGGCACTGTGATTTTAAGGGGACTGAGCTGTAAAGGGGCACTGTAATCAATATAATGCCCCTTTACAGTGCAGACCCCTTTACATTACAGGGGCTCTAGCTCCTCCTAAAGAGAGACCGTTGCTATTCACATCTTTGTATATAGTTGCTAAGGAGTGTGTCCTCGGTTTCTGCAGACCCCATCCAAGTTTAGCCCCTTACTAAAATCACAAAACCAAGCTCAAGTACTATTCTTTGATTCCTGTGTGCAAAGTGTGGAAAATGTGAGTTGCCTGGCTGTGTAGAGCTTAAGCGGAACCCAAAACTCAGCAACTCTTACAAGGGTAATGCTACACAAGAGACACCTGCACTGGATTGTGATCTGGTGTACTTTCATGCACATTATTTCCTACTTTTATGAGTATGTATTTAGCAGTTTGTTTTATCCATTAAACTTTTGATAATGTACTAGGTGTTTGTGCCCTACTGTGTACTCTTTTACAATCTGTCCCCCAGTATAATTATTTACCAAGGTCAGTCTATCAGTTTAATCCTTTCAGGTTAGTTAAACTGACCCAGGGGGATGGTACTTGGGGACAGACTGACCCCCAGTACAGACCCGACAAAATTTGGTTTTCTTAGGCCCTTACAATAGTTTATCAAATCACACTAAAATCATCATTAGAACAGCTAAACACCACATAACTTACAGAATTCCTGTTAAATCCCTAGTAAGGCCTCGCTCACATGGGGCCTACTAAAGTGTAGACCGTGTGAGGGCCCTTTACGTGCACGGTGATACACAGGTGTTCTTTAACTGCTTTACTTTACCTTCCAACTGTTCAGTTGCAATGTCTGGACAGCACCATTATTGGGGTAGGTGGGTGTACTCGTTCATACAGTGAACAAAATTTCATTTGGGTACAGTGTGTTCTCAGGCACCTATAGCTCCATGCCTGCTGCTGCAAAAGCTACATGAGCTACTTTTGAGGTAGATTTCGGTATTCTTGACCCCTTAGCTGTCTGTGGGAATGCCTCTAAGTGCTTGAATTGAGGGTTTTTGAGAGTGTTTGTTTTTTTTCAAGGCATATTTTCGGCATTTTGTAGCCTGTGAAGACTGGTCTCTCCCTAATGCTTTCCATTGTCTAAACCAAATATGCCTGAAGCTTGAATACTCATGTAAAACACTTGGAATATACTTCTAAAATGCTCCTACACAATCAAAACCCACTTAAAAACTCTCAAATAAAAATGCTTGGATAAATGGGAATTTTTACTGTGGAGCATGCAAGCATTGGACGCAGCCACAGCAAACTCATCCAGCATGCAACACAAAAAAGGCAACTAGTACAATCAATTTATAACTAGATTATTAGTAAGGGGCACATGGATTGGACATGTCTGAGAACAATACAACACAAAAATTAATACTAAAACAGAGAGTTTTGTTGCATAGATTTGCACATAGATGTTGAAGCTGCATTGCCTCATCAAGGAACTCCAATGACTGTAGTCCCTAACAGAGCTTCCATCTTCAGATATAATATAACTATGAATAAATTGAGGGCAGATATGCTTGGAAGCTCATTCTTCCGTAAAATGCAGGAACACAACTGAATGTCTAGCATGACCTTAATGGCAGTTAAGGGCCACCAGTGTGTCTCTTCCAGTAAGTACAACAAACGTGGAAATCGCTCCAAGTAATTTAAAACTAGCATGTACACTGTTATAGTCACTGTTTTTTTCACCTTTAACCCTTTCCATCTCGAATGACATACCACACTGCTGCTGTCCAAATACTTCTACAGGTGCAACCACCTCATGCTGTGGTTGCCAGGCTCTCCTGCTCTTCTTGGGAGCCTGGGACCCCCCAATTCAAAAAAAAAAAAAAGGTAAAGAAGATGGTAAGAAGTGCTATCTCTTTACTCAATACAGTCTCTTCTTTTATATTTTAGAATTGTTTTTGCATGCACTTAAATTAATTTTAATGTACTTCTATTTACTAACAATTTAGAATTGATAAGCAGTGACAGACATATTTTTTTGATTCTACAGGTTCAGAGAATATTGGATGAGCTGGTGGCTAAAAGTAATCTTCAGGCCAGAAACGTGCAATGTATGTAAAAAATTAATTAATTAATTTTGTCTGTGCATGTGCTCTCAAGAAGAGCTGGAGAGCATGGGAATCAAAAGTAAAAAAAAAAAAACATAAACATGGTGAGCAGCGCTACTGGAGAAGAGATCTAGAACCCAAATTCTCCTCTGTTGTGTAAGCCCAGAAGTGCTTTGCTCTGGGTACTTCCAAGCTCAATCATCTCTTTTTACCATCCCTAACTGCAAGTGTAACATTGCCTAAAATAGCAAACAGGCTATTGGGCTCAAGTGCACCATCCAAAAAATGGAATGTCTGCTGTAGGTCATGTAAGTGACTCAAAACAATAATTATAAAAACAATAATTACAATATACATCCAGGGGCGGACTGACCATTTGTGCACTCGGGCACTGCCTGAGAGCCCAGGGTCAGTAGGGGGCCCCATGAGATGCCCCTAGTACCTTTTATAGGCTTTTTTTGGGTGTGATTTGACACAGGGGCCCCATGATCCCCTATTGCCTGGGGGCCCCATGAGTTGTCAATCCGCCCTTGTATACATCACTTCAACTTCAAATTCCACATCCACCTCGACTTCATCTTCAACTTTCACTTCCACCACCAACTTCAACTTTCACTTCCACCTGAACGTTAACCTCAACTTCAACATCCACTTCAAATGCAACTTCCATTTCAGCTTCCACTTCCACCTCATCTTCAAATCCACTTCAACCTCAACTTCAACATCCACTTCCACCTCAACTTCAACCTCCACTTCCACCTCAACTTCAACATCCACTTCCAGCTGAACGTCAACTTCCTCTTCCACCTCAACTTCAACCTCCACTTCCACCTCAACTTCAACATCCACTTCAAATGCAACTTCCACTTCAACTTCCACTTCCACCTCATCTTCATCTTCAACTCCACCTCTACCTCAGCTTCAACTTCCACTTCCATCTCAACTTTAATTTACACTTCCAATTCAACTTTCATTTCCACCTCAACTTCCACTTCAACTTCCACTTGGCTTAATGTTTTCCCATGATGGCTGCCTCATCTCCTAAGTGCTTTGAGTCCACAGGGAACAAAGCGCTGTAGAAATACAAAATAATAAAAATGTTATCTTTTAGTTCAAAACACAACCAGTACATTATCTGTATGATGTTTACCTGTTCTCCATGTGCTCATGTGGCTTTCTTAATTGGTAGGTTGGTTGGCTCAACCGAGTGCACCCAAGATGACTGCCTTACCTCCTAGTTTGAGTCCCCAGGGAGAAAAGCTCTATAGAACTACAAATTAAAAAAAAAAACAGAATATAACAAGATGCAAAATACATTTATAACAGCCAAGGCATTATTAACACTTGGCATTGTCTACGTATCTTAGTTAGTGGTAGGAAAAAAGACAGAATACATCTCCCGCTCTTGTAGGAAGAGCAATATTCAATCATCACAAAGATCCCTATGAAACCATTTAAACTACGTTATTGATTTTCCCTGGACGGCACTGTTTAATTCAAACAGCTCCCAAGGAGTACGACATCACCACAGGCAAATTATCCGGCATTCTGGCCTCTCGTCCTCTGACCACGCTGATGCCGCAGCTTGAGCCAAAAGTAGGAATAATGGCCACATCGATTATTTGACAACGATACGAAAAATAGGTCCCATCAGCTACAGTCAATAAAGGCATTCATTCTAACTAGGAAACTATATTAAACTGAAGGGAAGAGGCCCAGAGATTGTAATACATTTATTCTAATTTGTGGCCAGAATAAGATAGGGGGAATTAATCTTCTCTCTCCTTTATGCCTCTTAATAGACTGGAAATAAATGGGCTCAAAGATTTGACTTAGCATTGTGCTGGAGTACATCTATTTATATTGTTAAAGGCCAATGCTCCTAAAACGAAAAAAATATACCTTATATTAAAGAGCTATACATATAACACATGCAAGAAATGTGTGAGTTAATTTGAATAATTCAAGAGGATCTAGCATTGGATATACTACTTCATGTTAAAGTGGTTGTAAACCTCTGAGATGAAAAATAAACAACGCATATCCTTCTATAGTATGTACTTGTCTCTACAATATACCTCCTCCTATTCACGATAATGGGGAAAAAAAGGCTCATTTAGGGACTTTAAATGTGCCAAAAAGAGAACATACAAAAGTAAATTGCTAAAATATATCTTATTATAAAATGAAAACATAATTAAAAAAACACAGATGATAGTTGCCATATAAAGTTGTATTCATTTGGTTCATATACTTAGCTTTGATAAAAAATGAACAAGGTATATCCTTCTATAAGGGGCCCTTGCCTCTATCCAAAGCACCTACTCTGATTTCAGTCTCCTCTCTCTTTCCTCTACTATCTGCATGAGTAACTGCTGACAGTCTATGCCAGTGTTCTCCAAACTGCAGCCCAAGAGCCAGATGTGGCCCTTTGCTTGCCTTTATTCAGCCCTTGGGGCACTGACATCAACAATGGGTCACTCTTCCTCCACTGACACCAACATTGGGTACTATTCCTCCCTCTGACACCAATGATGGGTCACTATTCCTCCCTCTGACACCAATGATGGGTCACTATTCCTCCCACTGACACCAATGATGGGGCACTATTCCTCCCAGTGACACCAATGATGGGTCACTATTCCTCCCTCTGACACCAATGATGGGTCACTATTCCTCCCACTGACACCAATGATGGGGCACTATTCCTCCCAGTGACACCAATGATGGGGCACTATTCCTTCTACAAACATCAATAATGGGGCACTATTCCTCCCACCGACAATAATGATTGGACACAATTTTTCCCACTGATACCAACGATGGGGTGCCATTCCCCAACTGACATCAACCATGTGGTATAATTTCTCCCTCTGATGCCAATGATTGGACACTGTTCCCCCTACAGATACCAATGATGGGATGCTATTTCTCCCACTAATACCAATGATGGGGCACCATTCCCCAAATGGATCCAATGATGGGACACTATTCCTCCCACTGATACCAATGGTGGGGCACTATTCCTCCTAATGATACCAATGATGGGGCACTTTTCCAACCACTGATAATAATGATGGGGCACTATTCCTCCCACTGACACCAATGATTGGACACTATTTTTTCCAGTGATACCAACTATGAGGTACCATTCTTCAACTGACATCAACAATGTGGCATAATTTCTCCTACTGATACCAATGATGGGGCACTATTCCTCCCACTGATACCAATGATGGGGCACTATTCCTCCCACTGATACCAATGATGGGGCACTATTCCTCCCACTGATACCAATGATGGGGCACTATTCCTCCCACTGATACCAATGATGGGGCACTATTCCTCCCCACTGATACCAATGATGGGGCACTATTCCTCCCACTGATACCAATGGTGGGGCACTATTCCTCCCACTGATACCAATGGTGGGGCACTATTCCTCCCACTGATACCAATGATGGGGCACTATTCCTCCCACTGATACCAATGTTGGGGCACTATTCCTCCCACTAATACCAATGGTGGGGCACTATTCCTCCCACTGATACCAATGATGGGGCACTATTCCTTCCACTGATACCAATGATGGGGCACTATTCCTCCCCACTGATACCAATGATGGGACACTATTCCTCCCACTAATACCAATGATGGGGCACTATTCCTCCACTGATACCAATGATGGGGCACTATTCGTCCCACTGATACCAATGATGGGGCACTATTCCTCCCACTGATACCAATGATGGGGCACTATTCCTCCCCACTGATACCAATGATAGGGCACTATTCCTCCCACTGATACCAATGGTGGGGCACTATTCCTCCCACTGATACCAATGGTGGGGCACTATTCCTCCTACTGATACCAATGGTGGGGCACTATTCCTCCCACTGATACCAATGATGGGGCACTATTCCTCCCACTGATACCAATGATGGGGCACTATTCCTCCCCACTGATACCAATGATAGGGCACTATTCCTCCCACTGATACCAATGGTGGGGCACTATTCCTCTCACTAACAGGAACGATGGGACACCATTACTCCCTCTAATACCAAAAATGACATAGTTTACTCCCAGGACATTTTCTACTTCAAACAGCCACAGTCCGGGCCCCTAAAGCCTGAAGGACAATAAACTGACCCTTTGTTTAAAATGTGTGGAGATCCTGGATCCATGTCAACACCAGGCAATCCTGGGAGATACCCCCTCCCAGCACACAGCAAATGAATGACAGCCTATGCATGTTTTCCCATGAGAAGAGATGTGTCATTCTCTCTGCTCAGGTCTTAGATTACACTCAGCTCCCTGCTCTATGTATGCAGTGTGTGATGTCAGATCTCCTCCCCCTGCCTGGTGGAAATGTTGTGTAAATTCTGCACTTTGAATGACTGTAGAGGGCTGCAGATAAACAGGTGCAACTTATGTAGGATTTGTTTCATCTCTGTATATCACCTGAGCCTAGTTACTTTGCTGGGGATATACAAGGGTATTCAACTACTTTAAGTCCTCATGTACAAGAGCAGCTCTTAAACTCCAGTGTAGGAACTTTTGGCATTTCTTTGCCACAGCTCCTAAACTCAACTCCATAAAAGCCTATGTGTCCATGTACACACAAGCTTTTAGCAGAGTTTAGAAGCTGCCTCGTTTAGGTGAGGTTAAACCCCCCTCTCCTGAATGCAAAATAATCGCGTTCAGGATAGGAACGTTTTGACCACCAACCGCGGGAAAACTCAAAACGCGGAAAAAACACGGCATACCACGTTTTTGCCGTGATTTGCCTTTCCCAGTGGCTGGCGGTCAGAGTAGGCTCATGTACACTGCAGCTGATAAACTCACGTTCAGGAGATGTTCAGCATTTTTTTCAGCAGCCCCTGAACTCTCCCTAATGTTTTCCTATGTGTCCATGTACACATCTTCGTTTAGAGTTGTTTACAGGCAGTTGAGTTTACAGTAATTTTTTTGAACACAGAAAACTTGTGTTCAGCAGTCGATTTTATCAGCGTTTCAAACTCAAAACACTTGTAAACATGGCTAAATGCGTTTATAAGTGTTTGCATGTGAAATTTTTTTTTAACTCTTCCAGTTCCCAATGCTGTCCTGAGCCTTTTTTCATCATGAAAAATGCATGCAAAGAGTTTTCAAGGTACTCAGATGGACAAAACACTGAACACAGGATGTTCCTACCAAGCTTGTCACACATTGTAATGACCAATTCACACCTCAGACCTCTCCCACCCTTGGAAACAAAAGATATGTTAAGGACCATTCACACCTCAAATTCCTCATGAAGACCCCCTGCCAGGTGGCCTTAATGACTCCCTCCACCAAAAGAAATGTTACTGAGCAACTCTCGCCTAAGCTAATCTCAACACATACTGCTGTCTCTGCTTCTACTCTCTGTATTTCTCCGAAACAGTCTGAAATAGTTAATAATTTACAACTTTTCAGTGCATTCTGGGCATTTGGGAGGTTCTCCTGTGCTTATCTTTAAAAAATGCTTCTCAACGAAAACGCACATAAACGCTCATAAACGCGTTATGCAAACGCGGCTAAAGAGACGTTTTTTAACCCCTTCACGCCGGCCGCACGCAAATGTGTGGCCTCCCGGCATCTGGGCCTAGACGCTGAGCGGCCGCACCTTTGCATTCATGTAACAAAAAAAATACGTGCTGAGAGCGCACTCCCAGCACACGTGAGATACTCACGGAAAGGTGCCGGTCCGCTCTTTTGATCGGGACCTTTCCCGATCATGTGACCGGCCGTGACGTGACATCACGGCGGCCACATGGTACTAAGCCCCGTCCCGCCCGCCTCCCGGCGCAGGAGCTCCTCTTCATGCCGGGACGATCTGGCGTGAAGGGGTTAACCTACGTTTTCCAGCAGTCAGTTTCAGAACTGTCAGAAGTGTCCCATACATGGGGCCTTAGGCTGAAAGCCATGACAGTATAGATTAAAACACTATAACTCTGTATCAAGTCAAAAGGTGAAAGGTTGCAGCAGGGGCTGATCTGTGTCAGACATTTGTGAACACAGCCAAGGACTGCACAGGTACCACATGACTATGTCATATCTGAGCCTTTTTTTATTTACTTCTGTTGCCACATCCCTAAGTTATATTTATTCATTCAACCTGGAATATCTCCACAGCTCCATACAAAGCAGGAAAAAAAAGAAAACAAGGGTGCTGAGATGAGAAAATTCATTTTTAAACAAGCTTACTCTCACCCACATCATATTCCCCTGTGTTTTATTGATTTGATCTGTTTATCAAGAAAGAAATAAGATTCCAAGACAGTAGGCTGAACGGCAAACTGCAATCACATTATCGTGCTGTAATCCTGACAGTGACAGATTCCAAGTAATTATATGGACACCAATAACGAGATTAAAACACAATACGCCCAGATAAGAGGAGCCTCTGCTTAGCTCCTAATTAGTGCTTTTTACAATGTTACTAATAGTTACTACCTTATACTTCAGCTAACAAGGACTTCCATTTATTCTACATTTGTTGGCTTTTTTTGCATCAAAGTTCATTTTTTCCTTTTCAACCTTCCAGATGTTCTCTAACTTTCATAAACTGCAGAAATTTGATTAATAGTCAATCCCTCGAAGATTAAAGGGTCAGTAAAAAGTCAGTAAACAAATTGCAATCAAATTTATATAAAAAATGATTTACAAATGAGATTTAAAAAGGACTATTTCCCGGCAAACAATATAAAAAATAATTCTCCTAAAGGGAAACTATAATGGCTTTTATTCAATTGTATTTATTTCTAAAGAAGAACTCCAGGGAAAAAAAAAAGTTTTTAATCACTTCAGCTCTGGAAGATTTTCATGACCAGGCCTTTTTTGCTGTACGGCACTGTGTTACTTTAACTGGCAATTGCGTGGTTATGCAACACTGTGTACAAGTTACATTTATATAATTTTTTCACACAAAAACAGCTTTCTTTTGGTGGTATTTGATCATCACCCAGGTCCTCCCCCATCCTCTGGAACTCACTGCCCCAATCCATCAGACCGTCGCCTTCCCTCCTCACATTCAGGCGCTCCCTCAAAACCCATCTCTTCAGGGAAGCCTACCCCACCCTCACCTAACGGCCATCCTCCCTCATTCCTCCCACCACTTCATCCCCCACAGCCACTTCCTCCTGTACCACTACCCCCTCCCTCCTAGATTGTAAGCTCGAAAGA
Organism: Staurois parvus; assembly: GCF_062004578.1. Classification (NCBI taxonomy): domain Eukaryota; kingdom Metazoa; phylum Chordata; class Amphibia; order Anura; family Ranidae; genus Staurois; species Staurois parvus. Next base: position 4,908,223 of record NW_028318575.1, on the reverse strand, counting down.
GTAGGGCCCTCTTACCCCTCGTACGTTGTTTGTTATTGTTGTACTGTGCCATGTATTGTCCCCCCCTATTGTACAGCGCTGAGCAAACCCTTTGGCGCTATATAAAAACGATGTAATAATAATTATAATAATCCCTGGGGCTTTTCTTTTTTATTACATAAATGAAAAAGAGATGGAAAATCTTGAAAGAAAAAAAAACAATATTTTCTATTAAAAAATATAAAAAATAAAAAAATATATAATTTCTTCAAAAATGTAGGCCAAGCTTCTTGTTCTTGCCGGCCAAGGGAGAACTCCTCAAGCCTACATAGACCCCAGGGAAGAAGGGTATAAAATATAAGCCAGAAGGTCAGAGCATTGAACATACAAAAGTAGTAATAATGTAATAGGTATTAGGTATCAATACAGCAGAAATAGTCTATGGGATGCAGGCATCACAATGATATGATGACAATTGCTGGCCAGTGCATATATACAGTGAGGAACAGAAGTATTTGAACACCCTGCGATTTTGCAAGTTCTCCCACTTAGAAATCATGGAGGGGTCTGACATTCACATTGTAGGTGCATTCCCACTCTGAGAGACAGAATTAAAAAAAAAAATTCAGGAAATCACATTGTATGATTTTTAAAGAATTTATTTGTCTTGCACTGCTGAACATAAGTATTTGAACACCTAAGAAACAGCAAGAATTCTGGCTCTCAAAGACCTGTTACTGTGCCTTTAAAAAGTCCACCTCTACTCCACTCATTAATCTAACTTAGTAACACCTGTCTGAGCTCTTTAAAGACACCTGTCCACCCCGCAGTCAGTCAGACGCCAACTACTACCATGGGCAAGACCAAAGAGCTGTCAAAAAACACCAGAGACAAAATTGTGGACCTCCACAAGGCTGGAAAGGGCTACGGGGCAATTGCCAAGCAGCTTGGTGAAAATAGATCAACTGTTGGAGCAATTGTTAGAAAATGGAAGAGGCTAAAGACGACTGTCAGTCTCCCTCGGACTGGGGCTCCATGCAAGATCTCACCTCGTGGGGTATCACTGATGATAAGAAAGGTGAGGAATCAGCCCAGAACTACAAGGGAGGAGCTGGTCAATGACATGAAGAGAGCTGGGACCACAGTTTCAAAGGTCACTGTCGGTAGAACACTACGCCGTCATGGTTTCAAATCATGCATTGGACAGAAGGTTCCCCTGCTCAAGTCATCACATGTCCAGGCCCATCTGAAGTTTGCCAATGACCATCTGGATGATCCAGAGGAGGCATGGGAGAAAGTCATGTGGTCAGATGAGACCAAAGTAGAACTTTTTGGTCTAAACTTCACTCGTTGTGTTTGTAGGAAAAAGAAGGATGAGTTGCATCCCAAGAACACCATCCCTACTGTGAAGCATGGGGGGTGGTAACATCATGCTTTGGGGGTGCTTTTCTGCGAAGTTCCTCACTGTATATAGTATTTGCAGATATATTTGCACTTACTTGTGTTGGATATTATTTATTTATTATTGGTTTTCTTTTTAGAATATATTTAATAAAATATGTACTACTGTATGTGCTTTCAATAAATCATTTGGGTCCTGAAGAAGAGGGAGCACCCGCGAAACGCGTAGACCTACCTTATCGGATGCATAACACATTCAGGAAAGACCATTTATGCGTATTGACTGTTAACTTTTGTGTGTAACCAATAAAATAAACACTTTTGTGATTTTACAAACACATATATATCAGTATATATATATATATATATATATATATACACACACAATATATTGCCAAAAGTATTGGGACTCCTGCCTTTACTCACACATGAACTTTAATGGCATCCCAGTCTTAGTCTTAGTTTGTAGGGTTCAATATTGAGCTGGCCAGCCCTTTAACAGCTTCAACTCTTCTGTCGGGTTGAGGTCAGGACTCTGTGCAGGCCAGTCAAGTTCCTCCACCCAAAACTCGCTCATCCATGTCTTTATGGACCTTGCTTTGTGCACTGGTGCGCAGTCATGTTGGAATAGGAAGGGGCCATCCCCAAACTCTTCCCACAAAGTTGGGAGCATGAAATTGTCCAAAATGTCTTGGTATGCTGATAACTTAAGAGTTCCCTTCACTGGAACTAGGGGGCCAAGCCCAACCCCTGAAAAACAACCCCAAACCATAATCCCCCCTCAAAAACTTTACACTTGGCACAATGCAGTCAGGCAAGTACCGTTCTCCTGGCAACCACCAAACCCAGACACATCCATCGGATTTCCAGACAGAGAAGCGTAATTGGTCACTCCAGAGAACACCTCTCCACTACTCTAGAGTCCAGTGGCGGCAAGGTTTACACCACGGCATCTGACGCTTTGCATTGCACTTGGTGATGTAAGGCTTGGATGCAGCTGCTCGGCCATGGAAACCCATTCCATGAAGCTCTCTACGCACTGTTGTGCTAATCTGAAGGCCACACCAAGTTTGGAGGTGTTTAGCTATTGACTCTGCAGACAGTTGGCGACTTCTGCGCACTGTGACATTCAGCGGAGGGAGCAAGATGATTCCAGCAGTGTGCACAGGAACAAAGAGGAGAGCTGCTTCCTGTGCCAGTCTTTTTAAAGTCATGTGGGACGCTGCTAGGTTGCCTCGACAACGGCCGGCCCAGCACTCGTCATGGAAGCTACAAGGACAGAGGAATGTGCAAGGGGGGAGGGAGGGGTGGAGGGATATGGAACAGCAGGCAAAGGGGGGGGGGGAGGCAGGGGCACTCCGTGGCAGGTGAACTTATTGTTGCTGGGGGGGTCTATTGTTTCTGGGGGGTTGTTGCATGGGATGTCTATTGTTGCTAAGGGGATCTATTGTTGTTGGTAGGAATCTATTGTTGCTGATTGCAGGGGATCTATTTTACTGATTTTCCTGTTATGATTAACAAATTCTATACAAATTACTTAGCACCACAAAATGACACAATGGAAGTTGGGTAGTGAGTGGAACCAAGGGATGGTGCTGGGAGGTGGATAGGGGGTGGAACCAAAGGATGGTGCTCGGAGGTGGGTAGGAGGTGCAAACAAGGGAAAGTGCTCGAAGGTTGGTAGGGGGTGGAACCAAAGGACAGTGCTCAGAGGTGGGTAGGGGATGCAACCAAGAGACAGTGCTCAGGGTGGGTAGGGAGTGGAACCAAAGGATTGTGCTCAGAGGTGGGTAGGGGGTGGAACCAAGGGACAGTGCTCAGGGTTGGTAGGGGGTGCAACCAAGGGACAGTGCTCAGGGTGGGTTGGGAGTGGAACCAAAGGATGGTGCTCGTAGGTGGGTAGGGGGTGGAACCAAAGGATTATACTCGGAAGTTGGTAGGGGGTGGAACCAAGGGATGGTATTTGGAGGTGGGTAGGAGATGCAACCAAGGGACAGTATTTGAAGGTTGGTAGAGGGTGGAACCAAGGGCCAATGCTCGCAGGTGGGTAGGGGTACAACCAAGAGACAGTGCTCATGGTGGGTAGGGAGTGGAACTAAGGGATGGTGCTCGGAGGAGGATAGGGGGTGGAACCAAAGAATGGTGCTTGGAGGTGGGTAGGAGGTGCAACCAAGGGAAAGGGCTCAAAGGTTGGTAGGGGGTGGAACCAAGGGACGGTGCTCGGAGGTGGGTAGGGGATGCAACCAAGAGAAAGTGCTCAGAGGTGGGTAGGGGGTGCAACCAAGGGACAGTGCTCAGGGTTGGTAGGGAGTGGAACCAAAGGATGGTGCTCAGAGGTGGGTAGGGGGTGGACCCAAGGGACAGTGCTCAGAGATGGGTAGGGGGTGCAACCAAGAGACAGTGCTCAGAGGTAGGTAGGGGGTGCAACCAAGGGACAGTGCTCAGGGTGGGTAGGGGGTGCAACCATAGGACAGTGCTCAGGGTGGGTAGGGAGTGGAACCAAAGGATGGTGCTCAGAGGTGGGTAGGGGGTGGAACCAAGGGATTATACTCGGAAGTGGGTAGGGGGTGGAACCAAGGGATGGTATTCGGAGGAGGGTAGGAGATGCAACCAAGGGACAGTGCTTGAAGGTTGTTAGAGGGTGGAACCAAGAGACAATGCTCGCAGGTGGGTAGGGGTACAACCAAGAGACAATGCTCATGGTGGGTAGGGAGTGGAACCAAGGGATGGTGCTCGGAGGAGGATAGGGGGTGGAAACAAAGAATGGTGCTTGGAGGTGGGTAGGAGGTGCAACCAAGGGAAAGTGCTCGAAGATTGGTAGGAGGTGGAACCAAGGGACAGTGCTCGGAGGTGGGTAGGGGATGCAGTCAAGAGACAGTGTTCAGAGGTGGGTAGGTGGTGCAACCAAGGGACAGTGTTCAGGGTGGGTAGGGAGTGGAACCAAAGGATGGTACTCGGAGGTCAGTAGGGAGTGGAACCAAGGGATTATACTCGGAAGTGGGTAGGGGGTGGAAGCAAGGGATGGTATTCGGAGGTGGGTAGGAGATGCAACCAAGGAACAGTGCTTGAATGTTGGTAGAGGGTGGAACCAAGGGACAATGCTCGCAGGTGGGTAGGGGTACAACCAAGAGACAGTGCTCATGGTGGGTAGGGAGTGGAACCAAGGTATGGTGCTTGGAGGTAGAAAGGAGGTGGAACCAAGGGATAACACTTGGAGGTGGGTAAGGGGTGGAATCAAGGGATGGTACTCAGAGGTGGGTAGGGAGAGGAGGCAAGTAATGAGTTGAGGGGGAGAGGACCTTCACCTATTCTCTGAGAAAAAAAGCCCTAGCTGTAAAGTTTTTTACAGAATCACTTTTGTTATTCCTATTTTTATCCAGTGTATACAAGTTAATAGATTTGTTTTGTGCCCTCATTTTATATCAGACTAATGTATTATTTTCAATTCTATAAAATTTGGGGCAACTTTTTGGCTGTGTCGTTATCCTTGTACAATAGTGCATTAGTGAATGTTCCTAAATATTGTGTTTTTCCTTTTTTGTTATCCTCCAAAAGATGAGATGAAGAATTAACCTGCAAATACCATGTAGACTGACAAAGCCTAACAGCCTTGTTAATGGGTCCAATTTATTGTTTTATGTTCTTATAATCTGAGTTTGTAACACAATTAAGCCGCATGTGCTAATGAAATCTCCACCATAACACATTTGTTGCTTTCCACATCAAATAAGTTTAAAACAAGATTTCCTAAATGACTTGCATATATCTGGGGCGCCGGGTTTACTGTCTGTGTTTAATTTATTTAATGTAATATTTTAATGAAAGCCATGCATCTTAAACTAGAGCTTGTATACTTATATGATAACATTTTATTAAATCACGCTGTGCAAGTTCACTTCCAGTTCCATCGGATGTTAAATGTTTCGTCATTCCTGATTTATTTATGTAATCTTTGTCTTGAATATGAAATCAGTATTTTCTACTATGAGCAGGAATATGGTTTCCTATAACTTCAAAGCTGAGCTTTTCCCTTCCAGTCTTGCACGATTGTATCGGCTCCTCTCCTACACTGAAAACTGCTTACTCTGACATCACTGCACACTGTGAGCTCCTTGCAATTGTAGCACCCTTCTAGTCAGCTAGAGGGAGCTAGACTTCAATTGTTAGCGAGGGCTGAGTAGCAGCCTGGGTGTGATAGCTAGCAGGGGTCAAATTGTGGTCAGAGCTGAGAGGTTCTGAAGACCAGCTCTCTGGAATTTCCCACTGCTCTAGGACTTTGGAGAAAGATCTAGAAGCAGTGAGCGGATCTGGGAGTGGCTGGTGTGTGATCTTACAGAATCCTGGCCAATCCCCAACAGGAGGCTTGGCAAGGGGCCAGGACAGCCTTTAAGAGTAACTGAGCCTGCTCAGTAGCGGGAGTTGTTGAAGAGTAGTTGGAGAAGAGTTGAAGAGGATATGAAGCTGGAAGGCAGGAGCCTGTGAGGGGGCCCAGATGAAGAGGGGCTCACCTACAGGCAGAGGACCTTGGAAGGAGGAAAATGCGGAACTTCTCTAGCCTGAGAGAGGACCACCTGTGAGGTAGGGAAGGAGCAGCCCAGCTAAATAGCCTGGTAGCAGCCACCGACCCATCAGCAGCACAGGAGAAGGACTAAGCGAGTAACCCTGCACCTCCTGGGCCAGATAGGGAAAGGAGCACTCTGGTGGGAAACCAATGTAGCAACTACCCAGAACTGTTTTCTTTTAAAGCGGCAGGCACTGGATACATTGCTCAGGGTTTCCTCCAGGGTGCCAGATAGTAGATCATCTGGGGTGGTACTACAGGAGTCATTGGCTAGCTCTCCGAAAGAGACTGTTTGCTGAAACCAGTTGTCCTCGGTTTCTCAGTTCCATTGGGTGTCCCGTACACCCCTTATCCTATCCAAGTGGAAACCCCCCTAATAAAACATCAAAACAAGCTCAATGAATGCAAGTTTGTGTGGAAATACGTGTTGCCTGGTTGTGCAGGACTATAGGGGAACCCAAATACTTTGCAACCCCTAAGGGGATAGTGCTACACAATGTGCATTAAAAGCTGCAGCAGAGCCTACCATATCCCCCCCAGACTACAATAGATCCACTCCAGCATTATCTAGTGCTTTCTTCCACAGTCTTATTGCCCCTGGTCCACCGCTTTTATTCACTGGATATTAATTATTTTCTAATTAATGGAAACATAGCATCACATGGGGGCGTTCCCTAGGGAAGTCTGTATGCAAATGTATTTTCAGTTAATGGTACTCAGATAAAGTTTAGTTCCGCTTTAAGTAAAAAAAAATATATTTTTTTATATGAAAGCAATGTATACCAATAGATAAAAAATATTAACAGATTTCTAGATGAACCCAGATAGCTGAATATTGGTTAATATACAATATTTGGAAGTCACAGCCTCCTGATAAGACCAAGGACACTAGCTGTAGATTGTATTTCAACCACTATCAACATCAGGGAGATTTAGAATCGAGCAGACACATGAACAGAACATACATCTTTGAGACTAAACCTTTGCTCTCCTGTGTTGTCAGCAAATGATAGAGTGAAGGCTGATAGCGGTGCATGCTGCAGGTGTGCTGGCTCCTTCTATCCTCTCCAGTGGCAGTAAACATATTGCTCTTTGTTTCCAAAATGGCTTAATCATGGCTTAATCAAAGCTCCACACGTCACATTCAGCTAAGTAGGTACAAATGGAATGGTTTTGTTCAACGCTCACTTATTTCCAGGTACATAGGAACATTAAGAAAAAAAAAAACAGAAACGATGAAACAATTTGTTCGCTTCTATATTTCGCAGTGGTTTGGATAATTTTATGGTCTAAGGCAGAGCAGAAACCAACATTGCTGTCACCAAATAAGGCAGGATATTTTGAACCAGTATAAATCGCTTGTGCCAGTAATAATAAAAATGTGAAAAATATACAAATCACAAATAATAGCGCAAACCAAATCACACAACTAAATATAACCACCACCAAATAAGTGCATATTAATAGTGCAAACAAAAAATCAATAAATAGGGAATCTCAGTATAGTCCATTCAGAAAAGTCCATATAAACATGATCCTCAGTAAATGAAGTAATGAGATCCTCCTTCATAAGCAATGTGGTATTCAGTGCTCAAAAACACCCCATCAAAATGCACACTCACCATGTGCTAGTAATTAACCCTCATGGTGGGGGGAAACCACACGGAAACGCAGGTTTCCCCCACCCCTTTATAGTGTGAATGGGCCATTAATGCTCTTTGAACTTGGATACGATGTAAGGTGTGCTTTAGGATTCTCAAAATTTTAGTACACAATGTAGTAGAGGGCACTCTCTGCCTCATCTCTGCTCTTCAGGATAGTTCCCCTCTTGACTGGAGATAGGAGAATTAGTAACACAGGGATACCAAGCACAGGAACAGTCCCAAATCAGCAACTCTGAAGCAGGTGCTCAAAGGGTTAAAGCAGCAACAGTCACTAGGATCTCTTACTCACTCTGGGAAGCCCCAAATAGCAGACCTCAACACCAGACTAGGCTGTAATCCTCTTCTAATGCATTCTTTTCCATATGGGGTTTGGATAATTTTGAACCACTTAAACCAGTATCTTGATTGATGACGTGTTTGGGAGAGGTTACATCAAAGTACTAAGTATCAAGAGATAAAACTATAATTCTGTTCTTCTACACAACTCTGGATGACCACACCTTGCGTATACCTTCCAATTCTGGACACCAGTTCTCAGAAAGGGTTCGCTGGAACTGGAGAGAGTCCAGAGAAGGATGACAAAGCTAATAAGGGAGCTAGAGAATCTCCGTTATTTGGAACAGCTACACACATTAAACGTATTTTCTCTGGAGAAGAGACTCTTAAGTGGAAATATGATTGCAATATAGAAATATCTAAATGGTGATCAGGGGCGGACTGACAACTCATGGGGCCCCCAGGCAATAGGGGATCATGGGGCCCCTGTGTGCTTGCCCAAACTCAAAAAAGCCTATGAAAAAGGTACCAGGGGCATCTTATGGGGCCCCCTACTGACCCCGGGCCCTCAGGCAGTGCCCGAGTTTCCAAATGGTCAGTCCGCCCCTGATGGTGATTCTACGGAGATGACACCATTGACAAAAGTCCCAAGACATTGCTCTTGTCAATGGTGTCATCTCCGTAAACGTTTTATAGCCTTCTGTGGATGTTGGACAGCCTGTACTCCTCCTTCATCGAGAACGCAATGACGGCATGCTGCTCCTTCTTGGAATCTATGATTTACCTACAATGTGAATGAGAAAAGTTACTATAGAGGAAGAGTTGCTCTACCAACAACTGAACTGTGAACAGCCTATGCAAATTAATAATAAAGGTATGCCCGCTTCTGCATTCCTTTCGGTACAGCCCTTCGGCACTATTTTTCAGCGCTGTCAATGAGCATTTTGAAGAAAAGGGGGAGCCCATGAAAGTTAAAAGGAAACTCCACTTTTGTGGGAACAAAACAAAATGTATGCAATGGTGACACACGTCCTATTGTAATTGCATGTTATAAAAAATGACCTTTTTTAATCTGCAACGCTGTAATTTTCTGTAAAATGCAATGCAATATGGCAACCTGGAGGCATTCCGTAGACATATGGTGTAGAGAACAGCCCCCAGAAATTTAATTTCCTGCTTGAGAGATTGACTGAAGTTAGATTTTGGGCATCTCTGCAACAAAAATACCTTTTTTGGTGTTATACTTTAAAAGGGAAAACATGTCCAAGTCTTCGGTCACACTGAATCCGACTTAGAAATTGTGCAACTTCACTTGAATTCGCACAATTTCAAGGTCGGATGTCAGTGCAACTTCAGGTGCAATTTGGAAGACATCTGTGTGACTTTATGCACAGATATTTATGCAAGTCGCACCTGAACTTGCAAAAAGTAGTGCATGAACTGCTTTCAAAATCGGTGCGACTCTGATGGAGTTTTTACACAATGCAGAGGATTAACTCCTTAGGTTCCACAGTGAGTATAACAAGCATGCTGCGCAAAAAATGGCAACCGTCCCAACCTATTACCAGCCTTAGCAGTAAGGTGCACATGGAAGGGCAATGCACATCGCAAACAAAGGATTTCCCAGCAACTCTTACCAGCCAGCCTGCAAAACAACCAATTTGGCCCTGTCTAACAGTTTGCGTTAAAAACAGAGGGTTTTGTTTGCACACATTTGCAAATACATGCATCAACCACAGTCCCGTGTCAAGGGTCCTCTGTATACTGTGGACCTAACTCTAAAATTTCAAGAGCCTTCCTAGTAGAAGTACATATATCAGTGGATGGGTTAATGGCAGGTGTGCTTGGTGGAGCCCATCCCTCCTTAAAGGTACAGGGACGCACACGATTCCCAGCTACACCAAATTGACAGCAAAGACATCCAGCGCGTCCCTACATCCAAATTAGCCAACTGCATAAAAAACGGAAACCTTCCCAACCTATACCCAGCCTTAGCAGTAAGGTGCACATGGAAGGGCAATGCACATCACAGACAAACAAAGGATTTCCCAGCAACTCTTACCAGCCAGCCTGCAAAACAACCAATTTGGCCCTGTCTAACAGTTTGCGTTAAAAACAGAGGGTTTTGTTTGCACACATTTGCAAATACATGCATCAACCACAGTCCCGTGTCAAGGGTCCTCTGTATACTGTGGACCTAATTCTAAAATTTCAAGAGCCTTCATAGTAAAAGTACATATATCAGTGGATGGGTTAAGAGCAGGTGTGCTTGGTGGAGCCCATCCCTCCTTAAAGGTACAGGGACGCACGCGATTCCCAGCTACACCAAACTGACAGCAAAGACATCCAGCGCAACCCTGCATCCAAATTAGCCAACTGCATAAAAAACGGCAACCTTCCCAACCTATACCCAGCCTTAGCAGTAGGGTGCACATGGAAGGGCAATGCACATCACAGACAAACAAAGGATTTCCCAGCAACACTTACCAGCCAGCCTGTAAAACAACCAATTTGACCCTGTCTAACAGTATGCATTGAAAACAGAGGGTTTTGTTTGCACACATTTGCAAATACATGCGTAAGCCACAGTCCCATGTCAAAGGTCCTCTGTATACTGTGGGTATATATGAGCATAACAAGCATGCTTTACTGCATATACAGACTGATTTTACTGTTGCAGGTTTAGTAACACTTTAAAGCTAACCTCGTGGACTGAATGTTTGTTAGAAATAGGGGTAGAAGAATAAGTTGTAATACTTACCTTACGTTCACTGGCACTTTCCTCTTTAATCCAACGCTCCAGGTTGTGGTTGTAGGCAGGCTCTCACCATCCTCATGTACAATTCAGGGCTATTGGCCCTGTATTGTACTTGATGACGTCAGTGTGCAACTGGAGTGCCAAAGAAAAGAGGCTTTAGAAGACCAGTCACATAGAGGAGTAAGGAATAAGGTAAGTGTTACATTCTATTCCTCTATCACTTGCCTTAAAGTGGTTCTAAAGGCTCCAGGTTTTTTTATCTTCATACATTCTATGCATGAAGGTGAAAAACCCTTGTGTGTAGCCGCTCCCTCCCACCCCCCAACACTTACCTGAGCTCCATCCCAATCTAACAGTGTCCATGAGAGCCTCGGTTCTCCTGGGACTCTCACTCCTGATTGACTGAGGCTTCTGTCAATCACAACCAGTAAGCCAATCAGGAGAGGGAGGGGACAGGACTGAGCCGTGGCTCCGTGGATGAATGGACAAGAAGAACCGTGGCTCTGGAGCCTGCCTGCTTTGGTGTGACCATAGCAAGCTGCTTGCTTTGGGGGCACTTGACAGGAGGTAGGGGCCAGGAGCGCTAGCAGGGGACCCATCTAGAGGAGGATCCGGGCTGCTCTGTGCAAAACCATTACACAGAGCAGGTAAGCATAGACATGTTTGACGTTAGTATCACTTTAAGCATTTAACCCCTGTAGTGTGAGTGGGGACATTGAAAGGGTAACTTTTTTTTGCCTGGATTCAGGCTTTAAGACATGATCTTCATACAAATATATAATTACAAATATTTGCATACATGAGAAAGTCATGATATATAAATACTATCAGTGTTAAGATACTAGTGCTATATTTCACAGTCTATAATAGTGAAATATATTTTTATCTCTTTCATAGTCTATTGTATTTAAATGTTTCCTCTAAAGAAAGAAGAGAGTAGCCTCTTCTCTGATTTATTAATGTCATCTCATGTGTGCCGACAAAATTTGCCAGCACTGATTAGGGCAGGTATTAAACGATAATTGGACATTTAGTGCTCATCAAACAGAAACTGACAGATGGGGCGCTAATTAAATTAGAGTTCTGACATTATTCACAAAGCTTTATGAATCTTCTGTGGTGACCTTCATGCATCTCTTCTTCTTTTTTGGAAAGGAGGGTAAAAGAATTAGAAGGATCTCCTTGGGGTAGCATAAAAAGGGATGCAGCCGTGCACTCTGTGTATATAGGTATTGGAAGCAATTCGGCCGGAGATGAAAAATATTGTGTGAAAAAGAAAAGCTAAAATTTGGATTTTTGTTTTGCAAAAGATGTAGACTAAGCTTCACAGTTCAAAAGGGCTAAAATAAAGTGCTTAGGCTGAGCACATCAACTGCCCAGATTCTACATTTTTTTGTTCTAACTTTCTGATTTTTAATCAGTGCTATATTTGCAGGACTCTGAAACAACCTTTTCAGGGAAGCCATGTAAAGACTACATATATATATATATATATATATATATATATATATATATACACATACACACACTATATATATATATATATATATATAAGTGCTCAAAAGTTAAAATTAGTGTCTGTGTATAAATAGTCAATGTGTTTGTTAGCTCTCACATGGATGCACTGAGCAGGGTAGATACTTAGCCATGGGGAGCAGTATAGAACTGTCAAAAGACCTGCATAACAAAGTAATGGAACTTTATAAAGATTAAAAAGGTTATAAAAAGATATCCAAAGCCTTGAATATGCCAGCCAATACTGTTCAATTACTTATTAAGAAGGGCAAAATTTGGGGATCTCTTGATATCAAGAGTAGCACCCTCCTAGTTAGCTAGGGGGAGCTCTAGTTCTAATTGATAGTAAGGAGGGCTAAGTAGCAGCCTGGGTGTGATAGCCAGGTAGGTCAAATTGCAGTCAGAGCTGTGAGGCTCTGAAGACCAGCTTTCTGGGATTTCCCCCCTGCTCTGGAACTTTGGAGAGATATCTAGAAGCAGTGGGTGGAGGTGAGGAGTGGCTGGTCTGTACTCTTAGAGGATCCTGGCTAATCCCCAACAAGAGGCTTAGCAAGGGAGCCAGGACAGCCTTTAAGAGTAACTGAGTTCGGGTGGAAGATGGTGAGGAAGTGAGGCTGGAGACAGAAGCCTGGGAAGGGGCCCATATGGGAGAGGGGCTCACCTACAGGCTGGAATTTTTAAAGGAGGAAAGTTTGGGACTTCACTGGCCCCTAAAAAGAAGACCAACTGTGTAGCAGTAAAGGAGCTGCTCAGCTAGAAGGCCTGGCAGCAGCCATTGACCCACCAACCGCACATGAGAAGGACTGAGTGAGTAGACTTGGACTCTAAACTTTCCAGCACGACAATGACCCTAAGCACAAAGACAAGTGGACCCTCCAGTGGTTACACCAGAAAAAGGTGAAGGTTCTGGAGTCACCATATCGGTCTCCTGACCTTAATATCATTAAGCCACTCTAGGGAGATCTCAAACGTGTAGTTCATGCAAGGCAACCAAAGACTTTACATGACCTGGAAGCATTTTGCCAAGACGAATAGACAGCTATACCATCTGCAACTAGACAACTATTACAAAAGACGGCGCACTGTCATTTGTGCTAAAGGGGGCAATACACAGTATTAAGAACTAAGGGGTTGCAGACTTTTGAACAGGGGGCATTTCATTGGTTTACTTGTCACCATGTTTTGTTTTATGGTTGGGCCATTCCGTTATGACCCACAGTTGAATATGAATCCCATAGAAAAATAAAAGAAATGTGTTTTTCCTGCTCACTCATGTTTTCTTTAAAAATGGTACGTACTCAGGGGTGGACTGACCATTTGGAAACCTGGGCACTGCTCGAGGGCCCGGGGTCAGTAGGGGGCCCCATGAGATGCCCCTGGTACCTTTTTCATAGGCTTCTTTAAGTTTGGGCAAGGACACAGGGGCCCCATGATCCCCTATTGCCCGGGGGCCCCAGGAGTTGTCAGTCCGCCCCTGCACGTACTGTATGATACCAATTCTCCAAGGGTATGCAAACTTTTGAATGTGACTAGCTTAAAGTATCCTTCTGTTGTGTATACTAGCCTCTATCCAAAGCACCTAGCAGGATTTCTATCTGCTGTCTCATTCCTCTGCTTCTGACAGTCTACGCTGATATCAGACACTCCCGGGAAATGGTGCCACCATCTCCAGCACACAGCAGGTGATCACCAGCCCTTTGAGACTGTTTAGAGGGGTGTGTGTTCTTTCTCTCCACTCAGGTCTAAGAGTACACTAAGCTCTCTGCTGTGGAGTGCGTGACATCAGATCCGCACCCCCGGCCTCCTGAAGCTTAGAAATGCTGTGTAAATTCTGGATTTTAAGCAGGTATAGAGAAGAGACATCTTCAGATAGGCAGGTGCAACTTATGCAGTAGGATTTATTTAATCTTTGTGTATTACCTAAGGCTAGTCACTTTAATGGGCATGAGCAAGGGTTTACAACCACTTTAACCTCCCTGGTGGTAATCCCAAGTGTGGCTTGGGGTTAATTTTCAGTACCAAAAGCGGTAACCCCGAGCCACACTCGGGATTACGAAGTAGTGTAATTTACCTTGCCCCTGCTATCCCCAGATGTCCTCCCTATTGTGTCCTCCGGCCGATGCTGGCATCTGCCTTCTGGGTTCCCTTCCCTGAGAGCGCCGCGACATAGGGGAGCGGAACCGGCGGGAGATTAAAAAAAGTAAACAAAATATGACATACACACAATACATTGTAATCTGTTAGGATTACATTACTGTATCAAACCATTTCACATACATGTTGTCCCGAGTGCTTTGTCCTGCGCCCTGCCTGCATTTTTACCGTTCTTTCTGCCTGGAAACTGAGAAATATCCATGGCGTCCAAAAAGCGTCCCTTTAGGTCAAAAGCAGTTTTAGACCGGCTAGAGAACAGCGATAGTAAATTAGAACCATTTGCAGAATTGAGTGATAATGATTCGTGGGGGAAATTTGTCATCAGACACTGAAAGTGACAACAGCGATGATTTTGCAACTGAGCTCAGTGATGTGCGAACTTGGTGCTCTATTGACTGTGGTACGGATCAGGAAGCGCTGGATTGTGACGTCGGACTTTGTGCAGTCCCATGTTTCAAACGTTTTCATACCCTGGATGTGTACTAACCAGTATGCAGTGTCTAATAATATTGCACCCTTGTTTGGACAAATGTCAGTGTTTTTGGTTTGATTACATTATTGAATTAAATTGAATAAAATGTATTATTATTATATTATTATTTTTTATAATTATTTATTATATTATAATTTATGATTTCATGTTTCAAACTTTATCATACCCGGGATGTTTACTAGACTCTTGTTTGGACAGATTTAAGTGAGCTATTCCTAAGAATTACAGGCCTACAATATAGAACAAATATCCATACAAAACAATGTATCACTTTGACGTTCAAAAATATTGACATAATAAGACTGCCAGGGAGGTTAAAGGCACATTTATATCTGAAAGTACAACAAAACAAACCAATTTTAGCATCGCACTGCATTGCTTTGAAACCCGCAGCACAGAACACTGCAGTGTATTTCCAGCTTAAAGAATTTGCATAAGCATGGCCCAAATGCACCCCTAAACCTCCCCCCCCCAGAGAAGTGGTTCACAACCCTAATGAGACCTGGACCCCGTAAATTCTTTGAAAATATTCCATGCCCCAACAGAAAAAAAAAGTTTATGCAAACACAATAAAAGTATGGGAATACAAAATATAGTTTGAAAAACTAGAAGGCTCTGGCTGGGGCTGGGTGACATTGTGGTGGATGGGTGTTCCAAAAGGGATTTGGTACAACTGTGGGGGATGGGGTCTTTGGAGGGGGATGTGGGTCTCTCCATGAGTCTGAGGGCTTTCCAGGGGCATTGGGGTGGGGGCACTGTGAAAGGAGGTGAGGCACAGCTTACCGCTATAGCAGGATGGGAGGTGCTATGGAAGATGGAAGGCACAGTGAGAGGTAGCAGAGTTGGTGGCTCTCTAGGGAATTCAGGAGGGAGCTGTGGGTAAAGTGGAGAATGGGGTCACTGGAGGGAGCTGTGGGCAATGTGGACAATGGAGTCACTGGAGGGAGCTGTGGGCAATGTGGAGAATAGAGTCACTGGAGGGAGCTGTGGGCAATGTGGAGAATGAGGCCACTGGAGGGAGCTGTGGGCAATGTGGAGAAAGGGGTTACTGGAGGGAGCTGTAGGCAATGTAAAGAAAGGGGTCACTGGAGGGAGCTGTGGGCAATGTGGAGAATGTGGTCACTGGAGGGAGCTGTGGGCAATGTGGAGAATGTGGTCATTGGAGGGAGCTGTGGGCAATGTGGAGATTGTGGTCACTGGAGAGAGCTGTGGAGAATGTGGTCATTGGAGGGAGCTGTGGGCAATGTGGAGAATGGGGTTACTGGAGGGAGCTGTGGGCAATTTGGAGAATGTGGTCACTGAAGGGAGCTGTGGGCAATGTGGAGAATGGGGTCACTGGAGGGACCTGTGGGTAATGTGGAGAATGGGATCACTGGAGGGACCTGTGGGTAATGTGGAGAATGGGATCACTGGAGGGAGCTGTGGGCAATGTGGAGAATGGGGTTTCTGGAGGGAGCTGTGGGCAATGTGGAGAACAGGGTTTCTGGAGAGAGCTGTGGACAATGTGGAGAATGGGATCACTAGAATGAGCTGTGAGCAATGTGGAGAATGGGGCCACTGGAGGCAGCTGTGGGCAATGTGGAGAATGGGGCCACTGGAGGCAGCTGTGGGCAATATGGAGAATGGGGCCACTGGAGGCAGCTGTGGGCAATGTGGAGAAAGGGCCCGCTGGAGGCAGCTGTGTGCAATGTGGAGAAAAGGGTCACTGGAGGCAGCTGTGGGCAATGTGGAGAAAGGGGTCACTGGAGGGAGCTGTGTGCAATGTGGAGAAAGGGGTCACTGTATGCAGCTGTGGGCAATGTGGAGAATGGGGCCACTGGAGGGAGCTGTGGGCAATGTGGAGAATGGGCCCGCTGGAGGCAGCTGTGTGCAATGTGGAGAAAGGGGTCACTGGAGGCAGCTGTGGACAATGTGGAGAAAGGGGTCACTGGAGGCAGCTGTGGGCAATGTGGAGAAAGGGGTCACTGGAGGGAGCTCTGTGCTATGTGGAGAAAGGGGTCACTGGAGGCAGCTCTGTGCTATGTGGAGAAAGGGGTCACTGGAGGGAGCTGTGGGTCTCTCCACAGTGAATATTATATAGTCTTTCATTCAGGCAGCAGGTGGAGTCTTGAGCTGCTTTTCACATTTCTTCTGCCTCATTAGCTCCTGTGTTGTAAAAAGCATGCACATCGTAAAAGAATAAATAAAAAAACATGTATTTAATAAACATACAAAGCTGAACTCCACACAAACAGCTAAATACACTGATGAAATGTAAATATGGGAGTTGTTTTCCCTGCCAATGGAATTAGATTTTTGTCTGTCTAGATTTACACAATTCTGCAACACAGTACAGCCCCGTCTAGCAGGGCAGGAGACATAATTTTTCTCTGCTGCGGTTTAAAAAAACCTGGCGCCTCACGAGAACATACATTCTGGAGTCACTTGATATACACAGTCAATCACATTTAGTGGACGGTCCGCAGCAGTCACTGAAGTGAATGTATGTGCAGCACTTTAGCAGCCATTTTCCTTACAGTGTCTCCTCTGCCCAGGGTCATTAGTACTCACAGGGCTGTGTTCTCTGTATACATCTCTTTGTTAGGTATATCTCTCCTCGGAATCCTCCAGGGAAGTGGCCTCACACAGGGAACTTCAGCCTGGCCTAGAAGGCCTCTGCAATCTGCCCTAGCCCCCACCTCCACAAGGGACAGAATGACTACAGCCGGCTCCTCCTGAGTACAGGTCCACTCCACCCAGCATCCTGCTCTGTCCAGGGCCTCCGTGTGCTGGCTACATCCTCACAGGTGTGTGGTGTTTAGCCCCCATGCCCCAAGTGTGTCTGAGCCCCTCCTTACCTGACTTATACACTGTATGGGTGCTGACTCACCCCCAGCATCACTATGGAAGGGCTCTACCTAAAAGGGGCCTAAGGCTACGTTCACACTAGCATTGTGTGCAGGCGGCAGAGAGGCGTTTGGGAAGCATTTTTACCGCTTCCCAAACGCCTTGGACAATTCTGCACATTGCAGCACATAGTGCTGCTCTAACGGGAGCGTTAGCGTCGCGGCAAAACGGACGCCTCTGGTCGAGTCAGAGGGCATTGAAGCCTCCTATTCTAGTCTATGGTGCCGCTCCGCAAATACCCGGCTGGTGTTTGCGGCACGGTAACACCATTTAAACTTCATTATAGGCGTTTGTGGGCGTTTTTAACGCTCGGCAAACGCCTAGCAACTTCCGCTAAACCGCGCATGCGGCGTTTGTGGAGTGTTAGCCGAGCATTAAAAAATGCTACGCAAACGCCGGACCAACGCTTGCCAAACGCCCCTATAGCGGTGTCACTACCTGCTGTAACCAGCTGCTTGTCTGGTACGGAGCCACCTAGTGGCAAAGCAACTAACTGCACCTGCCTACAGGCAACACTGATCATTGTATTCTGATGGGGGGGAAGGCTCCCTGTTGTCAGAATACAATAGCGGGGGTTACTGCCCATCCACCTCAAATGTTTGGATAGAGGATACCTGCTGGTTGAACAAATATATGTATATATATTGATGTATGGGTTGCCTTAGCTGGGGATCAGTATTAATTTGTTAGTCAAGCCCATATAAATCTCGTAATGCATCTAACACTACCCTCCCCTTTAAACTGACAATGCTGCTGTCCAAAGGTGTCTCCATTGCTCCTCCATACAAAATGTACATCCTTAGACAGGAAATGTGTTACTGGCAGGATTACCAGATGAAAATAAAAGGAAAAAAGGCAAAAAAAAAAGCAAAGTAATGCAGCAGACACATTTATGGATTGATGAGCTGCAATATTCAGTATGCAAATTTTAATTTTAAGTTTAAAGTGTTACTAAACCCCGGACCCTGCATTCACTATATCTGGTCTCCCAAGACCCTGCATTCACTATATCTGGTCTCCCCAGACCCTGCATTCCCTATATCTGGTATCCCCAGACCCTGCATTCACTATATGTGGTCTCCCAAGACCCTGCATTCACTATATCTGGTCTCCCCAGACCCTGAATTCACTATATCTGGTCTCCCCGGACCCTGAATTCACTATATCTGGTCTCCCCAGACCCTGAATTCACTATATCCGATCTCCCCGGACCCTGCATTCACTATATCTGGTCTCCCCGGACCCTGCATTCACTATATCTGGTCTCCCCGGACCCTGCATTCCCTATATCTAGTCTCCCAGGACCCTGCATTCACTATATCTGGTCTCCCCAGACCCTGCATTCACTATATCTGGTCTCCCCGGACCCTGCATTCACTATATCTGGTCTCCCCGGACCCTGATTTCACTATATCCGGTCTCCCCGGACCCTGCATTCACTATATCTGCTCTCCCCGGACCCTGTATTCACTATATCCGGTCTCCCCGGACCCTGCATTCACTATATCTGGTCTCCCCGGACCTTGTATTCACTATATCCGGTCTCCCCGGACCCTGCATTCACTATATCTGGTCTCTCGGACCCTGCATTCACTATACCTGCTCTCCCCGGACCCTGTATTCACTATATTCGAAATGCAATTATTTTAGTAAATATAAACTTCTAAATACATTTTCTCATCAGCAGTATATAGCAGTCTTGTGACTTCTATCAATGTCTGGCCGAGCACTGGTTAAAACATGTAGGAAGAGTTTTCATTTTCCTCTAACTGTCCTATGGGGCAGCATGACCTCTGACCCTCTGTCTATACAGCACTGATTGGGCCTGTGCTGATCACAAGCACTCTCCCAAGAAAAAGAAAACTCTCTGGCAACACACACCAAACTGAGCATGTGCAGACTTGCCACTGCTGCTCTGTACAGAAAATTAAAATGCAATTATTTTAGTAAATATAAACTGCTAAATACGTTTTCTCATCAGCAGTTAGAGCAGTCTTGTGACTCCTATCAGTGTCTGGCCGAGCACTGGTTAAAGCTTGTAGGAGTTCATTCTCCCCTGATTGTCCTATGAGGCTGCAGGACCCCTGACTTCTGTCTGGACAGTGCTGATTGGCCCTGTGCTGACCACATGCACCCTCCCAAGAAAAAAAAACTCTCTAGCACAGGGGTGCCAAACTGGTAACCCCCCAGTTTTTGCAAAACTACAAGTCCCATCATGCCTCTGCCTTTGAGAGTCATGCTTGTAACTGTCAATCTTGCAATGCCTCATGGGACTTGTAGTTTGGCAACAGCTAGAGGGCCGCCAGTTTGACACCTGTGCTCTAGCAATACACACCAAACTGAGCATGTGCAGCTTGCTCCCAAGGCTCTGTTCTATTGGCAAATGGATTGGGGACAGTAGAAAAAGGGGAGGATCAGAAAAGACAGGATCAAACAGCTGAGGATTAACCCACAGGCTCCACAGTGAGTATAACAAGCATGCTGTACTGCATATACAAACTGAGTTTCCTCTTGTGGGTTTAGTAACACTTTAATACCTCTTTAGGTGAGCAGGTTTACATTTACATTTATTTTAATGAAGATGGGGAGTTAAAGAAAATACAAGAATAGTAGATACCCAGAGACAGCACAAGGACAGAGTCTTATAATTCAATTCCACGACAGAAAATTTGTTTTCAAAAACACGCAATAAACTCTCAATATTTTCCGCCTCTTGCCTGCGGCGGTTTTATCAGCACCTGGAAGGAAAAAGCTTGCAGGCTGATTTGGTTATTTGTGACATTTGCATGTCTAAATCACGCCTTTATCAAAAGCTGATCCTACCGAGTTAGTAATCAGGGAAGATGTAGCAGAAATTCAAAATAAGTGATTAAAAGGAGGTACATCAAATCCCATGCAAAGAGCCGGAGACTCTAATGAATTTGCCTGTGAATGGAGATGTGAGGACTTCAAGCTTGGTTTAATTAGGTCACCGAAGTGAAATCCCCAAGGACTGGAAAGAATTGAGCAAATAATAATCAGTTTGTTCTTTACTGATTACCAGCTAATCATGTCCCAAACACAACCTTAGTCCTCCAGTAATTATGAATATATTTGCCAGTCTTTTATAATCATCATCTGTCTTCAAGGGTCTTCTCGACAAGAATCTTTGAGAGGCCACCTATTGTTCTTGGAGCAAATATTGATGTCTCCTATACTGTTCATGTCAACATGATCTCCTCCAACACGGAGGGGGGGACTATAAATAAATGGTTCAGCTGCTGAGAACAAATCAAATGGGTGAGCTAAATCAATGCATGACTACGGTATAGCAGATATCGCGGCTGCTACTAAACCTTTTAAACTCCCCACCTAAACCTGTGACTTCCTCAATCAAAAATGACACTGACCCGCATTGGAGTTTAAAGGCCAGAGCACCCATTTTTATTAAACTTCCTGGCGGTATTCCCGAGTGTAGCTCGGGGTAAAGTTTCAGCACCACAAGCGGTAACTCCGAGCTACACTCGGGAATACACTGCAGCGCTGCTCCGGGATCTCTTCTTCACTTACCTTGCCCTGCGCTCCTGCGATGTCCCTCCTGCAGTGTCCCCTGTAATGTCCTCTGGCCGATGCTGGCATCTGTCTTCTGGGTTCCGTTCCCTGCGACGTCGGGACGTATGGGGACGGAACGGCGGGAAATTAAAAAAGTGACATTCACTAAATACACTAAACTCACATAGTAAAACATTACTGTATCAAACCATTTCACATACATTTTGTCCCGAGTGCTTTGTCCTGCGCCCTGCCTGCATTTTTACCGTTCTTTCTGCCTGGAAACTGAGAAACGTCCATGGCGTCCAAAAAGCGTCCCTTTAGGTCTAAAGCGGTTTTAGACCGGCTAGAGAACAGCGATAGTAAATCAGAACCACTTGCAGAATTGAGTGATAATGATTCGTGGGGGAAATTCCTCATCAGACACTGAAAACGATTTTGCGACTTTGCTCAGTGATGTGCGAACTTGGCGCTATATTTCAAATTTCAGTGTTTTTGGTTTGATTATATTATTGAATTAAATTTATTATTATATTATTATTTTTTATGATTATAATAATTATTTATTAAATTATAATTTATGATTTCGTGTTTCACGTTTTATCATACCCGGGATGTTTACTAGACTCTTGTTCAGACAGATTTCAGTGAGTTCTTCCTAAGAATTACAGGCCTACAATAAAAAAATACATTTTTCCATGCAAAAAAATGTACCGCTTTGAACACAGAAATACTGACATAATCAGACCGCTAGGGAGGTTAAACAACGATTTAACAACATTTTTCCAAAATTACACTTTCTTTGTAATAACTCACCTAATCACTACTCCCCGTCTTGTTACTCCGGATTACCTCTTTAAAGTCTAGGGTCCTAGAAGGTGACTTATACATTGACCAACGGGCTGTATCTACCACCAATATAGACTTCAAGGCCCCCAGCCGCAAATACACCGACTCGGGGACAATTTCCTAAAATGAACCTTGATACAGCCAACTTACTCCTGCACCATTACTGCTGTAAATTTGCTAGGGTAGGTACACCTATATCTGTGATGGGCCCAACCCACCATTCACCAAAATAATAACACCCGTCACTGCCTTCCAAGACCTTGAGACCCCTGCCAGCTGCCATGACAAAGACACCCTTACAAAACAAGCAAACCCTTACAAAACACAGGAACATGCCCATCCATTAACCCACCCATAACCACTGAAAGGGCAGGAAAGACCCCTAAAGATGAGCCCTGCAAACACGGAACTGTCAAACCATCTTGCGGGAGGGAGGGAGGGAGAAACTTGTCCTACGCTGTCCAAGCTCTGACTGACTGACCAATTTGGAACCACCCTACTAACTCTCCCTGCCATTCGGTCCCTCTTAAGCCCCACCTGAGCCACAGCTACTACCTTCCCATTTCAAACCAAATTCCTCTATTAACCCTACGATGTTCCGCCTATCCTACCAACCTAGTCATGTCAGGCCCTCCGCCTAATGCTGCACATCTAGCTCCAGGCCTTATTTTGGAAAACTGCTAATGCCAACCAGCAAACACTACATTGACGCTAAAGTTGAAGAAATATCACCTAGTTTATGGTAAAGCTGAACCCCAGGTAGACTAAAATCACCTGTTCATATAGGAATGTGTTCATTACAAATCATAAAGGGATTGTTCACATGCGGGGACTGATCGCTCCTCTGAAAAGCGATCCAGGATCAAATCACCTTTCAAAGCTATTTGACAGGCAATCAAGAGGAAAAATGTTGTCTCCTGACCACCTAATTTAACCCTATAATTGGCGTACTACCACGCCGCAGTCACATGCATTGCACACATGTGAAGAAACCTGTGTACTACTCCAGTGACCAGGGCGGTATGTGGTAACAGCTCTCTCCAGTCCAGGGTTGTTAACTCTTTGTAAATTTATTGACAGTTTGTGAATTTCTGGCAATTTACAGACTGTCCATAAATGTCCCTTATGGGCATTGGCCATCCATGAAAAATAAGACAGCGGACCAACTTTGGAACTGTGCATGTGCAGTTCTGAAGCCGCCAGGCTCCTCGGCTGGGTTCAAGTGGGGGGAAGCAGCTGCAGTGACATGATGGTGCTGCTTGGAGCTTTTTACAAAGTTAAATGGTCAGGGGGAGCCAGAAGGAGTGGACTGGAGCAGAAGTGCTGCGTTGTGTACTACAGGGGACTGGGAAGATCTGAGTAGATGATCATGCCTGGGATTCACTTGAGTAAGGCTGAGGACGTGGTCCCCCCCTCACCTCCGTTCACTTGGCACCATCCACCATCTCTTCTGTCCACCTGACTCCATCCTCCTCTCCATCTGGCTCAATCCTGCCCTCTCTTCTATCCACTTAGATCCAGCGTCCCCTCCATTTGGCTCCATCCCCCCTCTCTGCTGTCCATCTGGCTCTGTCCTCCCCTCCACCTGGCTCCATCCCCTCCCACTTCTGTCCACCTGGCCTTGTCCCCCCCCCCCCGCACTCCGCCCAGCTCTCTCCCCCTTCTCTTCCATCCACCTGGCTTTGTCATGGATGATAATGCCTGGGATCTATCTGTTGAGCAAGGCTGAGGACTCTGTCCCCCATTACCTTCGTCCACCTGGCTCCATCCCCCCTCTCATGTCCGCAGCCTCTAACCATCTATCATGTCTGCATCCTCTAACCATCTATCATGTCCTCAGCCTCTATCAATCTCCTTTATCATGTCCACAGCCTCTAACCATCTATCATGTTTGCAGAGCTGATGGGTAACAACTCTTAGAGTTACCCATCAGTCTCCATCCCACCCAACTGACACAGCAGTCATGGAGTTGAATTGTTTAGTAGTCAAAGTCAAATGGGGAACTCTGAGACCAGTTCCTCATCAGAAGCGCTTTACCTGTGATTGACAGAAGATGGCACTGACTGGAAAGATTTCATAGCCACTTCTTAGTTCAATAGCAGCTTTAGAATCCACCCACTGCCAATCAAAAGGGAGGTGGACCTGATGGGGAACTATCTCTCAGAACTCTTGTTAGGCTCTGATCATTGCAATGCACAGCCCCATATCATTGGTTGCTAGGAAGCTGGTAAAACTGTTGGCAGAGGTTAAAATTTGATCTACTGGTTTGGTCCTAACCTAGGCTCTGCCCAATGCAGTGTACAGCCCTATGTCATTGGTTGCTAGGAAGCTGGCAAAACTGTTGGTAGTAGTTAGGGATAAACAAATGGTTTTGTCCAAACCTTGGTTCACACCAAACCTTGGCTGTTCAGGCATTCAACTTTTGTCAATCTTACCCCCTACTCAGTGGTCAGTCACAAGGGAGGTGAACCTGATGTGAAATTTTCTCTCAGCACCCATCTCAGGCTCTGCCTACTGTTTCAGCCCCATGTCATTGGTTTTTAGGAAGCTGGCAAAACTGTTGGTAGCGTTCAGACATGTACCAACTGTTTCGTTCTAACCTAGGTTTGGACCGAAATTTTGGCTGTTCAGGCATTCGACGTTTTCTCATCTGGCCCACTACTCAGCAGAATCCGCTTCTATATATGAAATCTTCTCACTGTCATTGGTTGCTAAGGACTGCTGACATCATTGGCATCATTGACTTACATTAACTAACTACTGTTGGTATTGGTTAGGGACGAACCAATGGTTTGGTCGAAACCTAGGTTCAGACCAAAGTTTGGATGTTCAGGCATTTGACTTTTGCCTGTGTAGTCCCCTGCTTAGTGACAATAATGGTTGCTAAGGAAGCATCAACTGCTGGCACCCACTGCATGCCCAACAACCAGTGACATCACCACCACTGTTAGTCACAAGGGAGGTGCACCTGAACTACCTCTCAGTATACCTATCACTCTCTGTCCACTGCAGTGTACAGCCCTATGTCATTGGTTCCTAGAAAGCTGGCAAAACAGTTGGTTGTGGTTGGACATGAACCAACAGTTTGGTTTGAACCTAGGTTATGACCAAACTTTGGCTGTTCAGGTATTTTGCTCCTCTGGCCCTCTGTTCAGCGGAAGCTGCTTCTATATATGACAGCTCCCCACTCTCAATGGTTGTTAAGGAAGCAGCAGGTGCCGGCACCTGCTGCATGCTCAACAACTTCTGACATCACTGGAACCCTTGATTTACAAAGCCAGGATTTACAACCATGTAAGCCAAGGGCCAGGGAAAGCAGTGATATCACTGCCAGTGGACCAAAGGGAATTTTGCTGCCGGCT
Organism: Staurois parvus; assembly: GCF_062004578.1. NCBI lineage: Eukaryota > Metazoa > Chordata > Amphibia > Anura > Ranidae > Staurois > Staurois parvus. The sequence continues at coordinate 4,882,794 of NW_028318575.1, read as the reverse complement.
GTAATGGAGGAAAGACTGGCAGAGAATTGCTGGCAAGGGGAGTATCAGTAGGTTGAGTGACCTTTACAAAGACACTTTCTTAAGTGACAAACGTCTCCACTATCCTTTCAGATGACTTTCCATTTAAAGAAAATATATTTTGTATATGATACTAGAACAACTCTGTACAACTCAAGTATTTTTCTTTCCTTTGTAACGCTGTTTATAGAATAGTTTACAATGCAATTTTGGTAACATTTATCACTGTTTCACACTTACATTCATAGCTGTAAAGTTAATAATAAAAACAGGTACATAATGAAGCATTTAAAATTCTAGAGTGTGGTTTCATTTACTGTACTTAAAGGTTTACCCAGTAAGATGAATGCAGACAATAATTGATTTAGTTGTGTTTCTCATTTACATTTTACAAAGGTCAGCATTTTTTCAGCTTGCATGAGTCTAAAAATGGACTGTCAGTCCTGAATTAAAATGTCCAGAAAATCTTGGATTTGAGTTCTTCTATAAGAGTTCTTTATTTTTTAAAAGGTCACTAAAATTCTTTTTAACACTTAAGTAGAATGACAACATAGGCTCTGCATACAAAGTTTAGGCACTTAAACTGGCTCTTTTTTCAAATACATTTATTTATTTTTTTGTACGCTATCTCTATATAAAAATATATTTTATATATAAATAATACATACTATTTAGAATAAAATAATAGACATTTTATACATTTAAATTACTATAAAATGCATAGTTTATAAAATGTACTACATTTTAAATTTATATCTATCTATATTCTTCTAGGTAGGCTTGCACACAATTTTTGAAGGAACGCAGCAGGTAGATTGGTCCAGACATCTTGGAGAACTAACCACAGATCTTCTGTGGGTGAAGGCTGCCTCAAATCCTTCTGTCTCTTCATATTATCCCAGACAGACTCCGTGATGTTGAGATCAGGGTTATGTGGGGGCCAAACCATCACTTCCAGGACTCCTTGTTTTTCTTTTTGCTGCAGGTAGTTCTTAATAATATTGGCTGTATTTTTTGGGGGGTCGTTGTCCTGCTGCAAAATAAATTTGGAGCCAATTACATGCCTCCCTGATGGTGTTGCATGATGGATACGTTTCTGCCTGTATTCCTAAGCATTGAGGACACCATTGATCCTGACCAAATCTCCAACTCCATTAGCAGAAATGCAGCCCCAAACTTTTAAGGAACCGCCACCATGCTTCACTTATTGTACCACTCTCCAGCCCTTCATGAACAAACTGCCTCCTGCTTTAGCCAAATACTTAAAATTTTGATTCGTCAGTCCAGAGCACCTGCTGCCATATTATTCACCCAATTCCTATGCTGTTTTGAAGACAAAAGGTGGTCACACCAAATATTGATTTGATTTTGATTTCTCTTTTTTCATTTGCTTTTCATTTTGTTAATTGATAAAAATAAAGTATAAACACTTCTATTTCTAAAATTACCGTGATAGGTTGTCACCTGTGCAATAAATCCATCTCTGAAATTTCCTTGCTACTAAATATTCCACGGTCAGCTGTTAGTGGTATTATAACAAAGTGGAAGCAACTGGGAACAATAGCAACTCAGCCATGAAGTGTTAGGCCATGTAAAATGACCGAGCGGGGTCAGCGCATGTGCGGAAGTCGCCAACTGTCTGCAGAGTCAATAGCTAAAGACTTCCAAACTTCATGTGGCCCTCAGATTAGCACAACAACAGTGCATAGAGAGCTTCATGGAATGGGTTTTCATGGCTGAGCAGCTGCATCCAAGTCTTACATCACCAAGTGCAATGCAAAGCGTTGGGAGCAGTGGTGTAAAGCACGTCGCCACTGGACTCTAGAGCAGTGGAGATGTGTTCTCTGGAGTGACCAATACTGCTTCTCTGTCTTGCAATGGATGTCTCTGGGTTTGGCGGTTGCCAGGAGAACGGTACTTGCCTGACTGCCTTGTGCCAAGTGTGCAGGGGGGATTATGGTGTGGGGTTGTTTTTCAGGGGTTGGGCTTGGCCCCTTAGTTCCAGTGAAGGGAACTCTTAAGGCGTCAGCATACCAAGACACTTTGGACAATTTCATGCTCCCAGCTTTGTGGGAAGAGTTTGGGATGGCCCCTTCCTGTACCAAACATGACTGCACACCAGTGCACAAAGCAAAGTCCATAAAGACATGGAGGAGCCAGTTTGGGGTGGAGGAACATGACTGGCCTGCACAGAGTCCTGACCTCAACCCGATAGAACACCTTTGGGATGAATTAGAGTGGAGACTGCGAGCCAGGCCTCCTCCCCCGACATCAGTGCCTGACCTCACATGTGTGCTTCTGGAAGAATGGTCAAACCTTCCCATAGACACCCTCCTAAACCTTGTGGACAGACTTCCCAGAAGAATTGAAGCTGTTATAGCTGCAAAGGGCGGGGCCAACTCAATACTGAACCCTACGGACTAAGACTGGGATGCCATTAAAGTTCATGTGCGTCCCAATACTTTTGGCAATATAGTATATATATATATATATATATATATATATATATATATACATACACACACTCACTGGCCACTTTATTATGTAATTATGTACACCTGTTCAATTGCTTGGTAGCACAAACTGCTAATCGGCAAATCACATGGCAGCAACTCAATGCATTTAGACATGTAGACGTGGTAAAGATGACTTAGTTCAAACTGAGCTTCAGAATGGGGAGGAGAGGGGATTTAAGTGACTTTGAACATGGCATGGTTTTTGGTGCCAGACGGGCTGGTCTGAGTATTTAAAAAACTGGCAAACTTGATTTCATTTAAGGAAAGGTGAATGGAAAAATGTAACAAGACATTCTTGATAAAAATCTGCTGCCATCTACCAGTATGATGAAGATGAAACAAGGGTGGGCATTTCAGCAAGACAATGATCCCAAACACAAAGCCAAGAAAACTCTTAATTGGTTTCAAAGAAAGAAAATAAAGCTGTTAGAATGGCCCAGCCAGTCACCTGACTTGAATCCAATAGAAAATCTATGGAAAGAACTAAAGATCAGAGTTCATAGAAGAGGCCCATGAAACCTCCAAGATTTGAAGGCTGTCTGTGTAGAAGAATGGGCCAAAATCACACCTGAGCAATGCATGAGACTAGTTTCTCCATACAGGAGGTGTCTTGAAGCTGTCATTACCAACAAAGGATTTTGTACAAAGTATTAAATAAATTTCAGTTAGCGTGTTCAATACTTCTTCCCTGTGTCATTCCATTTTATTACATATAACTTCATTTCTGAACTTATTTGTTTTGGTTTGTTTTTATGTATGGATTGCATTGGATGTTACTGACGTGGTGAAAATTTCATGTCAATAGTACTTTAGAAATATATTTACTGAGAAAAACTGTGGCGTGTTCAATACTTATTTTACCCGGTATCTATATATATTTACTGTTCTGTCCTCAATGGAATAAACTACACATAGTACTTTGTCCCACGTTGCTAGGTGCTTCCTAACCTAGCTATGAGGTCTGATCTGCCCCCCTCACCTCCTGCCATGGCCAATCTTCTGGCAACAGCTGGAAAAGTGATGGATACTGGTCTGAGCTCTGAGCGATTTTCACAGACAATCTGCGGCAAGAGGAATAATGGGGGAGGGGGGTGTTTAAGCCTCTGCATTCTTCTTGTCATCGGTTGTCTGCTTGCTGCCAAGACAAACTGCCGTTATTAAGCATCCATCTCTTTCCTAGCTGTTGCCGTGGCAAGAATGGAGGAGGGGGGGTAGGTTGAACCTCATACCTAGGGATAGGAAGCACCTAGCAACATGGGACAAAGCTACATGTACTTTGTTCCATGGGGGACAGGACAGTAAAAAAAATATAATGCAATATCATCTTTAGCAAAATAGATTAATGTGAAAAAAAGTGGAAATAGATTCCAGAGACCACCCAATAAACGAAGACTTGAATTCTTTGATCTTAGTATACAGTTGCAAGAAAAAGTATGTGAACCCCTTGGGATTACGTGGAGTTTTGCATGAATTGGGCATAAAATGTGCTCTGAACGTCATCTAAGTCACAACAATAGAAGAACACAGTCTGCTGAACATAATACTACACAAACATTAGATGTTGCCATGGTTTAATTGCACATAACATGTAAACATTCACAGTGCAGGGAGGAATAAGTATGTGAGGCCCTAGCTTAATGACTTCTCCCAGAGCCAGTTGGAGCCAGCAGTGAGCCAACCTTGACTCCAATCAGTGTGATGATATTGGATGTGTTGCTGACAGCTGTCCTGCCCTTAAAAAACACACACCTGTTTTGGGTTTACTGGTTTCAAGAAGCACTGTCTGATGTGAACCATGCCTCGCAGAAAAGAGCTCTCAGAAGACCTACCATCAAGAATTGTTGACTTGCACGAAGCTGGAAAGGGTTACAAAAGTATCTCCAAAAGCCTTGATGTTCATGTGTCCACGGTAAGACAGACTGTCTACAAATGGAGAAAGTTTAGCACTGTTGCTACTCTCCCTAGGCGTGGTCGTCCTGTAAAAATGACTGCAAGAGCACAGCGCAGAATGCTGCATGAGGTAAAGAAGAATCCCAGAGTGTCATCTAAAGACCTACAGAAATCTCTGGCACATGCTAACATTTTTGTTGACACATCTACAATAAGGAAAACATTAAACAAGAATGGAGTACATGGGAGGACACCACGGAGGAAGCCATTGCTGTCCAAAAAGAATATTGCAGCACGTTTGAAGTTTGCAAAAGAGCACCTGGATGTTCCACAGCACTACTGGCAAAATATACTGTGGACAGATGAAACCAAGATTGAGTTGTTTGGGAAGAACACACAACACTTTGTGTGGAGAAAAAAAGGCACAGCACACCAACATCAAAACCTCATCCTCACTGCAAAACATGGCGGAGGGAGTATCATGGTTTGGGGCTGCTTTGCTGCCTCAGGGCCTGGACACATTGTTGTCATTGATTTGAAAATGAATTCCAGAGTTCATCAAGACATTTTGCAGGAAAACGTACGAACATCTGTCCGCCAACTGAAGCTCCGCAGAGGATGGGTGATGCAACAGGACAATGACCCAAAGCATACAAGTAATTCAACAAAGCAATGGCTGCAACAGCACAGAATACGCCTTCTGGAGTGGCCCAGTCAGAGTCCTGACCTCAACCCCATTGAAATGCTGTGGCATGACCTTAAGAGAGCGATTCACACCAGACATCCCAAGAATATTGCTACACTGAAACAGTTTTGTGAAGAGGAGTGGTCCAAAATTACTCCAGAACGTTGTGCAGGTCTGATCTGCAACTACAGGAAACATTTGGTTGAGGTTATTGCTGCCAAAGGAGGGTTAACCAGTTATTAAGTCCAAAGGTTCACATACTTTTTCCTCCCTGCACTGTGAATGTTTACATGTTATGTGCAATTAAACCATGGCAACATCTAATGTTTGTGTAGTATTATGTTCAGCAGACTGTGTTCTTCTATTGTTGTGACTTAGATGACGTTCAGAGCACATTGTATGCCCAATTCATGCAAAACTCCACGTAATCCCAAGGGGTTCACATACTTTTTCTTGCAACTGTACATAGCAACAAGCTGGTGTAAGTGTAATAAATCAAATCAATGGTATTTAACTTCAAAACACACTGAAAGTAGCTGAGCTTATTTAGTATATAGGAAAATCAAAGTATAATTACTCTTAATTTATCTATGTGAAAGTGTACTCTGTAGGTAATTATTCATCATTAATCTAAGTTCGTAGAGAAAGTACATTAGCAATAGAAGCTAATAAACACACGTTTGAGCTATGTAAAGGAAAGAGAATTTTTTAATTTTGGATTTCTAGAATGGCTAATTTAAAGTGTAGGCAAAACCAACTTGTTTAGATTTGGGTATGTCTTTAGAGTATATAGCAAGAACATGGAAGTATTAATTAGGTTTTTCATTGGGGGAATTCACCATTTCTGTTTGTTCTTTTACCCATTATCTCGGGTACAGAAAGTGATGAGAGTGGGGGTGTAAGCAGGTGGGTGTAAATGTGTAAGTTTTATTAAAATGGTCTATTGTTTCCTAGTGATATACAGTACTGTGCAAATGTTTTAGACAGATAAAATTCTGTAAATGAAGAATGATTTCAGAAATAGAAATGTTAATAGTTTATTTTCATCAATTAACAAAATGTGTAAAAAAAAAAAAAAAAATCAATGAACAAAAGAGAAATCCAAATCTAATCAATATTTGGTATGACCACCCTTTGCCTTCAAAACAGCATCAATTCTTCTAGGTAGACTTGCACACAGATTTTAAAGGAACTGGGCAGGTAGGTTGTTCCAAACATCTTGGAGAAAAAGCCATAGATCTTCTGTGGACGTAGGTTGCCTAAAATCCTTCTGTCTCTTCACATAATCCTAGAAAGGCTTGATGATGATGTTGAGATAAGGGTTTTTTGGGGGCCAAACCTACCACTAGGGAAACTAGGCAGTCACCTAGGGCTGCCAATAGGGCCAGCTGTAACAATAATTACATTTTTCCTGGGCCCCATCAATTCAGTTTAAGGGCCCAGGAGGCAAGGATCAGAGAGAACGCAGGCAGCTAAAGCTGAGCTGCATTTTGCAATGCTGATCAGTGGCGACCAGCCACAGCTGCTCACTGCCTTTCATTGGCAGAGGGATTCTTTCATTGGCAGAGTGGTTATCCCTTCCTCAGCTGTGGAAGGCAGAAGGAGAGGCTGTAGTCCAGCGGCAGGAGGTGATTCAACAGAGAGGTGGCCGAGGGCACAGGGACCAATGGGAATCCAGTGCACAAGCAAGCTCACAATTTCTGTTTTCTGAGGCACAGGCATCCCCCAACCAATATAGCATAACATATCATAATGTAATATAATATAGATTCAAAAAAAAGATGGGCATCTAAGAGAAAGCAATATATAGGGATAAGGGAAATGGTATTGACATAAACACAAACACACACACACAGGTTGACCTGGATGGACCGGATCGACAAGTGGTTAAGTCGATTTGTGGGAAAAACATGTAAGAACATGAGTTCCCTATATGTGGATTCCTATTGTATTGTGTCTGGTACATTTTATTTCTTTACTTTCATTGGAATAGCCTAGTATGCAGCCAGACAGGGGTTTAAGACCAAAACTTTTTAATTCATCCTGGATAGTGCAGAGAAGGGTTAGAGAGGTCTCTCAGGTTTTCTCCTTTCTCTCAGGAGTTTACTGGGCTCAAAGGAAGAAGGTGAAATGATGATGGATGTCATCCTATCTAGAAGATTGAGGACATTGAGTGGCAGAAATTAAGTACTGTGCCTCTACTCTTAGGCCCCAAAAAGGGTAAAACGCATCTGAGGAATTCTCTACAGGTGGAGAACAGGAGTTGAAGCCATCTTTTACTCATTTCATTCACATTTATGCAACAGGGTGTTGATTGGTGTCTGTGTGCAGACCACTTTGTTTAAAACTGCTTGGGGCAATTTCAGAATAAAGGTAGATGTGACGGATCATCTGGCACCCTGAATGGGTGCCTCTGCCAAACAGTGCCTCCTGTCCTCCAAACCCTTCCAACAGAGCAATAACTAATACCAGCCCTTTACCCCAACCATGAGGCAAGATGTTGAGGTAAGACCAAAGGAATAACTGTTTATTAATACACAGACACATACTTTATAACCCCAGGAGGCCATTCCCCTTTTAGGGATATTAGCATAGATAAGTCATACAACCAGTAAAAACATGACAATGCAACCATTAGACATTAATTTACCGCTAGGCACATAGACAAGTCTTGTCAGTATAGCTAGCAGTCAAAGGAATGCTTCACCCTGCCTCCCTTGTCTATGTGCTGGAAAACATGTCCACAATAAATCTTGATTAGCCAGGGAATGCCCATCAGGATGCCCAGAAACAGTTCCACAGACCCTGCTACATAAAGTACATTATACCATTCATTTCTAAATGTCATACCCCGGATCCAGCTTGGATCTCGTGGATCAAGTGGCACATTTTCAGCATAATATAAAATGTTAATCATTTAAAGTTGGTAGTAGATGGAGCAATTTGGGCAAATGCTGCATTATGCAGCTCTCGAGGATCATGATAACAAATGCCCAAGAAGAGTTCCATTTTCCCGCCTGGTGAAGGTGTGTCTGCAAGATCTCTCCGACACAAATGTTCGCATAGGTGCACCACTGTTCTGGGGACTTCCTGACTGCATAATCCCAGTAGATACTGCCGGCCAGTCAAACAGTTTAAGGACCTGGCTATCCTCCATCCTCTGACCAGGAGAAGCAGACAAAATCATTTAAGCACAGCAGCTAAATGGTTAGCACTTCCACTTCCGCCTGGCAGCACTAGGGTCGTTGGTTTGAATCCCAGCCATGGCACCACCTGCCTGGAGTTTGCATGTTCTCCCTGTGCCTGCGTGGGTTTCCTCCAGGTACTCTGGTTTCCTCCCACACTCCAAAGACATGCTGGTAGGTGAATTAGCTCCTGTCTAAATTGTCCCTAGTATGTATATGTATGAATATGAGTTAGGGACCTTAGATTGTACGCCCCTTGAGGGTTAGGGACTGATGTAAATGTAAACTATATATGTAAAGTGCTGCGTAAATTGACGGCGCTATATAAGTACCTGAAATAAATAAATAAATCCCTGGTCTCCTCCATAGGCCATAATCAGTGGGTAGAAGGCAAGCCCACAGTTCCTTCCAAAAGCCCCTGTCCCGGTTGGGTCTGTCACAGTAAGTATGGGCTATTATTATTTTATTTTACTGAAGTTCTGTTTTACCTAACCATCCATACAGGAGGCCTTATGATTTCTTTTGTTTAATGCACCATAGAGAACTAGTTTAAACAATACAATTTTCAAAATTTATTTTGGGACAAAATATAAGCAGAAGTCACGGAAACTTTTCTCTGACGCAAACATTTTGCAGACTTTGATGTATGACACTCTCGCACATTCATCTTCTGGCAAATGTTTAGTTATTAACTCAATTGTCTGAATGTAGTAATAGTCATTTATATCCGGTGACAGTCAGATACTCCCACACAGAAACCAGAGCCGGGATCATTTTTCATGCACGTCCATTGACAGAAAAACGACATTCAGATTTGTGTCTTTAAATCCTTTTCCTCTTCCTTTTCCTGGAGATGGTGGGTATTGACTCATATCAACTCTGTGCCATCGCCCGTATCACACGATACTAGGAACTGATGCATGTCCCTCATCATATTTCATTAGATTCAATTCTACCCGACGTCTACTCAATCAATATCAGTTTGTTACGCCCATTTCACTAGGTTACGCTCTTTGAGGCATGATCGGTTGAAAATTAATGTCTGACTTCTTTGAAAGTTGTATTTCGGCAATCTTTAATTTTTTATGACGAAGGAATTAATATTAGCCATTTGATTTAGGACAGGTTGCACATAATAACTATAGGTAATTGTTTAAACCGACAGTTAATGATGTTGCATGGTTATTGATTTGAAGAAGTTTGCTCCATGTATAATGTCTTTTTCACTGGGTTAAAGATATGCATACATGGGCAGAAATATTTTCCAGTATGAGCAATTCTGACCAGAAAGCCATTTGATTCCACCTGTATATTTAAAGACCAGATAAGGATGCAATGGGGCTGATTTACTAAAGGCAAATAGGCTGTTCATTTTCCAAGGGCATGTTCCCCAAAGCTTAGTGAATGTGGTGAAGTTTCCCTTTGCAAAGACTACCCAATCACATACAAGAGAAATACATTTTTTTTTATATTTTTTTCTTGCACATGATTGGATGATTAAAGTAAAAGGTGTAGGTGGAGATATTATGCCAACATCCTTGCCTATTAGCCAATAAGGTAGTGAGATGGCTTTGCCATCTATACTAATTTATTATTGTTTTTTCTACATTGTAATTTTACAGAAACTGTAATTTGATAATTAGGATCAATTACTTTTGATACCATAGAGTTACTCTCTGACAACCCTGTGAATAGGGATAAAGGTGATCCTTACTATATCCTAAATCATAACAATATATTATAATGAAATAACAGTAATACAAGTGTTCAATTAATTTAATATATACAGTTGTGTTTAAAATAATAGCAGTGTGTTGAAAAAAGTGAATAAAGCTCAAAATCCTTCTAATAGCTTTTATTTCCATACACACAAATGCATTGGGAACACGACACATTCTATTCTAATTCAAAACATGAAGAAAAATACATCACATTTGTGTTGTTCCTCTACAAAAATTGAAGAAAAGTGAATATTAGACGGTTCAAAAAAATAGCAGTGTTTGTATTCTTGTTTACAAACTCAAACATTCACTATATAAACTGAAAAATGTTTGAAGATTTTGCTTTCCTTTGAATCACTTAATGAATATTTGGTTGTAGTCGCACTGTTTCTGAGAACTGCTGTACATCTGTGTTGCATGGAGTCAACCAACTTCTGGCCCCTGTGAACAGGTTTTCCAGCCCAGGATGTTTGGACTACATTCCACAGTTCTTCTCTATTTCTTGGTTTTGCCTCAGAAACTGCATTTTTGAAGTCACCCCACAAGTTTTCTATTGGATTAGGATCCAGGGATTGGGCTGGCCACTCCATAACGTCAATCTTGTTGGTCTGGAACCAAGATGTTGCACGTTTACTGGTGTGTTTGGGGTCGTTGTCTTGTTGGAACACCCATTTCAAGGGCATTCCCTCTTCAGCATAAGACAGCATGACCTCTTCAAGTATTCTGATGTCTTCAAACTGATCCATGATCCCTGGTATGCGATAAATAGGCCCAACACCGTAGTATGAGAAACATCCCCATATCATGATGCTTGCACCACCATGCTTCACTGTCTTCACAGTGTACTGTGGCTTGAATTCAGTGTTTGGGGGTCGTCTGACAAACTGTCTCCGACCACTAGACCCAAAAAGAACAATCTTACTTTCATCAATCCACAAAATGTTGCACCATTTCTCTTTAGGCCAGTCAATGTGCTCTTTGGCAAATTGTAACCTCTTCAGCGCATCTTTTTTTCAACAGTGGGACTTTGCGGGGGCTTCTTGCAGATAGCTTGGCTTCACATAGGCGTCTTCTAATTGTAACAGTACTCACAGGGAACTTTACACCTTCTTTCATCTTCCTGGAGCTGATTGTTGGCTGAGTCCGCGCCATTTTGGCTATTCTATCCATTCGAATGGTAGTTTTTCTCTTTCTTCCACGTCTTTCAGGTTTTGGTTGCCATTTTAAAGCATTTGCGATCATTTTAGCTGAGCAGCCTATCATTTTCTGCACTTCTTTATATGTTTTCCCCTCTCCAATCAACTTTTTAATCAAGGTACGCTGTTCTTCTGAACAATGTCTAAAACGACCCATTTTTCTCAGAATTTCAGAGAGAAATGCACTGTAACCAGCATGTACATTTGCTGCCTTCCTTCCTTAAATAAGGGCAATAATTGCCACCTGTTTTTCAACGAATGAATGACCTCACTAATAGAACTCCACACTGCTATTATTTTGAACACGCCCCTTTCAATTAGTGATTCAATGACACAGAATCAGCAGCATGCATGTCATGACTGTTGGGTCTGTTGGATTTCTATTACTCTACTACACCTGCTAGTAAATTATTTGCCATGTAGAAATATCATTTCTATCAAAAACAGTGATTGATCCGGTTAGTGATGTCTAACTGCTATTATTTTGAACATAACTGTATATATATAAGTGCCTTAGAGTGAGGTTTATTGCATTAGAAATGGCTATTATTAGACGTATATAGATATATGCACTTTTATTTTAAAACATATATATTCAGTAGTTTTTGTGTATTCAGCTACATTTAGCACATGTTGGTCCACTGCACCATTGGGCGTGCGAAGTATTAATGCACCATTGATACTGATAAAATGTTGCAGACTGGTCCACTATACATCATAAGTGTTGTAAACTGATAAGCAATGAAGGGTGTACTAAAGGAACCCTATAAAAATGAGAACTGTAATCAATGTAACCAAAGCATCTGATGGGCAGGGCATGGGTGCTCTCATACAGCTGTATTTTCACTAATAAATATATGATTTGGAGCTCTCGTTTACAAGGTTATTTATTTCAGGTTTAAAGCCGTGAAATTCCTAAACACCTGGGTTGGGCTCCTGGCCCCTTGCATGCTCCATTTCCTGACGCACAGAGGGGATGATTGGTTGAGCCATTGGTACTGGGCTTGTTGGGCAGATAGCTGTTATACAAGGACTGTACTGACAGTAATGTACAAGTCGGTATAACTTTTTTTAGAAACTTTACATTTCACATGTAGGTAGAGTAACGTTTCCTCTATAGTAGCTATTCTTTTTCTTTTTCATTGCAGATAAATAATGGATTCCAAGCAGAAGCAACATGCCATCACTGAGTTCTTGATGAAAGAGGGGGTGCAGGATGTTTGATATTGATGCTCTCTTACTGAGTGGTGTGTCTTAAATTCTGGTTTCCCCTTCTTTAAACTTATTCATCCATCTGTGCACATTGCTCTTGTCAATAGTGTCACTCCATAAACATTCTGTAGCCTTCTGTGGATGTCGGATAGCTTGCACCCCCTCCTTCATCAAGAGCTTAATGATGGAAAGTTGCGTCTGCTTGGAATCCCTTGTTTACCTGCAATGAAAAAGCAGAAGAAGAAGAGTTACTATAGAGGAAGTATAGAGAAACTCTGCCAACATGTGAAATTTGAACAACCTATATAAGTTTAAAAAAAAGTTATGTCTACTTATGCTGTACTTTCAGTACAGCCATTGTACATACTACA